>NC_138824.1:102796848-103396848 GCF_965183815.1 Platalea leucorodia
CTCAATTTTTCTCCATCTCTATTTTCTGTAGAAGAAGGGCATGTACTTAGTTAGCAGAAATGTTATAAGAGTTAAATCAGCTATATTTGCAAAGTGTTTTAAACTTCCATGAGAGGTGCAGGTGAGACCGAGAGTTGAAGGATGACAGCAATTAAAAAAAAATCAGATAAAAAAGACAGAGTGAGGGCAAAAGCACTGTAGATCCTAACCTAAATACCGACATTATTGCAGTAAGATTTTCATTTTTTTTTTCAATGCACACTGGAGGTAATATATATGGCGAATAAAACCACTCTGTCCTGAGACTCCCATATGAATTTCAACTAAGATCTTGAAAATACAGTTTGGTTAAATGTTGGTGCTTTTTGTTCCTTAAAAAGAATGCAACTTAATTTAGGCTTCAGGCTTGACTGTCACATTTTGGCCATAATACTTTCAGGAAGTGTAGTATTTTTAAGTTATTAGCCATGAATCAATTGACTGTAAATGAACTCCAAATAGCATGCTTGAGCCACCTGTTTGAAGCAAAAGGAAGCACTTAAAATAGTTCCTTTACTGTCCAGTTAAAGAACATCCAATTGCCTTTCACAATAGAAGTAGATTATTTTTTATTTCTTGTTGTCCTACTTTGACTCTTCTCTGTAGTATAATATTCCTTCAATGATATTGTCAGGAAAAGAAAAGCACAAGTCTTCAGACTTTTCCTATTTACGATCTTGTAAACCTTTGTTTTAGCTAAACTGGAAATTTAAATTTTACTAAACATATTCAGAGACAAAGATAAAAAATATTTTTATCCAGAAGGCAGGGTAAATTGGCTTCAGATGTACCCCAATGCACTGATGTAACTAATGTATGGACCTTGCAAGTACTTGTAGATGGTATGTGGTTCTTCATTGAAATTGTAAAACAGACACTCGTTTTCCATGTTCTAAAGGTAAAAATGCTGTGGCAGAATTGTTTCACAATACATTGTTTTATACTCTCTGAGCTTGGAGAATTTGGGACCCCAGGGAAAGGGCAGTCCCTTACTTTATGAATCTGGTCCCTAGGAAAGGGCTTTTAATTGCATTTCAATGCGGATGAGCAATAGCACCATTCATATAGCCACCCAAATAATAAGCATAAATTTAACAAGACAGAATATAGAAGTCTCAGTGCTCTAATCCAAGAATGCAAGGGTGAGCCAAAGTAGCATCTCTGGTATCTACCAGAGATCAGCAAACAACAAATGCGTCACAATAAAACAATTTTGAACAGTACCCAAGGGGAAAGTCCCCAAACAGTGATACTTCAAAACAAAAAAACAACTTGCTTTTGCTTCCAACTTAGTTTCTGCAAATCTAGCTGGTTTAAACCAGTTTAAAATTTAAAGCAGCGTTCAGTTTCTATATTCCAGCTTCCCACTCAAAAGATATATATAGAGAGCTAAAAATTACCTAGTCATGCTGAGACTTAGTATCTAATTCCCACTTAGAACCAGTTGCTGACTTTCAAACCCCTTCCTATCATTGTTTCCTCTTCAGTGTCATTTTTTCTTACATTGATATTTTATCACTCAAAATAAACTGACAACAAAAGATACAATCAGTTTACTAATATTCTGTTCATACAATTCTTTTCAATCTTGTCTGATGCTATTAGGCACTATATCAAGCACTTATTAAAATTTTGAGTGTATTTTTACTTTAAAATGTGCATCTGATTATGTTTTTATATGATTAGATGACTGGACAATTTGGTTTGTTCTTTTGTAAATTTGAAGTTTCTAAGAAAGGTTTTGGAGATAGTACCTACAGTGTCCATGAGTAATTTCTGGCCAGCAGGACATGAAACAGGCTTATGCATTCATTATTTAACAAACACCTGTACTGCAATCACAAGAAAAAATGGAGACACACAATTCTGGTCAGCTCTTTGCTGCACACCAGAAAATGCAAGCCAACACAAAAGCACAGAGAAATTATTTTACCCATTTCTAACAGCGTACTTTTTTGACATAGACAAGAGTGCAAAGAATTAACGATAAATCTGTCCCCACCAAGAGAAGCATTTTCAGAAGATGGCAGAGCGAACTCCTGAAAAACAAATGCAGAAACAGAGGCACAGCTTGCTTGTTCCAAAGGGGTAACTCGAACTAGCCAACAGACATTTACAGTATTAACACATTTCCACAGAAAAGAAAAGAATAGCAGAATAGTTAAGTTACTGGACTAGCCCATACTCATCCAAATGGGAATGGGAGGAACCTGCAAAATCAGCAAGTCCAGTCCCCTGTTATCACAAGCAAATCCTGGAATTCACAGGCTTGCCCAGTTCTGTCTTAGAAAAAACAGAAGTCCCCTGCCTCAGTTTTAAGACTGGCCCAGAGCCTCACCAAAGATTAGAAACATTTTTGTCATTTCCAGTTTGGTTTTGTTGAAGACAGGTTTGTATAGTCTTTTATTGTGCCAGTACTATCTTTCATTCAAATGGCGTTTCTTTGTCCTACCTGTTTTACCCTTGAGATGTACTTATAGAGGGCTCTCATATACTTTCCAAGACCTATGTCTTGGTAAAGCTGCATTCCTCTAATCCATCCTAGATGAAATTTCCATTTTCCCTAGCTTATCCAAGTGTTTTTTCTCTGCTCCCCATTCCACCTGGAATGACTTTTTTGAATGCCTGTGGCCAGGCCATGGGAAGTACTGCAGATGCTACCCTGATGGCATTCCCGTGGCAGCGTAAAAGAACTGGAATTCCCAGTAGAAAGCACTTTTCTTCCATGAATTCTGTATATTATTTTTTTGGTAAAAATTAATGGGGTGACTAATTACAACAGGCCTTAATAGAGTTCAATTTGTAGTATATATTTTTTTCACTCAGAAGCCAACAGCCATACTTCAATTTCTCCTTAGGACAGCCCGAGCTTGTTACTTCATGAAGTATCTTGCCCATCCATAAATTAATATATATAAAAGCATACCTGCTACATAAGCAAAAAACACCCCTGCCAAAGAAAGTTATATTTAATGGCAACAGTTGCTACTTTTAATCCCTCTTATTTCAGGCTTCAGTGTCATCCACCCTCATTTTCCTGTCCTGGCAAAATATGCGCACACAGCATCTCTGATTTTGTTCACAAAGCTAGTACAAAAGCTACAGCTTTCAGTGATGCTAGTGCTGTCTATCCTACTACGCCCGATTTTCAACAAGGTCTGATATTTTCCTTGTATTTTGTTGAATAACTCACTGTGACGTTGACAAACTTTCTACAGAATCCAGCAAGTAGACACTAAGAGATCCTGTTATAGGCTATTCTGTAACTGCACATACGCATGTACATCTTTACAAGACACATGCCCTGTCCATTTAGGTTTTTGTTTGGAATCCAGATATGAAAGATATGGGAAGATGATATGCAAAGGCAGTTCATGAAGAAATAGACAGAGCCTGAGTGGTTCTGCCTGTTTTTAAGACAGGTTGAAGGAGCTGTTTTAATTAAAATCATTGCTGGGGCACACAAAAGGACAGTTTTCAGTATTTTTTTTTACTTCATTCACATGACAAAGTGTGTTTTGTCTTGCCATATGAATATCAGCATTCCATATCCATAAAAATTGTATAGTTGACAGTGTTACCCAAGTGTTCAAAAAGTTTAAAACAGTTTATTTTTTAATTCACCTTCATTTTTTTGCATTTACTTTTTGGTTCTACTGTGAAAAAAGAGCAAAACTTTCTCCTGAAAAGGTTGAAGTTTAAAGAAATAATGGTATAACACAGTTTTGCCAGCTGAGCTTGTGGACTCATCTAGAAGGCAGTCTTTAGCACTGGTCTAATTAAAGAGTGGTGTCTCTCACTTTTTGTAAATTTGGTAATTTTCAGCTAAACTATTCTGGAAAACCAGAAAGTTCAGTGCCAATATTTAGCATATGGCCCATGCTCATTATATAGCCTTGTGTACTCTTCCATGATGGAAGAAACCACATTATTCCAAGCAAAAGTGAGAGCTACACATTGCAGCTACTTTTTGTTGTGCAACTGGAACTCTTCAACCAGTTTCAGATGTCTAGGATATATCTACTCTAGTCTAGTTTTATTATGAAAGTGGTTCTCTTTCCTCCAGACAATTCAAGTTGACTGGATGGGAGCAATTGAGTATTTTGCTCTCCTTTCCTGAAAGATTTTCCATTCTTTTCTAAACTTAGCATGATGCTCTGACTTTGTAAACATCCATGTCTTACATAATCTAATACAAGATCATAGTTATCTCAGCAGCATTACAGGAGACTTACCAAGTCCATAGGCAATCAAATGTAATTATAGAGTACCACGGTACTCTAGGAATTCTCTTGGAATAATGCATATTAAAAAAATACAGCATACCCTTTCAAAATGTAGTATACTTTTAAACTTTCTAAAATAATTTGTGTGTGTCTAAGAGTCTTGGCAGTCAGTAGAAGCAATAGTTCCATTGTTAAAGTTCCAGAGTAAACAAGGTTTCTACTAAATGTTTTTATCACACACAACAAACTGTCCCTTTCGTAATATTTTCATTACTTCTTTTGTATAGACATTTCCCACTAGAGCATGAAAAACTACCCCTTGACTTAACAAACTGATATTATAAATGGTTGGAGCCTTTTCTCTGTTGCAGCAATTTTACGGTCATCTAACTCCATTGATCTCAACATATTCATAATATAAAGTATGACATAAATGCCTCTCTCAAGCTCACGATTTCATGAGATGATAAAGAATTACAGAATTCCCTGTGCATCCATATGTGACTCATGTTCTTCCCTCTTCAAGATCAAACTCCCAGCTGGAATAAAGACTTTGACAGAGAAGAGGCAGATGAACTGAGCAAGTCACAGGAAATACTGGAACAGGACAGAAAGCACACAGGGCATAGTAATGCGGGTACTTAACACTAGATACCTTCCTCTATATTCAGTGACCTAAACAACAAGGCCTTAGATGCTGATGTAGGTGTCTAAATATAGCAGATAACCCGTAGTAGAGTGTCTGTCAGAGGCGCCACCACCCACTATGCAGCTAATCAAGGAAGTGCCTTCCAAGGCCCAGTCCAACTTTTACACGAGGCAAAGGTTAACGTTTCCCAATAACAAACTGACAAATGTAGTAAGCCTACCCTCGCTGCGCTACCCACCACATTGCTCACGCAAGGGGCGGGGGGAAATGACACTGAAGCCCAAATAAGCAAGTGCTTTAGCCTCATTCGAAGTGTTGCTCATCAGTGGGAAGAGAATAATTTCTGCAATTAATACTGCAAACAAAGGGAACTGAAAGCAAGAAGTTTATTAATAATGAGCTTTGTTTCACTGGTAGCATATCAGGAACCTATTCATAGTTTTTTTAATAATAAATCTGCAAAAGAGACCAGGCTTTTCCTGCATATAGCTGTTCTCATATGTAGGGCTTTTGTGTCTGGTTGACCACACATTAATTTTTTTTTTTTTTTAAGTTAAAAAAAAAAAAAGGCAAAATTTTGAGTTAGAGAATTGATATTATTTTCTTACAAATTGCTTCTTGGAATTTCTGCCTCTCAGAGTAGTAGAAAAATGTAACATTCAGAAAGGTAATTGGAAAAGACAACATTTTTGATCTGAACCTAGCTAGTAGATCTGACCACTAGACTGATCATTTTTATTTTTCAGAAAGAAGCTGTGACTTTCAACTAGGATTGTCCTCTAGTAAGAGTCCTTACAGAGACTTAGGTATTTGTAGTTAGTCTCCTAGAAATACCTTTTCTCCAGCCAATCCTACCTCTGCCTCTGTAAAGTTCGTTGGCACCGGTGCTTGGACAGCAGGGTTTATTACCCTGTCAGGGGGAGGCTGCACTGAACTTTGCCCTGCCATCGGATACCAGTGCCCAGGGAGTAGGTATGGTAGGATCGTGGTAGGAAAAGTGGGAACACCGGGTAATTCTGCTCAAACAGCCAAGTTGTCTGCCAGGGCCTAACATAGAAGGACAAGGGCTTGAAGCCTAAAACAGAGGTGCAAATTGCTTGGTACTCAGGCTGTGGTCTGCTGCCTGCATGCATAAAATTCTAAGGCTCTGATTTTCCAAGTCACTTGGTGAACTTACATAGCTTTCAAGCTGCTTTCAAAATCCAACCCGAAGATCAGCTAATTGGGCATTTTTGTTTGTTTGTTTTTAAAACAGGTTTCAAAATTTTCCTTTGTATGTTTGAAAGCTGAAAAGTTATTACTTTTTTTTTTTTTTAAAGTGCCTATTATTATATAGCCACCTACCCTGCATTTATAGTTTGCTTCTTTAAATAAAATACAAATGCTTTTGACTGTATTTATGGCATGGTGATGAAAATCTTGTGGCTGTAGATGTGATACTTTTATTATGAAAATATATACCGGCACTCTTACAAATTCAAGCATTTCAGGCTGCTATGCCACAGTTGATTAAAGGGTTCATTTACATGACACTTCATGTGTGCTGCTTTATACTAGCTAACTTTGGGATAAAGAAAAGCATGGATGGAATGACAAGGGACACCACCATTCAGTACTTCTGCAGGTCCGGGTGAAGCCCAAGTTGTAGTTTGCTTCTGTAACACAGGAGCTACCTCTTTCAAAGCTGGTATGGTTACGTTAACATAAATTGCAACCACATGCTATATAGGGCTGACACACCCTTAGCAGTTTGGATTATAGCAATTTAAAAAAGTAATTAATAAGAAAATGTAAGAATAAGAATAAATAAGAAAAATGTAACTAGGTAAATTATAACTTTGTTACAGTTATTTCTTGTTTGAAATTTTAAAGCAGTATAAACATAATATAATTACATTAAATAGTTATAACTTTAAGCTGTCATCCAGATTGACAAAAGAAAGGAAATTCAAGTTTTCACTGCTAAAGCTAAATGCCCTGTTACCTCTGCATCAGCTCAGAACCCTGTGTTGACTTAACTGCCTCCGGTTGAACATAAAGGCATCTAAATATAAATACGCACATAAGCTTGAAAAGCTAAAGGATGAAGCGCTACCACTAACTTTATACTTTTGACTGGTTGAGTCAGCCAGATAGTCTTCATAAGTTATCCTTTCAACTACCTCAGTATTACCAAAACAAGTTTCTGAAGGATAATAAAAAGAACATTATCTGAATCAAAGCCTTTGACTGTTTCTTTGAATTTGTTGTCATATGGAGATCATGAGAGTAAAGGAAGGTTCTCTTGAAAAAAATGTCAGGTACTTAACAGACCAAGAGGGTGTACTTAGTGGAATTGCTCTAGTGCGTACTTAAAAAACTTTTACTGAAGGACTATTATTTATCCAGCAGACGAATGCTTCCAGAGGAGCAATTTCAGTCTATCATGAAATTACACATTTAGAGTACATTATATGTTCCAGAAATGGGTCATAAAAGTCCTAATAAAAAAAATCATCACTTGGCCTGTAAAGTACCTACCTCTAACACCAGTAATTTTGTTTTTATGTACCAACAGCAGTAATGATAATCATACTTTGCTCTTTTAGAGCAGTCTTCACCCACTGATCTCAATGCTCTTTAACAAAAAAGGAAAAAAAAAATATCAATCACCTTTGCTGCACTGGAAGATCAGTGGAATAAGGAGACCAACATACTACCCTGTTCCTTTCAGTCCAAATCTTAAGTTGCTGTTCGTTCCTTTAATCTTTCCTAGTTATGCCTAAGGAACCTGCCCCTATTCTCAGGATTAAAGGGACAGAGCAAGAAGAGTCTCTGTCATCATTCCTTCATCAGTCATCCTTTTGATGAGAGCAGCAGGAGAGAAAAGTCAGTCCTTTAAGTCAGCAGCCCTCTAGTGTTATCTCACTAGCTGATTGGGACAGGAAGGATGACATCATTGGACAACACGGTCTGCTAATGCCTTTCTCAATTTACACTCAGGAAACAACTGCCTTCATATTGAAATATCAGAGGAAGTCTAAATGCTCCTGGGAAACAGATGATCTGAAGTAGTTTACAAAAGCCAACAAACACTCCAGAACTGCCACAGAGGAAAGGGAAATAATCCCTAGATACAGAACTGGCTCTGTGCCTGGTGAACCATGGAGTTGCCATCAACTGCCATCTGATTGTCCAGTATATCGGGGCTCCATTGTGCTATGCTGACAAATCGGACCGGTCACAAAAGGATTCACCACTTTTATCCCATGCTGTTTGCAGACACCTGCTAGGGCAACCGTTAGGGTTGCTGGCTATGCAGCATGAACTAGAGTAACTTTGAGGAGGTTCTCATCAATCCTGATGACTGGCTTTAGTTACGCAAGATTAGAGATAAAATGGCACTACAAAATACACCTTTGCATTCTCTTGGAATGCTTCAGAGAAAGCTGATCATATGGTCTTAGCACAGCCTGTAGGCATGAGAATATAATACTTGGCTCATTCCTTCTCCTATCAAAACCACAAGAACTCTCTTCATTGCAGTGCAGCAGTACGTGTTGTGTTTTAAACAGGAATTTTAAGAAAAAATTTAAAAAGCATGTGAGATGATTGTTAAAATGGTAATTTCTCTGCAATTGGATTAAAAACGTCAAATCAATTTTTCTGCAGATCTTGAAAAGACGATATTTTCTTCTATGGAAATACACAGTCTTATTAAATATTAACAGTTTAGAGAAGCACCACTGAAAACTTTCACCTTAGTGCAACAACCAGAGTTTTTTCATCATAATAAATCTAGTGAATGTGAAGTACAACTGTAGTAAAAAAAAAAAGTTTACCTGCAGCTGCTGATCTAGTTCTGGAAATGCCAAAGGGAAATTTTCAGAGGAAGCATCATCTAAAAGGTAAACATGATGTTAAAAGTCAATGTCTACCAAAAAGGGCATTTCAAATGATCTGTTTGATGTAGTTCTACATTGAATATAGCCACAATAATATTGGGATCCTGCAAACACCTCCACATCTGCTGATTTTTCTACCTTTGGGGTACCTTAATAGACTCCTTGAAAATACTAGTGGGTTGTCAATAAGAAAATGTTTAGGTGCTGGAAAGACAGAAAGCCTATTTTGTACTGCAGTGATTAAGAAACAAAACAAAACCAGTTAGAGCAGTAGAACGTGATAATTTAATAAAAACAATAAATCCAAACAATCTTTCTTCCTGAGCTCTCCATTACACTGCAAAGTAAAGAACCTTCCAAGGATAGCATCCGTACTACCAAAGAGTTCATTACTTGAATGCAGGGAAAGATATCTTCCCCGTCACAATACAATGACTTATCAGGGCTAAACCAACAGTAATAGAAACCTTTTCTCCCACCACCCAAAGGCAACCACAAGAACATACAAACCAGCCTGCCAACCCTGGAACTAGAAGACTGTTTACCTACACAGATGTGATTAGAATGGGGAAGCACCACAACTTTCTTGCAAAGAAATGTCTTTACTGTAACCTGTAGATAACAATCCTTATGGGCTAGAGTTAGTTTATTCATGACAACAAGCCAAACTGTGTTTTTATTTATTTCTTTATTTTTAGTACAGGCTTCCAGCAAAGGTGGGACAGACTGTGCCAGTTACGTCAGTGTTGTGATGTGGACACCTGCCCACTAGTAGCTGGACCGAGATCAGAAATATGAATCATACTTGGTAGCGTCACAGCTAGCCACTGCAATATTTCTTTCTCAGTGACTTTCACACTATCAGTTTTGCATTGGATTGTGATGACTGTTTGTGTATCTTACTGCAGGTTAAGGGAGGTGAAGAGAAGGTTACTATTAGCTAGCTTACAGTCAGTTATTTGTGATGTGTCAAAACTAAACAAGGATGGCTCTCACAGGAGAAAATTGCTAACATAGGTCAGATCCTGCAAACTGCTCTATGCTGGCAGACTTGTACACTACAACAAAACACCAACAAGAGTAAGAGGACCACTTATCAAAGCAGGATTCTGAATATTCTTAAAGAGTATAGACTAGGATTTAAATTATTTGTCAAATATTTGTTCTCTCTTTATCCTGCCCTCAGTGGTCATCATACAGCAAAGTAGGTTAGGGGAAACAAGTAAAATAAGCCACCTTATCCCATGAAGAATAAACATACTGGCTAACATATGGTCAGAGTCTTACTTCAACTAACATAGATAGAGCTGGGTGCCTCTAGAAAGGGATGCCCAGAGAAGAAAAAAAAAAATAGAGTGATACAGAGGGCAAGAGCAAAAGATTTTGAACTTCCTCAGGAAACAAAGTGAAGTTCTATATTTTCATGGCGTAGGGGTCTTGCTAGTATTAACAAAAAGTCATACGCACACACACAACTTCATTTTTCACACCATGTCCCAAACATGTCCATTCTGGAAAATACTTAAATTGCTTTAATTGTATAGAATTGTATCATGCCGATATATAAGTGTTTACCTTTAATTTGCTGTTGCTTTCTTGTACACTATTTAAAAATAGACTAATATTCTAAAAGAAGAAAGATGAATCATATGGCAAGGCTAAAAGGAAGGACGGAATAGGACTCAGTCTGACTAGGGGTACAGCTGCTCTACAAATATTTAGCTGAATAGCTGTTAAATATTCTGACAGAGATACTGGACCAGAGTCGTGGACAGCAGTTAAGCTGCTATTTGTTTTGACAATTCCAGCACTACGATCTTTGGTACGGTAGCTTCAAGAAGGGACCTCGAACAATTTTAACTTAAGAAAAAACAAAGCAAAAGTGATCCCAAGAATTTTAAGGAAACATCAGCCAATAATTACTTTTTCACTGCATCGGATATTGATAAGAAAACAAAATTAATGCAGTGTCAGAATATTAGAAAGTATATTGGATTATCTTCAGAAAAGAACCATTAAAAAAAGTTTGCAAATACTTTAAAAAGGATGGAATAGTGAGCGAAATTACTACAGAGGAAATCCTTTCAATAAACAGATGTTCCCTGCTTATTTTTTGAACTCAAGTGACTGAGTCAATGGTACTAAAAATAGAACATATTGGTATCCTAACCATTATGGCATACCATAGTACATTTTATAATGGGCCTGCCCTAGCATCTACGGAACAGCTGCTAGGGTTTTTTTTAGTTATGATAGTTTAAGACTTGTTTAAATCATCATCTGATGTGCAGAACATCATCGAGAAAAGTTGGGGACTTCAGTGGCTTGAAATTTTTCTAAGTTCCTAATTCTCTTAGGCTCCTCTGAAATTTTCAGCTGAAGTATTTAGTTTACAAAAATGAACAGAAATCTTCACAGCTAACTGCAAGCTTGTTTTCCACAAAAAGAACAACAAAAAACTTTCCCCACAGCTTCCAGTGAAATAAATTACTGCATCAGGTCAGTCTGTATTTCACTGTTGCCAAAGTAACAACCACAACAATAACAAAAATCACTTGGTAAAAACTAAACATGTTTAGATTTCACACAAGGGGAAAGCAAATGGCAGCAGTAATTCGCCTCCTAAAACTTTTTTGGGGATGTTTTCAGAAAGTCAAGAGGAAGGATATAAACTCTTGCATTTTCTTCCAAAAGAATCACTATTGCCCTTACAAGCTTGAATACTTGGTGTTACCCAGGAGATCAGACAAAATCACATGGGCTTCTAGCCTTGAAAATCCATGACTCTGAAAATCAGAAACAGTGAAAATGTCTGAAATGTCAAAGAAAACACTCTGAAGATCAAAACATCCTCATAACTATCTCCTTACTTGTCTGTATTTGTTCTTTTCTATTCTATATCTCCTTAACTAGACAATAGAATTGAGAAATACCTCTTTTTCTCCTTTTCTCAATTTATTATCAATATTTAATGAGTGCCTAGATTGTTATAAGGAATCACTGATATAATCAAAGACCCCCTTTATAATAAAGTTAGTGGCTTTTCTGTACCACAAAACCCTGCAAATACCTAGGCTGATTCTTCACCAGATACAAACAGCATCTCACCCCTATGGTCACTATTTTACTGCTCCCTTCCCTGTGACTCATAAAGAAAAAGGATTTATAATTCAAGCTGGTTGTTGAAAATGTATTTTGTTTAAAAATAAAAATATAAAAAAAAAAAAGAAAAATCAGAGACTGCAACTTGCTGCACCTGAAAATGAGTCAAGATTCCGGTCAAAAGGAAACAAGAAAGGAGGAAAAACATACATGTGAATGTTATGGCCATCCCAGCAAACTCAACAGCACTAACCTGTGACGTGAAAGAGTCAGATCAGGGACTTCATCACAGACACCTAAGTTAAAGTCTCTGTTGCACAATTTCTAAATGAGTAGCACTTCCTGATTTCCCATAGATCCCAAAACTAATTTTGAAGGTCTGTATTCAAAAGTGTACTAAAGGTAAAGACCTGTACTCCAATTACAAGATGAACTCTCTGTACATACAGTGGACGGTTTTTTAACAAAAGACTTGGTTCATGTGTACAGAATAGTTTGACTTGCATGTTTGTTTCACCAGGTTCATACATTCGCTGTGCTTGTTGCTGAAAACTGTCCTTATAACAGAGCATCTGAGGGAAAGTCTCCAGGGAAATCACTTCCTCCTTTTGCTTTCCATTCAGTTGGGCTGAGACAAAGTACCTTCTGTGTCAGAGCCAGCTCTCTGACCATTCCTGCAGCAAAACTAACAACATAACAAAAGAACAAGCTCCCTAAGCATGCTGCCCAGCCAACACACCTTCATGCTGAAATGGCACGATGGGCAGCTTTGTGTAAACACAGCAAGGCTAAGCCTTCACTGTCCAGGTGAGCTCTTGTCTCTCTGCTGATAACACTTATTAATACAAATGTGAGATGGGCTTCTAATGCGTGGTATAGAGATCCACACAAGCCACCTGATTTAGAAGGCTGAACTGTATTAAGACTGATTGTCTTCACACAAAAGGCTTACTACTTATCAGTGATGTCCTGATGCATTCAGTCCCCTGATATAGCTAATGTTGCACATTTGAGAATGAATCATGCTTTCGGGAAAGCTTCACTTGTTTAAACATGTTCTGGCCTTCTGGAGATTCCAATAGCCCAAACTTCCATCACATAGATGAACAAGCGAAATCCCTCACACTTCACTGTCTGACTGACACAATGTCTGGTACAATGAAGTGTAACACCCCAGTCTCTTCCTATGTGGCTGCTCCATTTAGCTGAACTGTGGGCTACGGTCAATAGTTAATGAATAAATACTTTAAGAACAACCTCCGATTTACTTGCAGTATAAACTCGCAAATTACAGTTTCTCTAGTATCTTCACACAGATAGACAGAAATAGAACATAAAAATTTAAATGTGTTGAAAGCACATTAAAGTTGCTAAATCAAGCACTCAAAATTTAGGAAATGCCAATCACAGCTCCGCTTCCTTGAGTAACTGAGTTATGATCCAGTCTTTAATTATACACTCAGGTACTATTTTTTTCTCCTATATGCGTGGGTGAGCGTATTCAGATCTCTTCCTCCTAAATTAAAGAATTAAATTGGTAACATAAGTAGGCTGTTATCCTGTAAGTGGATCAGCCCCTTTCACAGTGTTGTGGTTTAACCTGGCAGGCAGCTAAACACCACACAGCCGTTCTCCCCCCATGGTGGGATGGAGGAGAGAATTGGAAAAAAAGGTAAACCTCATGGGTTGAGATAAAGACATTTTAAAAGGTAAAGTAAAAGCCGCACAAAGCAAAGCAAAACAAGGAATTCATTCACTGCTTCCCATCGGCAGGCAGTTGTTCAGCCATCTCCAGGAAAGCAGGGCTCCATCACATTTAACGGTTACTTAGAAAGACAAACGCCATCACTCCAAACGTCCCCACCTTCCTTCTTCTTCCCCCAGCTTTATATGCTGAGCGTGACGCCATATGGTACAGAATAGCCCTTTGGTCAGTTGGGGTCAGCTGTCCTGGCTGTGTCCCCTCCCACCTTCTTGTGCACCCCAGCCTACTCGCTGGTGGAGTGGTGCGAGCAGCAGAAAAGGCCTTGACTCTGTGTAAGCACTGGACCTTGCAGCAGGACAACACTGTCAAACTGTGTATTGGGGTCCAATCTTGGTCCTAGGGGGGCAGTGAGATTCAGCAGCTCCAGCCCTGGTTATTGACAGACAAGCGTAGACTCATCGAATTCATCCTGGAAGGCTGTGTGGCTAAGTGACTGCAACTTGGCACTGCTGCGTGAAGCTCCCGGGCTTCTATTCATGGCCCTGCCTGACATGACCTTACACAACCTCACAGTTACCTCACTCGTAAAATAGTGGGGAATGGTCACTGCCTGACCCAGGAATAGGCTATGAAGGCTTGCTCAATAATAAGAGTTGTGGACCTCCCAAAAACTGCTCTTATCTCTTCTGTTATGGGCTGTTGCTAAGCCCTCCTACTCCATGTATCTTCACCCGAGCCTAAAGCATCCTCTGATGAATGCACAGCCACTGCCCCTTTGAAGGTATGTCACCTAAGTTCCTGTCTAACCTCCCAAAGATCAAGCCACTTACTTGTAGGTTGGTGTAGTTTTAGGAAACTAGCTTTGTAAATTTGAACCATATATTTTAGCAATCCCCACTGGTTTTCAATGAATACATTATCTGCTGGAAAGCCTCTGTTGCCATTAAAACCAAAATAAGGATGGAGTAGGGATTTGAAGGTTGCTATTGAAGAAGCAACCATTGCAAAACAGTCTTGCATGATCAACTATAAAAGTAAAAAATTCTTCATGGTCACTAGCATAACAAAGGCATAAAGAGGAGTAAAATAAGTCATTTGCTATGCTTGCAAAAATATTACACTGTTTCACTGTCTGTCAATTTCATTAGAAGATGTATATTTTGCCTTTATTATCAGTGATTTTTTCTGGAGAGTGCTATCAGCGGCAGACTAATTTCAACCAAAAGAAATTACTAACAATTTCAAAACTAGTCATTTATCACCACATGTCACTAGCAGAACTTTTCAGCTAGATTCAAGCTTTTATTCTAGGAGGGAAGGTGAAGAGATGTTTACCTATAAACCTTCCCTTAGAACTATTACACACAACAAATCCACTCGTCTAAATTTAATAAAGTTCCTATTATAATCATTCTATCTTAATATGTTCAGTAAATAAGAGCTAGTGACATAAATTAGGACATATTGAATTTCATTGGTTTAATTAAATTGATGTTGATAACCTACAATGAACTTTCTATTTGGGAACACTTATTTAAATTTTGGAACACCATATTCACTTTAACTTGCATCACCTTCCCAGTGATACAAGATGAGCTGAAATAATATGTTTCAAATTCATTAATTAAAACGGTACCTTAGGTCAAACTGGTGCAATACAGCATACAGACACACCCTGGGAAACCTGTGTTTCATGGCAGCTTAGTGAACTTGAGTAAAAGAGACAAACATAGATATCTATATATACAGGAATAAGAGATACACAATAAAACTGTCTTCTTATATAGCACCCGCTGATGGGCTGCTCCTGAGACTTTTAAGGAACTGGTTAGCCTACTTTCACATTAAAAATACTGCACAAAGCTGGCCAGGATTTCAGTCATCAGGTGTTGACTGGCAAATAATATAACACAATTAAATTATTTCTTGTACACTCAGCATAAGCCAGCTCCATTCTTGTAGGTCAGTTAACACAGAGTTATCTCTTCTCATGAGTTGAGAGCAGTTTCTCCTTTCGCTGCTCCTCACACCCAGTGCTTGGTTACAATCCTAGCCAGTGAGATAATCACCACCCAGAAGAAACATTCCATTTCCCCTTTTTATATCTAGTTATGCTGCCAGTTCCTCCTAGTAAGCAGTTGTACAGTCCCCGGAAGGAGAATGCAGCCTTACTTGGTGAAAACTGTCACTGAGCCTTTCAAGTAAGGTAAAATTTAAGGAAAAGCTTATGTCAGATTCCCTCACCACTTAGCCCTGGTGAAGGACTTTATATATATACCCTAGCAGTACACAAGCCTCACCTGATGCTTTACTATCACACTTACAGCAGGTAACTCCTGTTTGAACTGAAAACAAATATTGTTGTCAAGGAGAAAAAAATATTAAAGAAATACACAGAAAAAGGAGAGAGAAAAAAAAAAGCCAAGTCTAGAACACCTAAAGGTCTATCTGCTAAATGTTTTTGCAGCTCATCTAAAAAAAAAAAAAAAAAAAAAAAAAGTGTCATATACTTATTTTTACTCTCTTGATTCAACTATGGTTTGCTGGAAATTTTCAAACCTGACAGAAGCTTATTTCCTTGCCTTCTTTAAATATATTAAATATAGTAACCATGTTCAGGCTTACCACTAAGAGCAAGAACAGAATTCCTGTGACATAGTAAAACAGTGTGCTGGTTCAGACCTCCTGGTAGCCCCCAAGGGGATGTGATGCAGAGGAGAATATGGCACTCACTTTACTGCTTGCCATTTAGTTTTATCAGTACCCATAGAGATTCTGGATTGCATACTGCAGGAACACTTGTATATATACAATAAAGGACTCAAAATTATGGAAAAGTTTAACAAAATGTAGCAGAAACAGATTCTCTTTCTGTAAGTGAGTTTCTTTCTCTAAATGATAAGAGAGAGGCTGGAATGATTAGCAGGATAGAAAAGTAAAAAATAAAACATGATGCAATGTTAAGGAAGCTAGGCTTCCTGCCTTTCATGTCCTCTTCTTCCAAGCTATTCACAACCTTGTCATTTCCTACTGCCGTCTCTTGTCCCAAACCACTCTACCCTCTTTGATTTTCCCATGGTCTCAGCTTTCCCTGACTTGTTTTCACTGTCTCACATAAACATTCTTTTTCCATAATTTGTAAGAGCACTCCCCTTTCTTTTACATCTCTCTTCAAGACCTATCTTTGCCATAATTTCTGTAAGAAATTTACCATGTTACTGTATCCTGAGAGGTGAGAATGATTCATTACTACTTTCTGTAATAAAAATGTAATTACCAGATTATTTTAATTTATTAAAAAAAGGGTACATAGATAGCCACATGTGCTTCTTTATATTCCTTGTCCCAATCTTTCTGTGTCACTCATCTTTATGAGCTGAAAGTTATATGCAATAATATACAAAAATGTTTGGTTTTAAATTCCCTTGCATAGGGGATGAGATTCTATTTCAGGCTTGTAGCTGCAAATTAATATTACACAACAATTAGCTAGGAAAGATAATGCATATTCTAAAATATTTTTAAAATGGGAAAATTGTGTTCAAGCTGAGACTATTCACACAAAGCTCAGGAAGCAGCCTCACACATAACCCTACAATGCATACTGTCCCATAAAGCACTCATCAGCAGAGGGTTTCAGTTACTGTTATCAGAGATCCTTATATTTCATGCCATAAACACATCTCAACCCTGACTCCAGGCACTCACCTTTAGCAACAGCACAGCCAACTTGTTTTGGGATGTCCCAGCTTCTGATTTACTTTATTTCATTCTGACTTCTACTGTTGGGCAACAGCTCTCTAGACCTTAATAATATTTAAGATGCAAACTAATAATATTTGTCTATTCCAAAGGGTCCATGTCTGTACAGGGTATGTTTGGGGAAATTAATGCTCAATCAGCACTAGCTGGCAGGATAAACATCAATGAAATTTCTGCTGCTTTCTCAGGGAACATGCCATGTGGGGCATCCGTTTCCTGAAACCTTTCACCAAGCTGGGCATGTGCGGCACTTTCCAACCTTCCTGCTGAAGGGAAAGTCTCTTCCTGCTCTAGCCTCATCCTCAATACAAAATGTCCTTTTACTTTTCTTGTTTTAAAATTCCTTAAAATCAGACACATTGCATATGCAAGTAAATTTGATAGTTAGTTACAGTCCTAAGTATATTCCACAAATCGCTGAAAGAAAGCTAAGATCTAAACTGTCAGTGTAGGGGTTTTAGTCTAATGAAATTGTTAATGGAAACATTAAAAGTTGTCAGACAGAAAAAGTGATCACATGCTATCACTCAGGAAAAAAATCCTCCCATAACACTGGACTTCATTTGGTATTGTAAACACTGGTAAGAACATATACAATTTAAAAGCAATTACTTCATTGTGGTTTACTCCATAAATTAAACTGTACCTGGAGAGTCATTCAGGCTGAAGGCAATTCGTACTGGCTTATCAGCAGGTACCCTGGCGGTGGTGATCATGTGGGCACTTGAGTCAATGCTTTTACTTGTTTGTTCCAGCTGCAATAATACAAACAATATATTTATTACAGAGCATGTGACACCATTCAACAAATGAGTTTTAATACTTTTCATGCATTCACAGCTACCTTTCTCATTCTAGCTAAGCAACGTTTAGAATCAAAGTCAAGGGAGCACCATTTCACTTTTCCATTTAAAAAGGATTCAAGTGAAATACAGTGCAGAGACTGCCTTTCTTTTGCTATTCACAGATTAGAAAGAACGATGGCAAAGGAAGCTTCCCCTCTCCTCACCTGCTTGCTCCCCGCCATTGCCCCTTCAGCAAGCCTTGACTCGTGGCAATGCTGCCTGGTTCTGAAGGTGAAGAAGGAAGAAGGGGTGGGGAGTTGAGAGTAACATGACCCCAAGCCTGCCATGTGATTGGAAACGTGCACACCACTCCACATGGTGTCAATGAGGAGGCACCCATCCTCCTACCTTCCACCCATACTCCCCCAGTCAAACTGTGCCTGATAGTCACACACTTAATGGTCAGAAAGTTACTGGGTCTCCAAACCTTGGTGGTGATTCTTCAGTGGAACTCTGTGCAGGTGAAGGGGTCTGTCTGCATGGGTTTGACTCCCGGATTGGGACCTTATTCAGTCCTCAGTCTTTCTTCTGAGACCACCAACTCCAAAAAGTGGTTTTACTGAGATGAAACCCTGTCCGTTAAGAAAACTGCTAGTTCATTTCAAGCAGGGCACTAAAGAATCGTCAAGCAACAAAAGAATTAGCTACTACTGATCTGTAATGGTATAATTAAAGCATCTCTGAACACTCAAAAGTTGTACTCAGAGCTCTACCATGTATATTTAACCTTTTGAATAAGCAGTTTTGGTTAAACTATTGAATAGCCGAACGCAAACTTAATCTCCTTGTATACCTAGCACAAAGCTGCTAAAATTCACAGATACTAATCTTCTGATTAGCTCCATGTGGGAGAACATGAAGTCAGTGGGACTTCATGCATGCAAAAGATCTGCCCATAAAGAAATTATTTTAGGACTGAAGACTATGCTATCCAGAGTGCATTGTATCCATACCAACTATGTGGACAATTATGAGACTCGCTTTTAAATAACCATAAAAACTCCTCAGTCAATTAGAAACCAAGTTCTTCAGGAAAATACAATTAATTTACTAAAAGTTGTACCACATGTCAGTAGACAACACAGCATTTAGCTAGTGAAAAGAAAAGATGGATTCCTAAGCCAATAGTCTTGCAGTTTTTCAGTGAAGTAGCTATTGTATTGCAAGGAAATCCCAACAATTCATTCTAATTTACACTTAATTATTTGGCAGTCTCAGAAAGTCAATAGAACAGAACAATATTTCAGGATTATAATCTTCCTTGGTGATGCACAAGTGAATCAAACTCTTCCCTGGCATCACTGCCTTGCAATCAGTGGAAGAGTATCAAATTTGCATTTGGCCCATTAATTTCAGCATTTCTTTTTTATTTGCTTTGTCTGTCTTAATATTTAGCTAGCAGAGTGATACAGTTACTCTGTAGCAATGCTACACAAGAAATTGTTATTTGAAGTGCATAATCTTTTCTTAAAATAACAACAAATATTCTAAAATGATTACTTTGAACAAATCTTATTTGGACCTGAGAGTGTCTCTTTGTACTAATAGATACGGGATATCAGGAATCGTTCTTTACTCCCCATTACTAATAATCAAGACACACAAAAATTGAACTGATCTCTATTGGGCAGAGACAAGGGAAAGTCAACTAAACTGCCGCAGTGTATGTTTTTGGGCTCAGGAAAAGATCCCTGGAGTCAACTGAAATATTCTATTTTTAAGTGCATTGCATTAGACTAAATAACTTTTGCCTTCTGAGCATTAGAGCATTATTGATCTCTTTTTTCCCCCCAGACTGTCACTTTATATGAAACATCTGAGACCTCTCACTGTTTAAAAAAAAAAAAAAACACAACAGAACTACTAATCCAAAATTCTTTGTCATATTTCCCTTCCATACCTCCCAATACAAGGTAAAGCAAAAAGAAAAAAAAAAAAAAAGAAGAGATTTTAAATGATAAGCACATCCTTGAAACAAGGCTGTTTATCATTCTGTGTTGGTGGTACACATTCTCCTGACATCTGCTTACTATCTCAAGTGGTCTTCCAGATAAAAGTATACTTAACATTTCATATCATAGCCTAAGAAACTAAAATGATGCATTCTGCTAGACGTTTTAAAGTTGCCATAACAATGTTGCTAGGAGTAAATCTGTTGCCTTATCCCAGTCACACACTCTGTGGTCTGCGATGTCTTTAAATTACTCTTTTAACCACCTACTATGTGAGGGCAAAAATCAATACCCCTTCAATAAGCAACGGGGAATTCTATCATACCACCAAAGAGCGTTTTCATTTTATTCCAATCCACAAAAACAAATCTCATCTTTATAAGCAGCAATTACCCTGCTATCCATTTTTTTTTTTATGTTGCATTTATTCCTTCGCTCCTTTTTGTGCGGAATCTTCAAGCTCTTCATCACAAAAAGCAATCAAAGGGAAGGGAGAGGGATGGAAGCAGCCCGTGTGCAAATGAGGTGATACAGGAAACACACAGACCGACTGCCCCCAATTCCCCACCTGCTTTCTCCGTGCATGAAGAACAAGATCTCTGCAGGCAGAGGTGAGGGTGAGTGGGCAACCTGGAATTTAACAAGATTTAATGAGCAGCTCCCTTCTTCACAACAATTGCCTATAGAACTGGCTGCTGTTTCTCCATAAAAAATCTGCAGCAGAACTCAGATTAAGTGCTGTTACAGCTCTATCAATTTAGTTCAGTTTTCACACCTGTTGCCTTACCTCACTTAGCAGAGTGTCTGCACTTGTATAATCCAGGGCCAGCCACTGCCTTGGCTTGTCGTTGCCTTTATGGAGTAAAGCTTCAATAAAAGAAAAGGCTGCACCTGCTGCATAGCAACAAACTGACAAGGTCTGAGAAGCTGAGACAGCTGTCAGGGCAACATGCTGCTACCTGCACTTCCCATAGGCTTTGCTGTCCCAAAAGATCACCCTTTTCCGCTTTTCTCCACAATTCCGCTTTTCCTTCCTCTCCGTGCCAGTGATGAGGGATTATGATGCTGTCACGCTTCAGGGAGGAAAAAATCCTTCTGTCACAGGCATTATTAAGCAGCAAACTGTGGCGAGCCCAAGATTTTTAATTCATTAGTCCTGGCAAACCTAAAATACAAACAGACTTGCTTCATAGGACAGGAATGTTTTCAGCATGACCCAATCAGTGTCTGTGTCTATTCCAGCAAACTGGCAAAGATAGCATGACTCCAGTCAGCAAAAATGTCTGCGGCTCCAATCAGCTTGGGCTGACACTGCCAACTTGGACTGGCTACAAGCAAACTATCAAATGATAGCAGTGACTATCAAAGCTAACAACAAGGGATGGGCTTGGTGTGTTAGGCTAGGTTCAAGTTGGCTTTGGTCAAGCCGGGCTTGCTTAATAGCAGACGATAGCCCTGCACTTCTGAGGAGGCAACGGGCAAATTTCAGAATGCGTACGCTGTGAAAGCAGATGTATTTATAGATGAGCTGGTGATGGCAGTGATAGCTGAAGCTGACTAAATCAGAGATTTGACTGAACTCAGAGGATTTCCTAGTGCGATTTCAGATAGCTTTTGTCAGTCTTGAAACCACAGGCAAACAATTAATAGATAAATCTTGAAGTATCGCAAGAGAGATGAATTTCTTCAGCTTAAACTTTTATTTTCTGTAGCTGTGTCATGCACAGGTACTGCTTACGTGACTTCTTTGATTGACTGCTATCACAGCCGTTAAGACAAATGGAGAAAAATGGAGAACAATTACGGAATGATTCCACAGAATATCTTCATATTTATTGTTCTGTGCTTGAAAAGGGGGTTCTCCTCCTTTTATATTACAAAATGTATTCCGAAGGTATATTTTATATTTTTAAATTCCAAATGGGAAAGGTTTAGCTAACCCAGATCTCCTCTATATGCACACTGCTAGATTCTCTTGGCTCAGCTGAGATACAGAGAGGTTGCAGGACAAATAGAGATGTGAAGGTCTGAAGTCAAATTTTCATCCTTCCTCACCCCCTCACCTTCTGGCCCTAGTCCAGGATTGATCTAATCAGTGCAAATCTCAGGAAGCCAGCAGTTGCCCTTGTGGCCTCAAAAGACCTTTTTCATACTTTGAAATGACTAAACTGCAAAGATATTCTACCCACACTGCCTTTCCCCCAGCAATGACCCGGGAGGGTATCAGACAGCTACACCATTAGTTAGGTATCTGGTGAGGCTGTCTTTTTAACTGCAGTGTGATTTCAGGGGAGACTATGGGCTCTGCCCCAAAGAGTCAGTGAAAAGTGGGGCTATGCCTCTGACTGTGCTGACCATTTTCTCTTTTCTTGATGTGTTTCTGAAAAGATTGAGGGTTCCTTCCTATATGTTTCTTTTGGAAGAGGAGGGAGAGAGATTTATCTCTGATCACAGCCATTATTGCAAATAACATTCTACAGCTCAATACCATCAGCAGCTGATATTGATCTCCAGCTCCAGGTCCAATTACTGTGAAAGTATTTGTTTGAAGATACAGAAAATCCTGGCTCCGGTGAAGTCATTAAAAATATTCTGCTTCAGTTTCCACGGAGCCAGGGTTTCCCCCAAATCGTAAGATCCTCTTCTGGTTTGTATGGACAGATGGTATTTAGATGGTATGAGTGCCTTCATTACATGCCATTACAGTAGAGCCTAAAAAAGGCTCTCTACGTAAAATCTTAAGACATGCAAAATCTTCAATAGCCATGACAGCAGGGGTCTTGGACAGAAATGATGGCTGAATAACCCAGGGGTGGTTTTTCCAGATGGCTCTGACACTCCACATTTCCAGACTGACACTTCAGTTGTACTCAGTTTAAATTGTACGTGCATTTGCAAATTGAGTTCATAATCATTTTATGTTTTGTATCCATTCTATACAGGTTTTTTAAATGTCAGTGTTTCTAGTTAAATCCGTATTATTATACACACTTTACGAAAAAAAGGTGGAATCACCTGTGCTTCACTTAATATGCATACTCCTTTTCTAAGGGGTGTGCTGCTCCCGAGAGCTATGAATCATGTGCTAAGATACCAAAACTGCACAAACCAAAAGGCCGCTGATTTGCATTTAAATATCAGTTCCGTGCTCTACACAATGATTAGTCACCTGAAACTACTACTTTATGGAAGGTAGTGTATTTTTAAAATGTGAGAATATTATAGCATTCTGTATACAGAACATTAAATTTGAAGCATCAGGATGAATGATTTGACTGTTTTATCATCTATTTATTATTGGGGCTACGGTGCTAAAACCCCCAATAACATAGATTTACACAGGACATTTTAAAAGGCTCTCTAAGTTACTTTATAACGATAAACTAGGGAAGATCTCAATTTTAAACAACAGGGAAATTGAAGTCCAGGGTGCTTCACTTCCGTGACTTGCTCAAATTAATAGTCAAAGGCATTGTAAATTTTGGGTACAGATAAATCCCACTTCTCGTATTCACTAAGTAGGTGACTGAAATCTGCACATCTAAGAAAATTACTCTCCCATTTATTGCAACACAAAAAATACTTCTTTACAACAGGCTGCCCATACACCTTACAGTCATCTCTGTGAGAATTACAGAATGCTGATAACTCCGTTTTTTTTGTGCAGGAGCACAGCCTGCCCTGTTTCGTTTCTAGCATATTCTTAGTCATCAGATCCCTGGTACCCAAGCAAAATTCTTTCAATCCTGTATCACACTGTGAAACTGGTGATATGCTAGAAGAGGATATCATGTTTTATTCATCAAAAAACACCTTAAAGAAGCACTCTAAATTAGGAACACTGGGACTTACTAATATTCAGTAGTAGAAACATGCAAATTTGTAACAATTTTTAGGATGAAGTATCAGTTATTCTACAGATGTAAAAAAAGCCAATATCTGCTATCTAATAAAACACCTGTTGCCTTCCCTTTTTTAGCTGTGCTACTTTCAATTCATCTCAGTTTCCTAGTATAAGTAGTATTTTAGTAGCCTATGACCTCATTCATGCTAAAATGGTGTTTCACAGATTGCCAGTCACTATTTAAAAATACACTTTAAATATTCTAGCATATGGAAGATGTTCCAAGGAGAAATTTAAAAAAAAATAAGGTTTTTTGCCTAAAACCACCTACAGAGCAAAATCTTCATTTTATAGATTCCTCTGAGTACAAACAGAATCCCATTTCGGACAGTTTCTGATGAACTTATTTCTGCAGCCAAATTTGTTAAAAATCCCACTGTGGGAGGGATTTGGTCCCCTTTACTGACATTGAGACTGATCAGGGTGAAGCTGCTCCATGCTATAGGGAATTGATTTTGAAAGCATAAACATTGGTGAGTTGAAAGCATAAATATTGGTGAGTTGAAAGCATAAACATTGGTGAGTTGCGTCCTTTAACTCCACATTACGTGTAGAATTTCCAATACCACTTGGATTGTATGGCTCAGAATTTGCCAAATATTAAAAGCTAGATGGTATATTCCATTCGTCTGCCATGGTAATTGAATAAGTGCGCTCACACCAGCCATAAAAATAGAATTTCTTTGCTGACTTTATCTCTTCTTGTAATCCATAAGGATAACCATTTCAACTCTGCATGGAACTCGGTAGAGAAATGGTTTTTTTCTACAGCAGCAGTTATCCTAGGTAAGATCAGAGTATCCAATATGATGTAATCAAATCACAATATTCCCAGCCAGAAATCCAGAACCAGAGAAGAATACTTCTTTCTTGTCTTTTGGATAATGGAAAGGTATAGATCAAATATACATTATTTAGTCTTGTTGCACCTCACTCACAAACTAACATCCCAAGTCCTGACTACTGGAGCAGCCGACAGAGCACTTCATTACTGTTCTTAGATACTACCTCCAGTCTCCTTGCCTAGGTAGTATTTTAACACAGGTAAAATAACGTACTTTCCCCCAAGCTCTACACTCATAAATGGCTGAACCCTATCAGATGAAATTAAGTCATTAAAAGCAGCATGAAACATACATTGGGCACTGACTTAAAAAATAGCACATATGAAACTTTATAATTAATGGCAAATCGATATGCAATAGCTGAATTCACTTATATAGGACCATACATATCTAATGGAGATTGTTGCAGAGAAATTAAAAAATTGGCTGTAATGTGGAATTACAGGTGCTGACTCAACGATTTTTACACCTGCCTTAAGACCACCTGGAAATAACTGCATCTTGAATCATTTGAAAGCCTGACTGGCGAAAATCTCCATCGTTTCTACAGCAAACTCTAGACAGAAATTGTGGGAAGCTAATTCCGCTGAGGGGAAGAAAACTGAAGCCTTTGACATATGATGCTGCCAAAGACCCTTGCATATCTCTTGCATGGAAAACAAGATGAAAGCTGAAGTTGTGAGAAATATTACTGGAAAAGCCTCACTGTTGTCAGAAATCAGCAGGTGCAAGCTTATATGCTTTACTCACATCAGCATAGAGATGGAAATAACCTTTAGAAACTGATTACAGGAAGAATGGTGGCACGTCATCTCAACAGGGAATGATGAAGCAGGATATAGATTGACAGTGTGAAGCAATTCACTGGGAGATCAGCGGCTGAGTGTTCAAAGCTAGCATTGGCTAGCACTGGCTAAGTGGAAACACCAGTACTTTCTTGCAAGCACTTAAACACAAATGCATCAGTTTTGCTTACCAATTGCTTACCAATACCACTGAAGCACATCCAGCTGTCCTAGGATAAAAAGATAATTGCCTGATATCCATATAAAAGCAGAGTAATCACTCCATTTCAGTTGGACTTGCCATTCCTTAAGGGAATGTTTAGCTTACCTTACTTAAGAACCTACCTTAAAAGCATACTACAAGACATTACAGCCTCACTTGTTGATGATGGCTGAGGTCATCATGCTCTCACAGATATACACATAAGACTTTTAGGTCAACACACTTTTTCATGAAGCTTTGCTGCTATAAGGAAGAAATCAGCATTCAGAAGAATGTGGTGAAATCCCCAGCAGCAGCTGGTATTTTGCCCATACTTGAAACCTCACTGCTGATTCAGCACCAAAACTGCCTTAGTTAATAGTACCAGCTGCAAACGTAGAGGAGAAGTTTAGAAACAATAAAGGCTAGAATACTTCTTAGCAAAAATTTTTCATTACTAAATGTGGCTTATAACAGTCCAGGAAGTCCTCACAGCTCCTCTAGATATTTATCCTCTCTCCCTCCCTGAAGAGAAAACATGATATTATAACTAGCAAGAGCAGAGCAGACAGTTCAGCAGTGCGGTAGATGTATCAGGTACATGACTATCACACAATGACAGGATGTGTGTGCATGAATTTATCTTGTTCTGTGGAATGAACTACACTAAACAAGAAATCATTACGGTTACAAAGTCAAAAAACTGTCAGACTTATGACCTGCCTCCCTATTTACAGTTGGATTGGAATCCTTGTGCATCTCTGATACGGTCTTTAATGATGGGTGCTTATGCCACTTTCCCCCACGAACCCAAATTCAGCCAAAATTGCTTGTTCCAATGAAAGATATTACATTTTTATAAACCCAAAGATATTATCTTTTTATAAAGGCACACTAGGGGAGAAAAAAAAAAAAAAAAAAAGGCTTTTCTCTGTCCGATAAATTATACAAGACAATTTCAAAGGCCATCTTACCCAGGGACAGCTCCTGCCCAGAAAACAAGACTCTATAAATTTTCTGTTGGGACACTGACAAGACAAAGTAAGGTAAGGACAGTAAACTGCTTCTTTTTCAGAGGGGGAAAAGGGCACTTGAACTTTGTTCTTCCTAAATGATTATCCATACCTCTGAGGCTGACTGCAAGTGAAGGACCAAGCACTACCATTTTGTCATTATTAATGCCAAGCTCTTCCTCTTATCATGGGACTTTAATAAGGAAGAAGCAGATATTCTTGTGATCTAATGTACAGGACTAAGCCAGTGATATTAATACTCCAGAATATTCCCATATTAAGTCACCCACACAATACTGTTTAAGTGCACTACTGACAGAAAAGACTTGACATTATCTAATTGGCAGTAGTCAAGATGACATATTGCTTCTAGAAATGACATAATATTGATATTTCTCACAAGAAAGAAATGCAAATAGGCTCTGCCATCAGTTTCTCACTGAAAAAAATACCCAACTTTTTTGTATGATTTTGTGTACTCCATAGAGGAGAATTCCAATGATTTTATCACTTAAACTGAAACATATCTGCTACAGCATTTTTGACAGGTTGGCATCAATGACTCCCAAACATATTGGTTACCTTTGAAAACCCGTAATTCCAGACAACAGAGAATAAACTCTAATTTGTTAGTCACTTACTTACACCTACTCCGTATTATGAGTAGAAGCAGCCGTTTATAGAGAGACCTGCTCTTCAATGCTGCCCCTTAGAGGACACATTCGAGAAATTCATCCATCTCATGTCAGAGCCGTTGAAGACAATACAAGAACTGGATCAGGACAGTATAATGTTGCATCATGTGAAACCGATTGACTATTTTGATACTGACTGTTCACCAGTATAGCTTATTAATGTAAAACTACTTAATCAGAGTTAATCAGGTAATTTCTTTAATAAGAAATTGCCTTTGCTACAGCAATTTTTGCCAAAAAACAACCTTGATTCCCCACACCCTGTTCATGCAAGCCCCTAATGACATCCTGGTTTTGATTTTACGATTTTCTTCATGTGGTCATCCACAATAATCCAAGAACAAAGTTATATCTCCAAACTAAACCTGTACTGAATCTTTTTAAATTTCTTTTTTCCTTTTTTTTCCCCCCCTAAAGCTCTGTTGGCAAAACCAGCTAATTGTTTTAACACCATGAACTATATGCAGGCTGCTGTACCTCCTGCTTGAGCTCTCCTAAATCCTGATTCTCATGTGAGAGTGACAGAAATGCCACTTTCACAGGGAGGCAGCAGGGAATATTGATCTTTAAATTATCTGAATTACAGGCTCCTGTTAAAAATGTTTAAGATTCTCATCTTGAAAAATACAGTATCTCTATCTATGTGTGAAGCTTCATCATACCTTGAATGCCTTTCCTTTAAATGAGCGGTTAGATCTTAATGTCTGGTAACTGTCCATTTCAGATGAAACGTTATGAAACACAAGACTGCAGTCTCAAGTAGCCATCAATGGCATCATAAGAAAAGCTGTAAGATACATGGGGTAGCACATACATTTTGGGGGGAACATTGTACATTCCAAGTTTCAGTTCAGATCATCATCTTCTCTGCCACTTGAGTGTTACAAGTCTTCAAACACAGTGCAAAATTAGAAAATTACTATTAACATACCTAAAATGAAAATTACTCCCATTCCATTCACTTAGTTCTTACAGTTTTACAGCCATAAATAAAATGACAGTGGTTTAAAATGAACAAAACTAGCTATTAATAAAGCCCGCAATTCTTGAAATGCTAAATCCAGTAATAGAGTGCTGTTTACTAGAACTGGATAGTTTGTATTACCACAGCTTAGCGGTTGATGAGATTTCAATTTTAAAGCATTGCTTTCAAAAGTTACAAAAACCATGACATATAGACATGACAGACTGCTTTTGAACTTTAAAAATGCAAAAAAAGAAAAACTGTTTCAAATATTTGTTCTCTTAGAACTTTTTTTACAAGCCATAATTTGCCATACTGATTACAAAATAGCGAAAATTGAGAAATATTGTCTAATTCCACTTGCTGATGAAACCCCTTTTTTTAAAGTTCTGAATATCCAAATATTACAAGGTTTTTGCTATTCATCTTCACACTACCACCCACAGATTTCACCATAACCTCACTTAAGCCTCCTAAAACCAAGAAATAGACACAAAAAGTTAAAGCAGTATCTTCCTATGAGACTGAAAGACGTTATGCAGAGGATTCATTCTTTTCTCCAAGATTTTGGGGAGAAACATTGAAAGCACATGTCTGTAATCCTTTAACACAGGCAACTAGACATAGATGCACAACTGAAAACAACCTTTTCTTTAGAGCTGCTGAGAAGTCTGCAGGAGGGCTGTTGGAGCATTGGGAACCTTTTGGAACCACATATCATACAACAGTAAAAAACCTGTAATCCCGCTTATGCTAAGAGTTCCCTTATTTTCACCCTGTTGATGGCTGAAGTCTCACGATCTCTAGCCCTTGTTCTCATGGGAGACTTCAACTTACCAGATCTCTGCTGGAAATACAACACAGCAGAGAGAAAGCAGTCTCGGAGGTTCCTGGAGCGTGTGGAAGATAGATAACTTCCTGACGCAGCTGGCCAGCGAGCCAGCCAGGGGAGGTGCCCCGCTGGACCTGCTGCTTACGAACAGAGAGGGCCTGGTGGGCAATGTGGTGGTCGGAGGCTGTCTTGGGCACAGCAACCATGAAATGATAGTGTTTTCAATTCTTGGAGAAGCAAGGAAAGGGGTTAGCAAAACTGCTACCCTGGACTTTAGAAGGGCAGACTTTGGATTGTTTAGGAGTCTGGTTAGTGGAGTCCCTGGGGAGGCAGTCCTGAAGGGCAAAGGAGTCCAGGAAGGCTGGACGTTATTCAAGAAGGAAGTCTTAAAGGCGCAGGAGCAGGCCGTCCCCATGTGCCGCAAGTCGAGCAGGTGGGGGAGAAGGCCGGCCCGGCTGAGCAGAGAGCTTTGGCTGGAACGCAGGAAAAAAAGGAGAACTTACCTCCTTTGGAAGAAGGGGCAGGCAACTCAGGAGGACTACAAGGATGTTGTGAGGTTATGCAGAGAGAAGATTAGAAAGGCGAAGGCCCAGCTAGAACTTAAACTGGCCACTGCCGTTAAAGATAACAAAAAATGTTTTTACAAATATATCAGCGACAAAAGGAGGGCCAGGGAGAATCTCCCTCTTTTGCTGGATGCAGAGGGAAACTTTGCCACGAAGGATGAGGAAAAGGCTGAGGTACTCAATGCCTTCTTTGCCCCTGAGCTGGGAGATGGAGATAGGATGCAGAGTGAAGTCCCAGTTGTCGAAGAGGTGTCAGTCACCGAGCTGCTCCTCCACCTGAATGCTCACAAGTCTGTGGGGCCAGACGGGATCCACCCGAGGATACTGAGGCAGCTGGCAGAGGAGCTTGCCAAGCCACTCTCCATCATCTATCAGCAGTCCTGGCTAACCAGGGAGGTCCCAGTTGACTGGAAGTTAGCAAATGTGATGCCCCTCTACAAGAAGGGTCGGAAGGAGGATCCGGGGAACTACAGGCCTGTCAGCCTGACCTTGGTGCCGGGGAAGGTCATGGAGCAGATCATCTTGAGTGCCATTACGGGGCACGTGCGGGACAACCGGGGGATCAGGCTCAGCCAGCATGGGTTTATGAAAGGCAGGTCCTGCTTCACTAACCTGGTCTCCTTCTATGACAAGGTGACCCACTTAGTGAACAAGGGAAAGGCTATGAATGTTGGCTACCTGGACTTTAGTAAGGCCTTTGACACTGTCTCCCACAGCATTCTCCTGGAGAAACTGGCTGCTCACGGCTTGGATAAGTGCACTCTGCGCTGGGTTAAAAACTGGCTGGACAGCCGAGCCCAGAGAGTGCTGGTGAATGGAGTCAAATCCAGTTGGCGGCCGGTCACGAGTGGTGTTCCCCAGGGCTCAGGATTGGGGCCGGTCCTGTTCAATATCTTCATTGATGATCTGGATGAGGGGATCGAGTGCACCCTCAGTGAGTCTGCAGACGACACCAAGTTGGGTGGAAGTGTCGATTTGCTGGAGGGTAGAAAGGCCCTGCAGAGGGACGTGGACAGGCTGGATCGATGGGCCGGGGCCAACTGTATGAGATTCAACAAGGCTGAGTGCTGGGTCCTGCACTTGGGTCACAACAACCCCATGCAACGCTGCAGGCTGGGGGAGGAGTGGCCGGGGAGCTGCCTGGCAGAAAAGGACCTGGGGGTGTTGGTTGACAGCCATCTGAATATGAGCCAGCAGTGTGCTCAGGTGGCCAAGAGGGCCAATGGCATCCTGGCCTGTATCAATCAGGAATAGTGTGGCCAGCAGGACCAGGGAGGTGATAGTGCCCCTCTACTCGGCACTGGTGAGGCCGCACCTCGAGTGCTGTGTTCAGTTTTGGGCCCCTCACTACAAGAAGGACATCGAGGTGCTGGAGCGTGTCCAGAGGAGGGCAACGAAGCTGGTGAAGGGTCTAGAGCACAAGTCTTATGAGGAGCGGCTGAGGGAGCTGGGGTGGTTTAGCCTGGAGAAGAGGAGGCTGAGGGGAGACTTTATTGCTCTCTACAACTACCTGAAAGGAGGTTGTAGCGAGGTGGGGGTCGGTCTGTTCTCCCTAGTAACAAGCGATAGGACAAGAGGAAATGGCCTCAAGCTGCGCCAGGGGAAGTTTAGGTTGGATATTAGGAAAAACTTCTTCACCGAAAGGGCAGTCAGGCATTGGACGAGGCTGCCCAGGGAAGTGGTTGAGTCCCCATCCCTGGAAGTATTTAAAAGACGGGTAGATGTGGTGCTTAGGGACATGGTTTAGTGGTGGACTTGGCAGTGCTGGGTTAACGGTTGGACTCGATGATCTTAAGGGTCTTTTCCAACCTAAACAATTCTATGACTCTATGGTCCTGGGATAATTTATTATAACTACTAAGTCTGACCATAGATAACCTGAATAAGCCACACCATTACTAATAACTTAACCTACATCATCAGTGGGTAAAATCATAAGAATTTATTTTTATTTGTTTTTTTACAGTAAAAATACTGTATTAGTATTAGTTCTCAAATTCATAATCCTTTACAAATTTCATCAGAACAGAGCATTTTCTTTTGTAGTTCTTCTGTACATGCCAGCAGTAACAGAAATGCAAGATCGAAGACAAAATGCTGGTTAGACAGTATTGTAGAGGATTGGAGGGATGGAGGCACAATGAAGTACCCCATTAGGTGTGAGTTCAAATTTCAGGGACTCTGAAGGCTTGAAAAGCAGGCATCAAACTGCTGATGAGAGCAAAGGGAGTTACACTTGTGTTTTCAAAAGCATTGTAAATGGAATCACACACTGCTGAATGACTGCTTTGGGTTTCCCATCTTTCCCAAAGATGCCTTTCTGAACCCTATTCCACTGTATTTTCCTGAGTTCATGCACAAAGCAAGTCTAATTAGCAAATGTCTTCTTTTATTAATAAAGCAAATTAACTTCAAATGAAGCAAAAACATAGCAGTGTGGAGTCCTGTACACTCTGCCTTCCACCACTCCTTGCTGTGAAGGTGGTGGCTTCTGGGCCAAGGTATCCAAAGCTTTTGTAAGTGATCAAACAAGACAGTTGCTCCCTCAGAGTTTCTGCAGGTGTTGGGAACATAGATGACTCCCTCCTAAACCTGTGACATGCTGATGTTCGAGGTAAGAGTGGTGGTATGGCTTGCTGCCACATATTGTCCCACGTCAAGCACCAGTTTAATGTCTTCTGCTGTCTCTTCGCTAGCTGGCTGATAACAAGGACATCTGTTAGTGGATCAAAATAACCGATGTGATGCTGTAGTATATATTTTGGACCATTTTCATGCAAGAGAATGATTAGCAAAGAATCTGTCATGATCTCACATGTGGTTTACTGATGCCCATATTTTAGTCAATAGAACTCAGAACCCGGACCATGAAGATGCATAACAGACATTTAGACATTCACTTCACTGTACTATGCTAAAAAACCCAAAATAATAGAAATGAAGAAGCTCAAATGCATCACAGATGAAATCTATTCTTTGCTAAGCAGTAAACACCTAGCCTGCAGTGTTGGTAAGATAAGCAATACTGATGATGAAAAACAGTTGGGACAATTATCCTTCAAAAGCAAAAAAGGCAGATTTCTTTATCGCTCGATTACTGTTTCAAGAATCTTAACCCCAATACAGGGTTTGAGATTAAATGTGGCTGATGATAGCCAACAAGGGAAACTACTGATACTGCTAAGTCAGGGATGTGGTGTTGCCACCTTCACCTTGGAACTTTGATGTCTGGTAACATCCTTTTGCTTCCCTCGGCCTAGTTCTCTTGTTCTCATTTCACCCATTCATTGTGTAGTATGCAAAGTGCCCGGAGATCAAATATTTAGCAAACACACGCAAATCTGAGTGAACAAAGTAATGCAGTATTTCAGTAGCTTTACATATCGTCATAGCACAGTACAAACATTAGTTCCTGCTGATTAGATGTACATTAAGGTGATTTTCTTATTAAATAAACCTCCAGGACATTAACTTTTCTTTTGTTGTACACATTACAACACTGGTTTGAAGTTGTTTATTAGAAAAGTGTTTATTAGAAAATGTTCTCTGCTTATTCTTTATATGTAAACTGGTTGCACTGCTTAAATGATACTTTGGTAACTATCCATAATTTATTCATATATATTTGTTACTTTCTTTTTCTCTACTGTGGAACTTAAATAGCAATGGTATAGTCTTCAACTTAACAGGTTTTTTAGGCAGTAGGCAATGTGTCTTCTGTTCAGACATGAGATCACACTTTTGGGATTTAGCATGCGATACTGGGAACAAGTCCCATGCGACAGTCCCAACTTTTGGCATGAATCCATTCCATGGCCTGTGGCCCTTACTACACTATGGCATGATTCCCTTATTTGTATAATGTGTTATAGTATCTCCTGCTTTGCAGAAGTGCACAGCATTTATTCATTAATATTTCTTTAAACACTTCAAGAATCATGTAGGAAAGACTATGCAATACTGCGCGAGCTATGATTCATCATTACAGCTAGGAAGGTTACGCAGTGCAGAAATGAGGGCTGCAAAGGTGTCTGAATTCCTTTGATTCACAACCAAGCACGGATTCAGGCCAATTTCCTAGCTGCTGGCAGATATGTGGGGCTGAGAGAGCAGCCAGGAGATAATGGGACACACAGAAGTTCCCCAGGTCATGCTGATGGGTCACGCTCCACGCTGGCAGCAAAAAGGAGAGTGCTCTGCAGACCCTGGGCCCGCTTCAGAGACAGGTGCGCCAGGAGAATCCCACTGACCTGAGTTCTGGAGAATTAATGGATTTCTCAACAGGTATATTCAGGTGACACACAGCTAAGAACCCTAAAGTTAATCCCCAAATAAGAATGGGGACAATATGAGAAACATCCTTTGCAGTTACTTGGACAAGGCCTTTAAAATTATTTAAGTAGAGAAACAAAGTATGAAAAAATGGAAAAAACCTCTGTCTTTGTCTTGAAGATCTAGTACTGTTTTAGACCATTCTTAGAAAATTCCAGATTGGGCATCCAAGTCAAGGCATGACAGTGAACAAAGAAGACCACAAATCTCAGTGGCTCAGGTGCCAGCCAACATAAGTTGTGGTCTTGATCTCAGAATCCCGCCTTTTAGCTACATTTTTTCCTGCTTAGTGTCTGCAGAGCTGAAAAAAATGCAAATCAGGTGTGGTAGTAGCTTGTTTCCAGGAGTCTGCAGATGGTTATTTATTTCACTCTTCATGACTTCATTTGGGTGTGCTATTTCTGCAGAAGTATTTAGCTATTCAATCCTGAGCCTGCCACCCTCTTCCAGCATTTCCTGTCTTTTCTAATTACAGCCTAAAATTACTATTATTTCCCTCACTCCTCAGTTTGATGTTCTCCAAGTTTCCACTTCCCATAGGTACTGATAAATTCTTCCCACCCCAACAAGAACAGCTGAACTTTCAATAGGAGTTGGCTTGTATTTTCAGGTATTTCCAGGCTCCCGTGCACTCCACTGGAAAAAAGTTGCCATATGACCACTTTGAAAACTGAAGAGACGTTTCTTTAGCCTTTATCTGATCTTGGATTTGACCTCCTCATGCAAACCAGCACTCACCATCTAGAAGACCATTTTTGCCCAATTATGCTTTCTTTCTCATTACATCAAAACCAGAAAGACCTCAATAATTTTGCTTTCTTTCATGAAGTAGATGCTCTTGAATTGTATTTTGGTGTGTACCGTACCAGTGTCACAGCATGATTTTATACCTTGATTGTACCTGCAATACAAAATCAATACAAACAGTATCGATTCCTTTCTGAGACTATCATCATCCTTTCCAATCTTGTTTGTTTGGAGGAACCTCTGAATTCTTGCCACTTGTGCCGGTAGAATCAAACAGACTGGATCCTTAACTCAGCTAGGGACTGTCATCCCTATTATAATATGTCAACATTTTCAAACAATTTACCGATGCCATGCAAAGGTGATACTACTCTAACATCCCCAGAAGTGCTTCCCAGTGACTCCAGCTAACTGGATCAGCTATAGCAGAAAGCACATATACTGAGGTAAGAATACACAAATGGTAAGGTAATCTTGCTTTCCTGTCTAGCTTGCAATCCTCTGGACCAGCAAGTGAGATAAGCCCAGGATGAGGGCAGCATTTAACCCAGGAGCTGTGGACCAATGACTCTAGTTGATTAGAGTGCTCCTTCTCATTATGTCATAAGTGTGTTAAGCACAATCTGGGAAAAGCTGATGTAACCGCTGCTGCTGTTACTAAGAGAATCATGTTCACCGTGAATGTTCAGCCCTATGTGGTTCACAGTTCTCTGCTTCAGGTAGCAGCATGATTCTCGGCAAACTAGGTATGGTCCTCAGGCTTCCCTCAACATGCCACTCGCATTTTTTCATTGGCCAGATGTCAGTGTTGTTGGACAAACACAGTCCGATGTTGTACTCACAACTTCAGCAGATACTTTTCTATTCCTTGTTTTCCAATTGCTCAGGTTCCCACCACTGAATAAGCAAATAGAAATTAACATTCTGTCCTTTTTATGAACTTCCCAAGATTTTGTTAAAATTTTACCATCCTGGAATTTGACAAACATGTGCCTACAGATAAGCTGGGGATTTCCATGTGTACAGTAATAGATTCTGGCTGGTGAAAGGGCAGTCAACTGCCAGTAGCCAACCCTCTGACCTTTGGATGGTCTTTTAGCATGGCAATGTCTGTGCAGAATATAAATGGCGTAGATGAGCAGCTAAAAAAAGATCAAGGCCAAGTCAAAGTCGTGATTAGGCAGTGAGTCCCAAATAACTCCTGATTATAACAAAAAGAGATGTTTTAGTGACAGCTTAATACAGATTAATATATATATATATATGTATATTGTATATATTCATAATCACAAACTACATATATATTTTAGCTTTAGTGGTATTCTGGCTTTAAAAAATGTAGCTAGCATAAGCTTCAATAAAGCCACTGAACCAACAGGGCAGTTCCAGAAATATGTGAAGATAGCATAAGGCAGCACTGCCACAGAGAGACTGCTGCCCTGTCTCCCTTCATCTCTCCTTGTGCCAGCCCAAGGCTTTGCACAGCCATGTGGTGAGCAGGAAAGCTGAAAGCTGGCCAGGCTTCTTTTGGGTTAGTCTTAATGCAGATCAGTTTCCTAATCTGGTTCATCGCATGAGTGCACAAATGTTTGGCAAAAGAGGATTTGAGAGAAGGGGAAGGAGAATGCAGAGGTGAAACAAGCAGCCAGAGATGGGACTGCCTTTGTGGCCACTGTCCTTGCTTAAAATACTGGACCTGGAATGTGGAATCGTTGAGCAACACTGACTTTATGACTCTGCGATATTATGAGCAGAAACAAACATGGGTAAATTTACTTCTCAAAAGCAGCACTTAGGAAGAAGCCTAAACTGGAGTGAACTGGACAGCTGAAGTGCTGAATAAGAAGAGTTGAGTCTTTCACCTCTAAGTTGCTTATTTTACTCAAGCAGAGTTGACCTAACAAGAAGCACCATGCAATGCTGCGATGCTTACTGTTGGCCTGCCTGAGCTGACTTTGCTTTTTGCTGTAGTACCAACATTATGCAAGCTACATTTCCTGTATGTAATCACTTGAGAGACTAATTAAATAACAGTATTTTAATTATTGAAGACTCAGAAAGGGAACGGCACCTTCTTAGTAGGATGAATGTTCACAAGGTTAACACGCCACATTGCCAGGCAATAATAACCCTTAATTTAATTTCTGAGCTAACATTTACTAAGGTTCTGATGAAGGGAGTGCTTTGGAGAGGCCATCCCTGAAAAATTGGAGAACAGAGTTCAGAAGTTATAAAAAGATAAATATTCAGCCTTTCTTGTTACGGAAAGGTTGTAATGAATGTAAACTTGAGAATTGTTTTTAACAGTAAAATCCCGTTTCTTTAGCATCCTACATACTATTGCCTTGATTCCTCTGATATTTCTCTTGGTGAAAATCAAGGAAGGAGAAGGTATATCAATGTATACCAATGAGCTAAGAAACATTTTTTTAATACAAATCAATACTGTTTGAGGCATCATAATTTAAGCTCAGGTTAGCAATCCACCTAGGCAAGTGATAGGATCCTACAGGAAAAGAGCCATGGACTTCCTGGCTGAAGACTTCAAAATTTCCAGGAAGCCATTTCATCATTTAACCATTCTATTTCTTATCTGGAAAAAAAATGTTCCCATGTTAAGTCCTGCAACAATGAGGTAGCTACATTCAGACGATGGCATTGCGAATGTAAAATATACGGTAATAAAGTGACAAAACTCTTAAGTGTTGATGCATCATTAGAGACTTGCCTGAGGTCATGCAGGGTATTAGTCACAGAGAGCTGAAACACATCCTGCAGTAACCGATCAGCAGTCTAACCACTTGAACCATCTTTCCTCTCTGCCCTAAAATGAATGTCTATGAGTAGAATGCATTCAACTATTGATATAATGCCTGTGACTTCATGCTCATGACCATGAAAAGTCTTCTGCATTGACTTAGGAGTAAGTACCTCCCCTGATCTCTGTGGCTAACAACAGATGACAGAAGTTGCTTTATAAAATACAGTTTCTGGTACCTTGGCTGTAGAACAGGATGGACATTTCCTTCTTTCCTAGCTGCACTGTGGTGCAGATCCACTGGAAGAGAGGAGAGGGGGATAAATGGGTGACTGCCCCCTATGCCAAACCCCAGCACTTCCTTTTGGAAGTGCCCACACTCCTCAGTCACGATAGTCAGGGCTGAATAGGTTCCTTCTTCTGCTTCAAGTGGCATCTGCCTCCAAGTACTTCTAGCAAAACTGCATACAGATTTTTTGAAGCTCATTCATGGGGTGCTTTAGGTAGTTTTGCTTTCTATCACCACTCCTTTTTATACTGGCATGATGTTACAGGTTAAAACTGATTGAATTTTAAGAATTATAGGGCGGTTAAACTAACCCAAGTGTGTCCTCTTGAGGTTGCTTAAGCATCATGTATCGAGTGATTTAATTAACCTTGCAGAGTGCCTATCTGTGATGCAGAGGTGGAACAACTCAGTTTCTGTTGGGTTACAGGCTCAGATACTGTGTGGTCTAAACGCAGCAGTATTATTTCTAAGGTCTTGAAGTTCTCATCTTGAAACAGCATGTTCGATTTTGTGTGGCACAGAAGCAAAGTTAACAAAACTTATCAAACCTAAAGCAGCTCCATGTAGTAGCAGCTCCACTGTCTCCTGGATGGACCTCCGCTACTTGTAGAGATGTCAAGGTGAGCCTCCAAAGTACTCTTCAGCATGTCCTGTAGCATGCATATTACTTGGGATTACCCTGGATAATGAGGACTTGACTGTGCTTAGCCTTCCTCCCATCAGCACATTTCAATTCCACTTGAACAAGTCAGGTATGCACTAAGCCAAATACTCGACTGCAGTCTGCGAAGTTTTATGGCCAGTTTTTGCCATCGGTGGCAATGAAGGCTCTCAACTGTCTCTGGGACACGTATCACCAAATGCACTCAGAGAAATGCCTGGGAGACACTATGCTGAACTCGACGGTGAAAGGAAGGCTCTGAAGGAGCCCCCATCAGCCACCGCCACAATACTGCGCATCACTTTATGACACGGATGATGATTCCGAGGAAAGACCACCACCACGCAGCACCCCTGACAAAAAGAGGCAGTGAGTTGCACATCGCATCAAGCAACGCTATCCGAGCTATTTCAAAAAAGCATGAACTGGGCTCTTTTCCTTTTAAATAAATCACATAAATGTTTACATAAATACTGGAAAAGTGAGGTTGGTTTCGTTTACTTAAAGCAAAAGGCACAGCCACAGGACAAGCCAGTCATCCCTCAAGTTAGCAGTCTCTAAATGCTACCCGTTCTATCAATCCTCATTCTCTTTTAGGAGCTCAGGGGCCTTTATCCAGCGGTCGGGCTGTCGGCAAGGCGGGCTTCTGGCGGGCTCAGCCCGACAGCGAGGAGAGAAAGACGCCAGGCGAGACGGTGTTCTACGCGACCCGGCTTTCGGGAAACCTTTCCGACTGAGGCGCAAGGGCTCCGCCGGCGCTGACAGCCGGGGCCCGAGCGCCGCCCACCGCCGCTTCTGAGGAGAAGCGGAAAGCACAGCGCGGCCCCGCCGGCCCCGGGGCCGCCGGAGGGCTCCCCGCGCCCCGCCCCGCCATCGACCTTCCCGGGCAGCAACTCCTCCGGCCTGCGCGCAGCCCGCTGCTCCATCGCGCCTGCGCCCGCCCTCTCTCCCGTCGTCCCCGGCGCAGGGCGGTGTCTGGCCGGAGCGGAGCGGAGCGGAGATGGCGCTGCACGTCCCCAAGGCCCCGGGCTTCGCCCAGATGCTGAAGGAGGGGGCGAAGGTGAGAGCGGCGCCGGGCGGGCGCTGTTCCCCCGGGAGGATGCGGGGCCAGGCGGGCTCAGCGTGGCGGCGCGGGGAAGGTTCTGGAAGGGCCGGCGGGGCCCGGCGGCCCCACGCGCAGCGCGCGGGGCGGGGCGGGGCCGGCGCTCTGCCTCGCGGCGCCGCTCGGCGCGCGGGCACGGGGCGGTGGGGGGAGGAGGGCGGCGCCTGGCGCACGCGGCCTTCGAGAAGGCTCTGGCGGGGCCGGCGCCCCCTCTCCCTTCCCCGCCGCCCGGAGGCGCAGCCCCGCCGCTCGCCCCCGCGGGGAGGCGCGGGCGGTCCCCGCCGCTTCCCGGGGCGGGCAGCGTCCCGGGCTGCCCCGCGCTCTGCCGGGCGGCGCGCCCGGCTCGTGCCTTCGCTGTGAGAACGGCGTCCGGCAGGCGTTTCGTTTGGAGAGCCGTTAGGGGTGGCGGCCAGCAAAATTGCACCGGGCCCCATAGGCGTAGCCGTTCAGAGGTGTCCCGCTTGCCCTGTGCGTTCTTTGGCTTTTTTTTGCTATTCTGCCCATAGCGAAAGCACCTTGGCCAGTATTGTAGAGTAACGTCATATTTTCCATATATTCCCTTTCCGTAAATCCATCTTCATTGTGTTTAGTGTAGATTTAGGTAGCAGTCAAGGATTGTGCCTGATAAAGCAGAAGCTTTCTTTGAAAAAGCTGATAGAAAGCAACTGGGGTTGTTTTTATTGCAGGGGAAAACAAAAGAAGAAAATTTCTCATTGCTGCTACTTAATAGAAAGGAAAGTGAAGTTAGCAACTCGGAAAGCCTGCTATTTTTCCTTTCAGATTCTTCCCTGGAGATGAAGAATGGCATATGTCAAGGACAGGGGGACAGCAGGGAAACAAAGTGGCTTAGATGCTGGTTCTCTAAGAGAGAATTCAAGGCCAGAATAGAAAGAGCTGTCTGTCGTAAAACAAGGAGGCAGCTGGCATTCTGAGTTGTTTGTTTTGTATTTAAAGAGTATTATTAAAGAGTGCCTTTCTCCCTTCTCTTATGGGCCACACAGTATGTTTTACCCTGCTCTTTCTTAAGGCCCTTTCTGGGGTTCCCTCCTTTTCTTAAGGCTTCCAAACTGAAGCCAGGCTGATCGGCTTCTCAAACACAAGTATTTTATGAACTATTCTGCTTCTGAATTTTTAAACCTAGAACTGAGTTAAATGATTTTTGTGGAATACAGAGTTGTGAGTAAAGAAGCATGTAGAAAAACGCATGCTTACAAAACCTTTGCCCCTCTCCAATCCCGTATTGGTTATTTTATATTTCCCTTTGGTGTGCCACTGACTTTTTTGGAACACTTAAGAGATGCAAACTGTATTGAAAACTGAGTCACTGTTCAAATTTTCTGTTCAGAAACTTACTGTGCCTGCTGAGCTGCCTAGTTGAGGAGGAATACACAGTAGTTCTTTTCTCACTGTCTTTGAGTAAGGTTTAGTTTCCGTTTAAACTTCAAGTGAAATACTAAATCTAAATTAATCAAAAACTTTCATGGACTCAGTAGGTTATTGCTGCTTTCATGAGAAATGAGTTCATCCCTTTCTTTTTTGTTAGAAAGCCTAATTCTGAGCAGAACGTTTTTCTTTTTAGCATTATTCAGGACTAGAAGAAGCTGTCTATAGGAACATCCAGGCATGCAAAGAACTTGCTCAAACCACCCGTACAGCTTATGGACCAAATGGTAAGTAAATCTTAAAATTATTGTAGTGTTTTCAAGCAAAATGTTATGTTTGAAGCCTAAACCTACCTTGACAAAGTAACAACTGTTTCTTGAGGAAACATATTGGACTTGCTCTAGAACTCTAAATATAGTCTTTGTGGTTATACAGATCAGACTTTGTTTGATTAGCTCTTAAGTTACGCACAATGTACCTGCCTTTGCAAGGTTTTTGTACCAGTTATTGAGTCCTCTTTGTCTTACTACTTTATGGAAGACCTACAAAAATGAAAGGAAGGACAGTAACTTGGTAGATAGTCATAATGAAGATAACCATACCATGTCTGGTCAGATATACCAAAAAAAAAGGTGTTCTCCAGTGTCAATTGATTAAATGATGTACTAATATTTCTGAAGAGGAAACTGCTTATTCAGAAATTACTGATTTCTCTTTAATGTAACATACACCCAAGTGTTACTTCACAAAAATATTCTAGATTCTTAAATTATCAATAGGGCTAATGTTTTAATCTGTAAGATACACCTGAAAGTTATGAAACAGTATCTGTGTACAAAACTATGTTTACCTAATGGATGATTTTTTTACTTTTTTTTTTTTCCCCCCTGTTAGGAATGAACAAAATGGTTATCAATCATCTGGAGAAGCTTTTTGTTACAAATGATGCTGCTACCATCTTGAGAGAGCTGGAGGTAAGTTTTCTTGCTTCAGAAGATGTCAGTTGTGAACTAGTGTTTCTGTTCATGGGCTGCTGTGGTTCTGAATGTTACAAGGAAATACATGTCACCCTGCCAGATGATTTACATATGTCATTTTATAAATCATTTACATTTTCCACTGGATTTGAGTAAAGTCAATGGACTATATCCACAGCAAGGAATAGAAATCTTCTGTAAAGCAGTATTAAGTAGTTGCAGGAGATGCTGTAAATTGCCTACTTTTTTTCCCCAAAACTAGTGTAGATTTAGAGGAGGGTATCTCTAGATAATACAGTGTTTGGAAAACTGAACGAAATAGCTGTTGTGTTAATCTCCCAGTGTTGGTGGTTGCCATGTTCTCCCGTCTGCTTTGAATACATCAATTAGGTGTAAGAAGCTAAGGATATAGCAGGATCCTTCTGTGAATACAGTAAAAGTGTGGAAAGACTGATCTGTCCTAACTTTTTCTCTTACTATCAAATTCATATTTGTGTCACAACACAAACAGTATTTTACTGAATTCTATACTTATTACTAGAAATAGTGTAAGTAGTAAGTATTTCTTTACTTAACGCGTTGTGGTAGTGTTCGGTATAAATAGAATGACTGTAGAAGTCTCAGTTATGTTTTTAAGTAAGTAGTCTGCAGATTATTATTTAATCTAATGAGTCTTGCATGTTGCCTTGTGGGATAAAATGACAGCTGGTTTAATAATATTGAAGAATACATCATTTTTATTGCATTTCTTTGAAAGAAAGGTAAAGCAGTGCAATCTTTAAGAAGAAAAACCACTAGAATTAAACTAATTTAACCATCTACTTTGTGTATTACACAAACGAATTCAGCTTGAAGATCTAAACTTCAGGCTGCTTTTCTGTTGGAGCTTGATTGTGAAGCCACTGCACCCTGTAAAAATAGCACAGAACCAATGTCAGGGATGTCTAATTCATGTTGTAGGGGGAATGTTCAGTTCTCTGATCCGCCCCCCCCCACCGTGTTTGCACTTTTGCTTATTAGGGAAGTTAGCCAATTAAGATAATCTGTGCTGCTTTCTTTTCCTGTTTTGTGCATTCTTAGTATCTTTAGATACAATTTGAAATAAGAAAGCTTATACTGGATGAACAGGAAAACTTGGAGCTGTAGTTCAGGTGGAATGTTAGTAACCAAGATGTGTAACTTCTTTTAAAGGTCCAGCATCCTGCTGCAAAAATGCTTGTGATGGCTTCCCACATGCAAGAGCAAGAAGTTGGAGATGGAACAAACTTTGTCCTTGTTTTTGCTGGAGTTCTTCTGGAGTTAGCAGAAGACCTTCTCAGGATGGGCTTGTCAGTGTCAGAGGCAAGTTTTATTGTTACTACAATTCACATAGCTTGAATTCAGATTGCCGTTGGTCAGTATTCTTGGGTCATAATAGTGTGAATTGTCTGCTTCCTTATGAACTAATTTTTTGGATAGAGATGTATGAAGAAGAATGGTTTATGTTTTGCTGCTTGTGATTGCTTGCTTCCCTTGTAAGCTTTTGCATTTGTTAATGGTCTATGGCCCTTTGAAACAGAGATACAAGCAGTATGAATGCACAGTGAGGTGGTGTAGTGAATATTTATTGTTTGCTGCCCAGGTGATCGAAGGATATGAAAAGGCTTGCAAGAAAGCCCTAGAAATTCTTCCAGACTTAGTGTGCTGTTCTGCAAAGAACCTTCGAGATGTTGAAGAAGTGGCATCTTTGTTGCACACGGCAGTGATGAGCAAACAATACGGCAATGAACAATTTTTGGCAAAGCTTATTGCTCAGGCTTGTGGTAAGTGGACAAGAACAGATGTGTGCATGCATCTAAAGAACTGAGTAGTTTTGCTTATGATCATTACTGATGTCTTCATGTAAGATAAAAGGTATGGTTAGTTTATAAGGTTGAATTGGAAGGAATGCTTTAGCCTCTGAAGTGGGTATAACCTTTATTGTATTGAACTCTTCATTGGCATTGTGGCTCAGAAAAGGTCTGTTTTCTACTTATAGTTTATAGAAACAGCTTTCTAGTGTTTTTAAAGCAGAAACCAGTCTTTCTTTTTTTTTTTGTCATTGGGAAGATGTATTACACTTCAGATAAGCTGTTGCTAGTCGTAGCCACAGAACAATGGAAGCAAGACTGTAGTTGTGTTGAGTTGTTGTTTCCTCCCTTTCGATTTCCAAGAAAAAGCTTTCATGTGAAGTTTAAGTGTTTTCTCAAAATATTCTGGATCAGACTTCACTTTTGAATGTAGATGTGTAAATGGATATTTGGACTTTCTTTAAGTGAGCAGCCTGAATAGATGTTGCTTTCTGATTACTACAATGTAAAAATAAAATTTGTTTCTCCTGATGAAGGTTATTAGCAGGGTATAGTTGCCTTAAATTTAGGCAGGCATCTCAAACCATTGGTTTTTAATACTTCAGAAAACCTCCAGGCTTTATTTATGGCATCGTTGTTCTACTTTATTCATTAAGCAACACAAATTCATTCTTTTTTCCTTTTCTTTTCTTGTCTCCCCCCCACCAAACAGTTTCTATTCTTCCTGATTCTGGTCATTTCAATGTTGACAATATCAGAGTGTGCAAAATTGTGGTAAGTTGGAAGTAGCTAGCTTTACTGTATTAAGGTAAACAGTTTAATGAAAGTTAATTTTTAGATCTTTGAACTTTGAAAGTGCCTTTTCTATGGTAATCTATGTTGTGTTGTGGCATGCATAATAAGTTTTGGAAATTGGTCTTTACATTCCTTGTTTAGTAGCAGCTTTCAGAAACAAAAGCCATTAATATTGAAAGTTTATACTAAATCAGATACATTAACTTAATTCTACACTGGGATGTTGATTGCATCTTTGTTGTAGAAGCAGTCACAAGATAGGCTAAGATGCAAGCTGGTGGAAATGTAGCCACCTGATCTTGTGTTCTTTTTGTCAGGCCTCACTATGGTACGTAGGATTGGAACAAGTTTATATCTACTATGAATTTCCCCCTGTGTTTTTCCCCGCTAATAAATGCGTAACAAGTTGAGCACAGAAAATGAATGTCACAGGCCTTAACCTGGACCACCAACTAATCTTAAATTGGGAACCTGCAAGACAATGTTTGATGTTGCTAAATCAGCTTAAGTCTTATTTCTTTGTGCTGCAATGAAAACTTACGTTGCCACATTCAAATAAGTGTAAGGACTGCTTTTCATAAAGGGTAGTGCAGCTTTCTGACAATAAATGATCAAAAATATGACTTTCCCCCATTCTATTTCTTTCCTTTCAGGGTGCTGGTATCTCTGCTTCCTCAGTACTTCATGGAATGGTTTTTAAAAAAGAAACTGAAGGAGATGTTACTTCTGTCAAAGATGCAAAAATAGCTGTGTATTCCTGCCCTTTTGATAGTATGATAACTGAAACTAAGGTATGTAGAAGCTCAAAATAAGTTATATATCTATTTCTGCTGATGTGCTCTTATTTTTAGACTTAACTATAAATATTCTTGATGCTTGGTGATTGAGATATTTTTGTTAATATTGAGTTCATTAGTTTAAAAAAGTTCGTAGAAAACGTCTGAACCTAATTTTGCTTTACAGGGTTTTTGGGCTTGGGGAGGTATTGTTTGGGTTATTTGAGCCAAATTATGTGTTAGAATGTCTGATCCTCAAGGTTGTCTAGAAATGGTAGAATTGCCCTTTTTGGACTTGTTTTACCCTATTGCCTGGGAAGGGTGGCAGTATTACAAAATAGTATGATTTGAGGTTTATGGGTAGGTTGGGAGACAAAATGGTTTGTCAAAAACTTTTAGGCCTGTAGTTAACGCTGAATTGATAACGGTGTATGTGTTTCACTAGGGCACCGTACTTATAAAGAATGCTGAAGAGCTGATGAATTTCAGTAAGGGAGAAGAAAATCTAATGGAGTTGCAAGTCAAAGCTATTGCTGATAGTGGTGCAAATGTAGTAGTAACAGGTGGCAAAGTGGCAGACATGGCACTTCATTATGCCAACAAATACAATCTTATGTTAGTCAGGTAAGTACTAGAAGAGCATAAAAACATTTGATGTACCAGGTTTATGAAATGTACTTGCTGTATTGTCTCTTGTCTCTCAAACGAATTAGGAACAAAATATTGCAGGCTATTTGGTTTTCTAGTGGATCAAAACCTGAGCTGCAATTTGGTTGTTTCATAGTTTGTTTCTTGATATTATTTCAACTCTGTATGACAGCTAATTGGGGAGTAACTTGCCTATGTGGTACTGTTATTCTGGTTTAAGTGCCTTTATAGCACAACTGAAATAAAAAATACCCAAATTTGTGGATCTAGTAAAGAGGGATGTGGCCTCAAAAGCATGTAAGACCATACCATAATGGTTCTTCCTGGTAACAGTCCTCATGTGATGCTTTAGCAGTGATGAGAGACGCCCCTGTGCATCACTAGTTTATTGATGAATGGAAGAACTAATTCTTTTCTGTCATTTTTGTGGGCCTTAAATCTTCTTATCTATAAATAAAGCATGTTTGTACATCCTTGAAATATATTGTGCAAAACTTGAAGTCAGATTACTAGCAGCAGCTCTCATCTCACACAAATAAGTGGTTCTTTGATGAAAGCTGTAACTTTGGTGGTGGTGTCCAAAAAGTATGAAATTCTGGAAATAGAGCATGTTACTGTAATCTCTTGCATAACAAAGAAGGATTATTATAGAGGTGTTGTAAAGATCAATTCAAGTCTTATGTACTAGAAGATGAAGTTTGATAATTTCCATTTATTTGAACTGCTTACTTGCTTTTAGATTCCTAGAAAATATTCTTTGCATAGCGTCCCTGAAAATAGATAATTATACCTTGAAAAAATAGATGAGTGGATTTTATAACTTGATGCAGTAAATTTTGATAGATGTCATTAGTTTACAAAATGCTGCTGAGTTAATAACGAGAATACTGATACGTATGTGTTAACATTTGTTCTGGAAGCTTGTTATTAGGAAGACTGTTTTTGTTTTTAAAGGTTGAACTCAAAGTGGGATCTGAGAAGACTGTGCAAAACCGTTAGTGCAACAGCCCTACCCAGACTGGTATGGACTTTTCAAATGAGGAGCAGAAGGGAGAGTACTGATGAGCAGGTTCACCTTTTAACACTTGTTTTTCTTTCCAGACTCCCCCTACTCCAGAAGAAATGGGTTACTGTGATAGTGTGTATTTATCAGAGGTTGGGGATACGCAAGTTGTTGTGTTTAAGCATGGTATGTATGTTCTGTAGAACTCCTAATGCTGCTGTTCAGAAGTAGGATGTTTGTATGTATTTTACATCTAACAACGTTAATTCAGTAATGCGCATGTCTGTCTGAACAGAAAAGGAGGATGGTGCCATTTCTACCATACTCATTCGTGGATCTACAGACAATCTGATGGATGACATAGAGAGAGCAGTGGATGATGGTGTAAATACTTTCAAAGTACTCACAAGGGTAAGTAACCAGAACACTGCGGTTATCGAAACTGAGCGATCGATCAGTTTGAGGCAAGGCTCGTGTTTGCTTTGTGCTCATTTGCTACAAAGGCCGTAGCAGATATTTACATGATCAACTTAGGAGCCTTCTTGAGGTGTAGAGGAGGCTGTGTAGTATTGAGGTGTAGAGGGCTGTGTAGAGAAGATTGCTGCTGACTGTCGTGGTTTAACCCCAGTTGGCAACTAAGCACCACACAGCCGCTCGCTCACTCCCCTCCAGTGGGATGGGGGAGAGAATTGGAAGAGTAAAAGGGAGAAAACTTGTGGGTTGAGATAAAGACAGTTAAATAGGTAAAGCAAAAGCTGCACACGCAAGCAAAGCAAAACAAGGAATTCAGTCATTCTTTCCCATCGGCAGGCGGGTATCCAGCCATCTCCAGGAAAGCAGGGCTCCTCATGTGTAAGGGTTACTTGGGAAGACAAATGCCATAACTCCGAAGATGCCCCTTTCCTTCTTCTTCCCCCAGCTTCATATGCTGAGCATGATGCCATATGGTGTGGAATATCCCTTTGGCCAGTTTGGGTCAGCAGTCCTGGCTGTGCCGCCTCCCAGCTGAAAAGTTCTTGGCTAGTGTAAGCACTACTCAGCAACAACTAAAGCATCAGCATGTTGTCAACATTATTCTCATACTAAATCCAGAACGCAGCACTATACCAGCTACTAGAAGAAAATTAACTCTATCCTAGCCGAAACCAGGACACTGACATAAAAGATAGTGCTCAGCATGTACTGCACTCAGTTTTCCAGTAATGAGTGAGTTCTTGAAGACAGATTAGTTTTACCACTTTCTAATGGCCATCTCTTTCTTATTTCCCTAAACGTTTTGTAATGTTCCGTGGTAACCAGGCACAGAAGAAAAGTTAGATAGCTTTGTTTGTCACTGAGGATCAGGAGGAACTGACTGGTTGCAAGCTAAATTTCTGGTTCATTGGTGGCAAGACATGCTTCCTCCACATACTACAGATAGGCTTTATAGATGGAAGAACTCTGGTTCTTCAGAGTTTTTTCTGCGCAGCTTTTGTGGACTTGAATATTATTCTTTCTTTTTTTTTTTTTTTAATTAATACAAAAGGAAATGTTTGTGTATTTACTCAGAAGGTGACATGCGAAAAATATTAAACTTCTGTTTGACGCTTAATGTCCTGTACGTACCAAGACACGCACATTGATTTAGAGTACAGAAGCAGCCACAGACTGTGTTTATAATTGTAGGTCAGGACCACTCCTGGAAACAATTTACTATGATTACTTTTCTGTTTAAAAGACTGGGAGTTTTGAAGTGAATGCTGGTTTGCCAAAGGATATACAAAATGCTTAATTTGAAAAAACAACCAACCAAAACAAAAACCCCAACACCTTGTGATACTTGTTGACATATTAAACTTCGTGTACAGTAGATTGGTTTCCTGCATGATGTTTCCCAACAAGTTAATGGAAAAGATGAGAAAATCTAGGAATTCTATTACTAGTTAGCTAAGAGTTGAAATTACTTTTTTTTTTTTAAAAAACAAACAAGCAAACAAAAAACCCCTCAAAAACCCCAGACACAAAACCCATTTATTATTTTGCTTTTTACAAAAAAGCTATTTTTCTTCAAAGACATTTGGAATGAATGAGTAAATTCCAGTAAATTTCTCTTATAATGCATGTTTGTTCTGAAGCGGATTCTTAATAAGTTGGTGTGGGATAAAGTTCTATTGTGTTCTTGATAGAATGTATAAACTCTGAAAAGTGAAAATTAATATGATGCTTTAAGTAAGACATTGTGTTCTGGGGTGGTCTGTTCACAGGATAAACGTCTTGTTCCTGGAGGTGGTGCAACAGAGATTGAATTAGCCAAGCAGATCACATCTTATGGAGAGGTACAGCAAATGAGCTTTTTGACTTTTTTTTTTTTAATACATACATACATGTACTTAAATATATATGTGACTTATAAAAACATATACGTATTATTTTATACCACACATAGATGTGTATTAATGCATAATAATCAATAAAAAATGTGAGGGAAAATGCCTTCCTATCTTATGATTTTTGAAATGCTGACGTGGTTTTCAACTTCACTTTAGACTTGTCCTGGGCTTGACCAGTATGCCATCAAGAAGTTTGCTGAGGCGTTTGAAGCCATTCCTCGAGCACTTGCAGAAAACTCTGGAGTAAAGGCTAATGAGGTCATATCCAAACTTTATGCTGTGCATCAGGAAGGGAACAAAAATGTTGGATTTGATATTGAGGTAAATAGTCTCTCGTATTACTTGGTGTTCTGCAGTACAGGGTTATATTTAAAAGTACTTCTATCAGTATGAAGTATTTATAGATTAATTTAATTTAAATCATTGAAGCTCTGTATTGCACAGCCTAGAAGAATAACTTCTAAGAACTGTAATACTGAAGTGTTTTGGGTTTTTTGGTTTTGTTTCTGTTTGTTTGTTTGTTTTTTTTTTTGGTTTTTTTTTTTTTTTTTCATCAGCAAGCAGTTAAAATCAATGCAGTATAGTGGCTTTATGTATCAGGTAAAGTGAGATACTGAACTAATGTGATGGAGAATAAGTCTTTAGTAATTACTTACTTTGTCTTCCTGCTAATGGATTAGGAATGAAGGTTTTCTGAAGAGAGAAGTTGAGATAAGAAAGTGATAACTTGTTCTAAACCTGTAGCCTTGAAAACCTTGCTAGGTAGAAGCTTGAGAAAGTTTTGAATAATGTTTTTCCCCCTGTCTGACAGGCTGAAGCTGCTGCTGTGAAGGATATGTTGGAAGCTGGTGTATTAGACACATACCTTGGAAAATCCTGGGGTATCAAGCTAGCTACAAATGCAGCAGTAACTGTCCTGAGGGTAGATCAGGTAAGTTTACAAGTAATTTAGTGGCTGAACTGAAACCTTTAACTCAGTGTGCAGAACACTAATGCAAAATACGTGAATCTTGTGGGAATGCAAGGCATAAAAATATGATACTTGAAAATGTGGCTTGTTTATTTCTGAAAGCCAGGAAGTAGTTTGTCAAGAGCTCATAATTTGCAATGTTGCTGCTTCCATAGGAGTGCTATTAATGTGGGGTTTTTTGTTTTGTTTTTTTAAGATTTGACAGTTGATACTTGCATCCAGAAAGTTATCTTAACTTTTGTAGGAACAAGATTTAACACAAGAAACCTTCTTTCGTATATTGTTTTTACATGAAAACCCAACTTTTAGGAAAAATGGAGGTTATATTCTTAATGATAAAAATCTTAACTTTATATATTTTGTGGAACTTTAGCAAAAATGTATTTGCATGTAAAATTTCTGTAGATTATTATGGCAAAAACAGCAGGCGGTCCAAAAGCCCCTAAGCAACAAGGACATTGGGATAAGGATGACTGGAAAGATGAGCCTGAAAAATAGTATGCAGTAAGCTCTGTTTCTCTAGCAGAGAGGTATCTGTGTGTGCATGCATGAGTACGTTGACAGGCACATGGCAGATGATATCTTTCTTGAGGACATGTAGCATTGCTGTCTTACATGTGCTGATTGCTACAGTTTGTATTTGTGCCTTTGCAAATTAATTTTACTCCTAAAACCAGATTTTCATTGAAGGGATGACAAGTGCAATTTTAGATTCACCTTGTCACTATAGCAAGTGCAGAAAATGAGCCTTTAACATGATAGGACTAGTGGACTTTATGCTTTTAAAGTGTGACATTTAGACTCAATAATTCAGAACAAGAGCTCTGATAATTCTTCTGCTTTCTGTAGCATGCATCCTGTAAACCAGTCACTTGTTAGCCTATTTAAGCACTCACTTTCTGTAGACTAACTGAAGTCTTAATTTGCATGCAAAAATGAGGTAAGAGCCCTTTTTCTTTGTACATCAGGGTTCAGCTTCTGCCGTTTTCAAGAAAAAAATAACTACTTTGTCAATATTTCAATTAGATGGCTAATAATATTCACTGGCTTAGGTTCAGAGTAGGGAAACTGCATGAATTTAGCGAATATAAGTCAGAGTGGGGTGAGAGTCTGATTCTAACCTTATCTTTTTCTACTTCCGTGTTATCTTCAAGATCATTATGGCAAAACCAGCTGGTGGCCCTAAACCTCCATCAGGAAAGAAAGACTGGGATGAAGACCAAAACGATTGAACAATTTAACTGTACTTCTGAAGTGACGTGATTATGTGAGTTTTTCAATACTCCAGTTGGAGCCTGTCATGATGTTTTGCTCTGTTGCCTTTAAGTTATGAACTGTGTCCAAGGGAGTGCAGAACTTCAACCACTTCAATAAACGTACTCACTGTTAAAATGTTAACTGTCACTTTTATTTGGGCTTAGCATGGTGTGAACATGTGGGGATGGGGGTGGGTGGGGTGGGCTGAGGTGGAAAAGTAAGTAGAAAAAGCTCATGAGCTGAGATAAAGGTGGGGAGATCACTTACCAATTACTGTCTCAGGCAAAACAGATTCAACATGTGGAAAATTAATTTATTACTGATTAAAAATAGAGTGGCAGGGTGAGAAACAAGAACAAAAACTAAATCACCTTCCTCTTCACCTTCCCTTCTTCCCAGGCTCAGCTGTACTCCTCCCCTGCTGACTCCTCTACCTGTTCCCCCCCTGAGTGGTGGTGGTGGTGGGGGGAATGGGGGCTGCGGTCAGTCCGTAAGAGCCCCTCTCTGCGCACTTTTCCCACGGGGCACAGTCCTTCGTGAGCTGCTTCGGCATGGGGATCCTCTGTACAGGTTACAGTCTGTCAGGAACAACTGCTCCTCTGTGGTCCTCCATGGACTGCAGGTTCTGGCGGGAAGACCCGCCCCAGCCTGGGCTCCTCTGCAGGCTGTGGCTTCCTCCAAGGCACATGTTCACCTGCTCTGGCCGGGGTGCTCCGACCTCTCCGTGAGCCGCAGGGGGACAGCCTGCTCTAGCGTGGGGTCTCCAGGGGCTCCCTGCTTTGGTGCCTGGAGCTCCTCCTCTCATGTGGGTGCTCACGCTTTTCCTCTCACTGCTGGGCAGCGTTTTGCCCTTTCCTACACAGGCTTTCCTTAAGGCGCCACTACTGTGGCTGCGGGGCTCAGCTGGGCCCTGCCATGGGTCTGTTGGGCCCAGCTGTGTCCAGCCCGGCCTCTCCGCACAGAGGCCACGTCTGCAGCCCACCCCATCTTGACACCTGCACCCAGTACAGTGGGTCCATGAGCATGCTGCAGGGAGCTCATGACTTCAGGAAAGCACCATCTATCATTGTTGCAGCTCTTTCTTTGCTCTTAATTGTGCTCCTTACCCAATATTTGAGTGTAAAAAGTCAAATGAGTATTGAAATAATTAAGTATGGTCTGTGGTCCATGCCTACATTAATTTTTGTTGCATGCATCTCTTTCACCCTCACCCTTTGAGAGCCTCCACACTCTCAAAATGGCAGCCTGACAGCAGTGAACTGCATCTCAGTCTAATGGCCTTAAAATAAATGCTGAGCAGCAATAGCTAGCATGATGCAGAGTGCTGGAATCTTTCAACTGAAGCCCTCTGTTAAGATTCTTCTTGGAAAGTAAACAGCTTACATGTCTCAGAGTAGCTTGAAAGGAGAACTGCACTTGAAATACAAGCTACTTCAATAATTAAATCCTTTTATTGCTCTTGCCAGTGCTACTCCATTTCACAGCCAGAAGGGAGTGGAAGGCTAAATCAAGTCTGGAACGATCATCTTATGCCTAAATAAGGCTGCCATACAACAGCTACACTAATGCTCGCTTTATAGTCAGTTGCTGGTGTGGCTGAAAAATAAACTCAGCGAGTTTTCGGAAGGAGTGGCATACTGATCTAGTCAGCTGCACAAGTGCTACTGCTGATGACTGTAGGGGTAATAAGAATACATAAGACTGTCCATTTTCTTAGTAAGGTTGTTGTGAGAAATGCACTGAATGTAAGCAGCTGCTGCTCTAGCACGGAGGAGCCAAGATTTTATTTATGATGTGAAACCCGCTGTGAAGCCTAGCCTGTGGAGAAGAGAACTTCCAAGTTACCGGTCACGGCAAGACTAGTTTTCTTACCCCTCTGGTGCAGAAAGGCTAAGCCGGAGTGCCCGTAGCAAAGAGGAGAGAGATCTGGGCTCTGAGCCTTGCCAAAACACCAGCATAAGGTTCCCATGCAAAAGAATTCCTAGAGAGGTTACAAACTGAGGGCTCCTCTGTTGGACAAACACCAACAGTGGAAAAAGAGCTGATGCTGAATTTGTCTCAGCTCTAAGATGTGTAGGAAGAAACAGCTTCTTATGCTTGGAACCCAGTCCTAAAATATACACAGAACAGATGATAGCCGACATAACCGTAGTTCAAAATTATAACTGGTCCCTGTAAAGTGAAAGAGTTGCTGACTAAGATGTATAGCACTTGCAGAAAACTAAAAGTAGCAGTTGCTTGTCTGTGCCAACTCCCAAATTACTCAATAGAAGCTCAAAGCTCTAATTCTGAAAAAAAGTTTTATTTAAAAGTAGTGAAAACACTGGAAAAGTATAAGTTAACCATTTGTCAGTGTGTCTAAGAAGCATAAAGTATATTCCTGCAGTTGTATACAGTAGCTCCAACACTTAACAACATGATTTGCAAGTCTCTGCCTTCTTTCAGACCACTTGAAGATGGCGGCGCATAGAAGAAGGCTTCTCAGATGAGTTACAGCAGTCGCTCATAGAACAGGAGATAGGCTTGCGAGCTCAGCACTTTCGATGTGGGCACAGCTTGTACGTGGGTATCGCTGATGTGGAACCACTGTCCTTTTACTGGTTCAGTTTCTAAAGCTGCCAAAGGAAGAATTTAGGACTAAAGGTTATTACAAAGAATTGAAGCAATCAATCAACCCTGTTACTGTTCTGCAGCAAGGAATAATTTGTAAAATATTTCTAATTACTTACCTTGAGGAGATTGTCCTCGAAGGACAAGATCGGAGAGATGGTTGTTCATACTTCTCATTTTCGCATAAGCAGTGTAGTGCCCAGACCTCATTGTTCCACTATGTTCAACAACTCCATAGAGAGAGTACAGTACTTTTGTATTCCCTTCAGCCACGTTCTATGGAAGCAAAAGTTTAGGTATGATGTCAGCCAGCTACTGGGTTTTAAACAAGGCTAGAATGTAAACGCTTCACTTCTGATTTGTTTGCTGACGAAAGGGAAGCTGGTCATTACGGATTCATGCGAGCACTACAGCCATGATCAGGGGAAGCACACTGACTCAAGCACAAGTTGCACTTCCTAAGTTATCCTGTATTATCACACAAAATAACTGAAGCTTGACAAGCGTTCTACAAAGACTCTGCTAAGCAGCTTAATTGTGAAAGCACATGGGAAAGGAGAATCTGACTGTTTTCCCACTTACTTTGCATTTAACTGTACAGAAAGGAGCCAAGTCTATCACTTCTGGAAACTTGATATGCCTGTTTACCTTCCGTAGATTAAATCCAGCCTTAAACAGACAAAGCAGAGGAAAACCCCATAATGTTAAAATGTAGCATATTAAAGCCATGCTTAGTTACTAACTGTTTCAGGTTAAAGTTTCAACAATAAAAAATTAGTTTTACATTACAGAAAATTGGGAAAAAGCATCTTTTTTTTTTTCCTCCAATGCCCAAGGTTTTCCAGCACTACCTCCTTGCCCCCACATGCTGCACTGGAGCACAAGTTACGACAACTCTTCAATTCACTCTTATGGTAACTTAATGGTACCAAAAGTGGAAACAGAATCAGCTCTAATCTACTTATGTAACTACGAGGACATCTGTTGCTTCTCAGATACTGTAGTATGCCTGAGGATCTGATTTTACATCGTCAAAACTGATGTAACTTCTACTCCCACCTTATTCAAATAATCTTCCAGTATCAAACTGGAAAAACAAAATGAGAAGATAACAAATGTTATTTCCTTAATCATGTTACAGTCTCTTGGAATAGGCTACACATGTCCATTTTCTCTGTGGAATTGCTTTTCATCTACTTAAAGTCACCTCCCTGATTTTTCAAGTATTTTGACCAAAATACTGAACAGCTTTAAATTTAGAAGATGCAATACTGTCTCCCATCCCCATTCCTTTCCTGTTTCTTTCTTGAAAAGCTAAAGCCCTAAATTAAAAATTTTCCTACAACTTGGAAAAAAAGTAAGCCATTTCACTTCAGTGTCTATTTTCCATTCATCCCTTTTCTTTTTTTTCTCTTTCCCTCAGTAAGGCTCGGAATGCTCTCTTTTCCAATTCTACTGACCTATTCGTTACATTCATTTAGTATGGGATCCTATTCTATCTGTTCTGAAACATAAGAGACCATGAACTTCTGTAGTAGCAGGAAACAATTAATGCTAAGATACTGCTTAATACAGTAAGCAATAACAATAGTGAGGGAATATATTGCAAATAAGCTCACAAAACAGTGTTTTCCAGGTAGCTAATGGAATATTCTTTCAGGAAAACACACCCCAAGTCCTCAAAGACCACAAAAAACCAACGCTGCACACCAATGCCTTCCAAACCTTGGGAAAAATCCTAAACCAAAACAATCTTACAGGAAATGAAAATATGCTAACATTAGTTTCAAGTTAAGCTAGTACTATGTGCATGTATACATATTAAACTGATACTGTGTACATACACATTTTTGTAGTATCAGCCTGCTACTTACCTGTTGAAACCTCTTTAAGTGAAGAGTTAAAATTGGAGGAGCAAGAGAGATTAGCATCTGCTTTTTGGCATTAGTATAAACATGCTTCTTTTCACCTGCAGAAAAGAAAAACCATCAATGATTAACATCTAAACAAATGTTACAGCAAGAACTTCTTTATTTTCACTGTTTCTTGCTCATTCTCTACAACTCTTATAATCAGAAATTGCAGGCGGCTTTTATTGGCCTTTTGAGCAAACACCAACATGATTTCCCTACCACTGTCAGAGCAGAACTTTCACATTTGAGGAAAGAAAAGTCAGTTGCTAAATAGCTACTCCCTACATTCATCCACGTAATGAATTTTTAGATTGAAATGCCCTTTCCCTCCCCTCAAAGCCAAACCCACTCTTCTTTGCTCACTCTTCTTTTTCAGTCCTGCAGTATTCTGTACCCAAGCTTGTGAGCCTACTGTTCCGGCTCAATTAAGAACTCACTTGTATTAATCTGTGTGACAGAGGCTCTCACAACCTACCCACTGAACACTAGTTCAACTTATCCAACTTAAAAGTTATGCAAATACCACTTTAGGGACATTCCCCCCCTTACCCACCCAAGCAGCAGAAAGGGACATATTTAAAGTTTTCTTTTAAAAGAAAATTTGTCATACTTTTTATGTTCTTCTTTGGTCCACAACGTCTTTGCGTACATACGTCACAGAGTAGTTTATTGGTCTCAGTAAGTTTTTCATTACGGGTAAATTGATATAAACAGTGATAGATTGAACCTTCTTCTGGGTTCAGATCTTCCCTGTTGGCAAGAGTACAAAAAGCTGTTTCTGGATCTTCAGTCAATACTTCACCCATCTTGACAGGAACAGTTTCAAGGTCATCTAAGATACTCATATCAGATTCAGCACTGGCACCCAAGTGTAGTTTTGAAAAGTCGGTAGCAAGCTCTTCCTCCTCGTCTTCATTTTCATCGTCCTTATCTTTCAAAGATAGGTCGTCAAGGCCATTGACAAACTTTATAGGAGAATCTAAGCCTTCCATAGGGAGATCCATGAGAGACTCATTTTCTACACACTCTTGTTCTGGCTTTCCTGTATTTTCATGCATGCTCTGAACTTCTGTACTGTTTCCCTGTATACTCAAGTCTTTTTGAGTTAAGCAGTGATCTTTGCAATCATTTGATGATTCCTCTTCTTGCTTCGTATCAGGAGTTTCAGAGTTAATTTCTGCCTCTGATTCTTGGTTATATTCGACATCTTTTTCTGACTGTTCAGTTGCACAGATATCTGTCAAGTGAAGCACCTTTCCTTGAAGTTTTTGCTGGCGGCGCTGGCTCTGCAAATTGGAATACATAGAACGTAAGAATACAAAAAAAAACCCAGAGCAAGTTTAAATTATATTTAGCATTCCTTACCATTTCTTTACCAAAATTTTTGTAGCATGGCATAGCTGCAAAGGGTGGGAAGGGAGGTAATAATCTATGATTTAATGATCAGAGATGATCAATTCAACCAATACTGAGTTTATCCTCACTCAGATATAGTTCCCACTGCTCCTTGTTACACAGTATCTTCAAAATACAACTAATGATTCCCTTTATATCTTCCCGATCCTTTCTCATGTCTGTATGCTGAAGTTTTGTGAATATTCTGGCAATCAATGACTGGAGCACAGCTGCCCGACACAAATTAATGCTACTTCAGACAGGCAACATAAATTCCACATTCCTCTGGATATTAGCTTATTCCTAGCACAGCACCTCTTAACAGAACACGTAACTTCTTAATAGCAAAGACGTAGATACAATTAGTCTTTTCAGTTGTGCATTTGAGCGAGGAGAAATTCTAAGCTGTCTCCTCCTCCACTGAAATGGAGGAAGCAAAGAGAAGTTGCTTTACCAGAAGTTGCAAGCACTTCATTAATAAAAGGGAAATACTTATCAAAACCAACCTTGGCTTGTTTTTTGGCCTGTTTCTTTGCTTTTTTCTGAAGGTGCTTACTTGTACCAGGGGGCTCGTCTCTCTGCTTAAGATAACAGTCATTGGTTTTATCCTCTTCATCTTCAGATTCCTTTTCTTTGTTTTTTTTAACGTTTCTCTCATTTGTGATTTTTACTTTCTACAAAAAGAAAAATCCACAAAACAACCACAGAAGTAGATATGTTACTGTCCTGAATAACAAAAATAGTATTCCAAAGAAAACTGTAGGGATGAGATGTTATCTGAGTTTTCAGCTCAAGATACAACATTTTAGTGACTATAACATACAACTAACTCATTTATGCCACCCTAATGTTTACAAAAGAGGTGCCTCACTCCAGAGGGAGTCCATGTGAAACTGACTTGCAGAATGGAACAGTATGAAAAAGTAAGACTATCAAGGGCCAAATTCTGAACCTGTAAAGGGGCAACATTACCTTGGGCTCTAACAGATGTAAATCTCATTAAATTCACTGAAGAGTAACATTTTACACAAGCAGAGACATCTTCAGTTGAACTGCCTGCCACAGAATTTGTTTGCTTCTGTTAAAATGAAATTTGTTTGTTGCAGAAGACATGTGATCCCTTTGGCTGAGGGGGTTTCATTTCGATATTTACTCATTAGCTTTTATGTGAGCAGTGCTACATAATAAATCTGAAATATTACATATACAGATTATCTATATGAAACACAAAGCAAATCAAGTATTTTGAGTGTCTAGAGATCGATCAAATCAATCAGTATTGATCAACTAAGTATTCACGTACTATCCTACCAATGTTTCTTAACTTTATTCAGTAACCTGAATATTATGAGAAGTATTCTTGGACTCAGTGCAGAAAAATGGATAAAGTAAAAAAAACCCAAACCACCAAAGCATTCAAGCACCCACTAGGCACCCATCACTGTCATGCAATTTAGTTCAGTTTTACAACCGTGAAGATGAATTGGGAAACATTGTTCTTTGCAACTCAGTCTTCTACAATAGTGAGACAACATTGGAACATACTAGATCGTTCCCTAAGCCAATCTCTACATCAGAAACTGGCAAAGCAGCAAGATCACCAACAGACTATCTGTGATTTTCCAGAGTCAATTTATGAGCCCCTTCGGCTGGGGCTGCACGGCTAGAAGGCGCGTCCCCTGGGTGGTGGATAGGGGATCCCTCTCTGGAGGGTGCACCGGATAAAATTGAAGAAGGTGCCGCGAACCAACGCAGCCTAAGGGAAGGCCACCCTGACAGGAAAACCACTGGCCCTCCAAGTCATGGGGGTTGGGCAGGAGGCCAACTACCTCCTCCCGGGGGAAAAAAAAAAAGAAAAAAAAAAAAAGAAAAAAAAAGTTGCAGAAACGACGAGCATCAACTCGGAGATGGAGAAAATCGGTAACGAAGCGAGGAGGAGGAGATGGAACTGGATCGGTCATGTTTTGAGGAAAAAACCAACAGAAGACTGCGCTGTGGCCCTCGGGACTCCAGAGCACGCAGCCGCAGACCGATCGAAGTGGAAGAACGATGTTCGTGCCTTGTGTGCCTCCTGGCACTGAGAGAATTCAGATCAGATAATTTATGAGCCGCAACTTAGAAGAACAACTCTCATGAAAATCTTATTCTCTGTCTTTCTGGGCAAATTTATAATTTTAACTTTCAAAAGAAACATTTAGAAAGATGCATAAATTCATTCCCTAATGATTATATAACAAAGGTGTTTTCATATGAGCAAACAAAAACTAAGCCAAAAAGCAAGCATGTACAATTTCTTACCTGATCATCTAGCACAGGAAGCGACAAATCAAGGAAAGGCTCATGGACCAAGGATACCTTTAAATGAATATTTAAGAGCCCAATTTAATTTTGCTTGGAAGTGGCTGGCTTACTGTCAATAGGCTTATTTGCATGTAGCCTTGTTCGCATTCAATGCATGCTTTCACTTGTGCGTACAAACATAAAACACAGCTAATCTACCTTCACAAACAGCTATCCATGACCAAAATCTAGCAGTCATATTACCACAGAAATAAGCAAGAAATACTTTTACAAATTTCAGTTTTCTAGCGGCCTAGAATGTGAGAACCCAATTTGGGGCCTATGAGATTGATATCTGCAATCTGTCATGACGTTCACCTAGCCCACTCACCAATACCCTGTATTACTTCATTCTCAGGATGCACTATCCCAATAGTGCCTTCTTGCTTAGCTGTCCTCCTGGCAATCCCACAGTCGTTCCAGTGTGGGAAAGGGAGAGACCTAATCATCTGATGAAAAAGGAAAGGGCCCTGGCAGCATACTGCTGGTAGCAGAACAATTCATCCACTCTACAATTTGTACCACTGGAAGGTGTTTACCAGGAATCCGAGAGTGAATTCTTCTGGCAGAGGCAGCTTGCTGTTGCCGACCTCTTTTTCTGGAAGTCTTTTGAAAGGGACTGAAAGATTAGCTTCGTAACATAAGTGAAGAAAGACTCCAGCCAAACCATGCCCCTCTTTGACTAGCTGCATGCTTTTCAGCTCAACTCTTAGAACTGTATTAACTGAAGCAAACCTCTCCAATTCACTTATTCCTACATATAATTACTTTGGGGTTCTCCTGCAGATTACATAAAATTATACTCCAGGCTATTCAAAGCAAGCAGTTTACTTACAGTTCTGCATTCTTCACACATAATTGTACTGGTTAATTCTCCGCCAAAGATTCGATCTACAAAACTTTGTATTCCCTTTTTCTTTTCATATTCTGAGAATTGACAAGGTATATAATAAAGTTAATAATATTACATATAATATACTAGCAACCAATTTAGTTATGACATACCAAATACAAAAAAGAGAATACAGTATGCAAGATGTATGATGGAACATGTTAGCCTGTTCTAGTTTCCTCAGGAAGTACAGCAAGATTCTTAAATTACGATCCTTTCATGTACCAAAGGAATGGGGACAAAATCACATTTGCAGAAGACAGTCTGACTGAACCAACACCTTTACCACTTTCTCAACTCAAATTTTCCCTATTTTCTCAGAAGTACCGCATCCCAGTAAGAGTTCCTGTTTTCTCTCAGGATTACTGCCTGAACCTAAAAAACAAGCACCAACTTTTGTCTGTATAGGTGCCATACAAACAAAACCAATTTCCTCAAGTTATATTTTCAGTGTAGCACATAGTCTGAATTTAAACTTTCTCTTCATCTTCTAACCTAAGTCATGTCGAAAAGTTTGAAAACTCTTCTGTTCACTGTTTGGTTTTTTTTTTATACCACTGTTAAGTAACAATGGACTATTAGGACTGAATAAATTATTACATTCATGTGCTAATATTTTAATTTCTTACACAATATTTGAATATTAAATACTACCTAAACATATTTTAATGTCTATAGAATCAACTCTCTCTCACACTGTTAAGAAGGAAACACCACCAAGTTCAGTAAGGCATTTAAACAGACTAACACTATTGAGCCTTATATTCTAGATACACACATATTCAAGAGATGACATAAAGTTGTACAATTAAACATGTATCTTTTAGCTGATACTATTAGTGTTACTTTGTGTACTTCAATGAAACAGAAGATTTTAAATTATCACAACAGCAGTAACATCTATTTTACCTTTAATTTTCTTTTTAAGTTCTTCTTCATTTTGTTTGTTAGAGTCAGTCAGCGCCTTCAGTATTCCAACACTTACTTGCTGAAATTTTCAAAACAAATACACACTGTAAAATTTCCTAAACTAATTCAGTTAAAGAGTTCATTTTACAAAATGTTTCAGATGGAGGAAAAAGTTTAATAATCACCAATTAAGAAAATCAATACAAATAACACAACTGCCTGTAGAGACACAAAATAGTTCCTGTGGATATTAAAACACATAATCAACCAAGAAACAAGCCTGCAACCATAACATTGCAATTAGACTGATTTTCTTACATACTAAGAACGAAATACTTTCGCAAATTAAAACTGGCAACCCCCCCCCCCCAAAAAAAACCCAAACCAAACCAAAACATGGAATTTCCACAAGTGAATTTCCAGGCATTTCAGAAATTAAGACAAAAGGACATTCTTTAGGGTGACTACACATACTCCAAACCCACTTTTTCTGCAGAAGTTCTGGACAAGTCAATTTATTTCTGAAGGACAACAGACATTTATATTAGAAGTGTTGAATTAACAAAAGACCTTTAGAGCAAGCAAAACTGAACCTTTCTACTTGATTTTATTAGAAGAGCATAGAGAATAACCAGTACACTGCTTTCCAAAAAGGCAGAAATTATCATTACCTTAGAAACCTAGATAATGTGTGCAATATATGTAAGAGATATAGGCCACAAACTTACTTCTTTCTTTGAATTGTTTTGTTAAATGAAAACAGTAATACCCGTGGCTGCTCCTTCATAACTCCACTGCTTAGAGGCTGCCCAGTTATACAGCTCTGCTGCTCATCTGCTTCAAGTAAGTGCTATGGGCAGCACAAACCACTCTACAGAGCTTGACTTATCTCCAAAAGAACGTTCTTTTGCCCGTCAGCACAGGAGAAAGCCTTGGTCTGGGGTATGAAGAAGAAAGGTATGCACGAGTATGAAATAAGCACTCACTTGGATTTCTTCTGCTCTCATTCCATCCAGTAAGTAACGAAGCAATTCATGACTGTCTTGCTGCTGATAACCTTTAAATCGTATTGCTCTGTTAAATAAAACAATAATTGTCAAGTTTAACTGAACTTGGAGATAGACAAAGTAAAAACAATTCATACCAGACACAAGAGGACAAAGTTTCAAGCACGTATGTATATAAAAGCAACAAGTGTCTACATAAGGCATTTTCTAAAAATATGAAGCTAGCTAATCAGAATATGTCACTGAATATCTTTCATTTTACTTCTACTCATTTTTATTTTGCTCTTTATCATTTTCTTTCAAAACTTGTAAGTATTATACAAATTTTATATGCTGTGATGTGAGCTGAAGGAATAAAAGGGAGAAAACTGACCTTCTTTTTAAACAACTAACAAACTTTTCATACTCACTATGACGTGCAATTGTACAGATACTCACTTTTTACAAACCTGAGCAAAAAGTTCCTTAGGAGTGACTACCCCTTTTTTTGTCTCTTGCATTTCTGTCAGGAACTGATACATGGCTAATGTCAAAGGACCTGGCTGATCTAGTTTTATCAGCTGAGGTTCCTGTTTTAAACAAAAGCAACAAAATTGTTTTGCCTTAATTTGGTGACAGATTCTTCTGGAGTAAGTTTTTCCTTACCTAAACACTTCAGATCTTGAAAACATTATTACAAAATAGAATACACAAAATTCCAAAGTGGCAGTAAATTAATCTGACAAAAACAATCAACACATGGTTTCTCACGAGATGATACCAAAACACTGGGCTAAGAATCATTAATTATTTATTGCTTAGTTGCAACTCCAGATTTCTTGCTTTTATTAGGAAAAAAATACAGTTTCTTAAAACGCACAACCCTTCTTTCCCATCCAAATCCCTAACTGTAATGACAGGTGTGTTATTTAAGTTAGCGCTGCAGACATCCTCTAGTTTCCTATTTTGCATTTAGACAAGTGACACTATAGCAAAAGTTACGCGCTTTCATCCTTTAAGTAACTTAATCATAATGCAAGCACTCCAGAGTATTGAATCACTGATCTTTCACTTTGAATGAGAGACCTCCGCTGACTTCAGAAGCAGCTTTATGGAAGTCAATAGTGCAGTTCCCACTGATTTTACATCTTAATCTTGTTAGTATTTAGCTGAACCAGCTTTAAAATCCAGAGATGAATATTGCCTCTTTCTTTAACAGATTGGAAGGGTGGGGAGAAACACGGTGGAGGTAAAAGCATATATACCATGGATAACTCGGGTGACTCAATTTTAACTGTTGCACCAGGCATTTTAGCTTCTTTAAGCAGCTCCCTCAGGACTGGAGTTTGTGATAAATTCTGCAGAACATAAAAGGAAGAAAAACATTGGTAACCGGGGAACAAGAGGAAGGGCAACAGAGTTCCACTGGTCGTGGAATTTGTAGCAACCAGATTAGCAGCAATTTATTTTTCTCAAGCACAGAACTAGAGTGGTAACCACCACTCTGGAAATTCTAACAGCGTTTAACAGTTAAAGGTACATTCCGTAGAGCTAATGAGACTTCCAAGTGTCCTCTCCACATATTACTTTAGATTGCAGAAACCCTAAATGTACTATTCTTCTACAGACTGATCTTTTGACAGTCTATTTACCAGTGTCTGTTTCTAAAATCAAAAGGTAAAATGCAGTGTGCATATTTGCTTGGTTTAAAACATGTTTTTTAAAAAAAAAAAAAAAAAAATCAAACTTTTACTAAAACCTGCAAGTACAGTGGGAATTTTGTTTGAGTAAAGCTTCAGCACCAAGAGCCAAAGAGCACAAGGTTGCATGAAAGGGCAAGTTTATTCTATTCAAACACTTCTTAGCTGAGCAAGACACACAAGACGGCAATACAATATGCTCATCCTGTTAGTATTTACTTTTATTTGATTTCCTGTTGCTGAGAAAGACATTTTTGTTCAGTAAACACCCACGGTCTTTGGGTATTAATCTCTTGTATTCTACAAGGTCAGCAAAGGTGATGTGCCAGACTATTTTTTTTTTTTACTAAACTAGGAAGTTGGCATGCTTAATCTATATCAGTGAAAGATGCTGTCCCTCAAAGACAGGGCAGTTTGTTATAACTTCCCTCAGAGCAAGTCTGAACCTGCAGCTCCATTTCTTTTTATTTCTCTGGGCCAATGCGCTGTTTTTAGAATGAACCCATCATTCTTGGTAGATAAAAAAACACATTCTAATTGTGTTATTGTACAATACTGGGGATGAGGTTGTTGTGGGTTGTTTTTTTTTTTTTTTTTTTTTTTTCTCTTGCAATTCAAATTTTTTTTAAAAGCAGCAGTAACTACCATACCTGCATCACTGCGTTAAAGAAACACGTATTCCCCAAGTTACTAAGTCCTTTCACAGTCACTTCCAAGTTAGTACTTGAATGCGAATTCTCTTCTTTAAGTGAGACTTCTTTTTCTTGCTCATTTTTGCTGTCTTTTTCTACTTTTTTATTTCCGAATTCTTTGTTCTCTTGTTGTTTTTCTACTGAAAAAAAAAAAAAAACATACCACATATTAACCAAGTAACAGAGAATGGGCTAGGAAAATGTTATTACAGGCAGCAGCAATCTACACTGTTTAAAACTTAAACATATGATAATTAATTCAGTAATTGTATAAACGTAACACTACTGTTTTAGGTTCTTAAAGTGTTTAGGTAACAGGAGTTAAAAAAGAAACAAACGAAACCAACAAACAAACAACAACAACAAAATCAAAAAAACCCTGAAATGCCATTTCAGATCAGCAGACAATTTAAACATGCCACTTGGCCTACAAGCCATTCATGGCAACAATCTCTTGAACTCTACATGTGTTATGTGAAATTTCATTCCTGTTGCAAAATCACCTACGTTAGGGCTTTATACACATCCAGCAAGATGGCATCTGAGATAATATCCCTTTTGACATGGCATATTGTCTGAAATGAAATGCACAGGCCTCCCACTGTCAAAGCATTCTCATGTTCATTTCATGAACCTGAACAGATGAAACTGCAAGGTTTATATTTTTCAAGACACATTAAAGATATTTTCCCCAAAATTACTTTGGTGTATAGCTCAAAATTTCAATGACCTGTTTAATAAAACAATAAGGGAATTACAGGTAATTTTCAGAATAACACCCACACTGGTTCTGCCAGTTTGGCAGTCTACTATCGATAAGGTTTCTCATAAATAGGGCTGCGAGCCAAGATTAACTGTAAAGTAATGCCAGCTCAGAGAAAGCATGGAAACCAGGCAATATAAGAAACAGATGGATGGACAAGAACAGATGGAACACCTGAAACAGACAACTGCACCCAGATATTCATCCGTTTTCCAGTTCAAACCTGAGAAGAAAATTCTGGCAACCAATGTGAAGTTCAAATATTAGACGTAGAGAAATTACGTGTCTGGGAAGACTGACCAAAACCACTCAAAGATTCTGGTCCTTGTGGGAAAATCTCAGCTGCTTCCTGAACAAATACTCAGAGACAGCCACGTGGCACTGCTGGATGGTTGTGAGTTACTTTCTGAGTATGATTTCACCCAAGTGTAGGACAGCATTGGAATTTTTGATAGTCATGAATTATAGCATTTATTTTGATATGCAAAGTCTTCCAAGTTTTCTAGTGGAAATGCCTTGTACAAAACCTGTTTTGCCATTGTACAAACTGGAGTGTTTTAAATACCCATGTTTGCAGATAGACTGCAGGCTGAACACGCAATTTTAGAGAGTTCTGAATGCACTGCAGCTACCTATACTAAATGTACAGACCTAGCAGACAAATCCTCTTGTATACTCCTTCCATTAGGAAATGCGCTGCAACAGCTGGAGACTTAGTCATTCCAGCTGATACATTCACAAATACCTACAAAACTACTTTTAAAAAAATCAGATCAAATTATCCTTAAGCAATGACAATTTTCCTTCAGATCTCAAGACAGACTGAGCAATACTGATGAATAAACACAGAACTTCTAAATACTGAAAGTCAATTCCTTACTCACAGAACAATCAAACATCATATTTAAAAAAAAAAGTCACAGTAAAATTGCATTTGTTTCCTTCTATTCCTATATTTCTGGTCTGTAAAAGTACTGTCTCCTACTTTTAAGGGACTTTCTGATTTACTGTATGTACATAATAGTTACTTACCTGTACGTGATGAGTCAGTACAAACTTGTTTTCTAACATAATCCACGGTCTGACCCAATCGGGTTGAAGTATTATATAGGACTTCGTTATCGCATATGTAGCACCTGTCTCGCCCCCCCAAAAGAAAAACAATTAATCCTATTTTTTGTTATTGTTTAAAAAACCTAAACTATTTATTTGTTTGATGCAGTTCATTACACGAAGTTATAAAATTACAAGATCTATTTTAAGATTTAGAAGTCTTAGAGAACAGTTCAATCAATTTCTGATCAAGAAAATAACAAGGTTAAAAATTATCTTTACTAAATTATTTCAGTGACCGGAGGTTGCAATTTACAAATATAAATTAGACCCTTAAAATATCTGCTTAGAAACCTAGTCTGCAAGAAAAATAAATGCAGGGAAAATTTTGCCAAAATCAAGAAACTACGATATCAGGCCCTAAAGGAAAGGACTTAAGAATGTTATGGCATGTAAAAATATTCTGAGTATTCTAGCCAAGCAAGTACTTCATTATATTTAAATTGGATAAGGAAAAAAAATCAGTGTCCTCCATTAGTCCTGCACGCTTTTATTTGCTCTTCCGTTGCGGATATAAATCTATTTGTCTCTTTATGAGCAAAGAAGCCTTTCGTTATGCCACTAATCTGTTTTAAACAAAATTGTGAGAGAAGCTGCAGTGACAAAGGCTCGAGTAAAATTCTGCCAGAACACATACAGCTGAAGGAGAGTTGTATGTACCGATTTCGTAGTTCTGCCCAATCAGCTCTTTGAAGAGGTGACAAAAGGTATTGAAGGGAATGCAAATACTTCTGCACTTTGAAACATACCAATTACAGTTCTTAGGCACAAATGCATTTAGCAGATTTCAGGATTACCATAAATCAGACTCTATTTTCTGATACTAAAAGCAGTAGAAGTCTGCAGCAAAGTGCTTCCCTAAATCTCTAGCATCCCTGGAATTAGCTGCAATTTTCACATTTCTTCATGTCTCATTGAAAAAACTGGCTCAGCCTTTGGATCCCTGAGTGTGTATTTACTGTCTGTTTGGTTAATTATAAAAATAGGCATTCTCACTCCTGGAATAACAAATGAGAGTTACTTCCATGGGCAATTTTTAACATCATAACTTTTCATCCATCAAAAATTTTGATCAAAGCCTTGAAGGAATCAAGGGATTGGAAAGTATTTTTTTCAACAATGGCTGTTTGACCAGTGGAGCAAAAACATTAAGTAGATCCAACTGGTAAGTCATACCAGTACTGAAAATACATACAATAACACTTGTTGTAACCCCAGAACAGCAGAACTTAATGAATTACTAGAACTCTCCTCTTTCTCTCCATGTTCAAAACCTTTTCTTTTAACCAATCACAGGTACTGCTCAAGTCCAATTTCAACCACATATGCATGCACAGTATAGAGAGATTTATTCATTCATTCACAGCATTAATAAACTCCGATCAAAAAAGCTTTTGGCTTTTGCTTTTATGTACTAAGTCCACTGTGAAATACAGTTCTTGATTGTGGGTTTGAGTTATAACAATAATTTATACCCAATATATCAATCTCTGAATAATTTCTTGTGCAAGTTTGTATAACCAAGAAATTCTAGGAGGAAGCAAAATATCTTGCTTAGACAACTTCACCTCATTCACAAGTATTTTGTTAAAAACTATAGAAGTTTTACGGCAGAGAAAATAAAGCCCTTTAAAATAACAGTTTTAAAACTTATTTAAATTCACAAAAATCAGTTCACTAGTTCATTAGTAGTGTATGTTATTAATGTCCATTTCCATTCCAGAGTTCAATAAAAATTCTGATCATTGCATATAAGAGTGCTAAATATGACCAAGTAAAGAGATGTTATCTAAAATTACCATAATGACAAATAGTAAGTTTAAAAAAGGTTATAGAGCAAAATGAAAACTCTTTATGTAAGGCACAGTATTTCTGTATGGTACAGTTTGGAAAATTAAGATTCCCCCTTATATAGTAACGTGCTATTCCTTTTAAGGATATTCCTTTCAGAAGAATTCCTTTTAAGAGAAGGAAATACTATCAGAGAGATGGAATTTGTATTGATTGATCCAGTAGCATCTTTTAATTCTACAGTTCTGCTTCTTAACTATACATATGGTATTAAGAAGTCATATTTATTGGGAAAATAGAAGTCAGTAAGTTTGTCACTAACTGTGCATCAGAAAGTAGTTTCTCCCAAGGCTGAAAATTAAGATTTAGAGCTACATAACACCACATGTTTCTACATGTCAGTATTACGACCATGTAAAAGCAGTAAAATATGAAGTCAACAGAATTTACTAGTTGGTCAATTTCAACTTCAATTATGAAAGTTTTCTAGTTACAAATTTTACAATTTATTCAGCAAATCTCAGCAAAGACTGCTGGGAATTCTGTGTGTGGAAATGCTTTATAAATTTCTAGAGATAAGTCCTAGAAATCATAAAGAAAAGAAAACACAAATTATATCCCAGCCGCTGTTGCACTCTAGCTATGTCTTATAACTGTTGCCTGACAAACTCACCACACACTCCAGTTGTCCAAACTGAGAACCAAACAATGGGGATCTGATCTCGGCGTTGTATAATGCTTTAAAGCATGCTGTTCTTGAGAATTTCTGCCACAGCCCTATAATGTTGATAACCAGAAGTGTCACAAAATCCAGTTGACTATCAATGAAACATACATAAAGTCAGACCATAAACAAAGGATTAAAACGAAAACTGATTAATTATGTTAGACTAATTAGGATGACCAGAGGGGTCTCTATTTCAAGACACTTATTTCTGCAGAGAGAGAAGTAACTTACTGGGTGAAGAATAACTATCAAGTTGCTCAGGGACCAAACATCTAATTTACAAATTCCAGTTTGAACAGCTCGAAGAAGGAAACAGAACAAAACAAAAAACCTCTTCAGCATGCATAATTCTAACTTTAATAAACTAAAGTTAGCACAAGATCTTATTGTAAAAATCACAAATTAGGAGCATTAACAGAAATTTTTTTTCTTAGCAAAATAATTTGGACTTTATAGCAAAGTCCTCAAGATGGTGTTTTAGCCTTAAGTCTGCTAAATGCCTTTGTGCCAAGCTTTTAAGTATCTCATTTTCAATTCAGAGCAGACATTTTTCATCACACTAAAGTATATCAAATCATTTATATAGCACCCCATTTAAAATAAAAAAAAAGAGAGAATATAAGAGTTTAATTAGAAGCTCCCTTTTTCCACTATATTATGAGGCACTGAAAGATATTAACTAACAACAAAACAAGATATACCCTATGGCCACATTTTAGACATAACCATATGGAAGGGCTTTCGTCAGTCTCCTCCTCAGATTTCTCTTGTGTCTTGTTGTCCGCCTTGCAGTCCTGACAAACATGCCATTCCACATTCAGCAGTGCCTTTTTCAGATGACCTTGTTCCAGTCCTTTACGAATATGCTTGCACACAGGTTCTACAAAATAAAAAGCACAAGAAGGATGTAGGTACCATAACAAATGCAAATGTCTCTAAGCTTCAAAGACACAGACAGCAATCCAGAAGCTAGGATAGCCTTTCTAGAGTTGAAGAAACATTGACAACTTAGCAGACGTATCAGAAAGAAACCCTTTGTGACCCCCACTCACAATCAGGGGATATTGTTGCTGCATCCTAAACTACTGCGTTACTTTAAAAAAAAAAAAAAAAAAAAAAAAAAAAAAAAAAAAAGCATCACTCAAATCTACATCTAGTCAGAGGAGCTGACAAAACCTTTTGATACAGACCTACCTACGTGCCAGGCTGTGGGCTTCTATTATTGTGGCGTTATGATTCCCACACCTCCCAGGGAGCAGCCACAGCCCACTGCCACAGTTCCCAGTCACCAAAGCAGCACCTGGCTGGCCTATAAAAGTGGAGATTATGGAGGTTATACTTCCAGCTGAGCTGCCTCAGTGAAATTATGCAGACTATAGTAAAAAAAAAGAATGGCAGAGTCATTCTACCTATACCATTGTCACTTTGCACTACAACACTACACCCTACTTGGAGCTACACCTTCTGGGCCTGGTGTGAACTCCATCTATTTAACCAAACTCCGCTAAGAATGGTTACACCGAGAACAGGCACCTGTCGCTAACAGCTACTATCAGGAGTTTTAATTATCTTATTTCTTTTTTGTTTAATTTTTAAGGTTGTTGCTGTCTGTAAGCCCAAGTCATGTACAGAGAAATTGCAATTGACAGACAATATATATGGAAACTGATTCAAGTTCTTCCAAATAAAAAATGAGGAACATATTTTAATTTCCTTTTTATTCTTTTTTTTTTTTTACAGTGTAGGTTTTAAGACATTTAGCATCATTAGCCTACAATTCTTCACTATTTGCAGTTACACGTTTAAATTTGGAAATACAGTCAAATATCTGACAGCACAAAGAGTTACCTCGAAAGTCAAAAAGCACAGAGTAAACAAAAACATGCTAAAGGAAAAATGCTGTATGTACTCAATATGTTAGAAAAAAATCACATTTTTATGAAACTATTATTGAGAAGAATTACATAGCCGTTTACAAAATTCAACTGTCTTAAGTTGTTTGCTACAGAGGTATTTTTATTGCTCAGATAGCATAACAGCTCTCAATCTATCTTTGTTGAGGACCATATGCAAGATTACAGCCTTAAGACAGCAAACTTTTCTTGGCATGAGCTGGAACTCGTGAAAAGTTTTGTACCTACAGTTCTGTTTCTGTCCAAGATTATAGGATTTTACCACGGTACAAATGCTAGCCAATATGAACCGATTACAGATGTTTAGATGCATTCTTTAAGCCTTTTTAAAAAACACAAGGTTAATCTACCACTTAAAAATTTTATTTTTTAAACAAACCTTTTGTATATTGGCCACTACTATACAGTGGAATTATTCACAATGATCAGTCTTAGCCTACATCTGTGGCTTTACAGGACTTTGTCAGGGTAAGCTAGCCTATTTTTAGCCAAAGAAGTGAGATGCCATCAGCAATTGCACCATAACTGAATTTTTTTTTTGCTGGAAAAAAATGAGGAACAGTCATAGCAGACATTGATCTTGACTCCAGAGGGGAGGGAAAAAAAAGGGACATAAGAAGCTAAAAAGCCATAGGAGACAGAAGCTACCACAAGACCAGGACAACCAGGAAACGAAAGTAGAGTAGACTTGAATTTAAAATAAACAGGCCATCACACTGAGCCGCTTGGCTAAAACTCTAAGGGCTCTCTCTCCCAGCTAAATTAGCACGGCTCAACTTGTTTCCCCCAGTTGGGATCACCAAAAAAAATGGGCAAGACACAATCTGTGACCTCGTAGACAAGATGGTAGAAGAGAACGCTACACAGCACAAGCAAAACCAAGAGCTAGAATAACCAGGGTAAACAAAATAACAAATAAAATTTCAACAGAGGGGCAAGATCCAGGTAGAAGGATAACATTAACAATTTGGGATTTTCTCTAAAGGAACAGAAGGCAAGGAAGAGAAAGGTTTAAATAAAAAAACACTATGACTAGACAGCTGAGCTGTCCAGGGCCAGTACTAAGTTAGTTGCTAGTGTAAAGAGAAATGGTTTCACAGAAATATTTTACTCACAATCTTCTTTGCTGAAGCGAGAATCTTCTGCAACAAAATCTTCATTAGGAAAATGCTACTTCAACATATCGTGACAAGCTTAGCAGCTGACTCTACAAACCCGTCATATTCTGAGGAACTTTACACAATTCAATACAATCTGTGTACCAGTAAAGAACAGTGTCTCTGAGTTTCTTGAAAATCAGAAAATAATCCTGGTTTTCAATACAGGATTATTATTTTCTAGCATAGTTAGAAAAGTAGCAACACTAAGGTTTCTTGGTAGACTTCAATTATACAAACCCACACTTTGTAAATGAGACTTCAAAGCCAGTGACTAGTGTAAAGGTCTTCTAATATTAATGAGTTTTCAAGCCCTCTTTGAGGTTAAAACAAACATTAGGACCACAGACTTCTCTGAGGAAACATACCCAGCGTATCCAGAGAGTCATCAGACGGTGCAGTTTTGCCTTTGATCCGTTTCTTTCCCATATTTGCAGTCTGTAATTTTTCTTACATGGAACAGTGACCTAGCAAAGAGAAACAGTAAATTAGAAACTAGGTTTTGGTTTTACTTGTTCATTGCTAAACAATAAACTATTTCTATGGCCAAGATGCCCCTTGAGGTGAATTAACTTGTTTCAATTTGACATTTTCAAAAGAAAACAAATTAATTATACTTTAACATGAAACAATTGTAACTGGTGTAGAGGCAAGATCACAGTGTGAATTATAAAAACTAAATGATTTAAAACCTTAAATAAAAACCATTGCACAAAAGAACACGATGGGAAACTTTAGTATCAAAAATCCTATAAGCCTTTAGGACTTGTACTTTAACTAATAACACAGGGATTTTAGGAAAAAGAATTGGGTTTGTCCCAATTAAATCTTCAAGTTTTTTTGCAATTACAATCTTTCCATCGGCTTTACTGCAAATTTCTTGTACTTTTGATGAAGTCTGACACAGGCAAATACTCTAACATGTTTGAAAATATATAGACAAAGGGAGTTCTGATTTTTCAGTTTCTTCATTGAGGGAGATTTATCATCATCTTCCCAACATATCAAGCAAATAATTCAGATGGGGTCTGCTATTTGGTATGCCCATAAACCCTTCTAGACAAGGGTGATCTACCACTACAGAGTCCTAAGCCAAGTGCTTGCCTTCAAAAAGTTGGCTACTGCACATATGGTAGGACACTTCTAGGACAACTTCTAGGGTTGGCCTAACCCTGCTGTCCACCCTTCACGTAAACATGTTACTAGCACACCACTAAATCTGACTGGTAAGATCCATCCTCTCAAACCCATTTCTTAGCTCGTACCCAGCAGCACACCAGCCACAGAGAACAGCTGCCTGCTTGGAGCTGTCACAGCCGAAACACGAAGCCAGCCCAAGAGAATCAGAGAGAAACTAAGCCTCTGAAGAGTTTAGGCATGATCCCACTGAGGACTTTTTGTACAAAAAACCTTTCCAAAGCATGCTTTCAGGACAGATGACGCCGTTGTTAAATGACAGGTAGGCAGCCACCTCATCAGGAGTACAATTATCAACTTTTGCAATGGAGCATCCAGTTTGTTCAGAAAAAGAAATGCCAGTTCATCCAACAAACTCCCTCTATGGCACATTTTTCGGCAAAAAGCTACAACGTTTGATCCTATATGAACAACTAAATCATTAAAATCCTTTCCGAATTGACCTTGCTCCCGCCAGGAAGGCGGGACAGCGCGAACACATGTAGCTGTTAATTTAACTCTCGCTGTGTTTGGCCAGACTCGCCTGACAGGCTCTTCACCAGCCTTTTCCACCCAACAGCCCACACGAGGAAAAGCTAAAGCAATAAAACGACGTTTTTGGGGGGTTTTGGGGTTTTTTGGGGGTTTTTTTGTTTGTTTGTTTGTTTGTTTTTTCCCCAGTAAGAAAGAGCGGTCTGCAAATGGCCAAAACTGCACCTGCGTCGGACAGAGACCCGGGAAAAACGCCCACAGAGGCACACGCCGGGGAAACCACCGGGGCGCGGCGGGCGCCTGCCCCGGGCCGCAGGCCGGGCCCCAGAGGCTCCCCGCCGGGCACCTGTCGCCAGCGCGGAGCCGACACTCCCCCTCCCGAAGGCAGCGGCGGGGAGCAGCTGCGCCCGGGGACTGGGCGCTCGGCTGGGCGCCCGTCCCGTCCCCCCGCCGCCCCCCGGGCCGCCCCACTCACCCCGTCCCGCGGGCCGGGCCGGGCCGGGCCGGGCCAAGCCGGGCCGCGCCGCCCACGTGTGCCGCGGCCCCGCCGCGCACACTCGCCCCGCCGCCGCCGCCGCGCACCCCACGCCGCTGCACCGCCCCGCCTGCTTCCGATTGGTCCGCGCCCGCCTCCCGCGCCTTCACTGACAGGCGCCGCAGCCAATAGGGAAAGCCGACTCTCGCGGCCGGAGCGGAGGTTGCGGAGCGCCGGAGGAGCGAGTCCCGCGGCTCGGGGAAGGACGGCGGCCGCGGTGGTAGGAGCGCAACGGCAGGACCGGGGGGCGGCTTCCGTCCCTCACCTGCCGGTGCCGCGGGGCGAACGATTTGGTGGCGCATGGCTCCGTCTCGGGGCAGCCCGACAACTTCACCTCATCCCCGGGCGGTTGGGCGACGGTCAGCGGCTGCCATGCGCGCTTCCGGCGCGCTGCATTGTGGGGCCGTGAGGACACGGGGGGGGGGGGGCGCGGTGAGGGGGCCGGGGCCGGGGCCGCGCATGCGCGGGCGCCTGACGCGTGTACGTGGGGGTGGTTGATGAGCTTAGTCACATATTCAAGCCCTGTGTTTCTTCTCTAATTTCTTCTTTGCTTAGGAAACAGCAGACATGACTAACCGAGAAGAGGCCGAGGTACAAATTTCGGAATTAGACTTACTCGCCAGCATGTTTCCTTACGAGGAAGAGTTCACCGTGACTGACCAGCTGGCTGTAGCAGAACTAAAACACTATGTTGAAAATGAGTCTGCAGAGATGCCGTCTTCAAAAGTTCAGTTTATACTGAATGTAAAGCCAGAGGTCTCTAATGCCTCTATGGTATTGTAACCACCTTTTTTTTAATTTTTATTTTTATTTTGTGGGATTTTAGGGCTTACGTGAACTGAACATATGCTCATTTTTTTTTTTTTTTTAGGTGGAATTCTCTATGGCCTGTGCCTTACCACTTAAATATCCAACTGTTCTACCAGAAATTACTGTGAGGTATGGCATTAAAAGTACAGCTAATAAAAACACATAGAAGCTATGGTGTACTACATAAATACAGTTACAATAGGAAAAAGCAGTCCCTTTTTGATGGTTTACTGTCACATTAAGCCAGATGGACAACAATGTGGAAGAAAAACAAATCTCCAGGGTTTTGATTTCTTTGGTGTCCTCAGCAAATAAGTGAGAAAAATGGGAAAAGCGTGGAGGAGTCCCATCTTCTGTACAGAGGGGTTACATGTAGATACTGTTCATAGGCCTGATGCTCAAGAAGAGAGACTGTTGTCCATTTTGACAAGGCTTAACACTAACTAAAGGAGTGAAAAGTTAGTTAATGGTCTTATTCTTCCCTTGCCAAAATGCTGTTACTCCCAGGCTTCTGTTATTTTTTATTGGAACATTTATGTTTAAAGCAGCAGCCTGCATATTACAGGAAATTAGTTCAGCCACCATACTTACTTTTCAAGTACCTTTTCCTTGATTTTAATTTACAGATTGGTAGTACTATATGCAAACTCAAGAATTAGCACACCAGTTAAATACTAACTGAGAGCTTTTCATAGCTAATATGACTTCAGTATCAATAGCAAGTGTATACCATCTAAATATGGCCTGATTTTTTTTGGCAGCTTGAAGTAAAACTGTTTGAAAAACATGCTAAATTGTAAACCTATTACAACTGCATTTGTATTTTTCTTTTCCTTTAGGTCATCATTATTAAGTCGCTCTCAGCAGATTCACCTGAATTCTGATCTAAAAACGTATTTGATGCAAAACTGCAGTGGTGAGCCCTGCATGTTGAGTGCAAGGGAATGGGTTAAAGACCACGCCGCTGCTTACGTTGACAAAGAGCTTTCGTCTTCCTCAGTGACAACGTCAAATGCCATGCAGTCAGAAGACATCACATTCACTCGATTGTGGATCTATAGTCATCACATTTACAACAAGCAAAAAAGAAAGAATATTATTGACTGGGCCAAGGAGCTCTCTCTGTCAGGGTTTTGCATGCCGGGGAAACCAGGTGTTGTTTGTGTAGAAGGTCTACAAAGTAGTTGTGAAGAGTTCTGGTCAAGGTTAGTTTTCCTTTGTGCTTAAATGCCATTAGTAGTTAGAACATTACATGTTTCATGGTGTATATGTGGCAACAAGGTGGGAAATCCAACCGCCTTCCAACCTATAAAAGTCTGCAAAGTATTTGTGTTTATCATACTGTATTTACAGCTCTGAATATCCACTGTACTGTTGGTTACAGCAATCAAAGCTACGAGTACTGCATGGTGCACGTTTATTTCTGTTTTACCTTCCTCTGTATTTCAGTTGTATAGTGATGGACTGCAGTACCCCAGTCGTGTTAGATATGTATGCTGTTATATCGCTTTACATTTGTGTTTTATTCTGCTCCCATCATTTATATTTCTGGGTGATGCAGGCTAAATGAACATCGTTGTTTGATTATAACAGCTAAGAGAGTAGGAGAATATGAGAATTCTTAGCACAGGCAAGGCAGAAGTGAACACTGAAATTGAAACCACATCTTCATCAATTATTTTGTGAGGAATAACATTAAGGTTTTTGAATCCTGGGGAGATATAAAGAAACAAGCTCCTACTTATAGGAGTGTTTTTGTGTGAGTAGTGTTTCTATGACCAGCTAGGGAACCATTATTTCCGTCAACATATATGTACAAATGGAATTTATTGACTTCTGTGAAAATAGCTATTTCATAGTATTTTCTAAAACAGCCTTTATTTTATAGATTCATATTTCTCCAATTGCTTTCAGAGTAAGAAGATTAACGTGGAAAAGAATTCTCATTCGGCACAGAGAAGATGTTTCTTTGGAAGGTGGGGGACATGCTGAGATTCAGAAACAAAGGAAGTTCTCCACTCTGGAAGAAAAATGCTTTGATGCACATGGTGCCAGAGGAAATCATATGGATTTGGGGCAGCTATATCATTTTTTAGAAGAAAAAGGATGTGCTGACATTTTTCAAATGTACTTTGGGGTTGAAGGGCATTGAAGGGGTTGAAGATCACCACAGGCCCAAGTGGGGATCTTTGGAAGTTAATCCTCGTCACAGATTCCTTAGCTGTTCTGCAACAGTTGATCAGAGAGGGAATTAATGATTTGTGGTTTATATGATGAATCCAGTTTTCAATGAAAACAAATATTCAGTGAAATCCTGAATAATGAAAATGACTAAATGAATGCTTTATTACACTTTCTGGTTTTAAGGACATTCAGGGCACATACCTAATTACAATGAAAGAAAGTATGTTCGATGACCTACTGGGCAGTTAGAGAATTATAGATGAATGAATAGATGGAATTATGGTGAATGTGTACATGAATAAGAAGGGACAAAAATGAAGTGTGTATATCTATCTCAGGAGAGGAAATGTGATGTTTACATTATTTGTTACTGTTTACATACACTACATGAAGACTTTTTTTGTAACAATCTTTTCTTCTACTTTCTACCTGAAAGCAGATTAAGCCATGAGATTAATGTTTTATATTTAAAAAAAAATAAAAAAAAATGAGGGAGCAAGTTCACAAAAGCCTTCTTGATGCTAACAGGATGAGCTAGGACACCTACTGTAAGGTGTAAGAATTTTCCATAGGTGAAATTGTGTGTGTGGGTAAGAGAGATACTGTGGTGGCTCCACGACATCTGAGGCTGAGGAGTCCAGGCTGTTTACTTGTGGAAAAGCAGAAGCTTGCCAAGGATCGGGCTGTCTTACAGCACCCTCCAAACCAGTAAAACAATCCTTACCCTGCTGAGTCCCCAAGTCTGCAGTCCACTAATTTGAAGTGCATTATGCTGCGGATGTTTTTGAGCCTGGTTTCAACAAAGTTGTGTCAATGAAAATGACTACATGAATGCTGATTTGTTTCTTTGCTTATGGATTCTGTATCTAAATGACGCACACGTCATAAAAAGCGGACATTCGTTGCTTCTGATGTTGATTAATTATTTCTGCGTGGATCCCGTCGAATTCCTAACGTTCAGATCTCTGGCATGGACTGGGACACCCTTTGCAGCGATACTTGGCGGTGATTCCATTCGACAAGCGCAGATTTGCCTCTATTTGACACTTTGCCGAATCGTCAGTCCTTGTAAGCGTACCAGGCGGCCGCAGCTTAATGACGGACCCGGGATACACTTGAAGCCTCCGCGCGTTTGAGGTCCATCGATGGGTACAAAGCTTAAGGCCATTTCAACGAGATGACATCGTCACGTCTCACGACAACGCGTTGGCGATTACTACAACTGCTTGCCGTTCTCCTGTCGGCACCGGCTCGCCCGCTACAGACGCGCGGCGAGGAGGCGACCCCCGCCGCCTGCCCTTACCGCCAGCGGGCCCGGCAAGGCCGCCGCACCCACGCGCCTCCGCGGCTTGATGTGGGCGCCGCGCGCCTGGCCCCGCCCCCCGGAAGCGCCGCGCTCCCCCGCCTCCGCCGCGCGGCCCCTCGTTCCCGCCCGCCGCCCAGCGCCGCCGCCGCCGCCGCCATGGGGGGCAAGAACAAGCAGCGAACCAAGGGCAACCTGCGGGTGAGGGGGGACCGCCGCGCCCCGCCCCGCCCGTGGGCCCTGGGTACCGCGCCGCCGCCGCCCGTGGCTCCGGCGGGCCCTTCCCGCCCCGCCCCAGCGGGGCCGGCAGGCGGCCTGGCCGGGGAGGGCGGCGGGGCCCAGGCGGGCAGGTGAAGGCCGCCCTTCCCGGTGCCTTGGGAAGAGGGCTGTAGGCCGCCGAAGCCCGTCCCCCGCTGGGAGGCGGCGCTGCCGCCTTCGGGCCCGCTTGCAGTAGCCGGGGCCGGGGCCTCCGCCGGGCTTCAGGGGCGACTCCGGGCGCGGGCCTGTGCTTTGGGGGAGCGCGGCTGCAGCTGCCTGTGGCGTTTGTACGCGTTCTCCGGAGAGGGGCGGGGGTAGGGGTCTGTAACTGCAAAATTAGCGTGGGTGTGAGTTCAGGAAGGTACCGGTGGGTACATTTAGCGTGTTTTTCTGTGGAGAGGCTTAGGGTACGCCTGCCGTGGTGCCTCTGTCTTGCCACCGGGCCTGAAGTGGTGTGAGGTCTGTCATATGTGGCACTCGCTCAGGGTGCAAAAGCTGTGGGTGAAGCGTTGCGTTCACGTTATGTAATTCCTACAAATCTTCTCCCTCTCATGTGTTTAGAGAAGACTAGGAAACACAAAGAAGCATGTCCTTGTTGTTGAGATTTCACATGCAGAAAAAATGACTTAATCTGTAGATAGAGTAGTCAGGTAAAATGTGGCTTATGTACCTCAAGAAAATCAGAAAAGTACGATCAACTTCAGCAAATTGTCATTACTTAAAAAAAACCAAAACCAAACCAACAAACTCACAAAGCTGCAACTGTAATTAGGAAATAAAAGGTATTTGGACTATAAGGTATCACAGAGAACATTTAAGCATCAGTTGGTTTTGGGACAGTCTTTTTGAACAAGTGTGGCTGACATAAACATGAGCCACTGATACAATGAGCAAGGTGTTGACTTCACTGGGGCAAACTAGAAAAGGTGCTGAACTCCAAAACGCTCACTGTCATATATACCCTTTTGCTCCATTCCTCTAAATCCTTCTTGGCCCCATTGTTGCTGGTAGCATCCTTTGTTTCGTGTGTGTTCTCATTTTTCCTAATGATACGAAGAGCATTCCTTGGGAGCTGAATTGGTCCATATGCAGTAACATGAGAAGAACTAGTAAAAAAACAGGCGTGGTGAAGGAGGGTAAATGATTTCTTAATAAATTGTTCACTTAGAGTAAGACTTTCCTGTTATACTTTTTTGTATGTGTATAAAAACAACATAATTTTCCGTAAGTATTCATGGATTGAAATCACTATGAGAGAAGGGAATGCTGATTCTAAAGAGAAGAATAATTTTCTAGGTCAAACTTCTATGTTTAAATCATAGGTGGCCTTTTTTTGTGAGACTTTGTTTTAAATAGAAGGTTAATTATACAATATAAATAGGATTATTATTTCAAATGCATGCTGCATGCAAAATAAAATAAAATGACTGAAATAGATAACTGACTTCTGCCCCTGTTTTTTGTTAGCCTTCTAGCAGTGGCCGAGCTGCAGAGCTCCTCGCCAAAGAACGTGGAACAGTGCCTGGGTTTATTGGCTTTGGAACATCTCAGAGTGATCTAGGATATGTTCCTGCAGTTCAAGGAGCAGAGGAAATAGACAGCCTTGTGGATGCTGATTTTCGAATGGTGTTGCGAAAACTTTCTAAAAGGGATATTACAACAAAATTAAAAGTAGGTATATCGTTTGTCCGCCATATTTTTTTATTTTTTATCAGAAAACAATACATTTTTCTTAAGGATGGGAGAAGAATATATCAAGGTAGCTAATATTAATTTCATGCTGGTAGATTTGCTAGAACTGCAATGTAGAAGGTATCTTGGAGGACTTATAAAAAGGTCCATCACACCGTGCTGATGGAGCATTCATAAAATTAACTCTATAGGTGCTCAATTGCAAGAAAAGAGTTGATTTTTGAAAAAGAGAGTTGCAATGTCTGGTAGAAGCTGGTAAATTACAGAACATATATATCTGACCTCTTAAATCATGCTCTTGATGTCTTGATTTTAGGCTATGCAAGAGTTTGGGACAATGTGCAAGGAAAGAGAAACGGAAGTTGTTAAAGGTGTTCTTCCTTACTGGCCAAGAATTTATTGTAAAATCTCACTAGTAAGTATTAAAGTATCTAAATTAAAAACTTCTCTGGATACTTACTGTGAAAACCTCTAAGGCAGTCTTTACTGATATATCTAACTGTTGGAATTACAGACTTGTTCTAGAAAAAACATAAAGTTGAAGGAAAGTAGTGTTCTTTATTGTGGAGATGTTTCAGTAATGGCAGTGAGTGGAATCTTGAACTGTTGACGCCTGGGCTGTACTTGCTGGATGGAGATAGCTGTTTGTTAGACCTTTATGTTAAAAAGATGACAAGATATTTCTTCTCATGAAAAGTTCTTTTATGTGGATTCCGGAACGGCTAAAGAGAATGTACTGTTCAGTTAACATAATTGTAAATCTCTTTGCTCTAGGGGGTTAACTCTTTTTTTTTTTTCTTTTCTTATTTTTTCTTTATCAGGATCATGATCGCCGTGTGCGAGAAGCAACACAGCAGTCTTTTGAGCAGCTGATTCTTAAAGTAAAGAAACACTTAGCTCCTTACTTAAAAAGTATCATGGGATACTGGCTGATCGCTCAATGTGACACTTACTCCCCTGCTGCTTCTGCTGCAAAAATAGCTTTTGAAAAAGCTTTTCCTTCAAGCAAACAACCTGAAGCCTTAGCATTCTGTAAAGATGAAATTCTTAATGTGAGTTTATACTTAAGTATTTCTTTAAGGCTTTGTGTTGAGTATATGTCAACTTTTACTACAAGTTTAAAACTCATCCTGCCCCATCTGTTCTTCATGGTTAAATTTCGTTCTCACCTGAAACTTTGCTCCTGCTAATGGGAAGAGAAGACTGAGGCAAAGACACACCCTCTATTTTTTTCATTTGCGGTTAGAATGACTGGAACCAGAGGAATGAATATGAAGTGAATTTTCTTGCATGCATTTCTATGTAATGATGCTCAGTCATCACGTAATGTTGCTGACAGATGGAATAATGATGCTGGAGTAGTTTAGCTGCAGTGGTAGAGGATTAAAGAATGCTGAGCAGTGTTTCAGAGAGCCTCTACAAGTTTAGTTCTGACCAAGGTTAATGCTCTTCTGCCAGTCATATATGAAACTGAATTGACTGAATTTAAAAAGGTGAAATTTTGCATTGCTGGCCCATCATATACAAACTTAACCATTTTGTTTTGTCTCAGTTTGGCTTCTTTTTGCCAGAAGCCTGTTGTCATAGGACTGCAACTTACAAAGTATTATGAAGTCTTGATTCAAACAGTACCACAGCTACTATGTTCAGCAGGAGTCAATTAAATCATGTTCTTGTTTGCTAGCATGTCTAAAATGTGTTTAAAAGACTTAACTCAGAGGTTGTGAAGTTTTATTGTGAGCTGTTTCTGAATAATGTATAGACTATATTATTAACATATAAATATTAGATTTGCATGTGTATAGATGTATTTTTTTTTTCCCCTAGGTACTTCAAGATCACCTTCTGAAAGAAACACCTGATACACTCAGTGATCCCCAGTATGTTAGCCTGGTTTAATGCATATGGTTTAAGCTTGGTCTGTATTGGGTTCTGTGTTCCTGGAGGTAGTGGACTTCAGTTGTGTTTCAAGAGACAGAACAGTTATTTGGGTCCAGATCCCAGCAATTTTCTTTGGGACTAAAGTGTAAATGCATTTGAAAGTGTTATCAGTTGTCTAATTCTTGTTCCAGCTCTTTTAGGAGTAGCATTTTTGAATAGCTGGAAGATGAGACGACTTGAAACTCTTTTTCTAACACTTTATAATGTAATCTGGTAGCATTAGAACCTATGGAAAGTTTACATATTTACATTGCTGGCATCTGAAATCAAAAGAAGAACACAGAAAAACTGAAGACAGTTTAGTTTAGACAGTTTAGAAGATCTTGAGAAGCCTATTGATGTATTGATGGTTCATTTTAATTTGTTTTGTTTTGTTTTCTGAGAACTGTACCAGAGGAAGAAAGGGAAGCCAAATTTTTCCGGATTCTGACCTGTTCCTTGTTAGCTTTAAAAAAGTTGCTTAGCATGTTGCCAAAGAAAGAGATGCATTCATTGGAGGAAAAGTTAATGTCAGTTCTGTCCCAAAACAAATTTTGGAAATACGGCAAACACAGCATACCACAGGTGACTTTTATTTCTTTTTTTATTTTGGTTGGGTTTAGTTAAAGATAATACACTAAACCTAAGCAAGTATTAATTACTTGTATTCTACAAGAATGAACTTTGTACTTCACTGAATTATGTTTGAAACAGCCTTCAAATTTCTAGGCCTTAAATAGACAATATTGCTCTAAAATTTGCCCAGTAGGCTAATTTCTTATTTCCGTGTCACCATCATCTACTTCTTGGCAATCTGCCGTCATTTCAAATTCATGTAAAAGGTACAAACTGTGTCAGCTTACTGTGTGTGTTCTTAGTGCTTTTGGATTTCCATTTTTTTAAACCATTTTATTCGTCTTTGGTCTGCGAAGATGAACAGTGCATTGAGTGATGAATTGATTCTGGTAGTATTTTGTTAAAAAGTTTTAAGGTGCTTTTGGGAAAATGTGCTTTCTGAGAAGTATATTAAAATAAAATTTTTGGTAAGCATTTTATCACTAAACAAATTACTTGAAAATATTAAACGGGCTTACCAAATATTTTCTTTATTTTTCTTTATCTTTAATAGTATTTAAACCTTTGCTATTGTGATGAAATACAGGGACCGCATGTTATAAGTTATGGTGACTTTAAAAGGAATGTTATGACATGTAGTGACAAAGTGTTGTCATTTGACTAAAATTCTGTTTTTCCGTGGCCTGTGTCAGGTTCGCTCAGCTTTCTTTGAGCTGGCTTCTGCTTTTTGCCAGTACTTGCCTGAGCTGGTGAAAACTGAAGCATCAAGAGTTTGTCCTGCTGTTCTTCTCAGCATTGATGACAGTGATGTGGTGGTATGTCCTGCTCTTTGGGAAGCTGTACTTTATGCTATTGCCACTATTGAGGTAAGGTGGGAAACCTAAGGGGCAGATATTTTACTCGAATTTAACTTTTCACCAAGTGCCGTTGTTCTCTCTAGAATTAGGAAGAACAGCTTGACTGGGTTTTCTTTATGATTAATAACATGAACTTATCAATGCTATATGCTCCTTCTTCCTCCTTAGGGTTTCAGTGTAACTTTCAAATATATTGTGTGCAGCATGTCTGAAAATCAGAGTTGTTCTATAAGTTTTAATTAAATTAACCTGAATTCCTTTGATTAAAAATAGTTACTAATAAGCAAAATAATACTTAAAACCTTTTTCTTGGTTAAAAACCGTTAGAAAAATGACCTGCAGTGCATTTTTGCTTTGTTTGTTTCCCCTTCCAATTTAATGCTTGGTTCTGTAACTTTTTTCTTTTTTTTTTTTTTTTTTTTTTTTTCTTTCCTAAACTTTAAGTGAAATACCAGCTTTGAATTTATTAGCAGGATGAGTGGTGTTGCCATAGACTGGGATGCTTTGAGGGTTTAATGCTGTAGATTTCTTTTATAACTGCTGGTATAAACTTTGGGAATTTATGGGAAAAAATTTATGGGAAAAAAATTGTCTTTTTTCAGCTTGCTATAAATGTAGGTATCTGGAACTATGATAGATCAGGTGACAAAAAGCTTTGGGGTGTGGAGGGAAAGTGCCAAGGTATTTTGTAACCATCAGAAGATTTTTGAGGGGAGTTTTGAAGTTAGTGCTGCTTCTAAAGTTAGGATTTTGAAATCATTGCTTATTCTCGATAATAAGAACTCAGAATTAAATACTAGACCAGTTACAATAATGATTTTTATGAAGCGTCCTTAAAACATTATTAAAGAGAAGCCTTTAATTGCAGTTTGTTAACAAGGAAGGTCCATTGATTTGAAAACAATACAGAAACAGTTTTATCATGTTAACTTCTTAAATTCACAAGCTGAAATATGGAGAAAGTGATTTTTAAAAATACTGGCAAGTGAATTTATATTTTACAATAACTTGTTTCAGCTACAACATAGGGAGGTAGATTAAATGTCTAGCTCGGGAGTTCTTCCTAGGGAACATATTCTCATTTAATTGACAATAAGCGTATTTCCTTCTGTAGGACTGTTGGAGTCATGTAAATGCCAAAAAGGGAGTTCTACCAAAGCTATGGGCAGTGCTTCGAGAAGGTGGACGAGGATTGGCTACCGTTATATACCCAAATCTCTTGCCGTTCATTAGCAAGGTACCTCCTGGCATTGCAGAGCCAAAGCTGGAATATTTCAGAACTTTTTTCAGCTCTATAATTCAAGGGTATGAACCACAATTTTTTTTTTTTTTTTTTCTTAAAGCAGTCTCTCTTACATTTGGAAATAGGAGAACTAATCTTCTTTAAGCATTTAAAGATAAGTAACATATCATTTGGCTGAGGATATTTAAATATGCATTGATTGTTTATTTGAGAAAAGTCGGTCTTAACTCTGATATTTGAAAATCTTATTTTTAAAATACTGTTAAATATCTGAAACTAGAGTCAGTCCTTTGTGGCTGTCTCTGTCTTCTTAAACTTTCAGCTTTCTTTTTCATTTTATTACATCTTCCTTACCTAAAGCATTCTTATCTTTCCTTGTTAAAGCTTCGTGTTTATCCCATGGTAAGTTTTAAAATGGGAAACTAATTTAAAATTAAAAGTGGCTTTGAAGATATCAGGCTTTTCTCACCAGTGTGTAATTATTACAGAGTTTATTGGGGATTAGCATTGTGATTGTGAAATTTCCTATATGCCGGAACTTTAATTCTTGTGATACAGATTTTTAAAGGATTGAAACTGCTATCATTTTTTACCTTTAAAATAAATCAAACCCAGCTTCCTATCAAATCTAATTTAAATAGATGCATGTGCATTTTGTGCTCAAAAGCATATATAAGTTATTTTATGAAAGACTAAAATGTAACTTATAACAAAAATCAATTCTCAATTGATGTTGGCGTTGCCATTAGCAGAGCTCTTGGAGAAGAGACTTATGTATGGGTTGGTTTTGAAAAGTGTATGGAATTTTGTTCCAAGTAGTAAAATGGTTGTAATATTCATACGGTAATTTGTGTGGTCTAATGTTCATTAAAAAGCAAACACATCACAGTTGTTTGGACTCAAACTGGCTATGGTGAAACTGTCTTTTGGTGGCTTTTTGTTTTAGTTTTTTTTCTTTTTTTCTTTAATGTCAGAAAGTGACACCTTCTAAACCTCTGTGGTATGTGTAGAAAATTGCAAAGGAGTTTTGACAAACAGCTGAAACAGTACACAGTATGCTTGACTGGAAATGTTTCCTCTATTTACATAGCTGTTTTTTTTTTTTTTTTAATGAATGCTAAAAGTGGATGGAAAATAATATAAGTTATATTAAATGCCTGGATTTATTGTTTTGACTCTTTAAAATGTCCTATGGAATTTGTTTTGATCTGACTCTTATCAGTGGTTCTATGATTCTATATTCTCTTATTGGTGTTGTCTGGATGAGAACAACATAACCAAGGTTACATTCATTACATACATGCTGAGTTTCTCAGAAGCATGGATGACTGAGCGTGCCCTCCCTCTGATGTTGCCTTTCAATAGGTTGTCAAGTGAGCGAGCGATAGCCAGCCCTTCAGAAAGTTCAGCGATTATAACTGCATTTATGGAATGTCTGCGCTTTGCCATACTACAGAAGATAGATGAAGAAGATGACCAAAGACAAATTCATCAAATGCTTATATATGACCAGGTAGAAATACTTAATATTGTTGTGTGTACATTTGATAATTCAAAGTTAAAGAAAAACATAAGTTTCTGTGAGGATTTACTTCTCTGTTGAAAGTTTCACTAGATTTTATGGGAAAAAAAAAATCTTACTTAATTTAGTCAATTTTTTCCTTCCTATAGAATCATTCCTCTTACTGTGCACTTTAAATTATATTTAAAAAAAACAAACAACATCCCACCCTGTATATTTTTATTAAGTGTTTAAGCATGAGTAATTCTGATGCTTTCGGAATTGCTTCTGGAATGTTTTTCAAAATTATAGAATTTCCTGGTATTATAAAGAATAAAATGATCATCTAGTTGGATCACTGTTCTTTAATAATTTTTTTTCTTTATAGCTAATTCCTCTTACCAATGCTGTACTTAAGGAGCCCAGGTTGCAAAATGGACCATTATTTTATCAAATAGCAGAAATGCTGAGCTCCTGGGAAGCTAAAGCAGAACTCTCCAATGATGATGGCACAAATGAAGTCTTCCAGAAACTGTTGTCAAATTTTTGGGACCATCTTTTAAAAATGTGTGTACTTCATGTTGATACATTGGATGCTGATGAGAAATCATTGTTTGCCATATCTGGTATGCTAGAAATTCTTCAGAATCCAAAGAGTGCTACAAAACCAAACAACAGAAAGTCTCTAAAAATCAGATTTACAGATGAGGATGAATCTGAAAGAAACACAGAGAATGGAAAGCTCATGGAAGTGAGAAATAGTGACTCTGAAATACAGGCAGACTTGCAGCACAGTTCACTCCTAAGGAAAGAGCCTTTAGAGAATTTAGTCTGCAACCTTGCTGAACTGAGTCTTGTGTATGTCAATGAACAGATGTCAGAACAGCATTTGAAATTTCTCTCTGCCCTGCTCAACTCTTTTTCTTCAAACAGAGTTTTTCAGGTACTTTTAGAGCAGGGAAATGATGCAAGCTCTGCTCAAGCTGAATCCCAAAATGAAATTAAAGTTCATCATGAAAGTCCATCTGTACAGTTTCTGTATATGAATTTAATAACTTGGCTGAAAGAAGACTGGAGGAAAGACACCCATTTTCTGGTTGATATTTTGTACAGTGTGCTTAATTGTTGCAACAGTAATGAGGAAAGGAAAATCGTTCTTGATGATTTAACGAAGGTATGGCTTGTACATTTTGTTATTAGTTTTTATCAAAGTGACTACTATGTGGGCTGTGGTTGGTTAATCATTTTATTTTGGGGCTGTGGAATGGAAGATCTACATGAACTTGGATAACTTCAGCGTAAGGAAGGTAGATTTAGGAAAGGTTGACATCACAGTGTTGACGTGAAAGATTGATATATGTCTCTTTCTATATGGTATAAATCATTAAAAAAAAGTAACATCAGAATTTCTCTGTTCTTGCTTCTTTATACAGTGTGCTTTTCTACTTGTCATCGGTGGCCTTTCTTATAAATACAGTCCCTTATTGATCTGTGTGGTAGAGAAAGACTTGGAATCCAAAAATAATATAATCAATAACTTTGTTACTGAAAGTTAGCAACTTCTGCGTATCCCTTGCAGAAAATAAAATTGTAAAACAAACAGTGAGACTGGTATAAATGCTTCCTATTCAGCAAAAAATTTGTTAAATATTGTGGAATTTTGTTTTTCTTTTCAGATGGATCTGAAATGGATTATTTTTCTCCAGATAATTCAAAAGGTACCTCTTAAGACTTTTTTGTTCTTGTTCCACATAGTTTTGAATATTTCTCTGGTGTTACAGTTACATATGTTTGAATGACATTTTTTTTTTTCCCCCCTTCATTTAAGTAGTGATAATTTCCATAGTTTGAAAATCTTGTAGTAATAGTTTGAGTGTTGTTTATTTGAACTGCATTTAAATGTGGGGACAGTCTTAGAAATGAAGTGATGATACTGAAACAAAAACATCTTTGTCCCTTCTGTTTTTGGTTAGTTTGCTCTTTGAGCCAGGGGGATTCCTGATTTGTTTCTCATCATCCCTTCTAAGCTAGAGAGAATGGAGTTGGGTATTAGACCAGTAATTTAAATGATCATTTGTATCATCACCCTTACGTCATGCTTACAAGCAAAAGATAGTATACCATTTTTTCACATGGGATGTTGAGAGCCTGACATTTAAGTGATTGCCTGGGATGAAATGTGAAGTGTCTTACAAATTTTTAGACAAGAACTCATAGCACTTGATTTACAATCCAGTGCGTTGACCATAATATCGTTCCTCACAGATACTGTGTATTTTAGGAATCAACTTATAATGGCTTATCACCAAAATAATATTTTTCTGATTTGTGACCTTCCATTTCTTTTTAGAGAAGTTCAGATGCTGTAAATAGATTTTATGTTGTAAATAGATTTAATTTCAGCCAACCTGGTCATCCAAAAGTTATCTTTCTAACTCCAGTGTAGGCATTCCCTGGGCTCTATAGTTGGAGAAAAGGAAAAAGAAGAGCTTCCAGAAGGTGACTTGTTTCACTCTAAAACAGAGGTCTGACCTAGCCATAACTTGCTGTCTCTGACTAAAAAGAAAGCTGGAGGGGGATTGTTGCAGGTGTAAACACCTAAAGACTTACTGTTTATGGCAGATGATATGATTCCCACTCTGTGTGTGCAGGTTTAACATATTAATCTTATGCTTAGTTAGTAATAAAAGTTAATACCCTCAAAAGATTATTAGAATTATTTTTTTGTGATTCAGGCATGCACAAGCACAACAAAACTTTCCTTGGTCTCTGACTGGCTGAAAGGAGATACACTTGGAGAAAGACTTGTAATGCTGGCAGATGATCTGTGTCACCTGGGTTTAAAACCTACAGCAGCCTCATCAGAATCATCTTCTTCAGAAAGGTGGACTCTCCTGAGCTTAGTGTTGTCGCAGGATGTTAAAAATGGTAAGCATATTTATTGCTTGGAGTTTGTAAAGTGTAAATACTGCCCTTATGCTTTGTAGAAGGTTGAAAGGAATTTGAGATCTTCCAGAATATTTAATTTGTAACATTTAGGTTTTCTTCTGGGTTTTTTTTGCGTGCTTTTTTTTTTTACCATGTCCAGTTTAATTAACCATGTCCAGCTTAATTTCGTAAACACTAACTTGCGGCAGTGATGTTGCAATTTTTTTTGTCTGTGTTGCAAGACAAAAGTCAATGGTTAAAGAACGGATTCAGATTTGTGAGTCTGGAAGACTCAAGGAAATTTTAAGTAAGTTTGATTTATTAGTTGATGTGCTGTACAATAATATTAATTTTTAAACCATACTATCTGAAATTTACCTTCAGAACTAGAATATCAAAAATCAATGGTTATGGACCCATGCGTGCATTGGTACAGGACCTCTTGAGTTGCTTTGAGCCATTTTCAGTTAGATTCATGTATTTTAAAAACTGTGCATGTGCACTTACGCTTTGTATGTAATCTTTTTTATTAATAACATCCTATTTCATTTCTTCCTTGCGTTTTGTGGTATCTGTGATATAGACTTCTAGTGGAGTTCAATTTCCTTGATGTTTTCCATGTAAACTTGTCATTTGTGTTTTGTTAAGCTCAGCATTTGCTTTGATCCCTGAGGTAACATCAGTTTGAATGCTGGGCACATTTGTGGTGCTTTCAGGTTTCAAAGATGCACACAAGTTGACTGCAGTGGGTGTTCGTAGTGCATCCTGAAGGTCTTGTGAGATTGTTATTTCTGTTACTGGAACTTTTGATGTAGAGGAGCATCAGGAAAACCTGTTCCCTCTCTGCAGAGAGAGTTCAGCAAACTTGCTTTGTTGAATCAGTGGTGTCCTAGGGCTGATTGTCCAGTGACTTTGCTTTTTTGCTCTGGAGCTGGAGGTGTTGCTGAGCTCAGGTATTCATTTTGTGCTGGGTGCTGTGTGACCTGCTTTTAATGCGCGTCGGATGAGGTTTAAGAGACCTTCAGAAACTATGGTTCTTCTTGACTTAGTGATTTAGGCCGAAATAGAGTATGTGGGCTTTCAAAAAGATTTTTGATGAGATCTCTCATCCAAGTTTCTCAAGGGAAACTGTCACAGAGTAAATGGGAGGGCCCTTCATGGATCGGTAACCTATCAGATGATAGGAATTAAAGGGGAAAAAGGATAAATACTGAAAGGATGATACTTGAGAGTAATCAAAGCTGAAACTTCAGGGAGCTGTAGCAGTGTGTTGTGATACTGAATGATTAACTAGTATAATTACAAATTAATTTCAAAACCAATAAATATCAAAAGTATACATGGGAAGAACACAATTGTAACCGTATCTGTTCAATGATAGACTCTGAGCTGTTAAAACTCAGAAAACAGATCTTCAGTCATTGCGATGGTTCCCGGTACGTGGCAGGTTGGTGCTCAGCAGTAAAAAAGGAATACAGGTTATTAGGAGCTGCTGTGTAAAGAACAGATGACAAATGAAAATTTTTATACCATTGGTGTGTCAATATCTTGAATACTGCCTGTAGTTTTGGTCACTGCAATATTCTGGTTCACCTATATGCTTTTGAAAAAAGGTGTGGTAGAATTAGTGTGTGCCCAAAGAAAGACGATAGGGGTGGTTAGGGAAATGCAGTGGCCTCTGCTTGTAGAAGCAATAAAACAGACTAGAATTTTTCAGCTTGCAATGAAAGTGAGTGGGGATGGGGTTGTGGTAAAGACCCATAAAATCATAATTTGTATGGAAAAAGCAAATAGGAAGAAATTTTTCTTTGTTTCTTTAAATGGAGGAGTCTGAGGTTGCTTACAGATGTTTAGATATCAGGCTTGAGGAAAGAGAAAAGTATATGTCTTCATACAGTTCATAATTAAATAATGGAACTCATTGCCACAGGACACTGTGGCGTTTGAGGATAAGTGGGATTAGCCTACTTCAATCCAGTGAGAAAGAGACTAAGCAGATTCATGGAAGATTGGTCTGATTGGGTTAATTATATGCAATGGTCCAGGTGTGATCTCCAGCTCACAATTGATTACCAGGAGCTAGAAAAGTGTAAAAGGGGAAGGGATCACTCTGCACTTGCTCTATTTTATATATCTTTTGTCTAAGCTGCTCCAGCTGGTTTAGGGAAAGGATACTTGGCAACGTGAAACTTTGGCTAGGTGATCCTAGATGGCTGTGGAATAAGAAAGAGAGTTTAGGTATACATTAGACTGAAACTACTTTGCACTTCATTTTGCATTCAAAATTAGGAAATAAAAAACCAAATCAGGACACAGTAATATGATGCCTTTGAATTATCATGTTTATCAAGTAACCAAAGCATGCTGTCCTTTTGCTCTCCCCAATAGAATCTTTGATCGGTGAAACTTTTGTTGAAAGCATTGTTGATAAACTTCAAGCAGCTCTGTCTAAAGCTAAAGATCTTTCTGAAGCTGGAAATACTGGACCGTCAGTATCTTTCATCTGCGATGTAGCCTCAAGCTTTTTCAGCTCAGTTAAGGGGTGTTTACTGATGCCATCCTCAGAAGACTTGCTGCTCACCATCTTCCAATTGTGTGCTCAGAGGCAGGATGCTACGCACTTAACAGGTAATTTGGAAAAATAACTTCAGCCAAACTTTTGTAGTTGATTACATCTAAATTCTTCTTTTTCATGAAACAGATTCAAGTATATAATAAAATATTGAGTTCGCAGACACAGGCTTGCAGCTGTAACTGAAATGAAAATTTGTGCTTTAATTTACAATGCCAGTAGTTACTACTAAATACAAGTCCTGTACATCTTCACAAGGATTTTAAACTTGTTTCATGTTAGTATCCCTGTGCTTCAGCTATCTCTGAGGCTGTGATATTCCACACTTTCTGGAGTGTTACATAAGTTATTTAAGGTCTATGAAGTACAAAGATTAACCATTTTTTTGTTCATTCTGCAATGTGAGGTTCCTATGAAAAAAATATGTGCAATCAATTCATTAAAGATACATAAGTTTATTCTGAAACAATTTATATTGGTCAAGTTGCTCTGACAAATTGTGACCCATTTCTCTCTCCACCAGTGCCTCATTTTCAGACTGAGATCCTGATTTATAGTCTTTGAATGCAGAATTTGAGTGATAAATTGGTGTATGCATTTACTGACATAGATACAAAGGAGGAAACATTATAGTGTTGTTGTAGTGTTGTCCTACTTCACTTCTAACCTGAAAACCACTGCTACTTTGCAAATGAGTATTGATGTTATGAATGTTCAGTATTTCAGTATTTTAAAAAAGTCGACGGTTTTGAAGACCATATGAACGTATGTAGTAGAAAACAGGAACATCACTCTTATTTTCAAATGAAATATTACTTGTGTGTCAGAGTTAATTTAAAATTGCTCTACAAGAAGCGTGTATATTTGCCCTTGATAGTTATTGCCTGTAACCACATAGAAAAGATAATTCTTTCCTGCTCTAGGACCTTTAGACACATGATTGTTGCTGTATGCTGTGGGCTGTAATTTGAGTTTACGTGTTCATGGTGGTTTTGCTTGCCTGTTTGTTGTTTTTTCTTTTCCATACAATAGATTTACTTGTAAGTAAATTAAAACACACTTGGATGTCTGGTGTAAATTCACTTGTGCATCAACTTCGGAGTATGCAGAAACAGAGTACCTTTTTGCATAAATCTGCACTGTGGGTCAAGAATCAAATTCAGTCTTCCTCTTTGGATGCTAAAAGGTAATTGTGATGTACATGTCCATTTCATAATATGTTGTTCTCCAGAGCAAGCTAAGATCAGTGCTATGCTATTCTTTATTTAATTGGCATCTGTGTTACTGAGAGTTTTTTCAGACTGTCAGAGGTGAGAAGTGTGGCGTGGACCATTAACTTAAAATGTAGTTGGTATAGCATGTATATAGCATTGATACAATGTATATAACATTGTATCAATGTAAAATAAAGCAGCTTGCTTTTAGTGGGTAGTGCCAAACTTCTTTGCAGTGTTTTCTCCTTTTCTCAGCCTTCAGGTTTTGATCTCTGCAGTTAGTGATTTGCTGTCTAAGCTTATGGAAGCTGACGGACCGTCTGGATATCTTGTGGGAGCTTATGTTGAGCATGTCACGCCAAACAAAACTGAGTGGGGGAAATTGCATGAGTCTCTATCCACCGAGGTATGAAAATGATGATGGACTTGAATGTGGTAGTCAATCTTATCTCAAGTCTCTGTCCTTTAGGGTGATAAGGATTCTTTATTTTGACATAGCACTGCAGTTACAAATATGTTTATGTCTGTGTAAAGGTTCTTTTCAACCTCTGTCCATGACAGCGGACAAAATTTGTATGTTCATGGACCCGTCCAGTACTACTGGAGAAAGTTAAAAATCTGTGAAATTACCCTTTTCTGCATGGAACACCAGCAACTTACTTTACAATTCAGGAATTTTGTCTGACAGAATATACATCATGAAGATGTTCTTGTCTTTAAGTTAATTCTTTTGTAAGATTCATTTTGTGAAACACACCAATACCTGCAGAGGAACATGATATGCTGACCATCAACAAAATGCTGACATACATAGAGTGGAGAGTGGGGAAGGACATGGATTTCCTGTCCAAACATCAGTCTTCAGTAACCCTAGTATTTCTTGTAAACTATCTAGAGTTCTAAAGATACCTATTTATTTCTGAGGCAGCAATGCAGTTTCACGTTACTGCTGTACATTTAGGTTTTTTTTAATATGCTGGAGTGGGTCATCCTCACCATTGTGCTTTTGGTGTTAATTTGTATCTTTCACGGTTATTTTTTAATAATTATGAATTTTCAAGGTTAAACAGATCATAGCTCTTCTATGCATCATTAAAATGTCAATTATTTGTTCATACTCTTTTTATGCACATATTACAGTGGATGCACAAACCTCTTTTGGAAGGAAGGCTCAGTATGAATTGTGAACCTTTGGGACCATCTGCCAGGCTGTGTGGCATAACTAAACTTCCAGGCCATCTGTGTACTTCAGCCTTATTAAGCAAAATGGTGCTACTTGTATTGGAAAATGGTATAGTCCATGGAAATGATGATGCTGAAAGGAAGAAAATGGACAATATAAGTAAGTTACAAAGGTAAAACTTAAAGGAATTTGATTTTATAGTAGCTGTGAATTAACGTGAATTGATAATTAGAAAGTAATAGTTAAAGTTTGGCATATAGGTAGGAGAAATCATCCTTTTACCTTTTGTTGTTTTTTTTTTTTCTCTTTCGTTCTCCTTTAAAAGTATAAGTACGCACAAGCATAGTGTTTATATTTCTAGGAACTTTTGTGATTATATACATACTGTCTCAACAGAACTTTGAATTTGGAGAAGTTTGAATTAATGATGAACTTCAGAGTCATTCATTGCCAAAACACATCATGCGTTGGTGTGAGTGGGCAACAGGAACCGTATCCATGCCATCAGATAAATGCCTTGAGTGTTTAGCCATAATGTAAAGATATTTTGAGGCAGCAATTTTTCTTAATTCCACCAGGTGGAATCTTGTTTCTTTTTATTTATAGAATGCTCAAATTAGAGCCAGCATTATCAGATTAACAATTCTATCTCCAAAAGTCTCACCATGGTGAGAAGTGTAATTGTTCAGTGTGGGTCTTTGTAAGCTAATGAAGAAACCACGTGCTAACTATTAGCATCACGTTTGTTTTTTTTCTGGACTTATATCTTAATTGCCTTATCTGCAAGAAATATATAAATTTAAAAAAAAAAAAAAAAAAAAAGAGAGAAAGAATAGAGAGGAGTTAAAGTTCTTCTCACAGTTGATTTGCTTTAAAATTTCCTGAACATCTAGAATAGATTATTGTAGCCTTTTCTTCTCTTGTATTTTATGATGCAATGGCAAATATCTAGTTCATGCTCTGATGCACCTGAGACTGCATGTAAATGTCATCTTTTTAATGCATTAAAAACATACTTAAAAAGACCAACAAAACACAACAAAACCTTGACCTGAAACTTTTTGCTTATGCACTGAATGTATTCAGCAGTTGTTTGTAAACAGCAACCTTTGTTTAATTAGTTGCAGAGCTATTGTACTCGTTACAGTGGATTGAAGAATTGGAGAATCCTCCTTATCTGCTTGTGGAGTATCTTCAAATGTTAGAAGAAATGCACATCACGTATGAGAAGTTCAGTACACTTAGTAATACAGCTAGCCTTCAGCAAACAATATTTGATAGGTATGTAAGTACAAGTAAACCAACCCTTAACTCTCTCTTCATATTTTGCATTGTATAGAGTATTAAGTGCCACCATATTTCCTTACGTGTATTGATCCAGACTTCATCCAAATGCTTTTGTTGTGAACTGTGCATCTCTGTATATTAATCAGGATCTTTCTTCTTCTTTGAAGATCGGAGGAACATGGAAGACTCTGGTCCTTAACCATGGCTAAAGTGATTCATGCGGAAAACACTGTATCCTGTGAGATGAAACAACTTTTTAAGACAACAGAAGGGTACCTTAATACTGCTGTCTATAATCTTTTAGTTTATTGCAAATGTTGATAACGTTAAATGATACCGATTCTGATGAAAGACAACTGAAGACTGAAAATTTGGTAATATATGTGTATGGTATATAGGACTGAGACTCGGTTTAGTGTGTGGGATTAGTTACATCATAGGATATTAGATCACTATTAACCAATTGACATTTTGTTTACCAGTTAAATTTTCGGGTTTGTTTCATTCTTGATGTTTTGCTTGTATGAATAGGTTTCTGCCATTAACAGAGGGCAGGTTGCATACTCTTCAGTGTCTATCACCTTTTTTAATTGAGGAAGAAAAGAAAGAACTTGTCTTCCACTGTGTGGCCAAACTTATGACGTGCACACAGACAGAGCTTTCCAGCACTGATGGTGAGTATGTTCTTACCTTAGTCCACTTCATTAGAATTTAAGAACATTGCTTTGTAATAATGTTTGCTTTTAGATAAAACATGTTAACTATAATAATATTGTTTTTCCTAGAAAGAAATGTCTTCTCAGTTTGCATATTTCTTCTAGACTGGTGTAGTAGTTTTCTGCCTTATTAAGGAAGTACAAGCTATACTGCCTGGTACAAAATTAGAACTAAAGGATTTAGGCTGATATTGTTAAAAGAATTTTGATATTGCCGTACTTCTTGTTTGGTCTGTCTGATTTAAACACATCTGTTAATATCAAAGTTTTCAATTAGTCATTTAGGCTTTACACAGCATGCAAAAATATTACTGTTGTCAACTGGTGTCACGGTTTAACCTCAGCCAGCAACTAAGCACCACACAGCCACTCGCTCACTCCCCCCACAGTGGGATGAGGGAGAGAATTGGAAGGGTAAAAGTGAGAAAACTCATGGGTTGAGATAAGAACAGTTTAATAATTGAAGTAAAATAAAATAGAATAGTAGTAACAGTAGTAGTAATAATAATATAATATACAAAGCAAGTGATACACTATATACAATTGCTCACCACCTGCTTACCAATGCCCAGCTTGTCCCTGAGCAGCGATCGCTGCCCCCCCCGGCCAACTCCCCCAGTTGATATACTGAACATGATGTCATATGGTACGGAATAGCCCTTGGGCCAGTCTGGGTCAGCTGTCCTGGCTGTGCCCCCTCCCAGCTTCTTGTGCACTGGGCCCAGCATGGGAAGCTGAAAAGTCCTTGACCAGTGTAAGCACTGCTTAGCAACCACTAAAACATCAGCGTGCTATCAACATTATTCTCATCCTAAATCCAAAACACAGCACTATACCAGCTACTAGGAAGAAAATCAACTCTATCCCAGCTGAAACCAGGACAACTGGTAGTGTCATTAGATGCTTTAGCAAGAACCCTTTCACTGTTTATGTATAACTTTTGAGTAGTTCTTCCAGTGCATGGTGTGTAGTGTGCTGAGTCAGAACTGCTGTACATACGCTTTCAGCAGCTTTTGAAAAACTACTTAGAGGTGATTGAGGTGTGTTATAATATTGCTTTGAATATCCTTTAGAAAACCTTTATATTTTCACAAACTTGTTGCTTTTCAAGGAGATTCTTGGGAAATGCTCACACATAGTCATTCTACAGGTTTGTATTAGATGTCATTTAAAAGAACTTTCTCTTCTTTCTCAGTACTGCTTTTGTGCTTTCTTGTACATACTGTTATTGAGCAGTCTATATAAAAACTTGAAAGTTGATTTTGTATTTTTTAAGAGGACTGTGCTTACTTAAATTGAAAAAATTATCTTTGGTGACTTTAAACTGTGGACATCTGTCCTGTGGCAGTGTCCTCAGGTTTTCAGATGAGTTCTTCAAATGGATGGCCTCAAAGTGTGAAAATTTCCAGTGTTAGTGTCATGTAGCAACTGAGAGGAATCTTGAGTCTTTCTACTGTAGTACTTTCCCTAACTCTTACTCTTCGGACTTAGTTAAGCTTTCCTGGCTTTCTGAGTGAACTGGTGAACCAACCAAATGTGGCTGTGAAACTTTAAACAGAAATGGGAAAAAGAATCCTCACTCTTCCCCTGCTGTGGAGTGTTCTTGTTTGTAACACTGGTCTGCATTTTCCTTTCTGCTGCTTCCCGTTTTCCTAGGGATTCCTGAGCAGACAATATATACCCAAATTTTCCCATTAAGCGTGATGTAGGTTGTGGGCTTACCATTCAACTTCTAATTTTTTTTCAGATCAGGAAAGTGCTGGTAAAGTTCTTGTAAATCATTGCACTGGTGCTTAAGTGAAATGGGTTTTGGTTTGTTTGTTTTTGCTGTGCATAAATGGTACCTTGATTAACTCAGTTCTTTGTCATCGTGCTTGTAAGAAATGTTCTTGTTCTCCAAGAAATCTAGATACATGCAGTTTTCCTTAAAAATGGAGAACAGTACTAATGCAACAGTAGTATTGCACTCCGAAAGTAAAAATTAACACTCTTACAATTATATTGGAATTCACAACTCACAGTTACATTTACTTAATTATCTCTCCAAATTATTGCTTAGCATACTACATTTTTAGTAGCACAAATAGATTTAAATCTTAGCAGGTGTTTTTCCTTTTTGTTAATTGCATAAACCAACAATTAATCTTATAGGAGTTTTTGGTTGGTTTGAGGTTTTTGTTTTTGGTTTTGTTTTTTTAAGTTTGTGTTGGATATAGTATTTTTGAATTAACGATGGTATCTCTGGATTAAGTGTTCAAAGAAGAAAGCTTAGGTATTAGCCAAACTATCTTACGATATTAATGTTAAGTTCAAATAAAATGATCTAGTCAATTGACACACATTCTAATGTTTGTTTTGTCTTGATAATTAAGACCTATTGAGTATGATACTTTTATTACATTACAGGAGCATTTGGGTGTCTTTCCATTTTGAACTCCTGCTTGAATGATAGAAGTATTGATTGTGATCACCTACTACCTGGAATACTAAAAATCATAATGTCTTGGAAAAACGATAATGAGGACAGCTTTCTCTTTAGCTGGTGGGTGCAACTTTGAGATAGTTTGACTTTTTTTTTTCTAAAACAAGAGTTTAAAAATACAGTGTGGTTATTAACTCAAACAAAATCAACAAAATCAATTTGTAAGTTATAACCGCCATCCAGTGCTCTAATATTACATATTTAAACCTTTGTAGAGCTGCGTCACTCAGTTTAATATACCTGTCTTTAAGTATCTAATAACTCATACTGAAGAAAATTTCCTGGGTGGTTGAAGGCTGGGAAACTAAGAGCTTTTTTAATGCACCTAGATGTCAACTGTTTTCAAAAGCATACAGAACTGACCAACTTTTGTAGGTGTTGCTGGATATTTAGTTCCAAATTCTGCTTGCTTATTTAGGTAGCAAAAAGAAAACTTGGATACAAAACTTAGGTGTCTGTTTTTAAAAAAAATTCTGGACCTGAAAATGTAACTTGGAAAGCTTCCAGCAAGGAGTGAAAATATACTGAGGTTCATTTGTCTTGAATAGAGTCAGAAAAATCCAGGCAACAAAGTCTTGAAATAATGTACGCTATTTGGAAACTTGAAGGCTTATATTTTCTTTTTTAAAATTAATAACTTAAATGATTGTTTTTCTTGCATTATTTAGTTAAAATCGCTAAATTTCATAGTTTATGTAAGTATATTACTTGAGTGAATATTTAAATTGTACAGTTTTAGAAATCTGTATAACATGCAAATGAGCAAGTAACTCTGATAGACTATTTTGTACCTGTTGAGTGACTTATTTAGACTTGGCAGCTAATGTAGTATTCTAACTTTGAAAGACAGAGTATCAAAAGCACACAGGGCAGAGCCTAGTACAAGACTAATTTGTCCTAAGAGGAGTGAAGGCAAGAATACAAATACTCGTGTCTACAACATGAAGATATGTAAGCTTTAGTTGTATTTTTATTGCAGCAATCTGAAAGAAGCAAGTGCTCAGTTGCTTGGTTTCAACATAGAGATGATCCGTTACCTTCCCTTGTTGCTGGAGTATTCCACAGCTCCTTTGGCCGATAACGAATGGGACTTTATCATGTGCTCCATGCTGGCTTGGTTAGAGGTAATATGAAAGAGGCTATTACTAACCATTGCATTGCAGCTTTTAACAGGATCCTCCTGATGCCCTCTGAACCTACTGGACTGATGCAGGGGAGGGGGTTTTAAAAAAACAGACTATGAAATAACTAAATTTTTATAATCTTACTGGGCTGTCTGATCGACATTTCGTCCTAAGTGTTTGAAAGCGGTATGTTAAAAGTTCACCGATCTATTTACAAAGTGGAAAGTTGGGTATCAGGATGACACAGTAAAACATTGTAGAAGCTGTGCCACGTAGCAATTAAATTGAACAAAGATGCATGAGGATTGCCACGCGGAATGGAAATCAGAGTGCTCCTAACAGTTCTTACTTAGAGTTTAGAAAACAACGGTCTTAACAGTTTTAACTTTGTTTCGTCTAATGTGTGTGTTAACTTTCTAGTACTTTAGAGTAATGATCGATATTAACAGCTGGGTACTCAGCACTTCAAAGATAACTTATTTTAAAAAGAGTCTCAATCGAAATACGGAACTAAGAAAATAAACTTTACCTACCACATGAGTGCTAATGTTCCATCTCCAGTTTTAATGTACTTACCTTTTTAGATTACTCTCTGGATATGGCAGGCACATAGTTATCTCAGCTTATCAAATATTTGACACAATGGTAAAAAGAATTGCACAAAATCCTTTTTTCATTGAACTTTGACAAAGGTCATGTGTGGCTTAAAAGCACAAGCAATACTGTATCTTCTGTTTCTTTTTGTATATGGAGATGAAATTACCTCCCCCTTGAAGTAATATGATGTTTAGTAATGGCATTGGTAATTGAAGAATAATTTTGAAATGTGTCTGCTGTGGGTCTGTATGTTGAAAAATAATATCCCTTTAAGACCAAAGTCTAACATGACATATAAAAATTAACTGAATGAAAAGCAGTATCTTCATTTCAATATCTAAATGATCACATGAAATATCAAAATTATATTCTAATGCTGTTAGAAAATAGGTCAGAGTGAACAGCTGACTACTTCTTTATTAATCAAATAAAGATGAAGAATCTCTCACCCTCTACCTTTTTTTTTTTTTTTTTTTATATAATTATATCACCCTTTGTCACTACACACTTATAAGGGCAGGCTGGAAACGTCCACGTAGCCTTTCTTGGTCTCAGGATTAATCTTCTTGCCTATGCTGTATGTCCCTCAAAACTGTATTTTTTTTTTTTTTTATTTAAAAAAAAAACTCAACCAAACAAACAGCAAACTTGTATGAAAAACTTGTTGCATAGATTAAATGGTTGGGAATATTTTTATTATTTAATGATATTCCTTTTTTGGGAAAACTAATAAGAATAAAAATAAAAAGAAGGAGCTACGTTGGGGGTGAGGAAATAGTCTCCTGATTGCCACTTCAATACTTTCCAGTTTACAATAGTGTATTGCCAATGTCCTTCTGCAATTTGGAAATACAAGCATGATATTGGTATGGCTTTTGTGTTTGGGTGAGAAAAGTGAAAGCACTTCGCATACCGGTTTTGGCTCACTTGGCTGCACAAGTGCTCCAGATAAGCTACAGCTGTGTACATTTCTATTTGAATCCATGTGGTGGCAGTTTCTTGCTGTCATTATAAAGAAGGTCATATAAGGGAAGCAATCCAGGATTCTAAATGTTGATGAGACTTGAAAATAATTTTCAGCAAGTCTTACTAAAATTCAGATTATATTTTTAAACTTTTTTCTTTTTTCCCCCAAATAATTTTGAAATGGTCTTTTCAATTGAGTCTTCTTTGAAATTACACTTTCTGGTATAGATAGGGAATGTGAAACAGTTTTTTTAAAGCAAATTTATAGTTAAGAAATCTTCCTTTTTTTTTTTTTTCCTCCTAGACAACAAGTGAAAACCATTCGCTTTATCATGTCCCGCTTGTGCGGATTTTTGCTTGTGTCAGTTGTGACTTGGCATCTGCCCTTAGCGCTTACTTTGAAGCTGCAGCTCCTGAAGCTACTGAAAACCTTCCTGTGAACTTGATCAGTGAATGGAAAGAATTCTTTTCTGAAGGAATTCACAATTTGCTGTTACCTTTGTTGGTGAAAGTCACAGGCAAGTATATGGCAAGGAGGGTAGTAGTGATACCTGCCAGGCTATTCTGAAATAGAACTTGATGGGCTGCATTTTTGAATTTATAGGAATATTATGTCAACATAGCTTATAAAAACTCACTTTTTTGAACACTTATATGCTCATTAGTAAAGTAATTGCACTTAACATTGTGACTTTTAAGATTAGGTGGATTCTGATAAGCAGAGTCTGAGTTGTTTCTAGTAATGCTTGTTTATGATGTCATCCATATGTTCTGTATCATAGCTTGTCTTTCTCTATTTTAAATAGGAGAAACCAAAAATGCATCTGAAGGCTCCTTTCAGAACTCTGTGTTAACGTCTTTGGGTGAAGCTCTAACATACATCTCAACGGACCAGTTGTTAAACCATAAACTGCCAGCGAAGTTTGTTGCAGGCCAGAAAACAAATCTTCCAGATAAACTCCAGACTCTACTAAATACGTTATCTCCATTGTTGCTTTTCCGGGCTAGACCTGTACAGATATCTGTCTACCATATGTTGTATAAGTAAGAATCAACAAATTTCTTCCTTCCCTCACCCCCCCCCCCCTTTTTTTTTCTTTTTTTTTTTTTAAATGTGCTGTAGAACATGCACTTACAGATGTGTTTAGCAAAGTCATGTTCCATTATGGGAGAAAATCCATAACTGGGAAATTTGTGTTCTGTATTGGAGGACGTTATATAAAGCTATGAATGCTAAATTTAATTATAAAAGTAGACTAAATATATACTGAGAAATTTTACTGCAGTACTTGAAGATAGTTTTATTTTCTGTACCATAGTTACATAGATATTAGTATCATAACTATAAAGCTATTTATTTTTAGCCTCTATTTTAACACCCAGTGAATCCTAAAATGTAAACTGAAATATTCCAGGTTTAATCTGGGTCTGACACTATCATTAAATAGTGTGACCTTTTTATTTTCACTAGTTTAGATAAGAAAATTAAGAAAGCGAATAAGAATGTGTAGTATTCTTGTGAACTTTTTGGGTATCTCTGATACCAAAACAGAGAACACAGAATTTGAAAAATAGCATGTGCATTTGACTGCTCAAAATGCAGATTGTGAGACAGACGGATTAAGCGTAAGAAGCTACCATTATCTTTCACTTATACTGAGGCATAAAGTTGCAACAACTTCATTCTGAGAAGTTTATTTTAGCATGACTCAGGAAGCGTAAAAGGTCTGGAAAAGAACCGAGCAAAGCTACCTGCTCGTTGGCTGTCATTCAGGAACCAACTTTGCAATGGTGACATGTCTCTTAAAGATTCTGTGTTATTAAGGAATAATTGCCATTATCATTAGTGTTGACACTGATAAGCAAAGAACCTATGCATCACATATGTTAAAATAGTTAAAATTAAATCCAATTTCCTTCCATATTTCTATAGATTAATGCCTGAATTGCCTAAATTTGATGATGAAGATCTCAAATCTTATGGTGATGAAGAGGAGGAATCAGCATTGTGTGTATTTTTCATCATGTTTTTTTACAACTGTTTTCCATATCTTTAAAATTTGTTACAAGAGTTGAGATTTGCAGCAGAGTAGTTGTCTTTCAGGAGATGTTAAAAGAAAAAAAAAATGACATCACTATGACAATAGGTTCACAAATATTGAAAATATTCAATATAATTGGTTAAGTCTGCCTTTGTGCTAAAACTGGCAACAATATTTGCAATTGTTTTCTAGGTACGGTTACTAAAGTAAGTGCAACGTATATGCTCTATATTGTAAAATCTTGACAGACTTTTACTGGACTGCTGTATTCAGTATGTATCTAGCCGCACAAGTAACTTCAGTTTCTTGAACCTCCAAAATTGACCTGGGTGTTTTATACAGCTTGAATCTGATAAAGTCAACAGTTTGAAGAGGGAATACGGTAACTGATTTAAAAAAAAAAAAATTACCTCAGCCCAATGGTTAATACCTTTTTTTACTATGGAGCTGTAAAAGGCTTTTTAATCCAATGCCAAAGCCCAAACCCAACACGTTCGGTGGTTAGGAGATCCGGTGTTCGGTTGCTCCTTTGTTGGTGTGACTTGACAAAGAAAGCAAGCAAACCAGCTGTCTGTGATGTAGGTTAAATCATCTCAGCCATAGACCACTTTCAGATTAAGGCATCAACATTCAGTGTATATTCATCTTGCAAGAAGGTAAAAACACCAACTGTCCATTTCAGGGGAGAAAAAAAAAAAAAAAAAAAATCTTAAAACCTAGGACTAATGTGTGAATCTGAAAGAGTATTTTCCTGTAATAAAAGGCCCCTTTTTATGTGCATACCTGGCTTTATTAACAGGTTTCTAGGAAAGCTGTGAATATAAATTCAGTTAATGCTCTGGTCAAGATTTGTGTTTATTATGCCTGATAACATTTTTCCATAGATCACCTCCAGCAGCTCTTATGTCTGTCCTGGCCACTCAAGAACTCTTGCTAGAAAACATCCTGGAATGCATTCCGGTTGGAGAATTTGCAGTTATTCAGCCCCTGAGCGATGAGTTCTGCCTTGTTCTAGGATATCTTCTCACTTGGAAGTTAACATTAGCTTTCTTCAAAGCAGCTTCTTCTCAGGTATATTTTCAGAGTCTTTTCCTTTGAGCTCATTTTCTTAATGTGCTTATTTGGTTTGAATCTTGAAGTTTCATCCAGCCTTTTTATTCTTTTAATTATGTATCTTCCTACCTCTGTTTTTTGTGGAATTAGCGGAATTCTGAAAGCATCAATAGACTTAGATTTCTGCACTGCAGTAGTTAAGGATTGCAATATTAGAGTAATAAAGAATTAAGATGCATTAATAGATGATTCCTTCTGGCATTTTCAAACAAGCTTACTACATTTTTATCATTTTCTATTCAGTCAAAATGGTGGAGAGAACTAAGTCATTCTTCTAAACACTTGTTCTGAATCACAGTGTTGCTTTTCCTCCCTACAGTAACATACTTGTATTATTTACAGAGTAAGCTATATTTGTTAAGTCTCATCTGCATTTTGTGTGTGTGTTTGTTTTTTTAACACTCTCAGCTGCGAGTTCTCTACTCACAATACCTTAGAAGAACTAAAAGCTTGAATAAACTACTTTATCACTTGTTCAGGCTTATGCCTGAAAACCCTGTCTTTTCTGGGCCGACTTTAGAAGTTCCGAATAAGGACACAAAAACCTTCTTTACTGAAGAGCTTCATTTAGATGTCAAAGGTTAGTAAAAATTGTATTTTTGCATTTGAGAGAGTTTTGATATTGCTGAAGTTTAAATATGCTTTCCTGCTTAAAAATACATATTTAGAATATCTAACCTATAAAATAGATACACACACAGACAAATACGTATGTATGTTTAAAAATCTTTGGCTAACACTCCGCATTTGAAGCTTAACCAAAGTTGAAATGTTTATCAGAAAAATCAAGGAAAAAAAAAAACAAAACCAAAAACCAAACACAAAACAGAAAATGCTTAGATTATTCACTTAGGGCAGAAATAATACATTGCTGCTATCTGAATCGTGAATATATGCAAAGACTCCAAAATACTACAAATGTGTGATCTATTCTGGGACTTCTCCATTGCTTCTAGATATTTTTTTATGCTAAATAGAAGGGAAAAAATAGAAATTCCATTTTAATACATAAATAAAAACAAATTAAAAATATATTTTAATATATATTTTTGAAATGTCTGAGACATTAAATTATGTGATGTTTTTGTCACACTGTTCAGAAGAGTCAGTTAATCAACCATGAGAGAAGATACACTGTTTTTTTTAGTTGAGAAACATGAAAAAGAGAATTAGAAAGTTACTTCATTGAAACTGTTGTTTTATGTACCTGTATAGATGTACATAAAGATACTGAGTTTTCATGTCTTAATTTTTTGCTTGAACATCACTGTATGTTGCAGAACAATCTATCTGGATGACAGTAAGAAGGAATTACTAACATGACATCCTAAGAGAAGTATTTCCCTTATCTCTTAATGCTCTTCCGTAGAGCACTGCAAACCTCAAATGTGCTCCAAACGTCTTACTGTTTGTTCACTCCAAAGTGAGCATTTTTTCATTTCTAGAATATAAAATTGATTTCTGGTAGTCCACTTAGAGTTCATCTTGAAATTAATTCTCAAATTCATCTCGAATGAATTCCCAGTTGTGAAGTGTTAGTCTAAGAAACAAAGAAACCAGACTGATGGAGAAAGGCAGAGTCAAACAAGCACTTACAGTAGCAAATATAGAAGGAGCATGTACATGAAATTCCAATTACCACAGTTATGTTGGTATCAAAATTTTTGTATGTGGTGTGGAGGAACCAACTTTTGTGACTAACGCATTAGAGTATTTCAACATCCTTTCTTTCCCTCCCAGGGACAGGAGTCCTGTCATCCCAGATTCCGCACTTGGCCTGCTCTGTGTACCACATAACATTGAAAGACTTGCCAGCCATGGTCAGGCTTTGGTGGAATAGCTGTGAGAAACGTGTCTTCAATGTTGTAGATAAATTTACAAGCAAATATGTCAGCAGCGTGCTTTCTTCACAGGAAATATCTTCTGTTCAGACTAGCACGCAGTTATTTAATGGCATGACGGTTAGTAAGACTTTTTGTCCTTTTTTTGATTTACTTCAGCTTTTTGCAAGCATTTTAAGAAATGTTACTTCGCAGAACCAGACTACATTACAGTGTTTTATATGATTGCATTTTCGTTGTTCTAAATGACTGATGAAAACATAATTTAGCTTGCTTTCGATATATTAAGTTGATGTTTATTAATATTCTGTTTGGAAAAAAATAGAAAGGAATGGGTTTTATAATGTTGGAGAAGTTGAGGAGGTAAGTGGAAGATACTGCTGTCAATATACTACTTTTTGGCTTATTAAAAAATGTAATCAATCAGTAGATTGAAAAATGGCTGGTAATTTCTTTTTGGTTTGCCAATATATGAGTGGATATTTATTTTCTTTAAGAAAAGTGTTTTCCTGGTCTAAGAAAATTATTTAGTGTGTGTAGTAAAGTATTTATGGTTTTTTATATATATATATAAATATATATATATAAAAATATATATTATAGATTATATATAAATATATATATTATATATATAATATATATTTTATATATATATATATATATATAAGAAGACTAGAGATGGTGCATATCTCTCTGGAGTTTTTTAATATGTGCGTTTTTTTTCACAGGTAAAAGCTCGGTCTGCGGCACGGGAAGTCATTGCTACCTATTCAGTTGATGATATATTTATTGAACTTATAATACAGCTTCCATCAAATTACCCACTGGGATCCATAACAGTTGAGAGTGGAAAAAGGGTTGGCGTGGCTGTACAGCAATGGCGCAATTGGATGCTACAGTTAAGCACATATCTTACACATCAGGTGAGTTTAGAGAAAGCCCATAGTTTTGAAAACTTAAGAGTCCCAATAACAGAAAAATATTCCTAGTAATATAATATTATTTAGATCTGTATAATGGATGTCATCAGTAGATCTTAAAGGACTTGATAGAATTGGTCAGTCTTACCATCTGCTTCTCTCCAGATGCTGAAACAGAGAGGTAAAATTATCTGCCTAATAAGTCCTATTAAATCCATAGCCAAAGTTGAATATTTAGATCTCTTAAGACATGGGCCAGTGTTTACCCTATGTGGCAATGCCATCTCAACTATAATTTGAAAAACAAACAAACAAACCCCCCCCCAAAACCCCCAAACCCAGTACATTAAATTTTCTAAAAGATTGGGGGTTGCTGAAGTTGCATTATCTGTGGTTAGAACGAAACAGAACAGTGACTGAAAACTCTGAAATCCCCTTTTAAGTGCTTCTAAGTGCATTCTTGTCATTGTGATGAATGCTTGCATTTCTATAGATTAGACTGTCATCTCTATTTCATGTGTTGGCTTTATAAATTATTCACTGCATATATTCATATAATTTCAGATTATAAAGCTTTCAGGCTTTGTTTTCTTCATGTGCTTATGAATAACAGTAAGAATAATCTGAAGGAATTCTACAGTATTAACAGCTCTTTTCCCTCTGTTAGAATGGAAGTATTATGGAAGGCTTATCTTTGTGGAAAAATAATGTGGATAAACGTTTTGAGGGCGTTGAAGATTGCATGATCTGTTTTTCAGTCATTCACGGTTCCAACTATTCTCTTCCCAAAAAAGCTTGCAGAACATGCAAGAAAAAGTTTCATTCAGCTTGCTTGGTAAGTACCTAAACTAAATTTTTTTAAATAGGCAAAATATCCATTTATAGTTTGAACCAGGAACTTCTATTGTAATACCATCAATTCTCCATTATGTTGTTGGAGTACCTGGGATTAACTGAATTCGTAAATTATTTGTATGGATTTTGTACTAAGCTGTAAGGGTGTGTAATGAGAGAGGGGTTGCTACACTTCACAGATAACAACTGTCCATTTTGTGTTCACCAAGACGTAAGCCATTACATCTACATAGGGTGTAGCAACAGCATCTTGTTGTTATCAGCTCAGATATGGGAACAGAAAAGGTTAAATTTAAATTTATGCAGCATGCTCTTTAGTAAACTATGCTGATCTGGATAATTAACATCTAACTATATCCAAGTCATCATAGGCCTTGGTTGTATGGTTACAGAGTATACTGGAGCAGGTTGGCATCTGTGTGGCCATACAATGGAGGAATTATTGCTGCTTTAAAAACGCTTTTTATTCTAAAATGAGACTGGATGAGAATTCGTTTTCATCAGGTTTTTTAGAACAAAACTTTAGTATTGTGTGTGTGTGTGTGTAATATGTGTATATACATATGTATATATACGTGCATACATACACAAGTGGAAAGGTTTTGGTTTTTTTACTGTTTTTTTTTTTTTAAGTATAGTTAATGTTTTGACAGTTATATTCATTGGCAAATAATGGTTATTACTGGTGATAAACCAGTGTTTCTGATATTCAGCTTGCATTCATATATTAAACAGTTGTGTTTCTCTTTCAGTACAAATGGTTCACATCCAGCAACAAATCCACTTGTCCACTCTGTCGAGAGACATTTTTCTGAAATAAAACGGTCTTTCTTCTTTCTGTGAGCTCAGTAATAAATGAAGAGGACACAATAAACTGTATGTTGAAAGAAGCTAACTTGGAATAATGTCAGTTACTTTAAATTCTTGACTAGTGGGATATGACACACATTTACCTCTGGACTGTTTTTTGCAAGTTTGAAGATTCTTCTTTGATATAGAGAAATATATAAGAATAATTTATTTTAATTTGTATATTTTTAAGGTATTGAGATATGTTAAAAATTCAGAAATAATGCAGTTATGTCTGAAAAGTGGTGTTTAAGCCACAGCATAGTTGATTAAAACCTCTTATGTTAGGTATATTCTAACATGGTGTTATGCACTTAACCCAGATCATGCCTCTTAATACAACAGGTGAATTTAACATAGGTGGTATAAAGGCTTGATTTTTGATTATAGTGCGTTCATAATAGGTCCTCCTATGGGGAAAAAAGAATGTTGTTGCTGTTAGACATTAAGGCATGGAACTGGAGTGATAACCTTCTGTTAAAGCATAAAATTTAAACATAGCATGCTCTAAATTAACATGTTTATAAACTCAGCTTTCACCTTTAACAGTCTCATTTTTCCAAAAAACCTCAGCCATCCAGCACCCTAAAAATGTGAAAACTCGGAAGCCCAAGTAAGTAGAGAGAGTACAATCATTCCTGCATGACAACGAAAAACTCTCTTTATTGACAATTGGCTTTTAAAGAGAAGGCATACACACTGATCAATTCTTGTTTTCATTATTTCAGTTAATGTCTTCATTGGCTGGCAAATTAATTCTCACTGAATGTACACTGTACTTCCACCATCCCATAATAATGACTCTAAGTGAACATGACAGATGTATCAGAATTTAATATTGTTTTCAACTATACATTTTTTTCATGCTTTTTTTTTAACAGCAGTAGCAAACTAATATATTCTAACTTGGATGGTGTTTGTGGTGGATTTCTTTGAAAAGTCAATAAAAGGGGAGGAATAAATGACTTTTGTCAATCTCTGTAGTCTCTGGATTGCTGTCTCTTCCTCTGTGCGATAAACTTTCAGAAATTAATAGTATAAATTTTTAGATGCCAAGCTTATAGCATACTCAGTCGGCTGTACCTCAACAGCTGGTTTGTTTTTTTTAGATCCTGTATGTTTTCTCAAAGTTGGTCCCTTCTGAGGTGACACCTCTAGAAATGATTTTTAGCTGTTGATAACTTAAGTCTATATTTTTAACAGGTAACAAACACTGGGCTTCCAGAAGAGAAATTTCCTGACGTTTTTTGAGAGACAGCAAATGGAAAAGATTTAAAACTAGTATTGAAAAGGTCTAACTGAAAACAGTCTTAGTCTTCTAAGCTGGGGAATGGTGACTCTTAGGAGGTAAACTGCACACTTCCTGCTATCCAGTCCTTTTGTGTTTTCTTCAGGATGGCATAAGGAACAACTTTTATGCCAGACCACCTTAAGCTGATATTTGACCTGTATCAGTCAAGAGGAGCTTCTCACATTCCATAGTGGTAAAATACCTCAAGTGGTCTAGCTAGGTTTGCAGTCATCTGTTTCTGCAAACAGTACCCACCCTACGTGTTATTCTGCCTGTCCAAAACCTCCTTTTTTTCAGTCTCCTACAGAAGTTTTTTGGGTGGTCAGATCAAACGTGGAAGAACTTTTAATGTTTGTACAAGCTTAGTTCTGAACTAACTTACTTCTTTGTAAGTTTAGTTCTGAAGTCTTAAATGGAATAGTCTTTTCAGTGCCTCAGCATCCTACAAAAAAAAACCCTCGGACCTTAGTCCCCATGAAAGAGCTAGCTAATGGATCATCATAACATCACTTCAAGTTTCTGTTGATGCAAACCCTTAAAGGTCAGTTTCTTTGAAAGCATTCTCCCAGACAGGGCTAGTGGTGCTCCATACCTGAACAGTCTCCACCTTTGCACTGCACGTGAGCAAACACCTTCCTCATAGGACTGCGCCCACTGCACAGCACAGGTCTCGTAATGCCGCGGGGACAACGCTGTATCAGAACTTCTGTGGGCACTGGGAGGGGGATGAAGCTGCAGAGGGAAGCTCTTCATCAGGGTCTGGTGGTCAGGAAATAGCTTCCTTTCTTGGACAGTGATTTTGAGGGAGGACTTTTATTCTACTTCTCTACTGACAGCCTTCGTCCCAGCTCTCGAGATACACTTACTACATCTTTCTGTTCAGAAGTACACTGTTTCCTTACTATAGAAAGAAACTCAGTAATTGCACCTTAGACCTGTAAGAGGGCCTGATACTACATCAAAACGAGTAACACTGATTCCAAATATTCATTTAAATCCAGCATAGGTATAGACTAGCTATTAAAACAGGAGGAATTATATCAAGTACTTTATTTTAATAAGCCACAACGACAAATATACAAATACCTATTTATAGAGGAAAAAGTCTTAAATGCTTAAGTGCAAATGCAACAAGGTAGGGTATTTCACAGTTCACCCACAACTGTCCTGCGGATAGCCAGAGGACAGCTGTACCTCTGACAACAGATAATAGCTGGCTGGCATCCAGAATAAAAATAAATATGGAGTCTTGATCAGTTTCACTGCAGTAATCAGGAAGTGACGGTATACCTTAAGAGGGTGAAACTCTTGGTTTAAAAATCGATTTGACAACTTCAGTACTCTGTGCTCAACTTCCTGTATGCCTAGCGTCTGGAAGGTTAAGAGCAGTTATCAAGACTTCCTGAATTTGAGGATAGTAAGCATCTCTTGTCCTGCTTGCCTGGAAAGTACTCGCGTGCCTTCTAAGCCATGTTTCTTCATTGTTTCCAGAATTTCATCTGTAATTGAAAGTGCAGTGTTACAACCAAGTTTATACAGAAATCAGATAAGAGGCAGTGCTAAAGTATCTACCAAACAAAGATTATAAACCGTGTCACCTTACTCTTTCAGATGGTAATTTTTACGCAAAGTAGTCTTCACCAAGAACGAATAAAGTTCACAATTTACTAACTGAAGTTCTGTATTTTGGTATTATTAATAGCAATGAACAATTCAATTATGAAGCTAATTGGTAGAAGAAACTGAAATTCGTAGCACCTTCTCCCGAAAGCTGCCTAATCAGTCAGGCGTGAAAGAATAATCTTTCTTCTTGAAAGCACTTGGTAACATATAACATTAAGCATTAGACTGGAAGGAGCAAGTCTGAATCTTTTCTCTACACACGTCAAAATGAAAGACCTCACATTTCCAACTAAAGGCTTTTGCCTTTTGAGTGTACAATGCCATTCTCTTTCATGAAAAAGGGTTGGCCTGGCTTTGTTACTTAGTTCAGAGGATTTACAGTTGCCTTTCAGACTTGGAACTGAAGTCTTGCAGAGCTCCTGTGCTCAGGACCTACATATTACCATTTTCCAAACTAGCCTAGAGAGTTCTTAGTTTTGGTAAATTTGCTTATATTTTTGGTCTAGCTCACCATACGCTGGATGCACAAGGCACGAATTCAGAAAAAGGATTCCAAGGGGCATCAGGTTATGTAAAAGTCCCTCTATAGACGAGACACCCACAGAAACTTGAAAGATGAGAAGTACAAGAGTCCACAGAGATGCCGCAGTTCGTATGAAGCATGCAGATACGCTCTAGCTGTCTGTAGCATTTCTAAAAAATGAGCTAGAACACCTATATGAATTTCAATATGTGCTGTCAATCTTCAATTAGTTGCTATCACCACGTTAGATTCAACTGATGTTACGTGCTACTTCTTGCTTACTGAAGTCTGATAAGCTACAGAATATTGTTGTGATCAACATTTTGATTAATACAGTGTTAAATCTGGTTTGGCACATTTAAGGGTCCAAGGAAAGGGATCACCTGGATTATTTTCTTTAATTGTGACCAAGTAAAATAATCCTCCCGGTGCAAGTAGGTCTGGTACTAATGGAAAAACTCTATCCATTACTTCTCTGCCCTTTTTGCCACCAGCCCAGGATGCCTCTATTCCGTGGCTTGCCACCTAGGAAGAATGAAAGCAAAGATTGTCTTAATACAGAATGATAGAAATGTCAGTGGTACTTATAAGAGAAACATCACTGTAGTCTCTACCTTTAGGTGTCTGCCATTAGAAATCTGACAACTTTGATTCTGCAGATTAGTTTATGCAGCAAAATGACTTCCTGCACGACGATCATACTACTTCTGTTTCAAGTTCTATTCTTAAACTGAATTAAGAGAGCTACATTTTGTAACATGCTTTGTATGTATTTTCTCATAATGTTTTATGAGCTTGTTTGGCAAATGGAAGGTGGCCAGTAAACCCTTCAAGTGTTCCTGGGTCCAATTCTGAGAGTCAGAGTCTACGGAAGCAGAGGATATTTATTTTGCAGGGAACAAATGCATTTTCCACTGAAAGTCTTCTGTAAGAATACCTTAGCATGCCTAACAGAAGCCTTACATGGTTTATACTTGATGGAGAAACTTGGTATTAAGCAGCAGCAGCTAGCAATCCTTATTCCCGTGCAGTCTTTATAGGCAGCTCTAGTAAATCATTTTCACTAAAACAGTGCTGGTCCTGCAACATCCTTTACTATTTCAAAAAAAACCCTGCAGTTTTCATACCAGAGCTTACTTGATTTGCCATCTCTCCTCTGACAGTAGAAATACCATTTGTATTGTGTATTTCAAATTTTTCCTACCTCTTCAGAAGGTGTCACCACGTACGGTGGATTAAAAAGCAGTAGATCAACCTTCCCATTTAATCTTGGACACAGTCCTTTCACCTATAGATGATGATTCTTTTGTTATTTTTTTTTTTTGAAACGCAAAGAATGCAAACATTTTGTAAAGATACAGTTACATAGTGCTGGATATTCCAAGCATTTCAGCCTGACTCTGGAACACCAAACTTCACTTTCTATGTGCAAGAGAAGCATCAAGAAGAGGTACCTGTGCATAGCAGAACAATTTCAATAGTCTTAAGACTATTATGTATGGGTGGGATGTAGAAGAGCAAGAGACACATATGCAGACACAAACGCAGAACTTTATTCTTGCTCAGTTCAGAATTTAAGTTAGATATATAAGAGAATTTTGAATTTATCATCGGTTAATATGTTACCCAAAATGACCAGTCTGTGACAACTGCAGTTCAGTTCTCAAGTATGAGCAGTTCACCCATTTTAGATCACATTTATTGTTGCCTATGTATCTTCATCATCTTTTATAAACATATATATATTCAGAGTATTTAAAACAAATACCTTGCTAAAGAGATGAGAAACTTAAGCTTTTCTCCATATTAAATTTAGTAAGAAACCAAAAGTAACAACATACACAGTTCCTGATTAAATCAGAAAGAACTGAGAACCAAGAACTGCGTAGCACTAGAGGAAGGGCTATGGTAATGTCAGGTCACTGCAGAGTTCCTTGTGCAGCATTTTCCAAACTATAGCTACATAATTTATTTTTTAAATTAATTCAATTAATTTTTAAAGCTCAAATTTGAATTTAAGAGCTTGAGTGGTTTGTTTTTCCCTTCTTTCAGAAACACATTGCCATTTTGTTGTTTTCTTTTTTTCACCCGTGCTTATTAGGAGAATGTTTGTTCTAGACTTGATGGTTACTTTTCAGTATCTCTAATAAGTATTAAAAAATTACAAAAACTATAAAGAAGATATTATCATCTATCTTACCAAGTCAGTAATGACTGGCTGAAGGTGAACGTTGTTAAGCAGAGCTGTCTCCAGTGTACAGTAAGCTGCCACCGGGTTGATATCTGTACATCTAAAAGCAAAATATTACAAAGCGTAAGTTACTGGCTACTGTATCTGGAAGTTTAAACCTGTGAACCACGTGCTAATTTATGTACTCTCAATGAAAATATCCTTTCCAGCATCCTTTACTTTGCAAGTAAAGAGCAAAAAATAGCCAGTAAAATACACACAATGTATCAGCAGCTAAACCACTCAACACTACGCTGGCAGTTTTAATGACTGAAGGCTGAAGTATAGGACTTCCTTTTCAATGCTAGCTCTGCATAAATATATATGGATACAAGTCTCTCATAAAATCCAGTTACTGCCAACACCCAGGTAAGTAATGTTATGTCATCAGACCTCAGTAAGACTAGTCAGCAGCTAACATTTAGGATTCAACCCAGCGAACACAAGTGTAAGCTTCATAATTTGTCTAAGAAGTGGGAAAATGGAATTTAGTTGCACGACTACTTAATTGTTACAGAACCTGAAGTAAGTAGTTTAGGCTCTCTGCTTTGATTTCCGTATCCGTAGGATTGAGCCAATATTTCTTTGTGAAAAGAATAATTCTTAAAGTATGAAAATGAAAAGTATGTATGTGAGGGCTAAGTATTCTTTATTATTGCATGCAACAGCTGAAGTAAGTGCTGTTATACTTACATGTACAGTGCACTGGATCCGATAATGGAAGAAGCTAGAAATGTTGAAACCACACCAGATCCAGATCCTATTTCAAGGCAGATCTCCACTCTAAAGAGAGAAAACTCTAGATGACTTTTATTTGTAACATATAAGAGCACCTGCAACGGACGCAGAACTAGTCAAGGCAGTGTTACGAAACCTGCTGCCGAAGTGCCCTTCTCCCGAAGGGGCTGAAATACTTGCCGATCACAGGGCCCTCCAAGCCCGCGTTATGTCATCTGTTTCATAATGGCTACCAGGTCTGCTTGTGCCCATACAGACAATTCCTGGTCATCGGGAAGACTGGGAAACACGTATGTTTCCCCCATGCCTAACATTAAAGTTTCCATTAACTACACAGTGTCAACAGTACAGGCTACATTTCTGCAGCATTTATTACACACTTATTGCAGCAATATCGAACTCCAGCAGAAGTTAGGGAAGATCACCACGAAGCCACACAACGAAAGCAGGGCTCAAACGCAGAATACCTCAGGAGAGTTTCAGCTAGGTCTGGGCAAACAGCAGCGGCAGGCAATTTCAAAATAATCACGCCCAAGATTAACTCCTTGGGCGACTTCTACAGCGTTTGTGGCTCTGCTGACAGCTGCGGAGCTGACAGCCACTGGCGCTGGGCAGCGACCCAAGCAGCAGCTATGCAACTCCTGGAGCTTCTTCAGGGCCGAGAGGCGGGCGCGTTACCACATTCAGACGCCTGCTGCTGCCACCCAAGGGCGTGCCGGCCCTCCGCACAGCCGCTCGGGCCCTCGCCCTCCAACCTGCCGCCCTGCCGCCAACAGGCGGGGCCGAAGCCGCCCTGAGGAGAACGGCGGGCCCGGCACTGCCGCGCTCCCCTCAGCCCGCCCGCCCGCCCCAGGGGGCTGCTCCGGGGGGCACCGCCTCCCCCCGCCGCCCGCCAGGGCCTGAAACCCGCTTCGCAGCTCGGGGCCCTGCGCCCTCGGGACGAGCGGCCGCGGCGGGGCAGCTCCCCCCCTCCCCAGGCGGGGAACCCTTAGCGCCGCCCCCGCGGCCTCCGCCGCCGCGCCTACCGAGCCTCCCTGAGGCGGGCCGCGTCCCGCTCCAGCGCGTCCAGCAGCAGGAAGGTGTCCTCGGCCGGCTCGTACACGTCCCGGAAGGGCCCGTGCGGCCCCACGTGCCCGTACCGCGGGGTCGGGAGCGCGGGCGCCGCCATCCCCTCCCGCCGCCGGGGGCGCGTGCGCGGGCACGCCCCTCCGCCCCGGCCGGCGCGGCGGGCGAAGGGGGCGGGGCCACGGGCTCCGCGCGGCCGCGGGCAGGCGGGGGCGCGGCGGGGCACTCGCGCCGGCGACGCCGCCAATGGGAGGGCGCCGGCGTGGCCCCGCCCCTAGCGCGGGTCTAACGGCCGCTGGGCACGCGGCGCCCCCTGCGGCCTGGCTGTCAGTGAAGTTGCGGCGTTAGCTGCCGGTGAAAACAGCCGTTTTCGGTGAAATTCCAACGCCGGGTTTCATCGTGCTGGTTAATTCATCCACATTACAAATCTTCGCTTGTCAGGAAAGGTCGGGTTAGGTGAGCGTAGCGATCCCCACAGGAGGTGACCTGGCCGTCCCCCTTGATTTTTGAGCAGCTCATAGTTCATAAATGCAGCTAACTCATTTTGAAGCCAGGTTTATTCTGTTTATTTCTGTATCCACCGCAGGTCGGCTTTGCATAGGAATATAGGAAAACACAGAAAGGGAGTTCTTGCTTCTTGAGGGGCTCTCACCCTTTACCCTCTATTGCAAAGAACTGTGAAATGGATACTTTGTCCTGAAAGTTCATAGAACTTCATTCCACATACCCATGTGAGGAAAAAAAAAGATGCCATCAATATACTTAGTCCTTGCAGTAACAAGAAATTTGTTTGGATAAATTCTTAGAGAAAGGACTATGCCTGCACACTATGGACAAAAAAAAAGATCAGCAAACGCTGAATCTCCGTGACTCTTACAGCAGGGGACAATTCCATTCTCACTGCAGATGTGGTGACCGGTGTTACCTGACCCAAGTGCTGGACACCAGCTCACCAGCCAGGTATCTGGAAGACTGAGCTGAAAATTCAGTCTCAGTACAACCTGCCTTACAGCTGCCTTTAGCTGTGGCCCACCTTCGACGTTTCCAAGCAAAATCAACATGCTGCTCTTTAGCCTCAAAGCCAATGCCTTTTCAAGCAGCAAACAGGAATTACAGAGAATCATAATTAATATACCAAAAATACATGCAAATAATTATGATCAGCCAGTAGCAAGCAAGTGTCCTATATGTCCAGTCTTTTGGGGTTCAAAGATCCAAAGAGGAGATTTTAATTCAAGGATCACAGAAATGAAACCATCAAGCTTTATCTTTAAACAGTTTAGGTTCCTTGCTCCACTGTCTGGCATGTAAAGCAATTCTAGAAACTCAGAGGTTTAGAAAACTTCAGTTTCCAGAGTAAATTTATTCATGGACCTGATCTTGTACTAGTATTACCTTTAGTTTAAAAAGTTATTTTAATTTCTTCCCCCATATGAAATGTTGTCATAGCCCATCTCAACCTTCATTTCACCGACAAAATTAACCATTGTTGCCTCCTAATTTATGTCCTTATCGTGCTCTTTCCTGAACCTGTTCGGACAGCAGTTACTCTGTCTTTCAATGTGGTGTCTGCATACAGACTAAATGAGATCTTAGCCTGTGAGAAGATAGGAATGGTTTCCTTTACCGGAAATCCTGTGGCTGATGCAGAGTAGGATTATATCACTTTCGTGTCAAAATGGCGGGTTCCAACAGAGGTTAACAATGTCTGCTCTTCCTAAATTGCCTCCATCATCCGTGATCGGTTAGCAAGATAGGCTGCTTCAGGGGGCAGTAGGGAGCAGGAGCCTGGCTGGAGACAATACCTTTTTTTTAATGCAAAAGGGAACCCAGTAGATGTTCCTTCATTTCATCCATCTTCCCAATGATTTGCTTCTGTGCCAGAGGAACAAGTACTTGTAAAATATATTAAGCTTGCATGAAATTCCATTACTTTGGCAAAATGAAGTCATGTTAAGAGACAGAATTTTGCACCGTGTCCATATTAAGAAAATTAATTCTTTGGATATATATTTTTTTAATCTCTACAGGTGGTCGGGCTTTGGAGTGCAGTAGAAGAAATGACTTCACCATCTTCAGCTGTACTGGTTGTTATTTTTGGCTGTTTCATACTTCATGAAATCTAGTTAATTATTATTGGTTTTTTTAATACTTATAAGTCCTTCTGGGTGAATTTTATAAAACATTTATTTTTATTGCTTATATAACTACCTAAAATGTTTTTCTTGGTAGCCAACTCTACTGTTTTTGCCAAAACAGATTCTATTTCAATTTTGGGAAATTGTTGGAAAGATAGTATTCCTGTTTTCAGTGGTGCCTGTGCCATGTTATTAAACTAGGCTTTATGGAGATGAAAAATTGTTCTTGACAGGAATCATAACCATTTGTTTACAGTAACTAAGCTGTATGGCTCTATCCCATTTGGAATTCAGTGCCGTTCCTCTCATACAGCGATGCTTAACCCGTAACTTCCTAGCTGCCTGTCAGCCCTCTGAGGTCTCCACCGTAAACTCCTCAAACGTGTCATGGCTGTGTCTGGCCCTCTGCATCCCGGAAGAGATGTAGGCCTGTGCTGGACCCACGAATGCTCCTGTTTTGGTGCATCTGAGGAAGTGGAGCCACCAAGATCACTGCAAGGACAGAACTGCAAAGAGAGGTCTGGAAGAAATCTCTTTACCTATGTAGTCCCGCAGGCAACCACATCATATAATCTCTTTCTTAAACTGAGCAAGTATCTTCCTAAAAGTAGTGAGGCTTCTTGCCATCAATATTTCTAATGAAAAGCTATTTTAACACTTAGTGCTCTAATGATTAGGAACCTTGTAGTTCCCAGCCTAAACGTGGTGATGATAGGTTTTATACTCACTTCTTCTGGCAAGTATGTAAGCTTAAGCGGTTCTTTTCATAGTTTTTGCTTGATGGATTTGTAGACAAAGGAAGGCTCTCATCAGCCTTTGTGTTGCCTGACTAAGTAAGACGTGTTCTTAAAAGTTTCCTGTCATAAGACATTCTTTTCATTTCTCTTACCACTCTTTTAGACTTTCCGCGTATGGATTCAAGTCTGACTTCACCCTGAATGTGACTTGTATGAAATACTCCAGGTAACGCCTTACTGGTGCTTTGCAGAATTTACTGGCTTCATTATCTCTCCTGGAACTTTCCTGGTACATCCCAGGATCATGTTTGCATTTTCCTCACAAAAGTGGTTTTCTTACCATTTTGTGATCAGCTGTTTTTCCTCAGTTTTTCCTCAATGGTTTCCAAATAACTGAGTATAAAGTGAGAATTCTGTAGCTTTTTATTGTTTTTACTAGTCCACTTCTCATGCCTGCTGCTCATGTTCTGGTCATTTTGCCCTGCACGATGTCTCCTGACTTCATGTTGTCATCAGAGTGATGTCAAGGATATTGATAAAAGCACTAAGTAAAGCGAGCCCCAAGACTGATCTTTCAGGAAGTCGGCATTAGTGACTTACTTTTAACCTGATACTATTCCTTTTCAGTATGATGTATGACTCTCTAACTTTTATTCAGTTTCTTGTTCACCTCTTGTTTCCTTTGCCAATTCCATTAACTCCAGCTTAGTTCATACTTGTCCACATAACATCACATCAAAAGCTGCATGGGAGTCTCAGTAGATTCACTGTGCTTCATTTTTCTTCTTTAAAAATGGAGACAGACACTGCAGTAACGTAGCAAGAGGTACTGCCTTTGCCATCATGGCCAAGATCATCATCCGCCTGTTGTTTTTAATCGTTATCCCAGCTTAATAGTACAGAGGTCCTGCTGCTTTCCTTCTTGTCTTTTTGAACACACATGCAAAACTTTTTGCTCTGTGTTTTAATACCTTCATTAAGTCTATTTCCAATTGATTTTAACAATTCTTATTTTACATATTGTATTTTCTAACTTCTAAGACATAATGTTTTATGGATCAGTCTTTTTTTCTATTACTTTTTGATGCTCTGCATATTCATAATGTCTTGCTTGAGATGGTTATTTAACCAGTTAGGTTTGAAGCCTGTTCCTGCACGCGTTCATTCCCATGTTTCCACCTTTAACCACGATCAACTATTTTCATCCCCTTTTGACCTGAATTAAGACCTCTTTCACATTCACATCCTGAAATCCCTTCCATAGTTTGATTTATTTCATTCAATTTTTCTCTTAATTATCAAACCTTGTCATTTTAGAATAGTGAGTTATAGTTACAGACCTACTTTTGGTTATCCTTTGTTTAATTATATTAAATTATTCCATGATCAGTCATGTAAAGTTATTTTCCTTGACATCCTTGAAGTGACATACTTGTTACTTAGCAAAGTCAAAAGTAGTACCATCTTTTTACTGCTTCCCTGACTATTAAGTGAAGAACTATGCTACTGTTGATGTGAAGAACACTTGGAGGTTACTTATTTCTAGTCTTTGGATAAATAACTTATTTTTCCAGGTGTCACATTTCCCAATTACATTTCCCTTTCTAATCATATTACTGAGTTCCCTAACCATACCAAAAGCCAAGCCTTGGAGTTTATACTCCAATAAAATTTTTCGGCTCCCTGTTCTCCATAGATACTGTCGGATGAGTCTGCTGGTTTTTACACAGTGTTCTTCCTTTTGTATTTCTATGGTGAATAGATTGAATCTTTTTTCACTTCCTTGCTTCCGTACTGACTGATGAAAATTCTTGCCCTTACATCATGACATCATTGCTTCAATATATCATGGCATGCTAATACTTAATCACAGCTGTGGAGCTTTTAGACCTGCTAAGGAAAGGTCCAGGGATGACATATTAGAGAGTAAGAATGATGGATACTTCTTTATAGCCCTTCCTGAAAAGATCCCAGAGTGCATGCTAAATTTTACGAACCAGTTACAAACTGTTCTATTGAAGGAATTACATCACTCATCATTGAAATGCAGCTACCTCAGGGAGAAGGCAAGGAACTTTTTAATAGTGTACAAAAGTATTTCAACACTTCAGGAGAGAAAATGAATAATACCATAATCAACTGAGCAGAAAGAGAATATTTAGGTTAGTAGTCATATATAGTTGTTTTAGCTGGATGTAGGCCAGAAACCTAGGAAAAACCTACTGCTAATGCAAAAAAATGGAATTGGGATTTTTAAGTCACAAATGATCAAGTCCTTTTGTTTACGTTTACATCTTAACACACAACACCTCAAGCAGCAGAGTCATAGCAGAGCTTTCTTTTATAGCTGGGTTACCAACATTGCCTCCTTCAGTGGGGAGGAATGATGCCTGATTTCCCCAAGAACCTGCAACAATGTGCCTGCAGGCAGATTGCCTCCTTCAGCTATTTTCAGGGCATTTCTGCTTTTTCTTGCCATTTTGAACTGTTAGTTTTTAGAAGTAAATAAGGCTAAAAAAAGTTTCATTGCATTGGTTTCTGACAAACAAACTAGAAAGACAAGAGATTCCCTTACTTCCTGCCTGCCCATATACTGAAGAGAAGTCTCTATCATGGCTGCAGGTTTTGAGTGTGCTTTCTTATTTTGTCTCCAAAGACTTTGAATAGATAATTCAGAGAGAAAGAGAGAAAACAGGAAGATGATGTGCAGTCACAAGGCAATATTCCTTCTGGACAATTATAGAAGATCAGGAGTCCTTTTTAGAAAGGTTAAAAATAATGTATATTACTCTAATCACCGCATTAGTTTGTCAGCATCACTTGTGACAGTCTAAAATGTATTTGTATTCCTTGTACATTTTAGCTAGAACCATCACCTACAGGAAGATGTAAGGGGTTGATTTATAATCTCTTACAAATAGCAAAATTGCAGTGCAGTCAGGCTCGGTAGGATTATGGCAAGGAATTTACCAAAGAAATAGCTGTTTTGAATGTATGCATACATAATACAGAGACTTTTGTTGTTTTTTAATTACATTATTAATGAAATGTATGTATCTGCAGGGAGCAATGTGACACACGAGAAAAACACACTCTCTAGAAGGGCATTTCTCCCAAGGCTGGATACAATAGAAAAAAATCTTCTAGGATACGTGTTCAGCAAACACATTCTAAAAAGGATGAAAAATCTCTCCTGTTTCAGAACTCAGGCTGAACTGACATTTCCATTACATGAATAATGGATAATTTCTATATGTGCCAGTCCACTGGAACTGGAGTGAAACAGAACTTACTGAACAGCTAAGCAGAAGTGACTGAATAAATTAAAAAGTTATCCCAAGAGGGACATTTTTTCCTGCATCTCCTTAAGAAAGCTCTTTGGTTGTTAAATCTTTCTCTCCTCATTTGATAGAACATTAAAGTCTATAAGCTAGCCAGAGATAACACCTTTCTTTTTGGCTTAGGGAAGGTTGAACAAGGAAATCGAAGAATATGTGCTCAGTTTCCAGGATAAAAACAGGTTGACAAATGCCTCAAATTATCTAAAATAGTTCTGAAATTGTACAGGACTGTATAGAGAAGCAACAATGCTACAGTCAGTTGGTTATTTAAATTAGTCAGTATTAGAGAAAACTATAATAAATACCAATCTTTTGTCTTACCGTAGGCATCTGAGTAGGTATAAATACAGCAGATTAATTTTTTTTAAATTTAAAACTATTTTAACTTATTATAACTTTATTGACTTTAGCAGAGTCATAGCTACGCTAGTGTTCATAAACAGAAGACAGAAAAACTGGACAGAACAATTATAATTGCCTATATACATTTCAGAGTAAACTTGTTGTCACTCTTCAGAAAATTGATCACTGTCATGGAAAATCAGTGAAAATCTATTTAATAAATGCAACAGATGATAGCATAGCAATAGCTTAGGTTAGAATAGGAGAGAAAATAAAATTGGAAATGTTATAATGCTATTACATATGTTGGTGTTGACGTATATAAGCACACATGTATTTATAATGGCATTATATAAAAATGGTATTGTATATATGTAATATATGTTACCTGATGATGCATATATATTTTTATATACATATATAACCATATTTATTGTGTATTGGTTTTGTAAAGAAGCACATAAATGGGTGATGGAAAGCTGTTGAAGCCAGGGGAAGACTCTGACTTTCTGGAGAATAGATTAGATGCTAGAGAAGGGAAGAGTAAGAATAAAATGTGACTGAAGCTCTTAAAGCAGTGAATGCTGAAAACTAGATTGTATGAACTGAAGAAGCTGAAACTTTAAGTGAATTCTCAGGAACCTATAAAACTTAAAGGCAAGAAATATATTTTTTTCACAGTATATAATTAAGTAATAGAATTAATTGTCAAAATATGTAAATGAAGCCAACAGTTTGAAGCAATTTATTTAAGGAACAGGCAATAAAAGACACTAACCCTTTTGCTTCAAATAAAAAGCAGCTGCCCACAAATGGGCATTTAGAGTAAGATTTATTAAATGGCCAGGTTATTCAAACATTGTGCACTTAGTTTTAATTCTGATGGGGTTACTCTACATTAAGAGTGACTGCTGAGAGTTGTTAGTAGAAAAAATGTCATTTTCTGTTGACTCGCTGAAGGAGGTTACACCAGGAGTACCAGGAGAAACTCACTAAACAAAGTGATTCAGTTTGAACTGGGTCGTCTTTAAGGACTGTTCGCTAAGAACAACCAAACATCATGAGAAAGTTTGAGCTGATTTTTTTTTATCTTACAATTTCTATTAAAAGGCCTCCAGTTATAGGATCAAAGAGTCACTCAGGTGGGAAGGGGCTTCGGGAGGTCTTTTGTCCAACCCCCTGCCCAAAGCAGGGCCGTTGCTGGGATGAGACAAGGCGGCTCAGGGCTTGCTCAGGCAGGTCTTGAAAGCTCCGAAGATGGAGCCTGCCGAACCTCACTGGTTCCACTGCCTGACTGTCCTCAGGGCGAGAATCTTTTTCTTTATATCCAGCCTGAACCTCTCTTGTTTCAACTTGTGTCCATTGCTTCTTGTCCTTCCACCAGAGAACTGGTCTTCCCGGTTGTCATCTGAAAACTTGCTTGGGAGTCCTTTATTATCCAACATGCTTGTAAAAATGCCAGGGAAACACCCACCCACCTGTAGAAGATTTTGTGTACCGTGTTCTGGCTGACACTGCCAATACTGGTTACACTGACGTCGATACTCGATTAGGCAGGCTGTGGTTCTTGCATTTCTAAATGTTATCTCTCTCTTTCTCTTTTTGTTTGGATATATTGTGAATATTTTGGCAGCATCTTCTTGTCTGTACTATTTCCCGGACAATTTTAATGTGTTCATATAGTCAGTAAAGTGTGACTATTAAGAAACTAAACAAATCTGCATGCAATTATGTTTTTTGTGGCAGTTTTCCCTGTGTGTATTTTACTATGAAAATCTAATAAAGAGATATTAAAATGGATTTTCATTTCAAAACAACCTTGAAATGTCTTTCATAATGACATTTGATATGCCATTACAGTCATGCTTCAAAAGCGGGGGGGTTAGGCAGCTGTCTACCAAAACACTGGATGTTGATGTAGCAAGCTTAGTAGGTACTGGATAGAATATGTCATCAGACACCTCAGAGGAAAGATTTTCTTGAGGGTTATATACATAAAGCATCTTGACAGACTTAGGAAAAAGACACTAATGTTATGCAAAATATATGCTGTCTATAGCTGTATATATTGCAGATGATTGATGAGTATACATTGTAAAAGTTCAGGACATAGGTATTCACGTAAGGCTTTTTTAGTAGAATCATTTCTGAAATCATACATTGTTCAGTCAAAAAAAGAATAGCAAAATTTGGCCCATAATGAAGGACTTACTTACTTTGTCACAGTACAAGACAGTCAAGATAAGACTGCCACCAAAACAGTCTAACTTAATGCAAAGGACTACAGATGGGAGTCCACGTTTGCTATGGCTTTCCATAGCAACAAACATTTGCTAGCACTTAGTAAATAAGGAAGCGATCCTGTATTACATGGGTTATGCAGGTTTTCAAATAACTTTACATCAAGACTTTTCTTTAAATATATTTCTTAGTTTTTTTAAGGAAAAGCAGAAGGAGAAGATACAAAAAAGCATGACTGAAAGAAGAAACTGACTATATTGTGGGAAGGAGCCTGAAGACTAGCTTCTTTCTGGCTGAGTTTTAGCCTGATCTGCAATCAGAATGTGAGATTTGGGGAACATTTTTTTTTTTTTTTTGGCTTGTAAGGCTACATAATGTAACATTTTCATTGGACTACGCTCAAATTGAGTCTTTGTCCAGCAACAACAACCTCCTTAAGCTGTCCGTTTTTCATATGCACACCTGTTAATATATTTTAAAGGAAATACTAAAAATACGTTACAAGTAGAGACGTAGCATATGTCAGTAAGAATAAATGAGGTGATTTAGAATTGTATTAAAATCTTCAGGGTGCCTGGTTGGTGAGCCATGCTCTAAAGCGTTGCAGATTGACCTCAGCTGGAAACAGGGTATAGCCTAGCAAGTAAAATTGCTGCAATGGATCCTTGTCACTCCTGCTCTCTTTGTGTAGCACATTACACTCTCACTTTGGTCTCTTAGGTGTGGAGCTAAAGTTTGTAAGAAATGTTGGAAAATATTTTGTGATCTGTGGTAAGTTGCGTCAAACATAGTCAAAGCTCTGTAGATCTGCGTCCATTGCACAGCTGCATGCAAACTTGGAGGACGGAACTCAGAGATCCATTTGGTCCCTTTTAGCAGCAAATCCCCAGCTGGGAGCAAAGAGGGAAATAAAAGAGTGAAGATTTAAAGCTGCAAAGGCCGAGAAGTTGAGGAGGAACTCATAGGGACAAATTTCCTAGCAAGAAAAACGTGATAAAACAAAAGGCAAGGTGTGTCCACCTTGACACAAAGAAAATGTTACTTGTTTTAGAAAGATCGACATATTTCTTGTATTGTATAAGCTAAATTGCAATTTGTTTTCCTTTTGCTGAGTCTGTACGTGTTTTCTTCCACTGTCACCTGTATCAATGGTAAATTGGAATGTGCCAGAAGAGTTGGGGGACATCTGATCTCCTGGGGCACCTTTGGTGCCTAGCCACAAGGACTGGCAGCACCTGTTTTTTTGGAGACTTATTTCAGGAAAGCGTGGGGGGGATCTGCCCTCATGAAGCATGCCGCTGAGCTGATGGCTGGGTCCTTCCTAATCAGGGAGAATCTAAAGTCTTTTAAGCCCAGCACGTGTGTACTGACACAGAAATAGGATGAATAGCTACAGCAAGGATTAATTGGCAGTGTTAATTTAAATACTAGATGACCATAAATGCAAATGTGAATATCAGTTAGATATCACAATTGCCATTTTATTTGCCTTCTAAAGGGAGTACTGCTTTCTAAAGGGAGTAAATGCTCCCTAAATTCTAGACACCCTCTAGTTATCCATAATACTCTCACTTTACGAACAACAGTTTTTTGAAACATCACTTTCAAAACTCTAGTAACTTGAACAGATGTTCAGTCAAACAATATTTTATAAGAGATGTCAGTAAGCTCTAGGACATAAAATTTGGGATGGAAATCAAGACTTGTAAATAGATACATAAACAAGGCCACTAGTTAATAGGTCCACAGCAATTGCACATGGAAGAAAAATGTTATAAATCCTTTCTGCCTGTCATAGTCCAGTACATACGTTAAAGAAAGCAAAACTAATCAAACACTGAAAGGTGGGCTGGTGGTCTGATTAGCTAATGTAATTCTCCCAAATAAAATTATTTTTTTAAAAATACATTAGATGTTACAATTGAACCTATCAAATAAAAATTCATATGACCATGTTTTTTTCATTTCCAGCTTAAAATAACAATACTGACCTTGGCACGAGGTAAATTCTTGAGATTAATGACCAGCTCGGGTTAATGATCCTTGGCTGTGCTGCTGACCTTCATCTCCTCCCAGCCGGTCATTAATCCTCAGGAAATGTACTGCACCTTGGTTGTTATTACTTACATCGCCCACATAGAAACCTCAGGAGCTGTGGCAAATATGTAAGTGGTGCTTTGCATTGAGAACTCTTACAACAGAAAACAAAGCACAAACAGCTTGGAAACCTCAAAAAATCAGAAAGGCAAATCATAAGACTTTGATCAAAGTATTAGTAACAGCCTTCATTGTGCACTGTTCTCTCTCTATGAGTCTTGGAGCGATTATTGAAGAATATTACAGAATACAAAAAATGTAGCGTTTGGCATTGACTATCTGGTTCAGGCATTTCTGAAACAGCTATCAACTTTGGATTTAAATGCCAAATACAATATTTTGCCTTGATGTAATTCTTCAAAGTGTCGTTCATTCTCCTTTCACTGGAAATGGTGCAAATCAGAACAATGCCATTATGAAGGTATAAAATCCGTGGGGAGGTTTTTGCTCATCAATTATTTTTCCCTACCCACCTGTCACATAGTTAACTCTCGCACTTAGCTACAGCTTATAGATGGAGGTTACGAGGCAGAGAGAAGATGTGATTTGCCTAAGATCTTACACATAGCCACGTATGGAGTTATAATTAGAAGATGAGATTTTTCTAGTTAATGCTGATGTTAGTGCTCATTCCTGAAGACCATTTTTCCTTCTCCATCTGTGCTAAGGATGTGATGTTTATACACTTGATGACGGTGTATAAACCGGAGTTGCCTTTCCTTGCACTGAGAACTTCATCAGTTCCAGATATAGAAGCAAACAGGAAGAAAAATATGTGATGTGATACTCTTTTCTACCGCTGTTTGAACTGGCAGTTCTGGAAAAACAAAGAAACAACACAAAACCCGTGACTGAAATCAGACATAAATACTTCATGGTGTCAAAGGTCTTACTGTTAAATTTGGATCTAACTAAACTTCCTTTTCCCTCCAAAAATGAACAAACAAGAAACCAGGAGTTTGAGTAGAAAGGCAGCCTAGAATACTTTAGCCGTGTAAGTTAACGTCTGTAGCATTTATTTAAGCAGACACTTTTCTTTGCAAATTAATGGCTTTAAAGGCCAAAGAGGCTAATTATTATAGTGCAGACCACCCTCCTGTAGAACAGAAGCTATATAACCTCCAACAGGGTGTATGGGACATCCTTTATAAAAGTACCCATTTGATTTGCAGACCAGCTCCTGCCCCGCGTGTGGTCCTTGGGCAGAAGCACAGCACACAGCAGCGCGCCCTCAGGAGGGGCGTGGGAACGAAGTGGGTCATTTCTCGGATGAAACTCGGCGCCGGCAGTGTACAAAGTGCATGAGTTTACACCTTTCTTTGCAGAAGTCCAGCTCGGTGTCTTGGGCACACATGAGCGGGCCGAAGGCCCTGCAAGCACAGCGTGGGTGAGGCCAGGGCGCTGCTCCCACGGGGCTGCCCCCATGGTGGTGGCAAAGCCCGCTCTGCCCTGCCCTGGGATACGCTGGGGGAAAGAGAACAGGTAACAGGCCCTAGCCTGCATTCCTCCTCTCGAAACCCATCACGAATAGATAGCCGCATGCAACACCTCTTATTTAATGATAAATTTGAAATTTATCCTGCTGCTAATGTCACAATAAGATGTCATACCTGGGCAAGGTGCTTATTCTCCATCCGTCCGTGAGCATCTCCAGCACTCCATAGCAGGAGGAGTGGTAAAAAACAAATTCCCCCGTCATCAGCAGGCTGAATAATGTCAGCCCGGCTCCGCACCATGCTAGTAGCAGTCAGAGGCCAGGCTCGGCATGGTTTGCCTCACTGTGGAGCCCCTGTTCCACCTGGGATGCTGGCGAGCTCCCTGCAGGTCTTCTGAAGCTGGCCGCTCTTCACTCAGAAGCAATGGGACACCCATGAGAACAGGGAAAAAAAAAAAACCAAACAAACCCCCAGAACCCCATTGTGTTCTTAACCCTTAGTCATTACTGGCATGTTTGTAAATGGTTTTGCTAAGGAGACAAGGTCTTATTTAATTTAAAATTGAATAGCATCCTCCATCTTCTTCCATTCTTTGTGACTTTCTCATTTCAGTTTTCTACCAACTTAGGCCCTACATTGCTTACCAGCAGTGTTCTGGCTGAGAAAAATGGCATGAGAAGCTGTGGAATTGCTGTATTTTAACCCACTAGGAAGATAACCAGTGAAAGATGTAAGGCATTTTTTTTCCCATAAACAATTAATCACAATGTCTTCCCAGCATTCCCAGGTCTGCCAGTCTGAGAGGCAAAAAACCCCAGGAACAGAAATAAAACAGCTACTAAATGTTCCATTTCCAGTGTAATTTCTGGCTCTGTGCAGACGCGGACAGAGCAAGCAAAGGAGTGGTTTTCCCAAGAGAAGAAAAAACATCAAAACGCATTTACTTTATAAGGACTGTTGTTATGGCAAAAGCACTTTTTAATGAGAAGGGAGAAGAGTCATCTTTCTTCACACACTATATATAACTTTATAAACCCTGCCTTTGAACTACTTTCATGCAACATAAGCTGCATCCAAAAGTCCGTGAAACTCTTTAAAAAGCTAACAACATTTTATTGAAAGTTTCCCTACTACATTTTCATAATACAAAAGTACAAACAATGTGACTTTTCATAGAATCATCATAGAATCATAGAATTTTCTCTAGGTCTAATAGGATTTTACTGAGATAAAATGAGAAGAAGCTCAGATGTTAGTCAAAAGTCTAGTTTTAGTGCAAACGTAGTATCTTGCAACGGAGGGGAAGAAGGAAGAGAATGGGTCAGGAACCAACAGGGATTTTATCTTTTGAAGCCCCATGGTCTGATGAGGTAAAGATAGAAATCTTCAGTCAGCAGCAAGATGTTCAGAAAAACAGCTGAATTCAGCTAAGGACTTGTTTTCTGGGGACAGCGGTGGATGCTGGAGGTGGCAGTTGGTTGCCATAACGAGGGACAAGAGGCTGAAGATGTGCAGGGATCAGCCAACCTGGCTGCTGGGAAAAGAAGAAGAGTGAGTGGATGAATAATGAAGGAAGGAATAGGCACTCTCCGTCTCAAATAACCAGCAACACCGTTTTAATGTACCGAGCAGCTTGATGTATTTCTTGGATTACCATCTAAGATGCAGATTTTTACTTATTTTCAGGGAGACTGAAAGAACTTAATAAGAAAATGTGCAAGTAACAGAACTTCATTGTTTTCGCCAATCCATAACATGAACTGAAATGGTTTTTTCTCCATATCTCTTTTGACCTTATGACACTTCACTAACATGAAGCTTATCTGAAAATTCTTTTTTTCAAATACTTTTTTCTAATGTCACACTGACATTGGAATATGAGCGATATTTTTAGAAATGTCAGCAATACAGGTAATAAACATCAATGATTTAATTAAAAGTAAAAAATTATGCATGGCTCACCACTCTTTCAGCCCTTTTCCAGCTCTGTCTCAGTATCCCATACCTGAAGCAAACATCATCATATTATTGATTAACAGCAGCTAGCTTGAAAAGACTTCTAGAAATGGAGAGCTATTCAGACAAACAGACAATGAAATATACAGTTTTGGTATCTCAACAGGGATTTTTTTCTTTCCACCTGGCAGAAAAGGAATATATTAAGAAAGAACTCAGGTTACTAAATATAAATGACTTGCGTACATTTAGTACCGACAGAAGTAGCTTAGTGCCAACTGAGATTTTCCAAAGCCCCTGCAAATCCTTGCTTAAAGGATTGTTATGCATAATTATGTATTAATGGCAGCAATTTGATGATTTTCATTTAGAAACACGTTGAAGGAAGAAGATGCAGAAGACGGAATAACTGTCTTTTTAATGGATTAACAAGGGGATTGAATTAAAATTGCCTAGGCGAATTTAAGTTTTATATTCCTTAACTTTTGAATGCCTCACTTTACAACCATCATTTTATTTTAGTGTAGTTAAAATGTGTAATGCGCATGTAAAGGAAGAAGAAGAAGATGCACTAAATCAATATACTCTAAAATCACCAAAAACCTGCCATAAAAGTAATGGATATCTTGGCAATAAAAGCAGTTTGTCTGGAGATCTTCATGTTGATATTTTTCTTCATTGTTAATGGTAACGTTTAACAGTCCCTGACAGCCTGCTCCAAACAGTACAGATAAGTTTCATACTATCATCTTGCTTCACATGTTCTGCTGTGAGGAATTCACAGAAAGAGAAAATAAAAGTATCATAGGAAACAAGATTCAAAGGAATAAAAGAGAATCTCACCTGACATTTGTGCGTTAAGGCTGCATCTACGCTACCAATTTATTCTTGAGCTGTAGAGGGGTTTTTAAATGAACTGCTTGCGTTGGTTTTACCACACATTGATCCAATATATGGAGCGGTCATGGTATGTGTGAATGGGCATCACTTTAGAGGAAACCAGACTGGAAACTCCTCATCAGCTGCATGCCAGGCCTTGATGGGGATTCTGTGAGTCGGGGTGTAGGCTGCATCCTTCTGGGAGATCCTCCAGGATCTCTGCTCCCTGCCACTCACATCCACCACTGTCCTGTGCCAGTGCTCCTGGTAGGTGTGCAGCTTTTTGTATGTTTTGTACCCTTCACATGCAAAGCTGATGGAGTGGGAGGGAGTGCTTAAGGATTATGGAGGAGTTGGGACCTTTGGCTCGTAGCTCCGGAGAAGGAATCTGTATGGTAAGTCTGGCTCCAGTCCCTCTGGAGATGCGGGCTGCAGGAGAGCCTTTCTGCATGGCCGCTGCGTACATCAAAGACAGCCCATCTGTCAGCCACCCAGCATGGGCGCCCAGCTCCTTCCTGGGGGACTGAGCCCATACAGCCCCCCTAGACATCTCTACACAGATGCTGCTTAGGGTCTCCTTCTCACACCGAACATGGTGGGTGATGGCCAGGGGAACAGTGCCATGCCCAGCAGGACCACAGTGCAGATCCTATCCCTGTCCCCAGTCACATGAGAGGCAAGCTTGGGCTGAAGGGTTTCTGAGTATTCAGTAGTTATTGCCTGAGGAGGAGCAGCCAGTCGTGGTAACTCTCTTCTCCCCCTCCTCCACATTCCCACCAGCACAAGTGACATGGCTGCCCGCCTTTGGTGCCACAAGCAGCAGGGGTGCAGGCCTGCCCCTGCATGTCCTCTGCCATGGAGAGCCGGCACGGCACTGAGCTTGCCCCTTGGCGGGATTGCTTCCCTTCCCTCTCTCAGCAGGCGCCCCACAGATGGGATCTGCCAGGGGGGATCTTCCCAGCCAGCGGGGTGGGTAGAGAAGAGCTGCTGCCTTCGCTGATGGGCCGTTGCTGCCCGTGGAGCACTGAGTCTGGCCACGCTGTCTCCTCCACCGCGGTGGTGGGATGGGTGTGCAGGCGCTGCAGTTAGCTGTGTGTCGGCATGTGGGGAGGCAGCCTGTGGTGTTCACTGCCACCCCTGTAGCACATAAGACCATACCTCTTTCTGGATGGCGGTAGCATGGCACAGCTACCTGGTGAGATGCCCCTGGCCTTGCTTGAAGGCACTGTCAACTCCCTGGATCAAATCCCCGTCTCCAGCTGTGGACAAGAGCAAATGCCTGGACAAGAGCATAAGAACAGGGCAGATATGTAGGGATATTCCTAATACACTGCCTTGTCTTCCCGTACAAGGGATGGAAGGAAGTGTTTTATTTTCTGACCAACTCCTCTTACCCAAAGTTACCTGCCAAAGGCCTGAGCAGCACCCATCCAGAATAGGTACCCCAGGCTTCCCCTCCTGATGGTGGGAGAGCCGGTCCATCACCACTGTGGCAGAGGGAAGGACAGTTTTGGGCTCTCTCTGGATGACCACCTGCAAATTTGGGTGCACAGGAGCCATGGAGTGTGGAGGGAGTAGTGAGGGAGGGCTACACATACCGCTGAGCAGATTCAAAGCTACATGGAGCTGTAGAGTTAGGGCCTGTACAGGGGTCTTCTCTGGTGAGCACATAGAAAAAATGCTTAAATCTACCATTACGCCCACTTCCATCCACCTGAGGGGATTAGGCAGTCCATCCCTCCGTCCAAGGCAGGATCAACAGCACTGTGGTCATTCCTGACAGATACCTATGTGGTGTGTAAAGATATCCATGATGCAGGCTTCATAGTTTTTTAGGCAATCATCTTCTACACGTCTGCATTTTCCTTAAAATTAGAAAGGACTTCTCAAAATGCCTATCCTGAACAGCTTTCATTTCAGTTCAAGCCTGTGACTCCTTGTTGTTTCCACCAAAGACACAGAGAAAAAAGATTACTCCTTGCAGTAACCTGCAGTGAAAGATTGTTATCGTGTCTGTCACTTAGGGTACCTGCCTTTGAGTTGTCTGCTCAGTGTGTGTATATGTGCATACAATGATGTCTTTTAAGGCATAATCTCTGAAAAAGCGTTCCACTGGAGGAGTACGTGTTGAAATCTACAGCAAGGGCTGTACAAAAGTTCCTTCCCAAATAAAACTATTATTTAGTGCTTAATTATTTGCTACCAATTTGAATAGATGCTGCAGTTAAATATGGTCACACCCGATTCACAACATATGTGCCAGAACAAGAGGAAAACAATTAGTCCTTCTGTTCTATTCACATCACATTTACTGTGGAGAAACAGTTTCTTTCTTCATGCAGGAAGATTTTTTAAACGGTTTCTTTTTCTCTCTAGCCGTGCCAACATTCCTTTCACATTAGAAAACTTGAACAGATTTAAGCCCTCATTCAAAGCACGGTTTATAGTACAAACATGCTACAGTTGTCAACACACAATGCACAAACACACGGGGGCAAAAATAGACCGAGCGGAGCGGCTGCTAGCCCGTATTGCTAAACTGCTTGTGGGAGGGGGGGAATGAAACTATTTTTTACAAACAGCCAGCCAAACTCTTCGAAGTCTCAGCAAGTCTATATTTGGAGTAATTATATGACTATGTTACATCTTGGCTAATTACGACAGTCGTGTTAAATAATGAAATTATTCAGCCATTTCCCTTTGTGTGAGAAATGGCCCCAGATGGTTACCCTCATCCATTTCATACCAGTGTAGTGCAGCAGCACTACTTATTAAGAGCATATGGGGAAATATTTTAAGTGCAGTGGAACAAGCTTTATACTGCAGTTCATTTTAAAGAAATAAACAAACTGCAGTAATTCCTCAAATTTTTTATTCCACAAATGTTCTGTAAAATTCTTGCTATATCCGGGCTCTTACAACATAATTTTAAAAGCTGGCAAAGGAAATAAGTGTTATAAAAGCAAATCACTATTCTGTAGGATTCATGACATAAGAAGTGGTAAAACTAGTGTTGTCTATAAGATTTAAGATATATACGCCACAACAAAAAAGTTCAATCATCTCTTTAAAATACAATTTACCTCAGCACACTTTTGCTTCATCTGCTTGGATTCCACAGATTAGCTTTATAACACAACCAAGGAGACAAGACTTATTGAAATTCCACCTGTCCCCAGTGGTATGTACCCAGAAATGATGCCAAGTCTAGCATGATGTCAAAATGAATTCACTCACACGAGCAGAATTAGCCTAACTGCAAGCATTTGATATTGTCCAGAACTCTTCGAAAAGGGAGAAAAGCTAAACTGGGCTGAATCTTGATTAGGGAAAATATTATGCAAAAACGAAGTGCTACGATTTCTGCTGAATATTCATCTCTGAAAATTATTTTGTTAGCCTTCTCATTTAGCGCTTAGGTGTACTGGGGCACTGTTATGCAAAGGGATGACAGCAGTATATCCACAAGGCTATCTTGTTGCATCCTAATTGAACAATACAATAAACTCCAAGCGCTTATGCACGTCTTTAGAGAGAATATTCATGGAAGAGCTGAAGCCTTACCTTCAAAAATGACAGAATAAAACCAGAATCAAATAGATGTATTGCAGTGCCAGTCCCAAGCTTGTTTTCTAAGAGAACAAAAATCTCTTTTTTTACTTGTTTGCAGGTGGCCATACATATATTAGTTTTTAAGCTCTTTTTGAGTTTTTGTGTAGGCTGTTTTTTACATAGCATGACTGAAATAGGAACCATTTGGAACAGGGTCCTGGGTTAGATTTGTCAAGATTCTCTAGATTTAGCCTTAAAAAAAAAGAGTAGGTTATCTACAAGTAAACTGGCAGAGAGGGGCGTTTGAAATTGAGTGGGGTTTTTTTAAGAAACATTTGGAACTTAGTGTCTTGAAAAGTATCATTTCCTGTAAGTGGACATCTATCTCCAAGAGGTGGCCCATAAAGTCTTCTGCCGATTCAGGATGCTGGGCCCCTCTTTTAAATGTTGGCATCCTCTTCCTCTTCTACAGTTGCTGCTCAGTAATGTTGGCTGGCAGTTCCCACCAGTCCCCTTCAGAAAGGAGCTCAGGCTCTGCAAACTTAGCAAGCCATCCCCTAAAGTCCCTGGCGGGGTGAAACCAGCCTCCCCTGGAAAGACATCACACTGTGCGGGTGAGGGGACACTGAAGGAACAGATTACAAGGGAAATGCAGGTGTAATTGGGGAAAATTGCTTTGTGTGTGTGTATGTGAGAGATCTTGCAGAGGAAATGTCAAGAGCAGAGGTGGAAATATATCAGGATGAAATTGAAGGGAGTTATGAGGTACAGCAGAAAACTTGAACAGATTTTGAAGAGGATACAGCTTCTCTTTTACCTAACAACAATCATTTGGTGACTGTGGGAACAGCAAGGGTGTTAACCATTAGCACAAGTGCCTACAGTACACTTTTTTGTGGCAATGGTTCCTGGTAATAGTGGAGAAATAGGTAACTAACTCATGGAAAGGCTAGAAATAATATGATGTACGCAAGTCTTTTGCAAGGCACAAAAGATTGTCAACACTAAATGATTTAATGGATGATTTCTGTAGCCTATTGTTTTGCATTCAATTGCCGAGTCATCTGTTTTAGTGTCCATGAGGTTTGTTAAGGTCAGAGCTTCTTTCTGGTGTCACGTTGCAACTGAAACGCTTAATGTAATAGTTAACATGCAGCTCATGAATGGATATTTTTCCCCTGAAAGAGATATTTAGGTGAGGATACTCAGGATTATCGTGGGCAGATTTATCAAGAGGTTACAGGATGAAAAAAAAAGAAAAAAAAAAAAAAAAAACAACCAAGGAAAAGCTCCAGTATTCCCTGGCAGATAAATCTGTGATGGCTAAATGTATCTGATGGTTGTAGTAGCATTTTGCTAAACAATGTTTAGAGTTCCTTTAGTGCATATTTTGGCAGGACACTGTTGTTCCCTAAGAACGTAAAATTCATATGCCTAAATATTGGAAACATATTGCAATTAAAATTACTGCTTTATTAATAGGTGTTTGTGAGCTATGTGATACCCCACTCCAGCAAAATTAGAAATGGCTAAGAAACAGCCATACCTGATGAACTGAAACAGGACCTAGAAATTCAACATAAGTACAATCTATTACAAAGTGGGGAAAGCATCTGTATGCTAAGAGTGTAAACATGGAAATATATTGGATTTTGAACTGAAGCTCAAAGAATCTTTATTTCTAAAAATACTGAAATCTACATAATTTCCTTTGCCACGTTATACATGAGATCATCCTTTAAAAGTCCATAGGAAGGCACTGATGAGACTGAAGGTTCAGAGGGACCTGTCTTCTAAGATTTAGCATTCCTAACACAATGCCATTAGACAGGCAGTAGAAGGTGCTCTTGTAACAGCAAACAATGGTCCTTGATTTGACCAGTTAGAGCTCAAAATCATCCTGTCCCTCATGTAGCCCAGCATCCTGTTATTTCAAAAGCCATGGAGCCAACTGATTGCACAACCTAATTGTTTTATAATCAAGCAAGGCCAGCTTTAGTTACATAGAAGTGTATAGAGAGAGCTATACTTTTCAAAGTCTCAGTTGATCTCTTTGGTATCTCCAAAGATTTCTAAATTGTATAAATAGTTCCTATTGTTGCTAGGATTGCATGTGGGTTTATGTATGAAGAATGGTGTGAGGGAATAAGGAAATAAAGGTCAGTATCACACATGTACTTCATGCAATACTAGTGTTGGCATAGCCACTGTGGTCTCAGTACCCGAGAGGCAAGTTTTGTAGGATTTCCTCACTATTGCCTGGGATAACAAGTTATTGGATAATAATTTTCCAAAAGTTTATTCCAGGTCTCAACCTCACCTTTCCATAAGACTTAACCACTGGCCCAGCCGTTCTCCTTAAACACTACCCAATGTCCTGATAAGATCTGCCTCTAAAATACAACCACTACTGGCTTTTCCACCTTGCCTTGACTCTCCCAAAAGTTCAAGCCTCCCATAAATTCTTCAACAGAATACTTTTGTGATGTGGGAACTTACCCTGTTGCTTTTGCTTACTTTCTCAAGTCCTCTATCTCTGGCAGCTGTCTTGTCCCACACCCCTGGAAGTTCTGACAGATCTGATGGTGCAGAATGTTTCTTTTAAATAGAATAGAAAAGCTAATTTTTACTATGTATGTTTTTTCTGTGTGTCTATTAGGATAGATGAGTGTGAAATAACTTTTACTGTTTCAGTGTCAGCTGCTTGGAAATCTGCGCCCACAGTCTTCAAGAACTGGATATGTTTTTTTTCAGTTATTGGTGATGGAGAAAAACTCAACCATTTTTTCAGTTGTTTTAACACCCTATCTGGTATCTGAGAGCATGTTTGTATCTGAGTATTGCTGCAGTTCTACAAGAGAGCCGGCGCTTTCCAAGCCCTTTTACGTCCCTAGGTAAAATTAAGTGTGCAATTGTAGAAAAGAGCTTGCGACTGAACAGTTGTTGAAGGTTTCTGGTTCCAATGGTTGGGACGTGGATCTCAGCACTTGGAGAATGAGGTTCGTGGAAGAGAAACAGATAAGTAACACATGTTAAGTTAGCCGGAACATTTAAAAAAAAAAAGTTAACATTTTCTTTGGACATTAATGGATGAATTTCAATTCATCCCTCCAAGATCTAAAACAACTTACAGCTGTTACTTTCTGGAGGAAGACGCCATCCAGTATTTTGATTCTGACTATGCACTGGAAATGCCTGCGTATTTTCACTCGCATCTTAGTATCAGTATAACAATACTACTATCATTATTCTCTGAATAAGTCCCTTTTATAAGTTTTTATAGTTCGTGATGCTTCCCTGTGTGAAGAAAGTACAGTGCCTTTTCGTTAGGCTTCAGTCTGCCAGCAGGTTTTAGTGTCATTTTAATACATATGAAACTCACGCTAAAATGAAAACTCATCCTTCTAGTTATGTAACAGTAAGTTAGAAAATACTGGTAAACACAATTTTATGGGCTTAATAGGTAGTGAAAAAAACCCTGATTATTAGGACTAAGGTGTATCAGTTTGGGTGACTATATTTCTATTCACCTACCTAGATAAATGCAGTCCCATTTTCAGGGGTGTTTGAGCATCCATAAGGAGGTGGAGCAGCAAGGGGTCAGTCAGAGTATAAACCTGACCATTTTATGGTGAGTGCAGATTGCCTATGAAAACTTTGGCAGCTACATTTCATTTTCAGTCCAAGGTGCTTATTTGCATGCAATTAATTAGGAACAGTTTGGTTAAAAGATTGTTTACACAAATTTTTAACTAACACCAGTGTCTGCCTGCAGAATGAAGCTAGCCTTTCCCATTAAATGTGCTTAAAAAGGTAGAATAATCTACCTACCATGTTCTAACAATCTTGAACAGTCTCCTAAATTTCTTGTAATATGAGTGCTAGTGAGATTACATTAACAATGTAATCCTATATTGGCTTGTTATCTTGTTCTGTTGTAAATTAAGACACTTGAATGCTATAGACTTGAAAATGGGCCACCAAAGAGAGTCACACAATTAGCAGCACAGATGCGTCAAAGCAGTTTGGAAAAACCTGAATGAGGAGATGGGCAATAGGTAAATTTTATCATGTGTACCGAAATCCCAGACTCTGAGCTGGTGGCCGCTGCCAGCTGGAGCAGTGTTGTACCAGGGCCTTGCATCATACATGCTGCAGTGTTGAATCTGGGCTGGCAATCTGTGGTAGACCTTCAGTCTCTCACCCAGGCTGCATGTGACTGTTACTGCCTGTATTTCCACTTACTTACCTTGCTTGCTTTCGTTTTTGTCTCTTATTGAACGTGAATGAAGTAGTACAGCTTTCTTTTCTTGCAACTTCAAAGCAGTCTTACAGACCTTGCAAAAGTGAGAGAAGAGTTACTGAAGAAGCAATTCTTGGTCTATTTTTTCCTGACATTTAAAGGTACATATTCTTAGAATAATGAAAATAATTTCAGCTTGTGCTACATTACACTTTTTAAACTGATGCTCTTTCCCATTTGAGTAGCACCATTGCAGAATTTATTTCAAGGTCCCTTATTTGATCGGGAATAGTCTTGCCTTGCCTCAGCTGTCCTTTACAGCTGAGATCAAAGTATCTTGGGTATCTTCTACAACTGTATCTCCTGTAGTTCCTGATTAATTACAATATTAGTAGCAAGATAAATCAAAAGGATATATGCTTAGAGAAGCCCCAGACATTGCAGATATTAATTAATACATAAGAACTTGTTAATGATATTTTAGAAGTAAAAAGTACACTGATGTTTTGAAGTCAAGATTTCAAAAAAATAATCAGCAATTTTGGTGCTGCAGTTTCCACGTGTTATCAACTAGAGACAGTTTAAATAGAGAATATTTTCAGGAAGTGTCTAATAAACACTCTTGAAAGTGTCACAGTTTGTCCACCCAAAATTAATATAATGTTAAAATCTGATTTAAGTAATGGAATCATATCTAGATGTAGTGAGAAAGCACCAATACACTTCTATAATCCTTTATGATTGTCTGAGGGATTTAATTTTAAATAATAAATGTAACTATCTACAATTAAATGAAAAATATTAACTTGGTTTTTTTGTATTGACACTATTTCATTTGAAAAGGGGATCTTTTTTAGGTAATGAAAAAAGTATCCTGAGGGGTACTGCATGGTAAAACATTTAAGGCATACTTCCTTTTTATGCCGGGGAACTTGGAACAGAAATTCTAAGCATACGAAGTACTTCCATTTCCTCAAGCGCTTACACAGTCTTTGTTAATAAAGTACTTGTCCTCTCCCAGTCTGTGGTGTGTAGGAGTTACCCCTGTGCCGATAAGGTGGGGAAGGACCACTGCCCAATTAGACCAATAGGGAAATTCGGGGCCAAAGAGATGAACGGCCTTAGTTCAGGTTGCTGAAGGTGTCTGTGACAGAGCAGGGAACCAAAATCACTTCAGATCACAGATCAACACATAATTAGGGAGATGTACTTACTCTCTGAATTCACTTAAGTTTGTCTCTTGTTTTCAGCTTCCTATGCGCTCTCACTGCATAACTCTCACATAACAAAAGCAAACATCAGAAGAAAATATCAAACCCATACTTTTATATGCAAGAATATTTTAACAGTCGAGAAAAGTTTACCTACCTTCTTACATTTGTAAAACAACCGAATTTTTATCCTACTTAGGAATAAAGTAAAAATCTAACCTCAAACCTGTGAGAATATATACTGAAAAGCTTAGCCCATAAGGTGAGTACTATGAAACATTCTGATGCAGAATGCGCAAGACATTGCCAATGCCAAATGCAGCATCAGTTACATTTAAAAAGTAAATCTATACTGATTTTTACATTATAGCTACAAGATGAAACTAAGCATTTGCTAAACAACTTTGAGCTAAACCATCCATTGCTAGCAAGTAGAAGATAATCACCTTTTCTTCAATTATATAGTTTCAGGAAATACTGCCAGCTGTGTTGTCAAAGCATTGAATAGTGCTGTGCTAGAAGCCATGTAATTAAGTACACAAAAGGATCAGATTATAGCTTGTTAAAACGATTACTTTTTCACACCTGAGACTATTGCTCTTTGAATTAACAGGAAGAATAGGAGAGCCTGGTTTCAGGCACTGCTTTAAGTCCTATGTTTGCAACAGTATTTTATTTTAAACACTGAAAATTCAGCTCATCTAAATTAAATAAGATTCTCTATTTGGATGTTCAAAACAATTTGTTAAAAAAGCATTCAACATTTTTAGCTCATCAGTGCTGATCCACCTAATTACCTGTCCAAATATCCTCAGTCTAAAGCCTGTTCTCTATCCTTTTATTTGTAGTTTTTATCTCCTATAACCAGCTTACACAAGGATCCATGTAGTCTATTCCCTTTGTTGATAGTGATGTATTACAATGTTGGTTCTCCATGTGATGTTCACTTTGAACACTGCCTGTGAGCTGTAACAAGGAAATGCGTTGAAATGCATAACAGTACTGTGGAGATGCTTTTGCAGTAACCCAATTCTATCTCCCATAAGCTGCAAAAAAGTTGAACAAAGCACCAGCTCTGTTGTCAATTTGGTGTGGCAACAAAAATGTCTTTTTTGGGATTGTAAAAAACCCTGCCATGTTGGAAAAGGTATGGCTCCACCACCACAGCTAAGGGGGAGGCCAGTGACATGGCAGTTAAACATGAGAAAGAGGCTTTCAGAAAACCCGAGGGTTTAATATGTCTTGGGAGAAAAAAATTGCCAGCCAAACAGCATGCCCACTCCGGTTTGCGAGGGGCTGAGAGCATCCACTTCTTTTAATACACATGCTTTCATCCCCGTCCAGTGCTGTTGTGTTTATTGCCATCCACACAAAGCCGCTTGCAGATGAATCAATGGAAATGGCAGTGGCTTTGGGGTCCAGTCGTACTTTGTGGTTTTGAGGGAGGAAGGAAGAGCGAGTCTGTTTGTTTGCATTTATGTTCTAAATGTGATTATTTACAGCCCACTGCAGTTGTGCTCATTAGCAATGGTATGCATTACAGACTGAAAAGCTGGGCCAACAAGTTTCCATAAAAAAATTTAAATAAAAAGAAGAAAAAAGGAAATTTAGAATTACGTGATCGCATATCTAGTCAGTTGTTTCTTAACTGAAGCAGAGATCAGTGCATTGCAAGGCACAGAATTTCAGATTCAACAGGTAGTTCCCTAAATGAACTACCTTGTTCTTCTGCACAATATACAGACATTATCCCTTTAATAGTTTTGGCCTTTAAGATGGCACAGTAACCCACACATCCTCAAATAATACCACCAGATATCCTCAGATGCTTTGTTTGGCAGAACATTTGAACAGAGAAAATACGACAGGTAAAACAATAAGTTCACCTGGAGAATCATTACTTTCTCCTAAAAGGCAACCCCACTTGTTACAGGTATAGTCACTGCACTAACATCTTCTGGTGGTTGAAGTTATGTTTGTGCTTAAAGTAGCTTGAGTTTATGCAAAGGATGCACTGCAATACGAACAGGGCGTTGGCCTCTGCTGCTTTAGACACTGGACCAGTAGGGACCAGTGCATCCCCATGCTCACAGCACAGTTTCCATTTGCTTTTTCCCATGCGTACTCTTTGCACAATTCACTCCTTAAATGGATCTCACATTCCACCAGCCATCTCTCTCCCCGCAACAGATATCCGTCAGAGGACAGATCATCATGAAGGGAAAATAGCCAGCGTGGTTTTTTTCTTAGATGGATTTTTGGCAAACGGGCAGACAGTTTAGAGCACAAATGTTATGAAGCGGAGTTGCCAAGTCACAAGGCATTTCCCTTTTCCTGGTCAGCTTGCTCCTCTCAACCCTGTCTGATACAGAGGTTTTGGTGCAGCTACCTCATGATGTCTGCGTCCTCTGGAGCCACGTCACTCAGACTGTCATCTTTGCCGTGTTGCAGCTGATAGGTTTTGCTTGTGCTTCCAGCATCCTCCTCCTATTTTGGAAAATTACTTTTTATCATCCTGGTATCCCGGTGACCAGTGTAGTTCTGGCGCTTTCAGTCTGCAACCTGTTCTAGCACCAGCACAAGGGAAAGGAGGGAGCACCAGACAGAGGAGTTTAAGGAAGATTCATTAGCCTTTGCAAGCCAAATGCAATGTTTCTTATGAACAGACGTAACTAATAGCACCGGTCAGAAGCAGACAAGAGTCAGGAGAACGCAGGTATTATGTAAGCTGCACACACATTTACGTCACAGTCGGATCCTGATCTCCAACACCCCCTTTGACCTCATATTCAACTTTATTTTGAATACACCTGCCAGCCATCTTCCGTTGGGCAGTGTTTTTGCAGTGTGCAGGGTGACCTCTGAGGACATTGATGACATAATTAAGATATCTCAAAAACTGGTCAAGCTTTAAACCTCCATATCTGGAAGCACTATATGTATGCTTGAAAGTCTTCTGATGTCTTGCAGAAATCCAGGTTCTCTGTATCCCATCCCTATTTTCCAAATCTTGCTTTAAAGTGAACAGAACAGGAGGAAGTTTATTTTGTGCTGAACATGGGTATAAGCCTAGTTCAGGACTTTGTAATTAGTTAGCTTATTTCGCAGAACGCTGCATATGGCATGCAGCAAGTGATTGCAAAATGAGTAATAAATTAACCTGTAAAAAATATGAAACTTTGGCTCATGACAGATTTCCAAACAAAAGTGTTGGACGTTGGATGTTATTTTGATTTTTAACACCTGCAAGCACATGGAGATCTATTTCTCCACCACGCTCCTAGCCTGAAGCCACAGATGTATTTTGCTCATATTGCAAACAAACAGGCTTATCTGGAGTTTAGGGTTTAACTTCTGATTAAGCTTTCAGGTGCTAATGCAACAACAACAATTATTTTAAGATGGGTGGTTGTACCTATTCCAGTTATGCTGTGCTGCTTCAGCAGATTTTTAATTCTCATGTGTGCATTTATTTTGTAGTTTATCTTGGCATTACAAGAAACATTCTTCAGGAATCTCTTGAAATCCCAGCAGTCTTCTCCTATATATGTCTTTTACATACATTCTTATAGGAAAGAGTTTCTGACAGGCTGTAAGAAGTCTGATAATTTTATTTCTGACCTGGACATTAAAGGTTGTGCAAGTGTGCTGTGAGAGACTCTTCCTTATTTTCCTATTCCTTTTTACCCAAACAGTTGGCTCAATCAGCTTGCAGAAGGCATCGTGTAACTACTACATATAACATCTCAGTTTAGGACTCCCATGATATTGCATAGAGAGTGAATTAGTGAATTGATCTCCCTAAAATAATACCATAGATTTTTGTTTGCAATATATTAAAATATACTTATTATATTAATGTATTTTTGTTCTCCTCTTGCATTCAAACTATTCCCAGCAATTAGAGAAGAACATTGTAAATTCTCTTCTGATTTATGGAACCTTAAATAATTTTCTTCAGTGGAACTTATCCTGCTGGTTGTATGGTCAACACATGTTAAACACTTGCTCTGTAAAAGCACTGCTAAGCTCATTAAACTCAGAAGAAAACCCCAAGAATTTAAAAGAAGCTAAAGTAATAATGTAAGTTTAAAAAAAATTGAATGGCTTGCTTTGTCTTAAAAATGTGGTATTAAAACAGAATGGATAACTTAAAAACATCTACTTTTTGGTAGATTATGTTTCATTTTTTTAAAACCAGAGTTGTAGCTATCATAAATGAAAATCTGTAATGCATGCACACATTTAACTAAATACGATAAAGCCTGTAGAATCACGCTGCAATGGATGTGCAGACACCAGGGGAGTCAGGAGAGAATTAAGGCATTGCTCTGTTAGGGAGACGGCTTCCCTGTTAGTCTCTGCTTGAAAAGGGAGACCTGAGGGGGATCCCCTTCTTCCTCTTCTAATGTTTATCTTCAGGCTACTTCTGAGTCGCGGTGAAATCTAGCCCACGTTGAAGAGCCTAGCTCTGGCACTGTGGGACTCGGTAAGGGCTGCAAACGCCTGCCCAGAGGCTGCCCTGTGCCCTGTGCTGCGGCCAGCAGGCTCTCCAACCGCATCCTTCCAGGAGGAAGCCAACTGGGTTTGTCCCCATGGGCTCCTGTCGTACCTTTGCTACAGAGCGCGAATCTCAGGCTTGCCCTCTGGCTTCTCTGAGCTGCAGTGCTGTATTCTTGTGCTCTTTGCTTGGCTATGGTGAGAGAGAGGACAGTGGGGCAGAGGAACCCAACGCTGCCATGCCATGTCTTTGTATATGCAGGCACTCAAAAGTGTACCTGCTTTTTCGGGGCCATTTGGGAAATATAATTTGCAGTCTTCAGGTGCCCACTATGTGGCCGCAGGGGTGATAATCTGACAATATTTTGTTCTTCCTTTGAAACAAAGTCAGCAGAGATACTGGAACTGCTGCCAGGGAAACAACATGTAATCTGTAATAAATTATCATTAACTTTCACGGGAGAGACAAAAATGGCATCCCCCCCAGTCTCTGAAATCACATGAAATACAATACAGACAGTTAGGTTTGATATTTGGTTAGGTTTGATACGTATTTCTAGGTCACAAAACAGTGTATATTTAATAACAGCTCTAACTTCTGGCAGCTCGTAGTCTTTTATGGGAAAGAATTTGATAGTGTTACTTTAGTTCTTGGGGGGACGTGTGCTTACATCCGCACCTTTTCCTCGTGCCTTTGATCTATGTGGTGGTTTTGGAAGACTCCATGTTGGCTGAATAAGCAGTGAGTGCTGTGCCAGGACGTGCTCAGGATTTGGCTACTGGTGGGCAGCAGCGTAGGTACGAGGTCCTACCTCTAGTTACAGTGAGGGCTTCTTTCCCCAGGGGTCTCTGTCAGTACTGTGAATCTTAAATAGTAGCACAGTGAGGCAAGCTCAGCCCACGATGAGGATGCAGGCAATTCTGGGCATTCACCTCGACTCTGACGGCTCCATACAGCTGCCTTGCACATTATGGTTCTCATCTGCAAAATGAAAGTAGCACTGTCTTACCTTGCCCACTCCAAAGGGGATGTTGAAATAAAGTTTTTCCTCTTTGCTCTGTTGCTAGGATTTGTGCTTGTTATTTTAATTACTGCATTTAGTTAAAGTAGGGACATTCCTCTCTATGATCAGGCCTTTACTTAAAAGAAAAAAAAATATTTTCTTATCTTAAATTTTGTTTAAAAATGCCATTCAGATTTGTTAGCAGTTGATTGCTTATCCTGGAAAACAAGCTTCAAAAAGACATCCAAAGCAAATGCTTTTTTGCAACTCTTTAGACTGCGGATACAAAGTGAGTGACCCATAGCCTTTAACTAATATACACAATTCACTACTTAATGAATTGTGAATTTAATTGGCAGTGGTGTAAGAATTCCAGAAATAACTGAAGATTTAAATTCTTACAAAAATATGTTACCAAGTTGTCCTGCCTCAAATCTGCAAGAGGAATGCTTTTGTTTATACAGCCCTTAGAGTGATTCATCCACATATTTCTAAATACAGCTGATCTGGGTTTTTTGCTACAGGAGAAGGTTCTCTTCAGACCTCGATAAAGGCTAAACCACATCCATCTCCCTGCAGATGCACAGGAGGCAAATTACAGTCTCCTGAAGCAAGTAGAGAAGAACAACTGATGCTGTTCGTTGCAGGTGGAGTGTGAACTTGCCTCCATGACTGGGTACTGGAGTGGCCATACAACAGAGAGCTGGCCTTGTTCTAAGAGTTTCATACCATATTAGAGGGATTATACCTCAGTGTACAGTTCAGCCAGGCAACCTGAAAAGTCAGAAGCAAACATCGTTTGGGTTGCGCTGAATACAAAGTTCTTTGATTTGTTTTCCAGCTTGAAAAACCTCTGAAAGGGTTTTGTGGAAAATTCGACAGAATTGGAGCAACACGTTGCTGCCTGGACCACCTCTAACAGGAACCAAGGAAACAAAGGAGCCGGCTTGCAGAACTTGTGGAGGTGGGCTTGATGGCAGTGCTAGTGCCATCTCCCTTTTATCCAGGCATCTGATAATCAGGGCACACTCTGCCTCCTGGAGTTTGAACTTACTTCTGCAAGAGGTATCATGGGGAGACTCTACTCTAGACCATGCTGCTTGGGAAATTAGTTCCCTGGTCAACAAAGCTCAGCTGTCTCACAGTCCTTTTAAGTCACTAATACCTCACTAATGAAGGCCTCAACATCAATGGCTCTAATCTGCTGATCTGCTCCTCCTGTGCCGCTTTGCTTGCTGATGTCCGCAGTCCCACATACGTACCCTGTTCTTTAGACTGGACTACCCTTTCTTCTAATTCCCTTCTCCCCTCTGAGTACTTCTGCTCTGCTTCTACTTGGTTTAATCCTTGTCCTCCTTTGCTTTTGTCACCCAACCAAAACAAGGGAATGACAACCTGTGAATAGCAGATCATAAAGTCTCAACAGAAATGACACAGACTGGGATTTTCCAACATAAAGTGCTTCACTCCCATGTATTCAAACTCATCTAAAACACCTTTGCTTGTTCTTTTTTCAGCTATGTCTTCTGGGAAAGACTCTACTTGCATTTGTGTTTTTAAGTTATTACCTGTCCTGTCTTCGGAGAACTGCCTGCTCTTCTCATCGTTTGGATACTGCTCTTCTCTCTCTTTCTATCTGCATGTTGCACTGCATTCACTCCAACACTGTGTTAGCAGAGCTGCCTGTTTGCTGCAGTGAGTTGGAGTGGGCCACTTTGTAACAAGAGACAAAGTACAGTAGGGATGTGGTGAGAGTACAGACCCCTTAAGACATACTGAACATGCACCAGAGAAGCCTGAAACAGTGTTTTGCTCTTGTAGTTGCCCTGTGAGTGTGCTGCAGCTTCCCAGGCCCAGTGCCATAATGCAAGGTTCAGTGCAAAGAGGCACGGATGGTTTCAGGATTGATAAGTGAAACAAATTTGAAACCAGGATATATCTAGGTGGGTCTAGAATTTAGCAGTAGCTGCACAGGCAGGAATTTGTGCAGGGATACAAGGAAGCAGCTTATATTTCATATTTCTTATGAAAAAGGCAAAAAGTCCAAATCAACAAAATAAGCTCCCTAAAGCACTCCCTGTTATTTATAAAGGTCCTAAGAAATCAAGTTGCAAAATTAAGCACCTGAGTTAGGAAGTGCCAGTCATAAGATTTTATGGCCAACCTCAATGCCTCTGAATTATGATTCAGTTCTGCAAGTATTCTGGCCCACGTCTCATTTACAGTGCATGAAAGACTGCAAAGCAGTTCTATATTTGACTTATATGTACAAAAGAAGAGGATTTGGTTTTGCAGATTAGGTGTTCATCTGACATAGATTGAATAAAAACCATGTGCTGGTATCCTACAGAGGTAATAGTGTCTTAGACTTTGCCTGCAGTTTATTACAATGTCTTCTGCTGAAGAGAGGGTTTATTGCCCATCCCAACCTAGTAGCTTTTCTTTTTGTTGCACAGAGGGTCCAGTTCAGCGAACACATACTAACCACATGCAATAGCCTTTTGCTGAATTGGAGCCCTAGCAAATGATGCCTACCACAATATCTTTTCTTTAAGAAATAACTTCTGATGATGATTTTGATTTGGAGAGGTTTCAGTTTCACATTAAATAAAAGACATCTATAAACTTTGCTTACCCTTTCCATACACCATTGCCAATGTTCACTTTTAGTATCTTTTCACAACATTTAAGCTGCACATTTTTAAGGCAAAGCCTACCATCCTAAATACTCCCTCAGCAGCTGCAGCTAGCAGTTCTTACAGAACAGAGGTACCTAGCATTGCGCTTGGAAAACATGCTTTTACCGACCTACTGATGATGTCTAAAAAGCGATGTGGCAGGTCTTGTTGAAGGCCTCAAGGTTCAAATCAATGGAAGCAGGTATACGTACCAATAATTGTTTAGATATCCAATTATGTTTCCTATCAAATGGGTGAAGAGTCTCATCAGAGTGTCCTGTCTAATAGAAAGCAAAACAGATTACATGCCAGGATCAGCAGGTGAGTGAAACGTATCACATTGTTCCCATGAAACTGTGTCTTACAGGTGTCTGATGTTTCATCGTGAATAATAATATTAATGATTTTAGTACCATTTGTCACTATCTGCTTCTGCTTTCGTGGAGTTTATTAAAGTCAGATCAGCAAGGTAGGGTAGCAGAGAGGAAATTAAACCTTATGCTCACCTGTGCCAGACGCTGCCACCAGACAGAGCTGGTTTGCACCACTAACTGCAGAAAGGTGTTTTACTTTGCCAGAACAAAAGTGGTAGTCATGGCAGTAGCAATACTGTCAAGCCAAAGATGAAGCTTTCTCAGTTTTTCTGCCTCTTACAGACCCTAGAGTCTGGAGAAGAATATGGGAATAGAGCTCACACATATGGTACTTCTACCTAATATTTCCCCAGCCTCCAGCTTTCTGAATCATATGAGGTTTCTATATAATTAAGAAAACCCTTAACCTGTGCATTTTCTGTAGCTGCCCATTGGTTCATGTAAAATTGTAGCATCCACAGCATCTGCATCTCGTGGGAAGCAGATCTACAGTGTGACAAAACACATCCATTGGCTTGCTCAGAATTTGGATCCTATGAGGTTCATTTAATGCCCTATAGTTCTTATACTGGAAGAGAAAGCAACCCCTCCGTGTCATACCGTGGTTTTGTAGACCTCTATCATATTCACTTTCAGACGTCTCTTTTCCAAACGGAAGAGTCCCAGTTAACTATCATTTGTGGATGTACTGTTGGCTGCAGAAATTGGCATCCCTAACCTTTGCAAACCCACTAAGACTTGGTTGTCCCTAGGCTGCAGGAGATATCTCTTGCTTTCATTCACAAAACACTGTATTTAGCAGCTATGTTGGTATGTCTCTGTGCCTCTCAGTCGTCTGGAGCTCCTGGATCCAGCCCCAGTGCTGGAAGCAAAAAATAAAACCATATACACTTAATTTTTTATAGGTCACTTAAGCGGGCATAAATTATTCAGAGCTGAAATTTGTCCAGCACAGCAGACTTTAACAGATCTCGTCTCACAAAAAAATGTACCATAGGAATTTTTACTGATCTTAGGGACTCACAAACCTGCAACATCAGTATCCCACCTACTGGCATAATGCTTCCTAGGAGCGAGCTGAGACACTGAATCAGACCTAGTGAATCACCAACACCCAGGAACATCCTGAGGACTCCTAAGCTAAATGTTGACTGTGTTTGACCCTGCGTGGTTTGTTCAAGATGAAATCCTGATTTCGCATGGCTAGAGCAGATCAGTAACGTTCTTCATTAGTTACTGGCGCCTCCTCAAATTTGGAATCGTGCCTAGCTGTATCGAGTCCCCAGAACTATTTGTTCAAACTGGCAGAGGTTTTGTCTTTTTTAACCATTAATCACTAAATTGTGCAAAGTAAAGAACAGGAGACAGAGCGAGAGCAGCGTATAGCCACAGACATAATAAATAGTTTACCAAGAATATTAAATGAAGTCACATGTATAGTTCGCTAGTTATTTATCTTTAGTACACACCAGCTAAGAGTGGACTAAAGTACATTTGCTGACAAGATTTGTGTGCCATCAGGAAAACATTTTCTAGAATTACCGCAATAGTCCAGATATTATACTAAGAATAATGATGACAGTGCTAACATAGTACCTGAAGAACTTCTCTCAGTCAGAGGATGGTTTTAGGTGTGTGGATGGAAAAGATAACAAATTTTCCTTATCAGGAAAAATTTGAAAGCCAATTAAAATATTTTTTCTTTGCAAAGACTGTGATTTGGCAGTTGATTTTATAAATGTTCTTCAACTCAAGCAAAAATGTTTTCCATTAAAAAAAAACATTATTCTTTTGCTCTTCAGTTGCGTAAGACAAGCCTGAGACAACCATTTTATTGCCGAAGTCTGTTTAAATTTATCTTGTGACTAATTGGGCTTTGATTAAAGTACAATAAAACATTAAGTGTCTATAGGCTGAGTCCAATGATTACTTTTGCTTCTTCTCAAAAGATAGATGGCTTTTGAGCCTGTATGACCCAATATTTCAGGGTTCTTTAGTCTAAGGAACTACTGGTGCTGTAAGTACTTGCAGCAGTACTTACAGTTTGTGGTTACTTGCAGTGTGTAGCAATTTGTGGTTACTTGCAGAAGAAAACCACCACATAATGTACCATATTGCTGTGCCATCTTTATAAAAAAATACCATGATTTGATTAGCTTGTAGAAACAGCAAATCTTTACTTTCAGGACAGGAGCTGGGAATTCCATGTCTCCAAGTCTGTTTGGGAAGTATTTGAAATGTCTCTTGCTCTAAGCATCTGCCATAAGATCCTGTGACTAAGCCCCTAACTTAGTGTGATGGCAATTTATATTCTGCTTGCAATACCATAAGCTGAAGAGTGTGTATTTTAGTTTCCTACCATTTTCTACTATTGAGCATACAGAAAAAAAAATATCAACATACTTTGTATGTTAATACAAATAAATATTTATTTCTTCCACCCCTCCCCTGCCCTCACTGACATAAAACTGAAGTGCCCCTAATGGAGGAGCTGGCCTCAGGGTCAATACAGAATTGGGGATAATGCTTGTGCTTTCTCCTATTATTTTTATACCTTTTTTATTAACACTCTGGTTTATTTTTCTGACTTTCTCAGGTGTCTGCTGTTGTGCCAGTAGGAAGACGGTACATGACCCATTCAAATGCAGTTGTCACCATCTTGCTCACTGTTGCTTTCCATCTGTACTGGGTTTTCAGATGTGCTGCTGTCCTAAAAGCTCAGCCATGCAGAAAAAAATCTCTGGCCCAAAACCTGCAGCTGTGAAAGTGTAAATTTATCCCTTAGCATTGAAAGGACAAATTAAAAATTTACATGTGCAATCAGAATTTTTCTTTGTCCTTTCTCTGTTTCTTTACCAGAAAAAAAAAAAAAAAAAGTGAGTACAAAATACACGCTGAAAGGCCTTCTACACTACTGAGGTCATACTCTGAACAATAACACAGAAAATGCGGTGTGATATAGTTTCACATCTATGTAACAGCAGCTTTTATGGAATTTCGTTGAGTTTACAAGACATATTTGTCCACCTGCCAGCTCTGCAGGCTTCTGATCTTCTTGAAATCCAAGCTGCATTCTCCTTGACTTCTTCATTGTCACCATAACTTTCCACCAGCCAAACTGTGTCTTGCGTTGTATTTATGCAAGCACACGTTCTTCAGATTCTGTTTCTAGTTAATCTTTTTCATTCCCTGTCTTCCAGAGACTGTCTGGAGAGACAAGATTATGGCCTTGGATTTGGAACATATTGATACATGATGCAGAACAGAAAATTGTTAATTCATGATGCAGAACAGTAAAACACATTGATACATGATGCAGAGAAGAGTCTTACTCGTTCTTCCTTAATGGACGTGGCTTTGCAGTACTTAGAAGGGGTAGAAATAAGAATAAATATCTAATTCAGGAAGAAAAAAAGTATCGTGACTCTTAAAATCAGCAGAAATATATTAATTTTACAGATCTGCTTTCCAGAGCAGGAACTGACTCTTGTTATGTGCTAGAGTTGACATGTATAATTTAGAGGCTAAGGTAGGGTGGTCCATAGGATGGGTAGCATAGGACTCAAGAGCGTTCAAGTCTCTCCTTTGCTGTAATTTCATTTAAGCAATTCACTTAAACTCTTTGTGATTCACTTCCCTGCTTCTCAGAAATGTTATGAAAACAAACACAAGCAATATTTGTGGTACACGTCTTAAATGGATTGCAATAACTAGGCTTGCTAATCTTGTTGTATGCCTGTATAATGCCAAATAATCTTTATTCTGTTGAGTTTTCCAGAAAGACCTGTTAAAAGCATGATGATGATCATGCACAAATTGCAAAATTCATTAATACAGTGTTTTGAAGATGTTTGTCCTGGAACAGTTTTCTTCCAGCCAGCAGGTTAGTCTATGTGGGTATTGTGATTTTTCTTAAGCTGCAGGATGTCGCTTCTCAAAGCCCACAAATTATTCTGGGGCCATGTGTGCAGTAAGTTACACTTGGTGGTTCATTTAAAAGCAGGGGACATTGCATGGTATCTTAAATGGTGTGTTTCCTGAAACCTCAGGCTTTTGAATATGCCTCAGGGGTGATCAGTTTGTGTTGTTCAGTGTTGGGGGATGTTGCATGATTATTTCAGACAAGCCATATCACAGCAGTAAGACAGAAAGTTAAGAAGAGCAGTCTGTCTGGACTTAACACTGACTTTCACTAACGGTGCCATTAAACATTTGCAGAAGTTTTTTAGCACATGTGAAGGCGGATCCTGCACCTCATCCTTGAGGGACAAAACGTGTCCTTAGTGGCACAAATAGAGCAATATGTCAGGAAAATGGGGTATGGGATGTGCCTACACCCTGCTGACTGTCCTCTAAACTTTGCACTCTCTGTGTTTGAACACAACAAATGTGACGCAGTCCTACTCCTCGTTGATTGGCAATCTGAAATCTCTTGATACACCCAACATTTTTGTAGGCTTAGTTTACTTGTTGAAGTTATCCCTTGAAGGACTGTGATGAGGAGCAAAGAGCAGCGTGCAGCCTGTGGCATGTGCTGAGGTATCACTATGCAACATTAATGCATTCTCCCTTTTCCCTGCCTTGTAGCCTGGCTTTTCTGCTGATGCATGGACAGATCTCAGACCTTTCAGGAATGAAAAAAAAAAAAAAAAAAAAGAGAAGAAAAAGAGCATGAATCAGACATAACTCTGTCAGTAAGAGAGTACCAAATAATGCCTAAAGAATAACATTTCACACAACTTGCTGCTCTAGAAATGTCAGCAAATGGCCTGCACTAACCGACACCCATGTATTATCCACAAGATGACTCTGCTGGCTGTAAGGTGGTAGGGATGTCTCAGGACCACCAGGGATGAAGCTTCAGGCCTTTATCACCACAGGCTCCAGAAAGTTTTCATCAGCACAGTGAGAGCTGAAAGGCTGTCGGCAGCTTAGCTCAACAGCTTCCATAGAGTGCGACGTCTTCAGTTTGCATCCAGTGGTACAGGCTACTGACTGAAGGCTTCACATCCCAGCCCTTGACTGTTCAGCTGCTGTTTCCCAGAGCTGGTTCCCAACCAGTGCTGTCATGTTGACTAATGCTATATTAGTCTCTGACACTCTCCAGAGAGTCTCTAAGTTTTATCTACCTCCTGGCTTATACTGTGTTATACATGGACAAATTCTTTCAGATAAGAACCATTACTTATGCAACATCTACCCCTGCGGTGTCTTGCTTCATGGCTGAATTTCCTGGTAGCTGTGCTAAGGTGAAAAACAGCTCACCCATTTTTGATCTATTCCTTTCAGAGGTCAGCTCTGCTTTCATTGGAGGAGAGCCTGCAAAGATCATTGTCCTTCATGTGTACTTTCTCATCTGCTTTCATCTACTTTCATCTACTGAACCTGTCCTATGTCTATCTCATCACCTGTATGTCTTGTTCTTAATGCTTCTAAGCCTCTCTGAGAGGAGACATCCAGAATTTGACACATGCCTTTCCCCCTGTGCTTTCACAGAATTACAGAAAAGCTGAGATATTGGAAGTGACCTCTTGACATCATCTGTCTCTCTCTTGAAAGCAGGGCCTTAGGTTCAGTTATTCAGGGCCCTGTCAAGCCAAATCTGGAGTATTCCCAGTGAAGGAGATTCCACCACTTCTCTGAGCAGCCATTTCTAATGCTGAATTGTTCTCACAGTGAATATTTTTTTTTCTTATATCTGGATGGCATTTACCCTGCAGTGACTTGTGCCCATTGCCTCTTGTCCTGTTGCTGTGCATCCCTGTGAAGACAATACTTCTCTGTACCTCTGTCTACCTCTCTAAAACTACTTTTTGGGTGTTAGAAGACTGTGATTAGATTTCCCCATGGGACTTCTCTTGGCTGAAAAACTCAACTCCTTCAACCTTTCCTTCTGCATCAAGTTCTCCAGCACTCTAATCACAGGTGACTATCATCCACCAGCCTGTCTCGGGTTTTTCAATGTCTCTTTTGAGCAAAGAGAAAGCAAAACTGGGTGAAATAGTCCAGGTGTGGCCTGACAAGTGCCAAATAGAGAGAAATAATCACATCTCTTGGTTTGCTGGCTGTACTCTTGCTGATGCAGCCCAGGACACAGTTTGCTGCCTTTGCTGCCAGGGCAGACTGCTGGCCCATGCTCAGCTTGCTGTCTGCCCAGACCCCCAGGGCCTTTTCAGCAGAGCTACTCCCCAGCCAGCCAGTCCCCAGTCTGTACTGCTGCTTGGGATTATTCCATCCCAGCTGCAGGACTTTACATTTGTCTTCATTAAACCTCAAACATTTATTGTTTTAACCTCATATTAAACAGCAATCTTGTTCGCTCATTCTTCCAGCCTGTTGAGGTCTCTCTGTGTGGTGGCTCATCTCCTTCCAGCAAATATCTTTTCCCAGTTTGTTGTCATCCACAAACTTGGTGTGGGCATTCAGTCCCATTATCCAGATCATTGAAAAATATGTTGAATAGTATTGGACCCCATATCAGCCCCAAGGAATCCCATTTGTGACTGGCTCTTGGTTCGATTTTGAGTCATTAATTAACCATCACATTTTGAGCTTTTAGCTGGGTTTCCACTCATCTTATTTTGACCTGTTCTTTGGATTACAAGAGAGATCAATGGTGTCAGCGCAGATCTAGGGCCTGCAGAGTCCATCAGACAAGGCAGATTGAACTTTCATGTCCAAAAAGGTGACTGTGAAAAACAATGAATTTAGGGGATACACATCAGAGTGCTAGGGAAGAGGAACTAAAGCTGAATCAAGAAGATGGAGGGAGGAGGAGCAGTCCTGAAAGTAGGAGTTGGAAGCAGTATGTGGTTTTGGTCTTGAAGAAGGGCAAAAGTTGGCAATAGAGAGAAAAAGCTTTGCAGGTGTGAAGAGCTGAGTGTCTGTAAGTGGCTAGGTTCCTTCATAACAGAGAGAGAGGCCTTTGAGAGGCAGCAAACACAGAAGGAAAGCAGTGAGCCAATGAGAGTAAAAAAAAGAAAGAAAAAGGGTGAGAAGACTAGGGAAAGGAGGGAAAATGAACACTAAAGAGAGAAATGAAGGGGCTCAGTGTGTGAAACTGAAGGAGACAGGGCAGTACTGAGAGTCACCAAAATGAAGAGGACTGATGAAATGGAAAAAATAGTACACCCAAGCTGTAAACCTATGGTGTCGTTTGAGTATTCTACTGCTTTATCGTGGTGCAGTATTATCAGGCTAATTCTTGATGTTCAAAACTGTCATATAAACCCACATAACTCTCCTGAGTTGTTCTAAGAAAAGTTATAAATTTGCATTTTTTCTTGGTATTTCTAAAGATTTTATTTTGGCACCCACCTTTGTCTTGTTCCAATGACAAACAGAGCAGTTTGCCACATAAATGCACTCATTTATCATCAAAACCTCTTTTAGAGCCCCCTGTGTTTCCCATACTCTAATAAATGCTAAAATTTTCAGCTGGAGCCCATGGTACTGTTGGGATAAAACATAACAGGGTGTGACCATAGATTTTTGGCTTAATCTAGCTCTCACTGAAATTATTGGAAGATTTGCCATTGACGTCAATGGGAAAAGAATTGGGCCCATGATGGGAACTACAGTAGTAATAACAATGCATTTGACTTATATAGCCCTCTCTCTGCTTGCCAGAGGCCTTTGGGCACTGCACGTAAATGAATACAAAACAATAAAAGAGATTAAAATGTCTCTGATTCTTGCAGGATTAGAACAGACAAACAGTGAAAATCAAAGTATGCCTATATATGGGCCACTTCTTATGCAATGGTTCTAACTGTGTCATCACACAGTTTATGGCAGGTCGTCACGTACTTGATCTCCACAGAGCTGTTGTGGATTGATCCATGAAACCATCCCCTGCTTAGAATTTTCTTAGCATGCAAATAAGCACAAAAAATGGATATTGATAAAAGAGAATATTTTTAGGCTTGCAAATCAGCCAGAATCAGTCAAATTCTTGGCCCCAGCCATGTGCTGCTGAGTAGTGTCAGATGCTCACACATACACAAATTGACATTTACAAGGCACGCCGTGCCTAGTGCCAAGTTCAGAAATAAATTGCCTCTTTTGATAGGTTCACCAGAGCCTCCTAAGTACACCAGAGCCTCCTAAGATTCATTTATTGTTTGCTACTGGAGGGACTGGAATGCTGCTGGACACAGAATGAAAATCCATTCAGCGCAGCATAAGGGAAACTACATAAAGTGGAGTACAATAACTGTGAAGCTGGAGTTTCATAGGGTAACGTATTCGGCATGCTGCATGTGGAGGATTAGGTGCTTGGCTGTCATTAACGGCAATGTGGGCTGCGTAATTAACTCCATGTGTATGCTGCTGAAAACCTACTCCAATAAATACCAATGCCACTTACCTGGGGAGCGTAGAGGAGGCTGGGTCTGACCTCTGGAGCTTTGCTTGTAAAGGAAAAAAAGCCCTGAAAGGATTTCCTTCAGCTGCATGGGGGTGATGCTGACTGCTGGTGGATCTGCCCAAGAACACATAGTATTTTTGATGCTGGAGGAAGCTGAAGATCCTCATTTTGCCTCTTTGCTTGTCCAGAGCCAATGTGAGATTAAGTTCTGCAAGGCCATGTGAGGCAAAATCTGTACACATTGTAGTACAAGAAAGAGGATAGCCTCACCTGGTCAGATGATTCATTGTCCCTTAGGCTGACCGGTACAGCTCATGGTATCTCAAAGGAAACATGTAATTCACTTAGGCAATTGTGCAATACTGGACGATAATTAGACATGACAAGTATTAGACACAACAGCCATGAGCTTACTTCTCAGAGCCTGCAAAGCCTATCTAAACATCATGAAGCCCTGAGAGTCAGCGTTTGCCAAATTCAGATTTACCAGGCTTTGTCCTCTTCCTTGGACTGTTTTGCCTCCTGGAGAAGGTACAGGCACTGACTTTGCTGACGAGGCCAGTTCTCAATAGCATTGTCTTTTTGCAGATAATTATAGTATGGGTTTGGACAGTTAAAAATTGTGATCTCTACCACATGGTGCTGTAATATTTATCAAGGGAGCTGAAGAAGACAAAGCTTTACCACAAACTGGCCTAGTTAGGCAAAGATGGTGCCTGTGGTGAGAGGTCCTATTCCCTGTTACAATAACTGAAAACACTACAAGAGGAAGATGGGCAGAAGCCTTTTTCGTAGTCATCGTTCTGAAAAAGAGCTTGCGTGTCTGCCAGCTTGTCTGGTTTTTCAGATCTGGGGAAGGTCTTGAGGAGTTGTTGTTGTGTTGGTGCCACTAGCAGTAATCATGTTACTGTGATTGTGTCACCTAAGTGAGGGAAAGTTTCTAGGGGGAAGTATGGTCCTCTGTTGGGCTAGCTCATACATGTGGGAAAAACTGGACAAGCTTTGGGGCACACAAGCCCCTTTTGGCTCAGAAGGGTCTCAGCTAGGGTGCCTCATAGCTTGCCTGTTTATTCCGGTTTTCTCAGTTGTTGTTCTTATAAAAGGCATTGCCTCACCCTGAAAACCTTGCTGTGCTTACATCCATAGTTCCTAGCAGCTTCAATAATACTTCAAGAATATTTATCCCGTTTAAAACTGACCTATGCAGCTTCAAGCCCTAATATGAAGAGTTGTGTGTATGACTTGGTCTTGGCTTCAGCAGCGTCAGTGCTGACAGCTGTGGCTGGGGTGGCTGCTCTGGTTTTGAAGAAGTTTAGGCATCTTGATACATATGATACATACATCCCTAAACTTGGTTAATGTCTCAAGAATTTCTTGCAACCATAGTTAATGATGAGCTGATGCCGTCTGCAGTCATTTGATACCTCTGGATACGGTGAGCTGTGAAGGCCTGCGGGAAGGATTTGTGTAACCACGTACCTGTGTGCCAGCTGCTGTTATTGGAACCAAATGGTCCTGAAATTAGTTATTAATTACTTTGTCACTGTTCATAATTATTTTCTGTGGTTGTTACCAGCCGTGAAGTGTGTCAACCTGACAGACTGGAAGACTGAACGTTTCCCATCTACGCGGGCGTCTGTGTTGCAAATACTGCCCGCTGCCTAGCAACAACGACAGGCGAATCTCTCAGTCTTTAGATAATGCCTGTATTTTAAGGGCCTATTATCAAGACAAATAGGAAATAAGAAACAGAATGAGTTAGTCTTCTTCCCTCTATTAAACGTGGTTTTAAAGGCAGTGGGAAAACAAGTGCCTGACAGGTATAGTCCAGGTGCGGTGGAAATGGAGGGGCAGAGCTGGGAGAGCTCATGCAGACACGGTACTCCCTCACCCTCACAGCCCTCCACCTCTGCTTTTAAATATCGTGCTTTTAAATATTTGCCCCCTTTCAGGGCCAGAGGGTGGAATCACCTTGTGGAAAAAAAGAGGGAATATGTTGAGGGAGCATCTTTCCCACCCTTTGCCCTTCCTGTGAGAGGACTTTGGACATTTTAGAGTCAGAGTTTGTTTAAAGTGCAAAGAAGCTGAGAAATGGTTTAGGAGCAGCATGTCGGGGAGGATGGGAACAGCCTGAGGCTTGGAGATGTGAACTCCCACTCTTGCCTATTGGTGCCTTAGTAACTGTAACCAAATAGTTCCCAGTCCATTTTTATTAGCAGGGTTTATGTGTTTAGGGATAAATATTAAACTCTACAATTTGGTGTGAATGTCAGCGGTTGATGAAAAGCAGATCCCAGCTGGGACAGCAAGGACATTGCATCCAGGCTGTGTTTGAGGTACATGAGTGGAGCTGTGTGGGAGAGGCTCAGCTGAGTTTATTGCTCAAGGCCAGCTTGGGCTGCTGCTTCTCTGTAACTTCAGCCGAAGTCATTTGATCTACTTGGGCATGTGGCTCCATTCTGCCCTCAGAAATACCTCTCTTAGCATGGTGACATTAATTCCTCCCTTTCTATTCTCTCATGTTAAAAATAAAAAGGAAAAAAATCTGGCTTTTTTGGCAGAGCTTTCTGCTTGTGCCCCTTGTCATCAGGGGACTGCACCCACACCTAGCTTCCAGCTCCTGGGTGCGGGGGATGCCTGAGCATGTACAGTGCCCAGGGGCCAGGCTTACAAGGTCTTGCAAGTGCTGTTGGAACATCTGCCCCTTAGTTCAGGGCAGTCACCCAAGTGCCCTGGGTTAGGAGACAGGTCTTTCTCAGCTCCTTCTGCATCCTCAATGGCGAGAGAAGGAGATGACGACTCTGGATACTTCACAGCTTTAGGTATGCTCTTGCTTTTAATTGTTCTCTGGAGAAGCCTTTCCTAAAGTGCACGTTATTTATGGTATTAGCAGCTGTGAGCTATTCATAACAGGGAGACCCAGTTTTTCTCCATTTCTGTAAGAATTCACACTGCAGATATGAGGGGCATTCAGCACTGTGTCGAGTGTCAGTGCAGAGCTTTAACTCGACTCTGTGGCCCTGAGAGCTTCTTTTTTCTCCATGGAGCCATAAAATGCAAGGAGGAGAGGATGGCTGACTTTTCTGCTGGCAAGTTTTGTCTTCCTTGCTTTCCATTTTCACCCTGTTTTATTTAAACCCATCTTCTAACTCTTCCTTGCCCCTTGCCCTTGAAGAGATCTACTGGGCTTGACCTGTAATGATTGCTTGGAGTAAGCCTGCGCCATGAAGTGGATCATGGTGCAAAGATTGCAGAGTTCATCTTGAGCCCCCCTAACTGGAGAGGACATAGCTTCAAGCCCAGAACCAAGCAGCCGTGCAAGCTCAGTACTGTGCCTAGGCTCCCCAGCCCTGATGTCAGTAGGATTAGGAGGCTTCACGTGCTGCTGACTTGGCTGCCAGTAGCTTGAAGATCTGTGCCAGCTATCATGGCACAGTGTGGATGTGCCTTCGACTGTCCCTGCACATACTCTTTCATCTAGCCTTTGTCGTACAAATTCCCAGCAATCCTTCCTTGCCCTTTATCCAACATCATCCTTGATCTCCCCATTCTCTTTGCCTTACAGGCTGAAAAAGAGAAAACAGCTTATGTTCTTGGCAGTCAGGGTGGATTAAAACTGGTGTGAGGATGGTGTCTCATTAAGACTGGAGAAGTGATGATTAGTCAGATCTTCCAATTTTATTTGGGCCAAACTATATTCATATTCTTACATAAGCAGTTACCGCTGGTCACTAGATACTAATGTAAGGGCATCTGTCAGCTGTTCAAAAGGGGCCATTTTTGTGTTTCATAAACTTTCACCCTGACATTAAAAATGAAGAAAAGTAACAAGGACACACATTTACTAGTAATCTGTAAAATTTCCTGAATGCTGAGTCAATTTTACAATTTTTACTGTTAAACACTTTTTGAGTGACTGGCTTTAAATGCAGGTCTACCATTAGACTGACTTACAAATGGAGACAGGGCTAACAAGTACATGCAAAAGCAGAAACTGAAATGAGAGTTTATATATAAACTTCATGATTGCAACCACTAATACGCTGGGGGAGCCACATACTGTTCTGCTGAAAAAAAAGGTTATATCTTACCATGCTGTAACAATTTACAAGTTAATTCCCCCCAGGTGCATGTTTAAATGTCCTGCACAAGCCACAAGATGTCAGTCTGGCTACATGAAAATTCAACCACAGTCCTGCACACTGATTCGGTATGATTTTTAACTCTGATATGTCTGGTAACATAATCTCTTCATTTACCTCTACAATTTGTCCTCCACTTTTTCCCTTGTAGGCATAAATCTTTCTCTTTGCAGTGACTCCTTCACATAGGGCAATATATTGACAAAAGACAAAGAACAATGTCAAGGAGTATAATTTACCTCTTTTGAAAGTAGTTTTTAATACTGATGTGTCCTTGGTCTTTACGTCTTGACTACCTTTTTGCTATGCTAACACTTGCAAGGACACATACTGGCAGTAGGGATTAGTTGTACTATTACATACCATTTCTTTGAAGCAGTTTCTGCAGTAAGAGCATTATGTATTAGACAAGTCATGGGTCACTTTCTTTCCCTGTTTCCGTATTTGATCCCTGTGGTACAGTTTAAATTTCCACATGCATTCCCTAAGACCTTTGCTCCAGCAACTAAATGTATATTTTTTTGTGTCATTGGTATCTGTGGAACTACAAGTGCTCAGTTCAGGGTGCCCAACCTCATCAGCTATGGGACTGAATCCCAATTTTGGAATCCTTCTTGCTGATTTCCTTCATATGATGGTTCTTCTGGCCATGTGCCTGTGTGAGATATGCCTCTAGCTCAACCCCTGCCACCCAAGAGACTCCTGGGTCTAGTACTAAGCACTGTGATTTGACCAGGCACTTGGAGAAGTATTTGGCTCTTAGGATAAAGCTGACCAAGTAGCTACTCCTCATTTGCATCATGAGGGCTGTAGCTACAAGTGTCCAGAAGGCAGGATCTGGCCCATGGGCTCCTATTGAGACAGTGCTAAATCTTTCAGAACATGACAATCACCCTGAATAAATTTTTGATATTATGGATCTTTTCAGGCTCATTCTTTATTTCAGATCAAAGCCTACCAAATCCTTAACTAGCAATATTGAAACAATTTACTTTTTGAAAATTTGCTGTAGAGCAGGGCTTAGCACCAGAAGCGCGAGCACCAAGGGCAGTGCATGGGTGGATTTTACATACCAAGCAGCAGGGCAGAGGCAGGGCCAGGAGCTTGGTGCTGTGGCAGCTCAAGAAAGGCATCCGTGCAGGACAGCAGCTCACAGCTCCTCACCCTGCTGCCTTCTGAACACAGCGAGAGCCGAGAGCTGCTGCCTTACGCAGAAGTGAGATACTGCTGATAATGTGTGGCATTTTACCTTACTAACAGCCAGCATGCCCCTGAACTTCAAGTAGCATGCTTAATCTCTAATTTGGGAAAGGATAGCCTGCTCAGGCAGCCCTGTCCCCCAGCAGCTCAGTGTTCCCAGTGCTGCTGGGGCTTTCTGCACTCAGTGCCTTGCACTTCCTCAAGAGCAGCAGCCTGTTTTGCAGCATGCATGTACACCATGGTCAATACCTACTGACTGATGTGTCACCTCCTAGCAACAGAGGGACAAGATGAGCAAAACCAATGTCAAGGCACCCATTAGTCACTCAGCTTCTAGCAGGTCTGACTTACCCTTTGTTACACCAGATCTTAGAGGGGCTGTGGTAAATGGTGCAGTTGAGCTTCTCCCTTCAAGGCAGACTTGATGTTCTGAGGTGCCTTATTTGCTCTTTGACAGCCAGTGGATATTTTTAATTTATCTTATCACTGTAAAACAGTCAGTTCTTCCCACTTTTTCATGCCTATCTTCTCTTCTTAATCCAGGACCTTTTTCTTTGACTGGGAAAAGATCGTTATGATTATCCTATAACATTCCTGATCTAGCAGTGACTCTGTCCCTGCAAACACCATGCTAATTCTTTGCTTTACAGTCATCAACAGAGATATAAATTCATTTGAAAAGAACCAAAGGGATCAGTCACATGAACAAGTTACCACAGCTTACTAAATTACTGCATGTCGGAGGAGATGGGGTCTGTGGCCAGGAGGTATCACCTGGAGCATACCTGGGTTAAACTCATTGGTTTCAACAACCCCTAAGGGTTCTTGTTCTGCCTTGCAGACTGGGAGAAGTTTCATGGAGGATCATGGTCAGCTGTGGTTGCTCACCACTGGTGTGTGGTAGCTTGCTAAGCCACTGTACCTTGTTACATTCAGGCATGTGCCAGTTCCCTGCTTGGTAATAGCCCAGTGCTGTTTTAGCTGATCTGCTTCTGTAACCTGGAACAGAGACGGGCATCTCCACTGTAAGAGCATACTATAGCATGCTTTTAGAATCCAAGTAACTTTTGTGTACAAGAAAAAATGTTTATATGTCTCTGGCTGTAGATGTTAGGGGATATATTCTATTAAAACTCAATGTTAATGCTGTAACTATAATGACACATTAAAAAACAATTTCCATATGTAGCAAAGACATTCTGTGCAACTTCTAAAACACTCTGTCAGCATATGAAAAACTTTCTGGGATATCAAATGTGTTGTGCTTTGGGTCTGACCTTCAACTTCAGTTAGCAAAGACAGCAGAGAAGTGAAATAAAATAGGAAACAAAAAAAAAAAAGGCTGGAAAAAGAAAAATCATCATATTGAAAAAGATAAATATTTTGATTATTTTAATATGATAGTATTTGGGGAAAAAACCATCTGCTTGCCACTGAACGTGCCCAATGTTTACGGGGACCATGCAGTTGCTAAGATCGATGTGAGCCTGATGATTTAGAGATCCCACTATCACCAGGAGGCTGCAGATGGCAGTACAGGACTGTGGATGCCTGGATGTGAAACACCATCTCAGAAATTGCTCGGTTTTGATTCAGTTTGCCGTTTTGTAGTTAAGTTATTCACTCTTTGTTATTTATGATGAAACTTTGTATCAAGGCTTGCTCTTGTTTTGTGCTCACTCTGTTGACTGGATTGCAGGCAATTTGCCTTCCCATGACAGTCCTCCTTCTAAGCCTAGTCCAGCAAGTGTAACAAATGGTAACAGCTGAAAAGAGTGGTATAGTTTAGTAGCAGATGCAAAGACAAATTTACATTTTTTAATTAGTCTTTTGTGGTATCACTGATCCATATATTTGCATTTATTTCTGATGATTTTCATTCAATTTCTGTGGGGCTAATATACCATTGCTTTAACAGTACATGCTGGGAGACTTTGAAAAAAAGAGAGGGCAGGTGTGTGCCCAGGCTCTGACAAACCTCTAGATTTCCTCCTAAAAACCTCCTGAGATGTGGCTTAGCTGTTCAGAAGCTAAATCATTTCTTACAGGAATGACTGAAAACAAATCTAGGCCCTGATCTTGCAGACATTTGTTTTAGTAGCCTGACTTCAGCCGCTGCGTAGGATTAGTCACATGCAGAATGTATTTATGGAACTGATGTCTATGATGAAATATAAAAACCAGAAGGCCCTACTTCCAAATAATAAAATAAGATGCATAACATTTTTGCTACATAGAATAAATTAATTACAGAATTATAGTCAGTTTGGGATTTAAGAGACCTGGATTTGAATTCCAGTTCTTTCACAGACTTCCTTCTGTGACCTTTGAGCAGGGCAGTTCGCTTGAGCTGTAACAGAAAGCAAGGCTGTTGGAGAGAGGCTGCAGGAACTGCAGAAGTCTTGAAATACTTATTATTTGTTTCTAATGAGACTAGCAACAAGAGATAAATTCACTTTCTGTCCAAGAATCTGTGTGTATGCCTTCTGATGCTTTGCCACTGCAAGCAGGGAGAGAAATCATAGCTGCCATGTTTGACATAAGAGCATAAGAAGCTACAAGGGAGAATCCGCGCACCCTATAAAAGATTTTGTGCGTGAGCGTGCGCGTTTACCCCTCGGCCAGCACAGTTACATCATTAGTGCCGGGTGATCTCCATTTCCTGAGGTGCTTACTGCAAGTGCTTGGGAAGACCAGAAACGCGGTGTGCCGAGCCAAGTGTTTGACTATGCCTCCACCTCCAAGAAACTGCACAGTTTGTGACTGTAAATGGTGCTCGGAGAAGCCTCACTTTTGCTGGGCTGGAAGATTTTTGTGAAGTGAGAGCCAGTATTGTGTGGTTTGGAAGAAGCTCTTCTGAGATTAGCAGCAGATCAGTAGATTTCTCCTCTGCCTCTTACTGTTACAAGCAGAAGGAGGGACATCAGCCTGGGCTTTAGGAGAGCCAGGATTACGTCCCATGCTCTTCCACGTTCTCCTCTGTGACCCTGGGGCACGGGGCTGGAGCCTGGATGAAGCTCCAAGTGCCAGGGCATCCTGGGAGGAGGGCAGGGGAGGAAGAGAAAGCCCTCAGCAGGTCAGGTCTGCTGCAGGTGTTGCCGTTGTGCCTTCACCCACAGACCTCAAAGGTGCTTCTTGGCAGACCTCTGCACAGGTGAAGCAGGCAGGGCGGACGCTGGGGATGATTTACCCCCCTGCTGCAGATGGTCTCTGCTTTGCTCAGTCCAGAGCTGGTGCTGGGGTAGTTGTGCTGAGCAAGATGCGTCCCTCCCAATAGTCATATCTTCCCCCACAGCCTCTTGTCCCCTCCATCAGTGATGACCATCACCTCTGCTCTGCCAGGATAACTGATCTCTGAGTTGATTTCCTTGATCTTCAGTGCTGTAAACAGCAAGTCTTTGCCAGCCCTTACTGTTTTTCATGAACTGTGCGAGGGGGAGGTTGTACATGCAGTTATTCTGGCAGACCTAAGTGGGTGTCAGCCTTTGGCAAGGGGAGAAGGAGAGCAGCTGGGGACAGGAGCACAGCTACAGCCAGGGTGGGAGGTGTGGAAAAAGCCTCAGGCTAGCTTGTCAGAAGCAGGAGGCACCTAACAACCATTTGTGTTGGAGTCCCTGTGGGTCCAGGCCTTAACTTCTTCATGCCTCAGCTTCCTGTTGGTAAAGTGGAGATTAAGGTGTCTCCCCGCCTCACCCAGGGTGGGCTGGCCGCATTGATGTTAGCATTACCGAGGGAGTCAAATGGCACATGCATGTATCCTTAGACTGGAAATAGGTTGAAATGCGTGTCTGTCTAGTTATTTTAATCTAATTCCGAAGCCAAGTTAGAGTTAGAGTTACACTCAGTGCTGGGATAGCGCTGGAAAGCCTGTGCTGTGGGTGGATGGGTGTGCCTTTAAATTCACCCTGATCCACATGCGAGATAACAGAGAGAAGCAAAATGTTTGGGTAGACATGGTAAAAATGCAAATATTGACACCAGCTAAACATCTGAAAAAATGCCTGCTTGTGAGAAGATCCAAACTTCAAGGCTGTGAGTGCGAAGTGGCCTGTTTATCCACAGAGCAGGTCCTGCAGTTGAACAAGCTTCTCGCGCTTCCTCATCAATGTGCCATCACTTTGTCCTTCAGGGACCACTTCTGAGTGATGCCTAATCAGTGCCTGGCATGTGGCCACTAATTCATGGCACACAGATTTCTAAACAGCTACTAGATGGCTTTGGATTACTGCTGGCCATACCTGGATTCAGACCAACAACTGGGAGGGTTAAAAAGATCATGTTTTCCTTCCCGCTATTCAGGCAACTCAGTTTCCCAGGATTGCCATTTTAAAAGCTGGAAAAAGAAGCAAATGAGCTTTGAATCTTTGCACAGTGTCAGTTTTCCATTGTGGGGAAAGGACACCTTAATTACACCTGTACATTGGTGTGCTGTCTTCAGGCTTTCACAGGTTCGAAAACAGATGTACAGCTATGCTTACAGACTTACACAGCGTTTTTTCTTCTTTAAGAAACAGCTCATGAAATTGTGGTTGGCAAGATATAGGTGGTCTTTATGTAGGAGAGAGTTTACAGTAAAACTATACAGATGAGATTAGGAAAATTATCTTATATGTAAACTATATAGTACATGAAAGAAATAGACAGGTGAGGTACAAGCAGATTGTCCAAGCAATAAAGCACACCAAGAAAAATGCTAATCTGGACTGATTATGAGTTGCAGAGGCCTTTGATTGTCTAGAACACTGAAAACTCATTATAATTATCAACTGAAACTGGAAAGAAGCTATAAAATGTGCTTCATTCATTGGGGATGAAGTGGTCTTCTCTTCCCTCTGCCTGTACAGGTTTGAACTGAACACTTTTCCAGTTCCACCCATCTCTGGAAAATTTGGAGTATGCAAAACTACACTTCATTAAAACACCTCACCTAATCTCTGGAAGGGCACGTGCATAAGTGTCTTGTGTGTGGTTTAACTAGTGCCCTGTTCACTTTTCCCAAAACATTTTTTCCTTTTTGTGCCAGAAAGTTGCTTCATTTTCTATCAAAATTGTCACCGTAAGCTTTTTTTGAGTCTTTGATAGCCCTTAATGACTGATCTTCTTCCTTCTCAGTATGATACTACAGCAGCTTTAAAGACTCATTCAGCTGATATTTTGAAGAAGCTGGACTGATTTAACAGATTTTAGAAAAGAGGAATAAACTAACTGACCTGCTTGACCTGAGGCAGCTATTCCCACCACCTTAAGCAAGTGGATACGAGCTAGATGTGGACTCTGGTAGCTGATGGGAGGAATCAGGCAGAGTTTGCTGGGAGTTTGCGTTAGAATTGTTCTGTTCAGTCATGACATTCAAACATCATAATTCAAACAACAAAAACCTGTTAAATTAAGAACAGACAGCTCATACCGTGATGTCTCCAGTACCAATGCTGCTGTTACTCTGTATACTCAGTTAGAAGTAGCGAAATGGTTTTCCAGTGGTGATAACTTTATTAAACTTGTATCCTAAATCACTTTTAAATGAGAACAAGTGATTATGCTTTTATTTTGGAGTAGTCTGAAACTTTTATAGTGATTAAAATATGATCAGGAGCAATTCACAAAATTACAATGCTTAATCTGAGCTCTGTCATGAAGATTTGTAAAGGTCCTGAATATCAGCATATTTTATGATTCCAATAAGATTTTAGAATCACATCACCATCTGATGCAAATCAAGACACCTCCACTGGGATGCTTGTATTTTTCCACTGAGAATTTAATTATAATATAGTAAAATTCACCCTTGTCGAACTCTCTTCTGTGAGTTGCAGTTGTAGAACAACAGTATATTCACTCCCACACTCATGCAACATTTCACAACCGTAATTTCCTTTTTAATGACTGGAGCTGTCCTGCTAACAGTATTAAAGGCATCCTCAGACAATTAAAAACAACAACAGTAACTTCTGCAAGTACATAGTTATGTTAAGCTGGAAAAAGACCTGCTGCTTATACAACTTAACTAAAACAAATAACCAAATAACAGCTGCCATCCTCTTTGGCTCAGTTCTTTCAAACTTGGTTCTGCTTTCCTTTTGCCCTTCTTCAGCCACTACATTGCTCGCTGTAGTCACATGGATGTTTGTAGTGCCTAGTAGTATGGGCATCCACAGGGAGGCACAGGCTGCTTTTTGGCACATGTGTAAGTGTATATAGTACGTGGGAGTGATAAGTGTGCACTACCAGGTGAAAAAGTGGAGTATATAATACTACATGCTTTAGCTTTGAATTTCCTAGTTGCTGTGAGATACATCTGAATCATAATGTGAAATACTTTATTACTTTTGTTCAGAGGGTGTTTTTCAGTTGTGAGAACAATAAACTTAATTTCATAATGACACAGGAACAATGGATTAAAATTATCCAATGTTAACCAAGCTCTCTCTTACTCCAAACATACATGTGATCCACTTTCTTATTAAATTTTGTGCAAAGTTTTAAGTAGATTTTTTAGTTAACAGTAAAAAATAGGATCTTCAAGAACAAATTCCATCTGGAGCTGTAAATTAAAAACCTGTCTGAGAACTTTATGAACAGAAACCAAGTAGAAATGATAAAGAGAACTCACTAACGCTGCGTGAAATGTCACAGATAGTGACCACTTGCCCATGACCCCTTCTAAATCCATTTTTCAATGCACCATCACCTGTGGAGTCATCTCTAGGTACTACCATCATTCAAACTTAGCATACTATGTGGGCTGTCATCTCTTGTACAGCTTCGTTGGCATTCCTGCGCTGGAGTGGCAAGCAGGCAAGGGGAAGAAGGAAGCAAGGGCATGCGGTGCTCCCATGGGATGTGGCTGAAGACTGATGGTTCTAGGAGGAGGGCTTGGGGGGTCTTCATTTCTGTTCTGTTGGCAATGGCTTTAAGCACCCGTGACACAAAATCAATGATACTGCATCTGTGTGTATCTGTGGTGAAGCCTCTGATGCCTTGGGCTCTCTCACCTTATACTTCTCCATGGGACATTTGAAGGAGGGGTAAAGCATCAGAAAGAAATCCCCAGAGCCGTTGTCAGCGTTGTTTTCTGTACAGCTGGCAGAACCATTTATTATAAATAAGGGTATGGGAACATCTGCTCTGGGCCACTTCATTTGGTCAGTGGTCAATAATGGATGCATAAGGAAGAATAACAGGGAAGTACGCAGCAGTACTTCTAAAATACTCTTCAGCCTCCTCCCCTGACTAAACGTCTCTTTTTTCATGTTATTGCTTTTACCCATGCCCATGTCCATTCCTATTCAGACTCTCCTTCCTGTGCCAACCCAGAGTCAAAGGGAGGGCTCTCTGCAGGCGGCCACTGTTTTTTTCACCTGGGGAAAGGAGAATAGATACGCATAATATTTTTCAGTCAGACATTTTTGGGGATGAAAAATGGCTTTGCTTTGGAAATGTAAATGTTTTTATTTCTTTATTGCTTTTTAAACTCACAAGTTTTTTTTTGCTCAAAAGGCCCAAGCTCACCATATTTAAAAACACTCTGATCCAAATAAACCCCATTACCAAAACGGAAAATTTTTCTTCCCAGAATTTTCCATGACAAATATTTTTGGCTAATTTTTGCCAGTTCTTGTGGGGATTTCTCTGTGCGTCTTTCTGACCCTCTGAAAGCGCAGACACAGGTCCCCAGGCTCAGGGCTTCCATATCTGTGGCAGCGCGGTGCTTCCCAGTGTGCTTGCATTTCTACACGCACAGGCTGTGTGCACCTTGCATAAAAGTGAATCCTGGGTAGTGCTGGAGAAGGCAATTGTCTTCTGCCCCCTGGCCCCACATCTACAGCTGCCTGCATCGTAGCCTGGTGTCTTAGACCTCTCACCCGGGTCACCATTTGTTTCCTAGAGAAAGCTGTGGCTGTTGGCTGAACCCAGCAGGATCATTTCATTTCAAATCACTCCTTTGGATGAAGGTGCAGGCGGTGACTGTCAGGGAAGGTGATAAGCCCCCAAGTCCTCTAAGCTTTAAGCCATGCCTTTAGCAATGTTATGAGACATAACAGATCTGGTTTAGGAGCATAGTATTACTTATAACTACTGTCTTTATGAAAAAATCACTCCAGATTTAACCTGATAAGGTAAAAAGAGATCCTGATAAAACTGAGAGATTTTTGGGTTAAGGAATTAGATGACATCTGATCTTTAAATGTATTGCAGAAAAAATTCTTAACAAAAGCAACTCTTGTTAGACAAGCACAGCAGATGAACAACAAATACAAAAAGAAAAAAACCCAGCAAACTGCATCTGGTTTAAATACTGCTGAATAGTGTAGTGGTCAGAATAAATTAGCAAGCAAAAATTAAAATCTCATGTTGCCTAAAATATGATAAAATATATTTGGTGGTGTTCATTACTTGCTTTTGAAGCGGCATGACCAGTATGTTAATGCAATATGCTTTTTATATATTTCCTAGGCAGCAGTTTGCATTGGTTGAATTGCCCTTTCATGTTCTCTCCCGTTCTCATTTAATGTTAACTTCAAATAAATTAATAAAAGGGAAAAGCAGTAATATAAAGTAGAAGAGCTGGGGATTGCACTTCATGGGAGCCAGTTCAGCCCTAAGAGCTGTACAGTTATTTTTATCTGGAAGTGCTCCCAAGCTAGCAAGACTCGTGGAGGGACCTCTCAGCTGTGCTGCCTGGCTCGGATCAGCAATCGTGCAGGATTTCTGCATTATCACACCCTGCTGTGTAGTATGGACATCTTAATCCACACTTCTTAGCATGTGCTTCAACATGGGCTAAGGCTCATCAGTTTTCTCCAGAGCTGGAGAATCAGAGTGGGAGCCACCAACCACTGCAGACACAAGCCCAGGCCCGTCCCAGCTAACCCATGCAGCATACCCAGCTATTTCTTCCTCCCTGAGCAGCTGAAGATGGTGATCTGCTTTGATCTCAGGAGCTCAGGTTTGGAAGGAGCCAAATAAATCATGTACATAGCAATTAATGCTCTTATATTATCAGCTCCTCCCTCCGCTTCCTGCAGCATGCAGAACAGTTTGGGAGGTGCTGAGAGACGTGGAGGGCTGGCTCTGGGGGGTGAGGAGGGCATGTGCTGCTCCTGGCACCCCACAAGGTAGAAACAGCCAGATCCTGGAAACACAACCTGTGGGGCTGTAATCCCTTGGCAGGACCACGTCACCCTTGAAGATCAGGGAAATGCTGGTAAAATGCAGAGCAGAGAATTTCCTTTACACTGTCCATTCCGTTGGCCTCTTGTCCACATCAGCATGTGGAGACCCAGCCTCAAGGGGGACATAGAAGGGCAAGCTGATGCTGGAGGTACCAGCATTTACTCCCTTGGGGACTTATGGACACAAAAGCTGGTTCCCAGCAGGACGACGGGAATAGCTCTGGAGAAGTCGGCAGAGGGTCTTTTGGCTTGCCAGAGTAACACTCTGTGGACAACAGAGCAGCTTTAAAGAATGAAGAAAATTGCTTGGCGCATGGAGGGAAATGTATTATTTGTGACATATGTACTTCTCTGGTGCTTTCTGTGGGCCCATTCTCATTCTGAGGTAGCTCTTGTTAAGGGTAGGAATGTCGAGTTTGCTGTGGATGAAGTTATATGTGGTAAGGAACCTCCCAAGGCTATTTTCCTTTTAAATGCATGAATTTTAGGTAAGTCATTTTATATTCTTATCATGGGATGTGGGGACCATTAGCAACCCAGTTAAGTAAAGCAAAGTTCCCTCATTTCTGAAATGCCCAATTCAGTATGACTGTGACTGCTGAGCATACAAACTTGGTGGGGTCCTGGCTTGGAAATGCATTCAATACTTAATTTGCAGTTGATTTAGCAATTTCGTACAATGAGAGCAGGTTTTTTTTAAATCATTTTTATGGTGCTTTTTCACATAAATGGCCAGAAAAAATACTTCTGATAAGAAAGCAAGCACGATACACTCAATCATGCTGACTTTCAGCCTTTTTGGTTAAAAAAAAAAAGACATTTGCTGACGTCTCACATTGCCATATGACTATTTTCAATGTTTTCCATGACTTTTTTCCTGGACCTCGTTTGTTTTTAAGTGATGTATTTCCTAGCCAGGAATTTTAACTGTGCTCTCCATCCAGTCGAGGACTGCATTGTGAGATTCCGTCAGAGCGGCTTGAGCTCTCAGAGAGCTTCTTGGCCGGTGTGCAATTCAGGCACATATGGAGAAGATATCAGCTGGAGAGATTGTACAGGCCCTCAAAATTTTTTTCACTCAAGACCTGTTTGAAAACTCCCGTCAATTTTGTTTTTAAATATATTTATGGAAATGGTCTAAATCCTCTACATGTTGATTCAGTTTGCTCTCCAAGACCACAGCAGATCATTTACTGGTTAGTTACACTCCTTCAAATTGAGAAACCCGTAAAGAGTCAGTAAAACCTGGAAAACTAATTATTAGTTGCTTACAGCTTCCAAGGGTGAAACCTTGCTCTCAGGTCCTTACCACATACTGCTGACTTTAATTATAATTTATGTGGGTGTGTGGGTTTTTTTGTCAAGAACCCACGTTGCCTGATTTGGACAATCTTAGCTGGGGACTGATGTGGTCAAGTGCTTCTTTGCGTCAAGAAGATTTGAAGGAACTCCCATCTTGCAGCAGCACCCTGCTGCTCACTAGGACTGGGCACCCAAGGCATGAAAGCAGTAGAATTGGCCGGTTGGTGGATTTTTTTGCTCAGCATTTCAGTCACTCCCCGATGTTGAAAGGGCACCTTCTGGAACATGGTAGCATTGCACATGGGTGCAGCAGTGATTTGCATTGTGGGACCTAGGTAGACAAAGGAAATGGCGTGTTTTTCATGCTGGTGGTCATTTCTTTCAACTCAGTGTTCAGCCCCTATGAAGAGGAGGTATAGGTTCCTATCAGGTAGAAGCTCTCATGCCACACATTTAATAATATAGCTTTTGGATATACTCTGATGTGAGCAGGAAATATACCAGCAGAACATCTATATAACTGGCTCTCACCCAATGGTTAACACAAGGCTGCAGAGTAAAGGCAACCTTCAGTCAGCCTCCAATTACTTTCACACTTTACTATCAATCAGTTGCTGCATAAATCCAAGGTAGACAGTGATGAGATCTAGTCAGGAAATTTCTTCCAAATAATTGATTTTCCAGATATGCACGAGTAAATGGCTAAGATACTGTTAGTGTTTTGTCTAGGGAGTTAACACTGTTTTTGTAAAGAGTTCTCACAGGTTTGATCCAGCATCATTGAATTAGGAGGTACCTTGCAGTTTAAATTTAAACTAACCAGAATCAAGCTAAGTGGAAGAAATACTGAGTATTCTGATAAAAAATTATTTGATCTTCTTCCTCCTAATAAAGCTTTATTATCCCAGCCAGCAAATATTTTTATTATCCATAAAAAGAAAGTATCCCCTTGCAAAATAATCATTTCCTAAGCATGGTGGATGATGATGTTAGCACAGATATTAAGTAGGAGGCTGGAGCTCTCTTTTAAGCTATCTGAAATCACTCAAATAGATTTTTACTTTGAGCCAGGGAGAATTTAATATACAATGTAAGAAGCTTGTTAAACTTGCTATGTATTTTACATCCACTTGGGGAACACTTTAATTCCTGTCCAAAGATGCTGAAAACGCCTCACTCAGTAGTATAACTATTACCTGTTCCTTGTATTAAAAAATTCAGTCTCAGTATTAATTTATCAGTGGAACAAGATGTATAAAGATTTATGGGTGAAATTCCCGCCTTGCAAGGAGCCAGAGCTATCTCTAGGTGCTACTTAAATATTGCTTTACCTCTGCTTTGCAAAATCCAGTGGCTTTTAAATGGTGCATAGGCTTCTGACTGACCTTCTCCATATGGAAGTGTTTCATGGTGGGTGAAAGAAAAGGGACATCTGTCTTTGAAATTGGTTTCCAGCTTAGTGCATGCAAATCTAATCACCAGAAAGAAGGTTTAATCAAGAGAGAATTAAAACTAAGAAGAAATTGCCCACTCAAATAATAAAATTCAAAACCTGTGATTGCCAACTGTTCAGGAAATATGAAATCAGGATTTCTCTTTTACTCTAGATTCATAGTAATTTACTGCCTGGAGATGGAAATATTCACCTATTACTGTTTAAAATTAAATGAATGCCTGTTGATAATAAGAATTATAAGAGCATGCTTAGTCCTTACTGAGATTTCAAAAGCACCTTAAATATATGCGGTCCTTTCTGATCATTGACATGGTTTCTATCTCTGGAGCTAGCTGATTAAAGAGCAGAATAAAGATGGAAACTTCAGCAAAGTGATCAGGCAAATGATACATATGCCTCTTATTATGTACAAATATATTTGCATACATAAGCATTACTTTATCCTTTACAGCTGAACTCTATTTTCTGTTGTGAAGAGATTTAAAATCTTCAGTTATTGTAACCAATAGACATAACTGTAGAGTGAGATGCTTCCCCAAATGAGTAGAGAAAATGTGTAAGAACCTGGCTTTATGTTGTTAGTAACACATAAACATTATTTCTAACTTATTAATGTTCTATCATGCACATGAACGCACTCACCTTTACACAGCTGTAGTGCCTCATTGCCCGGTACCTCACTGACCAGGTGTCAGTCAAAAAGGAAGATTGCCCCAAATGCAAAATGGAATAATAAGAATAATTTCTAACATAATACGCAGTAGAATCAGCATCTTATCTGGCTACTTGATTTTAACATTTTATAAGCGAGGCAAACAACAGTTTTAGAAAAGGATTTGAAGAGTGATGGTGAGAGAGTTCATCATGTATTTTCACACATTTTCAGCTTTGAAGCTATATGCTCCTCCCAAGCATGAGTGAAAGCATGAAGCACTACCTTGAAACACTTTATTCTTATGTTTCAGCTCTTCTGGTTCTTTCATTTGTGACTTGTGTCTGTGCACATTCTTCAGGTATGTAGGTGAGTTTCTTAGCTTTATGTTAAAGAAGAACAAATACTCCTGAGTTCTTGAAGAAAAATCTGCAGTGAAGTGCAAACAGGAATCTTTTTCTACTGCAGGATATGAGTAACTTCTCTTCAATTAAATGGGAGTTATTTATGTGCAAGGCCTTGGGAGGTTTGCATAAGTAATAGATGCAATTAGACACAATTATAGAGAATTAATGAACAAAAATTACAAGGTGCTATATTCAATATATGCAGGGAGTTCAATTTATTATAATTAATGCACCATGTAGTTTTAAACTGTCTTTTGGAGGAACCTCTGGAAATACTATTTCTGAAGTGAAATGCAATTATAGGTACAGAATGTGAGAAATTAGTATTTATATTCCTATGTATTGTGGAAAAACATAGCTCAAAAAAGCTCTTTTATTAAATAAGCCAGGACTGTAAATGAAGGGGAGGATTGCACAATGCACAACTGCACATGATGGTTGAGAGATGAGATCATCAGAGCAGCTAGGAGTTAAGACATGTGGTTTGAATTAGGGGTACCTACTACTTTCTAGACGCTCAATGTATTTGATAGAAGATGTCTCAAAAGCATATAAGAACAGCTCCAAGAAGAGGAACGCCTTTAGAGATCTTAGACTTCACTGTTCTGTAGCCATAATGTCCTTTCTTTTTTCCTCCTTCTGTAGTATACCAATGTGGAAATCAAACAACTATATTACCATAGGAGTATTGTTCCCATCATCAAAAAATTTAAATGCTCTAGGTGTTAGGCATAACATGAGAATCTGAGCTGGATCTTAATGCATTGCAAGAGGTGATTAGGAGAATATTTGTTTCTTCAGAGAGGCAGTTATTGAAAAAACTGAATGGGTGAGTTTTGATATTCAATACTATTTAAGCATACAGGATTGTCAGACAGCTGAGCCTCTGAAAGAGGATAGAAAAGTCAGTGTATCTAATCACAGGTTCAAAAGTATAATAGCATTCCATGGCTGTTTAAAATAATATTTTTGTAACTGCATACCCTACTGGAGAAAGTACCATTTATAGTACTGATATTTTTTAGTCTTCTGTATATTTGCACTCAGAAATGCACAGGAAGGAGACTTCTTTGAATACCAAGAAGGGTAATTTTACCAGTTGTAACATGAATACAAATGGACAAAATATTCTTCTTCTTTGACTTCATTCAGTAATTTGTTTGGACCAGCAAAAAATAGATTAATGCTGATGTGAGCTTAAGGGTCTAAAAGTAACCAACCTACCTGCTGCTAACTAAGCAGAACCTTCTTTGACATAAACCCAAAGATTATTCTAACCTTCAGTGTCTGGAGCCAGCTTGGGTGTACTTGTATCGCAGTCCTGTTGTGGGGAGCAATGCCTGGTGGTGCCAGACCGCTTGTGTAGTCAGCAGGGCACTTTCATTCAACCTGCCTAACTGTTCCATGTGGTGCCTGGTTATGCATCGGCACCACGCTCAGGGATCTGGAAAAGCTTGTTACACTGGGTGCAATGTTGCAAGAAGGCATCAGTATGGGGTTGCACTGTGCCACATCTGTGCTGAGAAGTCTTCCTGGACCTGGAAATGACTAGGGGTACAATATAAATATCTGAACAAGGTCTGTAAGATCCACCCTGGATCTCAAAGCTAATATTTTCATTATCTGAGATATCTTTGACCCCTGTTTACATTGTGTAATGGAGTATAATGTTAGGATTGCGTAAACTCACATGTTTTCCTTGGAATTGGTGAGGATTTCATGAGGCCTATGGATTTGGTTACATCTCTCAGAGATATGTTACTGCAGAGAAATTCAGCCCTTAGTGTTTGAGCTCTTCTGCTTTGCAACCTATGAGAAATTCCAGTCAGCTGACGGTGTTTGTTTAATGGTAGCACAACACTTGATGTCAATTGGGCTTTAGATTATGCTGTAGGGATGCTCACTAGCTGGCCACATTTGAGCTATTTCTGCTTCTGTTGATGTTGATAACACAATTCCAATCAATTTCAATGAAGGCAAGGTGTGCCCATGCCAGTCTGCTCTTATCTTATATGCTTAGACTGAAAAAAAACCTGATTGCCATCATAAGAACATGAGAAAGAGCACTATAATTATAGCTCTAGCAGTGTTTCCACAAATGATACCACTGTCCTTTCTTCTGTCATGTTACAAAAATAACTTTGTCTCAATCAGTGCTGCTTCTTATGGTATAAGAGCTCATAGAAATCATTACAGTGCACACTTACTGTTTGGCTCTATAAATCTCCACTGAAAAGCTGTTAACATCATTGCTTGAAAAATATAATGCTTTTATTTATGCATTTATTTTTGCAGAAGAAGAAAAACATCCCTCAACTATTGAAAGGCTATGAAAGTTTCAAAAAGAAGCAAAAACAACTTCCCCAGATAAAACAACTGTAACATAGTAGGACATCTTTGATTGTCGTAAAGCATCTGGTTCTTCTAGGGAATATTTTGACAGCTTTAACAGTGAGCTGATTTTTGTTTTCAATAATATCACTCTTATTACATCTCCAAATGAAAAGAAAGTATAGCAGGACATCAGGTGCATAGGAAAGGTATAGGGGATGCCTACCAGACCGTGTGCATCCAGGTCCTGTGGAAGAGAGAGTACTAAACCAAAAGGTGATATTTCCCAGCTGTCTTGATCAGGTCAGTGGTAGAATAAGTCCTGAACTGATGACTATTTTTGCTAAGAAAAAGTTGCTTAATAGGCTGTACTGTGCTGTCAGGGAAGGAAAGCCTTCTATCAGATGAGAAACTAATTGAACATTTGACTCTTTCCATGCTACAGTGGAGCAGATACATGATTACTAGGTTTTGCTCTCTCAGAAATGTATCTCAGCTAGAGTTGGTCAGAAGCAGTTTTTTGCGAAACCTTTGCTCTGTGTGCTCTATTTAGGAAAGGGATTTAATTTCTCTTTTCAGTTGTGCCCAAGGACAAGACAAGACAACGGGCACAAACTGAAACAAAGGAGGCTTCATCTGAACATCAAGAAACACTTTTTTACTGTGAAGGTGACCAAGCACTGGCACAGGTTGCCCAGAGAGGCTGTGGATTCTCCATCCCTGGAGGTATTCACAAGCCATCTGGGCATGGTCCTGGGCAACTGGCTCTGGGTGGCCCTGCTTGAGCAGGGGGATTGGACCAGATGCCCTCCACAGGTCCCTTCCAACCTCAGCCATGCTGTGATTCTGTGATTCTATAATTCTCAATTTCTTTCTTGTTGCTGGGCTCACAGACTATTTGTAATGTTTGGATAACATTAGCTGTAAGCATTTTGAATAATCTAATGTAAAACAGTCGACACTGTCCCTGGGGTTTGTCACTCATTTTATGTTTTTTGGTATTTATTTCAGACGAGAAATCCTTTAGGTTGTATTCTCTTCATATGCTTTGTTCGGTGCTGGAAACTCTGCTAAGGTATACATCAAATAAAGAATTGGTAAAAGAATACCCAGGGAAAGCAGAAATGAGTGTCCATTATAGACCAGTCCAATGGTCAGTCAAATGCTCCTCCCAGGCACAGTGACTGCGTACACATGTGTGTAAGAAGAAAGTCTCTCTAATAGACCCTCCATATTGGAAGTCTCTATAGTAGAAAGGCAGAAATGGGTGGAAAAGAGGAACTCGGGGAGGACAGTGGAGCTGGCTCAGTTCACAGTGTGTTGTCTTTCATTGCTTGCTGGGGAGATTTTTTATAGTCTCTGACGCCACTCATTTCCTGCGGCTCAAAAATATTGTTATCTCAGGACTATGCAGTGCATGTTGGAAATAGAAGTACTCTGGATACCTCAAAGGAATGGTCTTTCTTGGTTCTCAAGCAATAATGCTGTGCGCTGTGAAGGGGTGCTCAAATTCTAAGTAAAACCTACCTGATTTAGATGCAAAACATCCTTTACATCAGCAATAAAACAAGACAAAGAAGCATATCCTCCTCCCCCAAAGTCTTTAACTATTGTCTGATATATTTAAAGAATTGAGTTGGAAAAATTAAACTTTTTTTTTTTAAGAATCGAGTCCACAACATCTGTGGTTCACACCTCCCTTTATTGCCTGTGGCTAAGGCAAACAGCATGACATATAAATGAACAGCAAGCCACACATTTCAGAAGAAAGAACACATATTTTTGTTTTCTCATAGAAAGAACAGAAATTTGAAGTAAGGAAGGGCTTTGGGACAATTGAAAACGGTGAGATAGTACACAGTGACAACAAAGAGTTGAATTGCTGGTACCACAGGAAAAATCAACTACAGTAACAGCTTGCAGTGGTGCATGCTGAAAAGCCTGTGTGCCATGCCTTACAAGGCATATGATATCTTTGGTGCCAATGTCATATTTCTCAGACCCACGTGCCATTTCAGGCGTCACAAATGCACTGACTGCAGCTCTGGTAGAAACAATTTGCGTTACGGCGTCAGTGAATATTCACAATGTAGTTGTTCAGTTGGTTTGAAGAAACAGACAAGGAAGAATGAGAAGAAAAGGAGAAGAGGAGAAAGAGAGAGAAAGATAAGAGGAGAGAGAGAAACAGGAAGGAAGGAAAGAAGGGAAGAAGGAAGAAAAAGAAAGAAAACAAGAAAGAGAGTAAGAAGAAGAAAGAGAAAAAGACAATTCTCCCCCTTATCCACCAAGATGAATGAAGGGCTAACAAAAGGGTTATTCAATGCTGTGCTGTAATACCTTATTTTAGTTTCTGATCTGAAATCCTTTGACGTCAATGAACTTCCATTGACTTTAATATGCTCCGGATCAAGCTTGTCATGTGGATCTCAGACTTACTGTCTGTGAATTAACATGAATCTTTGGATTAGTTTTCCAGAACAAACAAATAACTTTAAAAAGTAATTAGGCTGGTATTTTAACATTAGCAGGTTACAATGCACAGATCCCTAAGCAGATGTGTAGCACAGTGTTTTTGAATGGTGTATGATAAAGTAATTTTCTTAACAGTGTGTTTTCTATTGGGTTAACAGTATTTAGGTTAATGGAAAACATGCCTGTCTTGCAAAGTATTTCCACCAGAAATACTGGAGTCTGAACAAAAATCTTTTCCTATTCTGAAAACCATGTGGAGCTGCAGTATTTTGCTTCTTTCCCTTTCATGTATCTACCTATATAACTGAGTATATCCACATAATTGTAATATTTATATACAGTAGCTTAGAGTGTATATACATATATTAAAATGTAGACATACTTACCTTGTACATCTATAATAAATATCTCTAAAGCTCTAATGCCACATGTTATTCCAGAATTATGATTTCTTGATATATGTACACTTTTGAAAGTTCAATAAATTATTTTTAAAAAAAATATTATAACATTCTTCACTGTGGTATCAACCAATGTTTCTGTTCTAATTCATTGCTATATGCCAGTTCTGTACCTGTGCAATGGTAATGTGCACTGGTGGTTGACAATATACTGGTACTACTGAAATATCATGGACTCAAGTAAGAAACGCTACCGAAGTTGTTAGACATGGACACTTTCAGGACATTGTCTCCCCTGCCCTCATCCAGCAAATACCCCTTGGGCTCTTCAGTGGTTCCTGCAGGGCAGCGAGTCTCATCTTTAGGGTCTAGGACTGGATGAGGCAGTAGGTTGTACCAATGTAGGAGTCCCATGGGAGAGGGGTCCTAGGCAGAGAAGGAAGAGCAGGGTCCAGGATGCGCCATGCTGTCTCCATGTGAAACTCCCGGGACAAATCCCAGCCTGCAGAAATATCTGATCACCTGGCAGCAGAGGCAGCCAAACAGAGAAGACGACCCTTCCCTCACATACAGGTCCAGGACCCTCTGACCACTTAGAAAGTTTAATAGTGTCAAATACTTGGAAATATTGGAAATGGTTCAGATTACATCAGCTGTCAGTAATCTAAGCTTGACTGAGGTAGTTGTCATGTAGCAGAGAAATCAGATTAGTACACTAAAATAATTGGTGTGAACAGAAACTGCTAAGGAGTCTTAGTAGCACTGTATGGCACTGAAATGAAAATAAAATCTCCAATAAGAGCTGAAAGTGCTGTGCAGCTCCCCAACAGAAAGACCTGAATGCTTGTAAAGGAGCTAGCATATGTTTTCTGTTTAATTCTTTTTGTTCATTTGATGTTTTTTCTCTCTGTGATCTTTTATTAGAACTGATTCACAATTTGTTATTAAACTATTATTATCAATTAAAATATGTTCTTTCCCCCAAAATGATGAATTTAAATATTAAAAAAAAAATCTGAAGGGGGAATTTTTGTTTCAGACACTTTTATCCATATGTTAGTTTTGCTTTAGGGGAGAATTTTCTGATTCAGCAAAGTCATTAAAAACTTTAAAATCCCACTGCCACTCAAAGAGAGTTTATGTATAGTATTATTTTATGGAAACTGTGGGGGATGCATGTGATTGTGTGCATGTAAAGAGGATAAAGAATTTTTTTGTTAGCCTACTAGAACTAGTTTTATATGTATGATATTCTGTATTATATTTAAATGTGGAACTACCTATTTTAAACCATTTACTAAATTTGTCTGATCAGTGTTCCAAATACTGCCATTTCATGTGGCCATATCATATTATATTGCAATCTCTAAATTTTACACACTTGAAGATTCTGCCAAAGTATACAGTTTAGTACACAGAAATTAATGGTTGTGGAAAAATATATGTAGTAGTTAGCATATTGCATGTAATTTCTATGGATTTTATATTTGAATATGTTCGCAGAAGCAATTAGAGGGAGACCAAAATGACACCTATTGAGTAGAAATGAATTCCAAAGTCTCTGTGTTGTTATTACATGTTATTTATAAAACTCAACAAAACTTATAATACAGCACTTTGGAAAGGAGACTGGAAAAGCTCAGGAAAGAAGACAATAGAATATTGATTCTATTAAAGGTAACCAGTGTAAATCAGGTTTTCAGCTTCAGGAAAGAGCATGAGTAGGCATAGGGATCCATTTGTGGTTTTCTTTCTGAGGTTGTCTCCCAAGAGCAGAAAAAATGAGAAATGGATGTGACCTGCACTGTGTCTACTGATGCTGAATATTAGTCTATTGAAGACTAATAATTTTAGTGCCTTCAGGGAAGTTTCACGAGGCAGGACAGAGCTGTACTCACTGTCACTGGAAAGGTGATGCTAGTTGTCCTTTCGGTGTCCTGTCCCTCCCTGCTCATTCAGTCACTGCATCTCTGTCACCTCCCTCGAGCTCAGGAGAGGTGCACTGTAGCCCTCTATTTGCATCAACAAACTGGCAAAAAAATCGGGCAACCCCCTTCTCCTCCTCCCTCAAGCAAGACGCGGCGTTTAATGCGTTGTTCACCCAAGGGCCAAATGAGAGCCAAAGGCAGTGCAAGGGGAATGGGGCAGTGCAAGGGGAGATCAGGGCTGGGACGTCGGTGAGCTGGGAGATGGGATGTGCCCCCACTGGGACCTTGCACCTTCCCCTGTCCTTCCCCACCTTCCCCACCGAAATACTTGTGTTGCTCTTAACAGAGGTCAGCCACATTGCAAACCAAAGATTAAAAACTTAGCATGTTCAGAAGTTTTTCTTTTTCTAAGCTATCCATTTCTTTTCCTTTCTTGTCACTGAATCAGATGTAGATTTTATGTTCCTCAGAGCTCCTCTGTGTGCAGAAAATATTTATACCCATGTAGTATTAAATTAGTTCCATTAAAAGAGTGGACCAAAATACAGTAACATAGTTTTAGCCCTGTATTTGGGGGCAAAAAGCCTCTATCTAGTTCAGAATAGAAACAGGACTTGTCTATATGTTAGACATATTGTTATATCTTTTTCCTATTCTTCTTTGTTACACTCTGTTCAGGAAAACCATACTGAATGGCTGGAGGCCACTAAGACTCAGTCATGAGCCACATTCTTCTTTCTACGTATGTATGCAGTTTGCAGTGTATAATTAAAACAAATTATTATATTTTATTCAAGCAGAAGCTAAGCCATGTAGCAGTGTAACACTGACCCGTCAGAAAAGACTTGTGTTCTGAGGTTGTAAGGGGATAAGAGGTTGGTGTGCTTAAAACAAAGATGCATTTTGTCATTGCATGCTCTTGCACAAGTGCCAGTAACCACAATTGAAAACTCCTTGCTTGGATGATGTAGTAACACTGATCTGATCGTGTTATTCTGATATTTTCTCCTTACAGATGTCAATCACAGTCCTCTGTTTTCTGTGGCTTTTCTTCAGGAGAGCTTGACTCCTTGCTAAGCTCTATGGACCAGTGCTACCATCATTGTTGTGATGATCTTCTAAAGATACTTAAGGCTTGACTCAGTTGCCCTTTGAGACACTCTTGACTGGACCAGGGTCTAGATGCTGGACCCAGGAACAGAATTGAATCTTGTTGTTTTCATTACAGTTCCTAAACTTTTTCTTAATTTACAAAACCAGAGAAACCTAATCCATGCTCAAAGAAGATTAGATAATAGGGTCATGTATATCTCTCTATATAAAAAAAATTGTGTATATATGTTTGTGAATAAAAATAATAAATCTATACTTAAATATGTATGGGGTGTAAGATCTACTGCACTGGAATAATTTTAGCCCTAATCCAAACTACATTGAGGACAATAAACTACACTTCCCTAATAAAGAAGAAAATACAGAACTATTCAGAAGACAAAGTGGAATTAGTATCCTGTTGCTGCGACTAGCTACTAAAGCAAGTAATTCTGATATATATATTGCATAGAGTATTAATAAACTTCATTCTACTTCACTCTACTCTTTTTCCAAGATACTGTGCAATGGAAATGCCATGTGAAGGCAGCATTGGGATACTTTCTATCTGGAAGGAAGTGTACAATACATTTACTAATGTGTGAAAGAAAAAAGTCTCAGACTCAAGCCTGATTCCAGTCTCACACCAATTTCACAGCTGCAAAGAAGGACTCTTGACGTAGCTTAAGCTGACGTGAGAAGGCTATTCTAGGTGATGGATGCCTCTCGCATACCAGAAAGGTTTGATCTGAAGTAAACAAAACCACTTCCATGGGCTTTGGGTAAGGTCCTAAATAAGAAGCCTTTAATCTGTCTTCTAAAATATGCATTGTGGCCATCACAGACTGCAGTTATCACTGAAGTTCCATGTACTGCAGAACAGGGGGAGAGAGTAGCAAGAAGAGAAAAAAGCACAAAGCTGAGGTGCAGGTTTCATCTGGCTGGGCAGTAAAATTTCTTCATCGGACACTGAGGATACCTCACTTCAGTGCAATATGCTCAGTGTATCTTCATCTGGTTTATCAGCAGTGTTTGTATATATATAATTTCATACTTTATACTATTGTGGTGTATGTTTAGATGCCTAGAGAGAAAATTTCACATAAATTGTAAATGCGTGTTTGCTGCTATCACTTTACAAGAAAGTTCTGCATTTCATTTTCTGTAATGCCACTAGCAAAGGATCACTCAAACTGCCTAAAAACTGCTAAGAAATAAGTGAACGGGGAAATGAGAGGAACCAAGTGTGATGTGGTAAGGCAAGAAGAGAAGGCGTCAGGGAAACACCTGGCTTGTACAAGGGGCTTCTGTTTTTACTGGATTTTACATGGTAGAGAGGAGAGGGAGGAATAATTTTACACAAGAAGACAAAGAAGTGACAGAGCTTTATCTGGATGTGAAGGAAGAAAGAAGACAGAGAAGCCTAAAGCATAAGCAATATCTAAATATGAAAATCTGATTTTGAATAACTAAAGAAAATGTGGTGGGTTTTTTTTTATTCCAAAGTGTATGAAACAGATCTGTTTTCTTCTTTGTTTTATCTTACTCTAAATGGAGGGGTTTGTCTTTAAAATTTGAATCAGATATCTTTATAACCTTTTGACTGTGAAAAGAAGCATTTCACATTAAATGGAAAAATATGCCATAAAAAAGCATTTTCCATGAAAACTTTTTATCCAACATATTTGGTTTTGTTGTCTTTAAAATGGGATCAAAACTAGAAGCCAAAGTAAAAGGAGGAATTGTTGACTGCAACAGAAAAGTCAGTGGAGGGGGAAATTTGGAAAGATAGGTGAAATTTTGTACAGCAAGACAACACTATTGAAAATTGTGGTGTTACTTGGATGTAGCTGAAGTCTGAGTTTGTGTTTATGACTATAAATACAATGTCTGTGGCACAAAATGATTGCTCGTTATACTCTCAGAGAGACGACGATAAAAATATCTTATTTTTTCATACTGGAGAAACAATAGGAAATGAAGTCAGAACAAAAAGGTTCCTTAAAGGGCAGTTGCAGAGCGACCACCCACTTCCATGAGATCAGCCTTTGGCTCATGATCCTGCACCTCAACACACTGAATTTAAAATAATGCTGAGACATGAAGGAGACGTAGGAAACAAGGGCACAGATATGGCACTGGGCCAAAGTGGAAGGAGCGAGGTCTGAATGGCAGAGCTGAAAGAGGCAAAGTGTGGCCACAGGACCTATAATCTCTGTACTAAAATATACTCCTAGTGACCTGTATGTACAGATTTACAATGAGGAACTTAAAGGAAACAGTTGCCCACTTCTGTTGCATTTTGCTCACTCCATGGTGCCTGGCTCCTTTGGGATCCTGTGAAAAGCTTTTCTTTGTTTTGCAGCCCATGATCTTTCATAATGCTTTGTGCAATGTTTTAGTTTTGATTATGGTTACGTAAAGCATCCACGTAAAGCGTCACCTACTTTCGGTTCAAAATCTGTGAGAAAAGCAAATAAGCAGAGAAAAGGAAATGCAGGGAGTACAGAGTGTATCTAGAAAAACATTCATAAAGTTAAAACCAGGGAAATTTCTTAAACCGTCTCAAAACCACCAGGTTCCTTGGAAAGTACTCTTTTTCTATATTGACTTGACTGGAGGCCTGATGACTTTGGCAGTCTTTTGCCTGTAAAGGGAAGATGAGATCAAGGTGGTTTGATACACTCCAGCTCTCTCTGTAGCCTAATCACTCCATTTGCTATATTTAGATGCCAGCCTGTGCAGGTGTCCCTCCAAAAGTGTAATATATGCATCCTGAGCTTTGCTGTAGTTTCTCCATCACCATGTAGTGAACTTGTCCCAGAGGTTTCCTGGCTGATAGACTGTGCTAGAAGAGATGACAAGGTCAGTCAGGGAGCTGAGAGATATTAAAATCAGGATGATAGTTTTAAACTAAACTATACTGCCAGAGTACCTTTGAGACAGTTGAAACTTTATGGATTTTCAGCAGTAATTGTTACATGAATATTTTACGTGAGAGAATTCTGAACATTTAAAGGACAATTTACCTAGCATGACATGGTTGCAAAACTGTAGATTATGGAGTCAACTAGTAGCAGTGTAATTTTTCAAATGGCAGAAGATACTTCAGGAATTTCACCATAGCTGAAAATTGAATCAAAGTCAAACAGAAATGAGAGATAGCCTCTTTTAAACTGGGATTAAAATCTTCATTTGACTTTTATTGCCTGCCATTTTAGTGACACAGGATTTTAAAACTAAATAATGATTTTGAATGGGAAAGTAGAAATGCTGTAAAGGAATTATTTTCAAATTCCCTAAATCTGAATATCTACATACCATGCTTGGAAAATCAGATTAAATATCCCATATCGCTTATCACTATTCAAAAGCCGACACGATTTCCAACATAGAGCTGAAATGATGGGAATATCTTCTAAACTCAGAACATTAATAATTCCCCAAGTAAATCTGTGACTGATAAGACCTTATCATTGCACTCAAGATTTCAAATTGATTCCTACCTCACAAAATCTGGGTAAAAATCTTCCAGCAGTTACAGCAACATTCAAAATTTTCTGCACTTTCAAAATGTATCATAATTCAACTAAAATTTACTGTTAACATTTTTCTTCAGGCATTTTAGCCAATCATTGTTCTTCCTGTCTTCGGTCCTTCTGAGCTCAAGACCTTCTTCTGCTTTCTAAAAAGGTGTACTTCCTCTCTATCGTTATTTTATCATATTTTGTTTTGTGTTATGTTGTATTTTACTTTCCCAGTTAAGAAAGGTAGTTGGAGAAGAAGGCTTTATGTGCAAGCAATTATTATTTCATTGTCATTCTCACTGTCTCTACCTAAAAACTATTACTATTGGCTTGTTTATCAGGAGTAACTTTTTGGAGTGACAAGAATGTTGCAGTTCAGCACTAATGAATAAGCATAATCTGTGCCCATGCATCTCCACTGAAATCAGTAGGCTTTCAGGGTTGCTGAGATGAAGCTCAGGACCCAGATAATTTTAATTCCCATGTCAGACATATGGAACAAACCAGTGACTGTCAATACTTGGACACAGATGATAATAAAAATCCTATTTTTCTTATTTGTATTTTATGAACGCTAAGGAATGAGGTTTGATCCCATCACTGGTATTAAATAACAGTTTAAAGAAGGAATTAAACCTATTAAAAATTAATAACAACTTTCCTACTTATGCTCAATGACAGCAAAAAAAGTTCATCTAATCTGCAGTACATTTTCAATATGAAGACTATGTAATGTAACTTTAGGATTTAAGATTAAAAAAATGAAATAATAAAACTAGCAATCTATTGCTCCCCCAAGGGACCCTCCACTGCGCACCCTTGCTCACTGTCCCCACAGCTGCATCTCAGCTCCGGCTAGGGCTAGGGCCAGGGCCATGGCCATGGCCCATGCCTGGGCTGTGTGGTACCTACACTGTGCCCAGCCTCCCACCTCACTGGCTGCACTGCTCAGGGCCCACGGTGGTGCATGGTGATGGCCAGGCTGTGGCCAACCCCGTCCTGTCCTGGCTCACCTGTCTGGGCGCTGCAGGACGGGGCCTGACTGGGGAGGGAGGAACTGGCACCACCACTGCTCACTGGTGCTTTTCTGTATGAAATCACTCTACCTGCATATTGAGAGCTGACTTGTGTGACCACGTCAGGGACTGGCAAGCGTAAGTTGTTTAGCACAATTGCCAACCATCAAGTTCCAGTCAATGGAAAATTTTGAGAATGATTAATTTGGGTAGTACCTGCTATTAGGTGTCAGTAGTGCAGTGGTTTGTTCCCTTTCTAAAGGATTTTTTCTCCTTTCCAGGTGGTCAAAGCCCCAGTGGCCCAAACTGCATCCAGCCATATGGCACAAGTCATCCCTAATGTTATTAGCATTATTGGCGCATGTGTTAAAAAACTTATTTTGGGTAAGAGCTACGATCAGAGAAGAAGATGAAGAAGGATCAAAAGACCATTTCACTGTATTTTGGTTTGGGATCGTTTTACCTTCTTTAGTGCAACTGGGACAAATTCAGATAGCGTGCCTCTCCAAAGGAATTACACATGCTTATATTGGGTCTGAATTTGGCCTAATTGGCACTGGACATTTTCTTGGCGCTATCAGTAGACAGCACTTCTGGGAATCTAATTACAGTAGCAGAATGTCAGAGCTCCCAAAACTGAAACAGCATCTTTTAGGGCAATAATATTAGCCCAAAGTCTCATATTTATCCGTATAATTCATCTATGAAGAGGGAACAGCTTTAGCTATAAGGATGTGTTTAGCATTCTTGCAAAATGTTTCAAAAAAGTCTGGACCCCAAAAAGGCCAGTGTCTCACCTGGATAAACTAATCTCACACTGTCAACACCTTTGACTTCTACAGAGGTGATTCAGAAGAGGTGAATCCTACCCAGAATGGCACAGGTTAGCAAAGGGGAACTAGATATCTAACTCAAAAGTAGGTGTCTAGATACACTGTGTGATTTACACTGAGGTGCTAAGAGTCCTTTTTTTCCTTCAGGGGATACGCAAAACCTGACAGAACATGGTCCTGGGCAACCTGCTCTGGCTAATCCTACCTGAGCAGGGAGGTTGGACTAGAATCATAGAACAGAATCATAGAATTGTTAAGGTTGGAAAAGACCCATAGGATCATCAAGTCCAACCGTTAACCCAGCACTGCCAAGTCCACCACTAAACCACGTCCTCAAGCACCACATCTACTCATCTTTTAAATACCTCCAGGGATGGAGACTCAACCACTTCCCTGGGCAGCCTGTTCCAATGCTTGACCACCCTTTCGGTGAAGTTTTTCCTAATATCTAACCTAAACCTCCCCTGGCGTAGCTTGAGGCCGTTTCCTCTCGTCCTATCACTCGTTACTAGGGAGAACAGACCGACCCCCACCTCGCTACAACCTCCTTTCAGGTAGTCGTAGAGAGCAGTAAGGTCTCCCCTCAGCCTCCTCTTCTCCAGACTAAACAACCCCAGTTCCTTCAGCTGCTCCTTGTAAGACTAGACGATCTTAAGAGATGCCTTCCAGCCTCAGCCATTCTGTGATTCTGTGATACAAGGCTTTTGCTATGTAGTAGTGGTGAACTTCAGCCCAGAGACATAAAAGGTCAGTGACCCCCCATCATAGGATTAACTAGTGGAAGGGTTTCCCGTTGATTCACTGATGAAGGTAAATTTTGGAAAAAAAAAAAGCAGTTAAATTTAGTCAGCATTTCAGTACTTGTGAAACTTGCTGGATTCGTGGTAATCAAGTCTTTCTACATTAAGCAGATAGCATGAGAAGGGGTGCTAATACTCTTCCAGTGTGTGCCAGCTCTGTTCTGAATAGACAGACCCCTCTGTGAAGTGGTCAGCCTTCTGTCTGCTAAGGCGGCACCTCTGATGGTAGTCGGAGATGACAAATATCTGCCTCTTAGGAATGGGCCAAAGACTGGCCCATGGTATTTAAAAGAAGGGTAGACGTGGTGCTCGAGGACATGGTTTAGTGGTGGACTTGGCAGTGATAGGTTAACAGTTGGACTCGATGATCTTAAGGGTCTTTTCCAACAACCTTAATGATTCTATGATTCTATGATTCTATGACTGCAACTGGACGTCTGGGACTAAAAGCTTTCAGGGTAATTTCTAGGCCCTGCTGGAGCAAGTGACAAAATTCCCAAGGGGTTCAGTGGATCTGGGGTGTCCTCCTCAGCCATCATCAAGCTGTTTGTAATGTAACCGTAACTGGAAGCTACAGACAGAGACACTCTATGGGACAGAAGATGTCGTAATGTCTTCTGACTGGAGAATATTGATGCATTGGGCCAGGAGAAGCTTTGGGAGGAAAAATAGCAACTCTATTAAATAGGGACTTTCCCTTCTCTGCAGAGGGCAGCTGGCATGTAACTTGACTAAATTACCCTGGAAATGGGAAAGTACTGGTTTCCTGTTCCAGCCCCCTAGAACTTCAAAACTGTCTTTCTTCGCCTTTTGAATAACATAAACAATGAAGTGATAGATAATGATTTGTATCCTAGGCTTTCTCCTCTTGCCTTGACTTTTCATTTGGGCAGTCACAAAGTCCCTCTGTTTTGACATGAACAGATTGTTTCTTTCTCTGTTCCTGTCTCTTTCGCTCTACATTAAAAATGTGTCTTCCTGAAAATAGAAGCCTTTGCTTGCACATTGGCTGTGCTCTCTATATTTTGAATTGCTCATCCTTTAGCTCTTATTGGGGCTATTGGAGGTGCAATCAACAAATCACAGTATTTCCAGTAATTTTTCTTGCAGAGCTAATCTGAGAATAGTTCTTTCCAAACCTAATGTCTGGTACCTGCTACTGGATTATTTTCCCTTCCTTTATCACCTTGATAAGCAAATGATAACAAGGGTAAGAGCAGAAGGGTCCTGCAGCAAAATCAGCTTAAAAGTGAGCCATAGCACTCTCTGCTGACAGGCTGTGCAGAGATACACCATATGTGCAGTACTTCCTATGGCACATGGCATTTGGATAGAAACAAGAACTCTTAGAAGAGTGCTGGCATAATTGTCAGGACCAATTATATGAAACATGCTGAATTTCACTTCTCTGCCGGATAACTAAAACTGATAAACAAGTGTTTTTTCCTGTGTTTTCCATGTGTGTGTTAGCTACATTCAGAATTTGAAATAGATATTGCTATTCTTCAGCAGTACCTGCTAATTTAGCACAAATTGTCTCATTTAATCCTTTTCAGTCACCAGTTTTAAAATTGCATAAAAGAAGAATTTATGAGAGCACTGACAGGAATCTGTGTTAGATGGAGTCAGAGAGGATAATAAAGACTGTATCTATGGAAAAAAAAGGGCCATTCTGGGCAAAATTGCCAAACTTGACTCATTCTATGCACAAAAGGTTGGAAAAGATATGAAAATTCAAGCATGGAAAACAAAGAGAGGAAATGACTTTGCAGGACAGTAGCCAGTGAATTATTTAGTTCTTTGGAGGACTGAAATACAAAGCAACTTTAGTTATGTGACTTGGAGAAGACTGAGGCTCAATTTTCGGATGTAACTACCTAAACACATCATATGCACTTCAGTTTTTAATTTTTTTTTTAAGTCTTCTACTTTTTCCAGATATCTATAAATCTGGATATTTAATTAAGATGTATGATAGTACTGTGAAAAGATATGTTCTGATTAATATTCTGTTGTTTTTCATGTTCAGCTTTATATACGTCAATGCACTAAACAAAGGTCTTTTTGCATATGAGAGACAAGCAGATACATGGAAAAGCGTGACTTTTTTTTTTTTTTTCCAAAATTTGAAAGACAGTGACAGTAGCCTGACCATTAATGGGATGGAAAAGAAAAGAAAAAAGGCAAGAAAAAAAAAAGCTACAAAAGCAAGAGTGTTCTGGGACTCTCATGTTATCTCAAACTGAAATTCAGAGGGAAAAAGATAGTTTGAAGATTAGGTCCCTGAAAACAGCAAAGAAGGAAACAGAGGCCTTGTAAAGGCCATGACATTGTCTGACCCAGGGTAATACTCCATGTTTGCCATGGGGATAACTTAATGGGGATGACAGCAGGAGGCATCTGTGGCATCTTCAGTTGGACACCTTGGGGCAGAAGCTCAGAAAGAAAGAGCAAAACTAAATCCCAGGTGAGGCTTTAGTTGGGAAAGTGCTAAAGAAATCCAGAGACAGCAGTCAGGTCCTTGGTTCATATATGGCCACAGTTTAGTTAGAACATTTTGCTGTTGATGGCTGCTCTGGTTGCTTATCTCTGCATCCACCAGTGTCCCACAACTGCAAAATTAGGTTAGATTGCTCATGACATTATTCAACAAAATTTGGGTCCAGAGATAATACCCCTCTGCTTCCTTCCTGCATTAGATATTTCGAAGCCTTGAAAATATACTTTTATTTATGTTCTACTAGTGGGTAAAGATTGTGTGCATGTATATACATGTGTGTACACAGCTATTTTTTTCAGAAGCAGTTACCCCACTGGTGGTGGGTATCTTTGCTCCTGAATAATCTGTGGCTCTATCTCAGAAAATTCAAGACTGTTTTTCGTTGGACATGAAAGGGAAGAACCAGTAAAAGCCTTCTGGATTGCAATGTCAATGTTTGTGCCCGGCTCTCTGAGGGGACTGCAAGGCATGGTCAGGTACATAGGTGCCCCAAACTTGTTCAGCTTAGGGAAATTTAGGTGTTTCCATTGGCAGACCCAAACCTGAGAGTGGTGGGAGTAGATCTGCTTAGAAAGCCAACAGGAGACACTCAGCTCTTGTGTTTGCAGTCCCTCCCATTTGCTTCAGCAAGTAAACCAGGGAGATGGGCAGGTACTGGTGGTCAGTCAGGATGCAAAGCCCAAAGGGCGGGAGTCTCAACCTGGTAGTGAAAAGTGATTTCTTTTCAGAACAGAACAGTTATCTTTAAATGTGTGGCTGTGGAGTCAGCAAGGTTTACAACTTGCTACTCTTTAGAGAGGTGTCACCTGGCCAGAGGGGTGGTCTGGGGTTTGGGAGTCCTCAGCATGGGGGAGATCAGGTGTGCACCCAGCCTGACAGTGGATTTGCCCAAATCATGCTGCTGCACAGAAGGGAGCAAAAGAGCTGCTGACCCCTGGAGAGAAAGAACTCTTCTTCTGTGGGAAGTGGGGAAAGATGACTGATAGCAGCAGTGCTGGTGACATTTAAACCAAGACATTCCTGGAGAAAATACAGTGCCCCTCCCTGCTCAACACAGAAACTGTCGGGGATGATGTTTTTCTGTCACAGGATGGGAGTAACCCCCTTGGAAGTCAATTGAATGTTTTAGCAGAAAAATAAGGCCCAAGGCTATTATGCTCTTGATAAACCCTACACCAGAGAGAGCAGGAGGAGAGACCTGCTGTCTTAAATATTCCAGCACAGGATGGGAATAAATTTCCTTGACCTCCGGGGGAGTAACTCCCATCCTGATGCAAAAGAACTGGTTTTCAGGAAAAAAAACATAGGTTTTATTGAAATACTACACTGGTGTCCGACATCTTTCTAGAACAATGAAATGCTTATGGTGACTCACTTAACAGTTACTGTCTTACACGGACTCTCTCGTATGTATTTATACTTACTCACGCTTGGTTAAGTGCAAGGAGGGATTCTAACTTGCACGTAATGATACAATTCTGCACATTTTTCCCTGACCACATAAGGATGAGTTGTATGGAATGACAGGGTATTTGGAGAGAAAGAGTTTTGACAAAAGTCATGTTTGCAAGAGGGAGATATTTCATTCATCTGGGGGCACAGAAACACTGGGGTTTTTATGCTCTGCTTTATATTTGCTTCTATTGCTGTTTCAGCTTGTTTCTTCAGGTTTTTATTTTTATTCTGTGTGATTTTTTTAGTTAATTTTGAATAAAAGGACAAATATCTACCTATCCCTCAGAGGTCTGATGCATTTTCCAAAACAAAGTAACAGGCCGAGTCAGAGGATGTGACATTTTCATTTGTGCAAGCCAGGGTTTATTGATGCCACAGATAATTATTAATTAGGTGTTTCTAAAGCAAAACATGGAACAAACCTCTGGTGCTGGGATTGGCACATAGAAAAGTATGACTGGGAGTTTACGAAAATATAGAGGAAGTTCAGAGATATTCTGGACCAAGAAGAGGTTAGAATCTAAAAACATGTAGGAAGAATTGAGTGGACTAAGAATGATTATCTGCAAACATAGGAATATTTATCTTCTAACCTGGCAGCATATCAGTCAGATGATGCGAACTGGTTCCGCAAGAATGTGTAGCAATCCGAGGATTTTTGCAGAGTAACTGAAAGGGTAAAATGGGTTGTGTACAAACCACATAAATTGAAACAACATATATATAGAAATTTTATAAGACATATAGCTATTGAAACCCTTGATACTAGGATGAACTTCTTTCAACAAGGTCTTTACTGCCCCATTCAACAGCGGATTTTGGAGGGGGACAAATTTCATAAATTTATAACTATGTAAGATTGCCAGGCTCTGTATAAGCATCAGAAGCAAGTAGTAGTACTTAGCAAATGGGAACTGTATCTATCAACGTCACTTTAACTTTCCTTTAGCTTCTGAAATGTTTGCTAACAGGCTGCTGATTAATGTGATGTGCATTTAATTATGAGTGACTATTTCTAATCCTTGCAATAACTAATATTAACAGTACTGTTGACAAGGAGGGTGATTTACAGGCAGAGTGTGATGGTTTGGCTGAGCTTAGCATCAGGCTGTGGCAGTCAGAGAAAACCTGAATTTTGTTCTGCCCTGTCAACCTTTTGGTCTTGGGCTTGGTTGGCCATTGGCTTATTCCCTAAAATAAAATTGCCAGCTGTAAGGCTGCACCTTTACTGGCAGTGGCAGACTGATACCCGGAGAGGAGACCAGCTCAGAAGACTCCTGGGCAGGAAGGCAGCTCCTTCATTCTCCTTTGCCTGGGGCTGTCCTGGGAGTGGGGAAGGACCATCTCCTTGTTGCTGGAGTGGTTCCCATAGTAAAGGGCCTCCTCTCTTCACTTACACCAGGCTAGCAGTTGCTGAGCCCATCAGAAGTGACAGAGAACATCTGACTCTTCCAGTGAATCTTGCTTCATAAGGGGATCATTAGATCCTTCAATAAAAGAACTATAGACCTGAAGGACTCTTCTGTTCCTCTCAAGCACCAGTCTTTCCTGGGCACAATCCGTAGGGGAATACAGCTTCAGGACAAATTCAGAGCGGCATGCTATTCTCATGATCACTGTAATTTTCCAAGACACTAGCTGCTGAGCCAATTCATTTTGGAAAAGCTGTGGCTCAGTTATAAGTGGGAGAAAATATGTGAAAGAGCAACCTCCTTGGCATTTTTTTCTAGGCTGTGTCCATCTGCAAGTGACTAAATACCACTCGCTTCTACAACCATGACTTAGGTAGGTATTGGATAAACAAGTAGGTGGATCAGTTCTCATGTTGCTGTGTTTTAGCTCCCCGTTCTCCTCTGATTTCCTTGGCCAAGACACAACCTACCCCCTAAGTCAGTGGTGAGTACCACTGGGTGTCCTCTGGCTTCCTGCCAGCAGCCTGATCTGCAGCATGTATACATCAACCCAGCCAGACCCTTCAGTCTAATGATGATGATTCACCTCAGTTAAGGATCTGGTTTGTCTTTTTTGAATTATTTCTTGCTTCCCGCATTTTCAATTCATTTTAATTGAGTTTTCCCTGAGGTCACCAGCTCTGTGTTGGCTTCCTGTTATTCTCATTAACATTGCATTTGCCCAGGCTGAGAAATTCAGCCCTCACACATATTCAGCTCAAACTTGATAAAGGACTTTGTTACTTGGGTTAAGGAACCTGCTTATTAAAATCTCCTGTTATCTGAATGGTAATAGGACTCTTTCCTCCTTCTTTATCTTCCTCTTCTTTTTTAATTGGCATTTCACATGTATTTAGCATAGGTCACAAACACAATACTTCTTGGCCAGAGTCCAAGTGACAACACAGCAATAATTTAAATTGGTGGGCTCTTATTTCCAGCTGGTGAACATATATATTGAGGATGACTTTTTCTTATTTCTCCTTGTGAAATCTCTGTCAGTGTTCAGTCTCCGTGGAGGCAGGATACTATTTCAGTACGATCCAGTTTGATATTGCTGTGTTTCCAAGATGCTTACAGAGCCATGCTGCTGATCCCATGGGAGGACAGCAGTTCCTTATAATCCTGTTTAACGCTTTGCTATCATTCGTACCCAGTTATGTCACCTAATTAACATTAGACCGCTGCCATAAGGGCACTTTGTGTAGCTGCTGACTGAGAGAAAAGGCTATTCTGCTACTTCTGCCACTGATGTACTGAATAAAATCCTCCACTCTTCTCTATATCCCCATTTCACAAGCACGAAGAAAATAAGAAATGATTAGCCTGGCACCTGCTGAGGTGCAACAGAAGGGCAGGTAGAATGACTAAGTGATGTATATCGTATCTGTAAGTTGTTCAACTAGAGCAGAGAGAAGTGGTGTAAAGTAATATTTCTGCAATGAGTGAATCATAGTTCTGTATAGCATTAACTCAGGGATTTGAACAAAGAAATTAGGGAATGATGATTTAATTGATTTATGTGGCCACGACATAATTGTTACCAGTTTGTGATTTCCTACACTAATTAGTTTCATTCAAAATGTATCAAAACCCTAAGATTTTCTCCTTGAGGCAGATATAGATATACACTGTCTAGCCATTCCTCTGTGGGTGTGAACTGTTCTACATTTCATGGATCTGGCACTGTCTATCTGGTCTATAGCAGCATGACAACTAAATTAATTCAGTCTAATCACCATGACAAAGCAATGTTTTAACAAAACTTAACTGAAAACAATATGAGATGAAACAGATGGAAATAAACCTGTATTTTTATAGCTCATATCTTTCTTTCTTACTGATGCCAATGAAGAAAATTAATTAAACAAATCTGATGACAGTCTTGAGAAAGGCTCAAAATATTTGAACAAACTCAGCTGGAAGCATAAAATTTTACATTATTCAATGTATATCCATTATACTGAAACACAACCCTAGAGAAAAACAAGTATATGAAACAGAGAAGTACTGTGGCAGCAACATACGGGGTTGCTGATAGCTGATTAACTCATTTACTATTCTCTGTTTGTTAAGATAATGATAATACTAATAAAATTGGTTTCGATATATAGGACTGTTTAGTGTTTTTTGCCAGAAGGGATCCGGCATTAGTAATGTGAGAAATTTATAATTCCAGATGAAGATGAGAAGTTTCATAAGAAATTTGGTGTCTGGTTCATCTCATTGAATTTCTGAATCATTAGCTCATCTTTTGTTGTTGCTGTTATTGTAATATTTAAGGTCTTGCATTACAGATGGCCGTCTTAGAGGCTACTTCACTGGATTATTTCCTGTGTTATATGGCAATACATGATATATTACCTAAAAGCCAGGCAGTACACCTCAACTGGTAGGTGAGTTTGTGTGTAGAAAACACACAAAGTATACAAAACACATCTCTCATAGGTGTAATTGGAAGGCACCGGAAGAATATTTGCAAGCCAACATGGAGTTTGCCATAATAAAGTGGAGCAGGTTTTGAATAGAATTAAAATGATGCATTCGTTTGCGCTAGGGTTGTATTTCAGCAGAGGCTTGATTGAATGAGACATGGCACATTTGCTGAGCAATGTGGGAGATAAGCAGTCACCCTTATTTCACGGTTTATCTTTGGCTTTCAACCACAGGATGAGTTGGAAGCAGCAGCCCTCTGAGCTTGACTCTTGGGCAGTTGTACAAGTTGTGCTCGCTTCTATCCAGGTAATCTAGTCCCAGTTCATAGACCAGAGATTTGTATGTTTGTGGGTACAGATGAAAAGGGGGAAGATTTTTATTAAAATTCAGATAGAAAACCAAAGCTCACTCTGCACCAGAGATATATACTAAAATGATGAACCCAAAAGTGTGTGCATTTAAACTAATGCAGTCTCGAACTCTGACAAGTGCTGTACCAGGTCTTTAGAAGTCTGCAAATCAGTCACTTTTCTAAGATGTTTTTATTATCTTTTCCAAGTAAGCATGTCTTTAATATCAGCCATGAACCTGACAGTTTCCTGAGGTGACTGACTGTCTGGAAGCACCACAGTAAGAAGGATGGGGTGAGAGGAGTGCCAAATAGGGGGAAACATGCCTGAGCTCTCTTGGTTACTAGAAAGACAGACTTGTGATGAAAGTGTTGTGTAGAAGTGACACAAAGTGGTTGTAGGTGAGGGGAAGATGGGCCACTGCCATCGCCAAAGTGTCTTAGTCTGGGTTTGGACTGTTTGAAAACCAGAAGTCCATAGCCTGTCAAAAATTTGTAACTGACTTCATTAGGTTTTTCTTCAGCTCCAGAAGGGGTTGCAAAATGACCTGGCTGCTGTAAGAGCCAAGATACAAGGGAGCTCCCTGCACAGGTGTCCGTGGTCATGCCGAATGTCCCCTGTGAGCTAAACAAACTCAGGACAATTTTCCATCCTTGGATGGTGTCATCTCTGGTATCTGGTGCACAGTATGAGAAGAAAGTGTGATCTGAGGTTGCAGAACTAAGCAGCAAATTTGGCTTCAGCAACCACAGCAAATGGGTTGGAATACTCTAATTTGCTTAGTAATTTTACCTTCTTGAAAAATATTTGTACTATCTTCCAGTTTTCAGCGATACAACAGTTTCATGGATGAAAAACTGCTGTGAGATACCCATTTTATGCTTTCTGAACAAAAAGCAAATAATGATGCTTGGGTTTTTGTTCCATAAGTTGTCCAAGACCAAAAGGGAATTATTTTCCTCATGGAAAATCAACATCCATTGAGATAGCAATTTTCATTGCCCACAGTGTGGTAAATATTTGTAACGGGGCATAATAACTGCAATTATCTAGTGGCTGTCTTATAGTATTGTGGTAGCTGCACTATAGTTACTGTACAAACATTGCAGGAGGAACTTTCATTATGATTGCATGTTTTCAGGTGCTTATGATTTTCCAAAAAGTGGGGAAATTAATGCTTTGTTTGAAATTTCTTTTGTTTGTTCTACAGCCAAAAATGTGCTTTCAGAAAGTTTGCTGAAATTCTGTTTGGTTAGTTTTGCATTAACAGTTCATGGAAAAAAAGATGAAATTTCATGCTTTGCAAGCATTTTCCAACACATCTATTTGCTATTGAAGAATCCAAAACTTGACTTATTTTAAAATGTCATGCTGGTCCTGGTATTAAAACATCAATGAGGTTAAATTCCTTTGACAAGGCAAAAAGAGGGTGACTTATAAATCAGAGAAAGTCTACGTGATACAGCCTTATAGACACAAGTAAGCTAGCTCAGAAAATGTAGTTTGACTACCAGCAGCAATAGAGCCATGTTGATACATAAAGGTCCTTTAGTCTGGTGAGCCTTGCTATGCATTTGCATATTGAATTGAGCACACCCTAACAAGATACTCAAATAAGCCAGAGCAGCAACTGGTGCACCTGGAAGACAAAGATACCCTGCATCTGCAGGCCTGTCTTAGAGCAGTATTTCAGCTGTAACTGCTCTGTAATCTGGTCTGGTCAGCTAGGAACTGCAGTGGTTCCTCTTGTTGCTGTTGTGAACCAAACAAGTAGGTTCACACCACTGACGATTCCCCTTGCTTGGAGATGAAGAAAAGGAACCTTCCGCCTTAATTAAAAAACCCACTAGCAAACTAAGGCATTTTAACATCTTTCTTTTTTTTGCAACAAACCTCTCTCAAGATGTAGGAAAATGTATTCAACTCTTATCTGTATCTCCCTAAATTGGAGCTCACCCTGCAGAAGCCAGAGTGGGACTTATTGCTAGACACAGTGCAAATCTTTTACCAGGGGGATAAATCTCATCATCCTGGAAATCATTCTTAAGCAGATTTTAAATTTTATCGGTGAGCTTTTACAGACTGAGCATTGAAGATGGAAGGCCTTAACTTGAGATCTGTTTGGTGCACTCACTGCTGTTGTTGCTGGTTACTACACCTGAGACAGCTGATCATCTCAACCACATGGCATTGCTTCTGGATTCCGGGCTGCAGGGCTCTTTAATACACAGGGAGCTTTTCAAACTACTGAACATTTAACAATTTGACTCAAGCCATTCTGCCATGCATGCGCATCTAAGCACACATGCTCGTGAGCTTTATGATGCTGTCTCTGTAAAAACTCTTAACAGGAAACAAATACATGTTCACAGGAAGCAAATAAAAGTTGCATATCCCATCAGCAAGACTTCCTGCTGTCAGTCTGCTGGGCATTATGACTCAAAACATACTCATTCAGCCTGCTGTGAAGGAAATATTGAAATCTGATTTCTCACGCCAGCAGGAGACATATATTTTGAAATAACAGAGTTCATCCAAAGCCAGGTCACCACAGCATGATCTCATTTTGTGGTCTTTTTAAAGAGTTTGGGTAGGAAATGCACCATAGTTGTTTCTGTCTTAGATGTCTGACTTAGAAGTTGTCTGACTTGTTGTCTGGGCTTATCACGAGGCATTATGCAGAATATTGCCAACAACAAGGTAGCCATATTTATTCTCCTAATACAAGTGGCAAGTCTGAAGAGTAACAACTGGATTTGAAAAGACAAAGTTGGAGATGAGATTAGATAGTTCACAGGCTGTTACGTCAGTGAAGTATCTATTGCCAACCGTTATTCCTAGAGAGCTATCATCCCACCAGATTGTGCCTGGATGCTCCATGCATGTGCAGAAGAGGCAGCGTGCGCTTCTCACATGGGAGCTGGCAATTAATGGAGCCTTCCTGTGTAGCCTAGGGTCTGAAAAAAAAATGAGCTGAAGGAAGGCAGAACAATGTAGGACTTGTTTAAACATGTCACCCATATTAATCACCTGCTGTAGCACTTTTTGAAAACTTCGTGTTATGGAGACTGCCACTTACACTGAGTAAAAAGGGCAATTCCATAAATAGAGGCAGCACCTCAATGAACAGAATGAAGAGTTACATATCTGAGCATGACACATATTAAATGTGTCAAAATGTGAATTCTCAGTCTTTACTTGCCCTGGGTGCTACAGCTTAGATCATGACTTTAAAGAACTTTGCAAATACTACACTTTTACTATATGTTAAAAATCTACAGTAATCTGATTTCTCTCACCATTATCTCCTGAACCAGTGAAGCCCTAACTGTGGTGAGTTGCTAAGAAACATGATATTCCAAATGCTCTTATTAAACTTATAAATTATACATATAACAATCATCAACCTATAAAAAGGCCCACTCCTTTTTTTTTTCCACTCTTCTGTTTTTTTTTTTTTTTTAAATTTCCAATAAAATATTATTAATCCTATTTTGGTTTTCACAGCATATTTGGCATCAATGTCTCCTGCAGTTCATAAATACTCATGGCCTCTGTGTTTATTATTGCAGTGAGAGATATTTATTGCCTTCAATACTGGAAACTGCAATGAGGTCAACACTTAAATATATTCATAGTATCTCAATTCTCTGATGTAATAAAGTTGCAGCATGTGAAAGCCAATGTCAACAGCCTGGTCTTTTCCTAACTTTTATTTAAGAATTCTTTTACACTTGAATTCTTTGATACTGCATTTTTCAACATTTAATCCAAGAATAATTGAGGGGTAATCTACAGATCAAGGGGAATGGCCAAATAGTGACTCCTGGCCCATATGCCACTTCTGAGCAGTTCAGCTGCAGCTCCCATGTATCTGTTGTATCACATAACCAGCAGTCACCCTGTGCTGGCAGAGGAGCTATCATGCAGTGTAAATGCTGGGCAGTACAGGCTGCTGTGGGTGACATGCCTACAGTGACCTGGACAGTCTACTGAAGCTTAAGCTGGGCTCTCTTTCACCTGTGAACTATTCCTGGATCTGCCCTGGACCTGGGTTTCACATAGCTTGTCTTTGGTAGATCCAGAACAGTGGATCAGAGAAGATGTCCAGCCTGAACAAGTGAGGGGGCTTCTTAGCACATTGCCTTTTCATGAATATGTCGGGTCTTCCTATTGCTATTTTTTGTATTTCCTCCCAGGACTTTCAGGAGGGGTTGCATTTAATGTGCACTAGTCGTATGTGTCAAGCCATCAAGTCTTCAATGAATGCATTATAAAGGTGATCTGCAAGGGCACACTGGGCATGAGTGGCATTTCTGGAAGTCCTGCATTCTAGTAAGGAGCAGGCTGCAAAACATCTGGAAATCCTAAGCAAATGTGCAAAATTCTTAAACTCTGCCAGGGCAAGATCTTGAGTGAAAAAACAAGGATGTGTTTTGAAAAATCCAGATGTATGATAGCATTAAATTTAATAATAAAATCTCATAGGTGAATAAAATAACATCGTGCTCTGCCTTTCTCGCTATATAAAGTATCTTTTTTTTCACCTGCTTTTTTATTCATAAGCATGTTAAGTTCTTTTAAGACAATAGTATTATGAGCTGGTGCAGGGGAGGGAAGGTTCCTGGGGCACCTTGCATGCTGCATGAATGAGGCTGCCGACGGAGTCCCAGTGCAGAGCAGGGAGGCTGCAACTTGCCGAGGGAAGGACCTGATGCAGTGGGGAGCTGCCAGGTGACCTTCAAAGGGAACATGCAAACCTCCTTGGGAACAGAGGGGAGAGAGGGTTTTTTGCAACGAATCAGAAATCCACTGAGTCCACTGCCACCTCACCTGGAAGCAGAATACCTGCAAGGATGCAGTGGGCCAGGGAAAACTGTGTATAAATCCTTTTAATTTCTATTCCAACACCCCTAGTCACTTTGAATTTCCTGTATTTAAAAAGTTAAATATTCCAGTCTTCCTGGCTATTTTGAGTTTTAAAGTGTTTTGGTTTTCTTTGGGGAACTCATTATAAAAACAAGGTCTAAGCACATCCACCTCAAAGTTATGGCTGACTCACTGGGCCATTACATCACTCTCCTTCCCCTAAAGGAGTCATCCAAAGGGAGACTTTGAAGGTGCAGATGTCTTTTAAGATTCTGGCTCTCAACAAAGTTCCGTGGATTGAAAATCTGCCTCTTGTATCTGAAGAAATGACCTGAAAAATGACTGCTTCTGTTGCACCGCTTTGTGCTGAGCCAATGGCATTGCAATGACATTTAGTGCTGTGCCCACTTGACACAATATTATAACCATGATTTCTATGGCATTGACTTTAGAAACTCTGTAGCTGAAACCTAATGAGTTTCCTGGCTGTGGAGATAAACTCTTTGTATAACACATAGTTTGGATGTGGTAACGATCCTGTGACAGATCTTGTTTGTTCAGTCTGACTCTTTCAACATCTGTTTCCCAATGCTGTGATACCTTTGCCTTGCAGAAATTTAAGGAAATTTCTGACATGGCTGTGAGATGGAGATTTTAGTCTCATTTTACAGGTGAGGAACTGAGGCACTGGAACACCTGTTCAAGCATTTATGAAGTCTACTGCCAAGGTACAACTGGATTTAAGTTTCCCAGTCCAGTGCCTGACAAGTTTCCCTTCTCTGTGTTTATCTGCTTGATTAACAAAGCCAGGGTTTTGTTGTTGATATCTTTTTGAATGAAGACAGATTTATTGCAATAACTGACAGGTGGTGTTTTTATGATTTCAACACTTTATGTCAAATATTAATTGATATCTGCATAAATGTGCTGTGACAAATACAGCAGACACACACAGACAAATATGTGGGGGACAAGTTATGGAGTACCCCACCCTTTACTGTATTTGGTATGTTACATGTTCATACAATACTAGTCATGCTCTAACACCCAAAGTCTCTCTCCATGTCCTTAAGGAGTTATTTTCATTTCAAATGGAAAAACTGTGGGCTGTATCCTTATGCCTGAAAAAAAATATCTGTCTGGATAACTGACTTGGAAGGTCATAATCAAAACCTACTGTGAAGATTTGTAAAGAACTCAATAAAGCTATCTCTATTAGCTAATCGCTAAAAGTATTTGTAAGTATTTGGCAATTTTTGTTTGTTTTACAAACCACTTCCTTAGTGATCTGCAGGAGAAAGCAAGACATCTCCATAATTTTTCTTAACCTGGTTAGCAGGAAGTGGAACTTATGCTTTTGTCAAAGAGAGTTTCAAGAAAACATGAAAACATGTCAGAATTTAAAAATAAGATAGTTGTCATTGAGAAACTGCACCTCCTCTGATTTGTTCTTCAGAATGCCTCTGAAATCAAGGGAAATGATGTGTTGGTCTACGTGGTCATCAGTGATTTTATCAGATTATGTAATGACATGGGAACCGAGAACATTTTTGCAATTGAACTGTTGTCAAGTATATACATACTAAGTGTGCCCAGCTCCTTAAATCAATGTAGCATTTTGGATTTCTGTAAAATACTTTGAGATTACTGGAAAGCAAACATACATAGCACAGTATGTGTTTTCAATACATCCAATAAGCACCTGGTCAGATGAGCTGCCATTTCATCAGCACAAACTCATGTGCAGCAATTACAAAGAGTAAACTGCACACCCACCTTGAGGGAGAGACTGGCCCAAGGCTATACCCTCTTTGCCTGGGTTTACTTTATCCAGATAGAGCAGTAAAAAAGTAAATTGTGTACTTCAGCTGAAAAATTACACTGGATTGCAGGAATTCTTTTAACAACTGAAGAAAAGAGACAATTGAAGGCTTGGGTTCAGGGAAACAACCAGGGCCTCCAGCAACTACCATCTCTCTATTCCTAACTCATGTTTTAACTAGGAAACCACTCTATTTTTCATAGCACAAACTCAGCATTTTAAATAGAGTATGATATTGATTGATGTCCAGTTTTTACCATAAAAGCATGATTTCAGATTAGGTCAGAAACCTGGGTTTCATGGTTTCAAATGGATCATAATAATAAATAAATACGGATCATAACAATAAAAAGGCTTGCCAGAAAAGTGTTATTCTTTGGTTATTAATTTCTCCTATAAACACTTTTTTTCCCATGAGGAATTACTATTGTGTGTGCAGAAATGTTTACCATAAGTAGACTATAGGAAAATAAAGATACTTTTTTTGGATCTGCACTTAAAACTTGGATGCCTTTCAAAGGTACAAGCTCTCCCATTCTCCCATTCTCCCATTCCAGCCCACTTGAGAAAACATCTCTCTCAATTTGTTGCTTCTGATATAAGATGACCATACTTTTTTATTTTTAAGGAAATCTTTCTTAACCTGTTTAATAGGTTATAGCATTATTCAGGCTATGGTTTACTTAAGCCTAAAGTTACTATAAGCGTGATAATTATACGGCAATAAGCATTCTGTTTGCCATTTGGACTCAAACTTGTGGGGACGTGTTTTTTTTATCATGTCTCTTGTTTGATCAGTTTTGGTGAAAAGGGATGTAGTGAACAGATAACACTAACAAATATCAATGATGTCTTGATTTTTTATAGTACTCTGGCCAGATTGCCACTGGCAGTTCCAGGTATATGCTTGGTGAGTACACGGTTGAAGGTGGTGGACTTAATGCAGAGTAATAATGTAATTTATTAAGTCATCCTCCTCTGCTGCATGACTTTGGATGTCTTTGTTGAGGTTTTACAGACTTCTAGACATAAAATGTCAAGCTGGCAACACCTGGTTTATGTGTTTGACTTTGGGCAAGGCTATCAACTGCTTATTTCAGTTGGAGTCTGAATTACTCATATTTTCTAGTTTAATGGACTTACATGACCTTTAACTGAAGTTCTCTTTGAACTGTGATTCCTGTCCTCTCTAGGGCTGGTGTGAAGGCCCCTGCCAAGGATTTGAGCAGGCAGCCACTGAGATGTGAAGTGGGAACGGGTGGTGGTGTAGTTTGGCCTGCTCAGGTGAAGTAGGCTTTGCTCCAGTCTCTGAACACTCTGCTGGTTATCCAGCATTTCCTACATGGGAAGCACAGGCCACTGACTAAATTATTCAAATATTTTTTGCATATAGGTCAGACCTTATAATATGAAATGGCTACATGGAACACATGATAAAAATGCCATACTGAGTCAGACTGGTGTTCATCTAGGCCACTGTTTGCTTCAGATGGGGCAAGAGGAGATATATTTTGGGAGTGAGTGTGAGCATGTAGACTGCTTTCTGCAGTCCATCTCACATCTCTGCAATCCCAGTTGTATCAGGGCTGTTAGAGGGTTTCTTGCTGCCTAGTCCCATTAGGTTCTGTTTATAGAACTAATGTTCATGAATTTGTCTAACCCCTCTTTGAACCTGCTGATACTAAATAATTCACAGTTTCCTGACCCAGTAAGTCCCAGAGGTTCACCACCTGCTGTGTAAAATACTTTCTTTAATCTATTTCAATATCCTATTAGATTTGTCAAGGGAATTCTAGTTTGCTGGATCTGGTTAATAATCTTTGGATTCACTGTATCTGAAAGCTTCAAGATTTTTTTTTTAAACTTCAATTGTATCCTCCTCCCTCATCCTTCTCTTCAAACTGAAGTCCCAGGCTTTTCAGTGCCTCCATCGCCTTGACCATTGTAGTTCCCTTTCTCTAAGTCCTTTTGAGACATGGAGACAAGAACAGTAGACGGTACTCAGGATGTGTCAACACGAAATATTTTCATGGAAGCAAGATGCCTTGTTCTCAAGACCCTTCCAGATGTTGCCCAAACATTTGTTAGTGCTTTGAATGTCCATGTGCATAGAGTCAAATATTTTAGAGAACTTCCAATGATGACTGCAAGATCTCCTTCCTGAGCAGCATCTTCTGAGTTCAGCAACATGTAAGCGTGGTTGAGATCTGTTTTCAGAAACAGTTTACCTTTTGTTTATTTATGTTTATGTATCTTTAGCATTAAAGGTTACTGCAAAGAATGCACTGTGGCCTTATCATTCCTGTGTATCTCTTCATCTGGTAAACTGATACAGCTCTTGAGGTGGAATGATGATATTTGAGGCCACTGGAGCTGGTGTAATTTTGCAGTTACAGAGCTAGTAGGAACTTCTTGGATCAGTAGGACTAATTCTCTGGTTGCAGAATCCTACAACAGCATGAAGTCCCTGCAATGGAGCTTTGCTTTAGAATTGATTTTTCTCCCTCATCTATATGGGAAGGCTGCTGCAGAGTCTCATTATGATTATGATAAAAAACATTATTCTGTCTTTCAGCCTGTATTTATTTGTGGCAAATTTATATAGGTTTCTCCTTGGGATGCCATTTTCCTTCGACTTAAAGGACTGTTCTTTCACTCTGGTTTTTATCCTCCAGCTGAATTTGTAGAGATATACTAACTGCTCTCTTAGCTTTCATGTTAATATACTGGACAAGCCAAGCTCTTCTAGTCTTCTTTTGTGAGATGACTTTACAAGGTACCTCGTCATCCCAGCCACCTTTGCCATATATGTTATTTCTGAGTTTTCATTTAAGGTGTTGTCTACAAGTCCAATTAGTGGTGGACCTTTTTGATGCTTTAGCAATATTGTTTTAAATAATTTAAAATAAACTGCTATAGGGATAAAATAACACATTGCATCATTGTTTACATCTGAAAGGATACAAAGGACAATAACTCTTCTTCCTTCCCTCCTGAGTTTTGTCTTAAAATAACTGCTGTGTATTTCAGTGCCTGATAAATACTGGAAAGAAACAGAAATATATTTAAAAGAGGGAGCTCACTATTTTTTACTTCTGTGCTCGGTAAGGAACATAGTCTGAAATCACAGCAGAAAAAGTAATTTTTATCTGGAAGCCATCCAGACAGGATATGATGTAAACAAGTGAGAGACTGAGAAAAGGAAAGTAAATATTGCCAGCATTTCCGTTCTCCCCTTCTTGCTTTCAGCACTTACATCCCTTTCTGGGAGCACACAGGAAAGACAGGACAATGGTTCCTCTATTTTCTTTTTCTGTGTGCATTTGATTATTGCAGTTGTTTTCTTGCACCTCTTGTGTTCTCAGCTGCTTGCATGCAATTAAGTGTAAGTCTGCAATCTCTACATTTACAAAATACCCTGTTTCTCAGTAAAGTTAGTGAAGGTTCATGAATTTTAAACCACAGAATGAATGCATACTTAAAAATAGTTAATCAAATGTGAGAGTAATATGGCCATTAAGTGTATAAAAAGAAAAAGTTTCACCCTGGTTTTTAAATTGCAAAAGGTTAATTGATACAATAACAAGTTGATCCTTTACATGCCAGAATCAGGGCAGTTTGAGGTAGACCTGCTGTTGACTACAGAGTAGTGCAGACCAACCTGAATGACTTCAAGCCAGCTTGGTTGCAGATGGGTTGTAGTAGGTCAGCGCACTGGATGGGTTGCAGGCTTGCCCAAAGAAGCTAGGTTATGCTGAAGGATTTGTTTGTCCTGAGCTCCATAGTAGCCTAGCTCCTTGCATCCCAATACAACTGTAAAGTTAGTTCATGTTTTTTTCTGTCATTAGAATGTAGATAGATACATCATTTCTTGATATTGGCTTTTCCTTGACTTTCTTTTGCTCATATACATGGTCTTGAATGTTCTGTAATACTGCTGCCTCTCACTGAACTGTAAGAAAGGGAAATTGTTTTAAAAGTCAAGTTTAGTCTGAATTATATAAAATTTGGTCTTAAATAAGAATACCTAGAACTTCTCTCCTTCAGTTTTTCAGATTCTACCTCACTTCATAGTAGACTTGCAGTGAAATAGTCCAAGATGTGCTTGAATACTCTTAAACATTACTAGGTTTTGGTTTCTTACAGTAACATAACATTAAGTTGCTGTTAGAATATAGTAATATAATGTTAGAATAAGACTGTAAAGAACAAGACCCTTACATATTTTAAATGTCTCAGAGCTATTAATGATTTTTCTTTTCTGGTGTCATAATTTGTCCATGACATATATATGCTATCAATAACTCTGGAAATGTTTTTGTATGCTGTTTAAAGCCTTTTTATACTGTTTTAAGATCTAAATATATAAAAAACATAAAGTAATGAATCAAGGGAGATAGCTACAATGTGAATATCCTATGTAAATAAAAAACTTAAAGTAATCAATACTCAGTGTTTTGTCAGCTTCATATTTGGACATCAAGAATAGCTATTTCAAGAATGTATTTAAGTTTTCACTCAGCTTTCCATGGTTACTGAAGCTTAAAGCTAAAATATCATATCAGTGTTATCCAGGAAAACAATTAAGGTTATTTAAAATTAATGACCAGTAGCAAGTTTGTTTGGTAAAAGAACAATACATTTGATTTTTTTGGTCAAACCTAGGCTCAATTTTAGAAGAGAATTATAAGAATTTGGATTTCCTACCAGCAGTCATTTGAATCCACTGATTCTTACAGGAATTTAAGTAGAAAAATTTAAAGAAGCCAAACATTTTATTTATGTAGGCTAAATTTCAAAATTGATGACCTTCGTTGTCAGCTGTGCAAACCACATTCTTCACTCGGTCTCATGTTTCTTAAAATAATTTGGGCTCTTGCCTTTTAGAGTTTCAGAGCTGTAATCCAGCAGCTGCGTTGTTTTTGCAAGAAAACTCCATGCAGTGAATGCCCTATGCAGTGTCAGTCAAACTGATGCAAAGTTTAGACACTGTGGCTCTTGGATTGAGGTTGGAGGTGACCTGTTCAAATGAAATTGTAGCAACATAGCCTCAAGAATGAAGCCAGCAGCCAGGCTGTCTGAGTGTGGGTGAAATCTGATGAATTATATGCTTCTTGGATTCCCTCCAGGATCCCAGTCAGTGTCAGTGTAATTTGTAAGGGCTGCGAATTCTAGAAGGAGCAACACATCATGTGCAACGTGTGTACTTTGTATTTAAAGAAGCTGGGAATGCGTGAGCATTTTCTGTAGATGAAATCAGTGGGATTTAGTTTCTAAAGAAATAAAGTCCACTTTTTGCTTTGTTATTTGTCTTCTGTTAAAGCGAATGAGCTTATCGTGTTTAAAATAACCTGTTTGATAATTGTGTCAAACTCCTGTAACAGTATGCAAAAAAAATTTGAAAACTGCAGTCTCTGGGACCTGTGTTTGCCCTGCTTGTGAAGGTATCAAGAGGATTTGTTGGCATAAGTAGTGTCTATGCTAGCACGTAAATCAGATGTAGATCCATGCTTCTGCAAATGGGAGCTTAGTCCCTGCACTGTCACAGGCGTTGTTCGTGGGTGGCCTCCCTCTGTCCTGCTTGGTGTCAGAATGCCCCTGTGGGGTTACGAGGCTGTGTAATTGCATGGAAGGGTTTGACAAGTGTGTCCAGGGAAGCAGTGAAACAGATACAGCAATAGGATTTCTACTTTCTTTGCCTCTAGAGTTCTGGTCGAAGTAAGTGTATTATTTGGAGTGGGACAGCAGCAAGAAGTCAGTACTAACATGTAAGTAATAAGCTGGCAATGCTACAGGAAGGTGCTTGGGACTGTGGCTGTACTGGGTGAAGGCTATTCTTCTCTAAAATTTGCTCAGGAATGGGACTTTCTGCTGCAAGGTCTTGGGTTGCTGGCAAAGAAACGCAGAGTGGACAAACATCACAAGAGATTGACTATAAACAGCCATGAGACAGGTAAACTGTTGCTTCAGTATTGCAACCATGCTGTGATAATCAGATTTTGTAGTCACAGCAACAGACAATGCTTTTGGATGTTGCTAACATGGTAAATACAAATATTTTGTGGTAGTGTCTAGAATGGTGTTTTTCCACATAACAGCAGGAGCTCATATTAGACAACTGTCATGTTTACATAAGTTTCCATGATTTATCATCCAAAACAGGCAAAGAGCTCATGGAAAGGAAAATCGTAGCTAAGCCTCAACCAATGATGAAAACTGCCACCTATCTATCTGTATGATTAAGCACAGTAGTAAGTGAAAGAATACAAATCAGAAGAAACTTCTTACCTAGTCTTGTAAGTATTTATGTAAAAGGCCTCTTTTTGTGCATCTCTTCAATGAAATCATGATCTTGTAACAGTGAGGATGGAGCAGCAATGTGAAAACTACCACACAGGTGCTTGAGAAGGAGGAGGGGGCTGTTCTGATGTTCCAGAAAAATTTGCTGACCATGCAAATGATCTAAACTTATTTCATGGGAGATAACTACAGAACTTGAATCCCACAGTAAAACCTTTAAATTTGACTTAGCAGGTGGGAAAAGTAAGTAAAACTTACTCATCTAGCATTTTTCTGCAATTAGGTTTACATGTTTTTCAGAGAAAGCTGGCTTTTTGATTTTTGGAGAAATGACAAAAAAAAAAAAAAAAAAAAGCACTCTGAAGCCCTTTAATGTTTCCATTGTCTTTTCCTGCTATATCTACAACGGTGTTTTTGTGTAACAAGAAACTTTTCTGTGTGAAGTTTTAAAGGCTATCTTCTTTATTGACAGATTTTTGATATTCTTAGAAGGTTTTACTTTTGAATAAAGCAACGTGTAAATGTATGGTTTTGGTCTCGACTCTTCAAAAACGTGTGTATGTTGCAATGTGCTATGGCAGCATACTACAGTATTAATTAGAACAGAACAGACCAGAATAGAATAGAATAGATTTCAGTTGGAAGGGACCTACAACGATCATCTAGTCCAACTGCCTGACCACTTCAGGGCTGACCAAGTTAAAGCATGTTATTAAGGGCATTGTCCAAAGGCCTCTTCAAACACTGACAGTCTTCAGGCATCAACCACCTCCCTAGGAAGCCTGTTCCAGGGTTTGACCACCCTCATGGTAAAGAAATGCTTCCCAAAGTCCAGTTGACACCTCCCCTGGTGCAGCTTTGAACCATTCCCATGTGTCCTGTCACTGGATACCAGGGAGAAGAGCTCAGCACCTCCCTCTCCACTTCGCCTCCTCAGGAAGTTGTAGAGAGATGCCTTTCTAATGGACATTGAGCCTAACGTAGTATGGTTGCTTAACTCTGAATTTCTTTGTGTACACTGTTTAAACTTGTTTAAAAATTACTGCCAATGAAAACTGGTATACTGGAAATTGTGTTGTTGGTGATATTATCTTTACTTCCAGTCGCACCTCATGCAAGTGCCAATTACTGACCAAATGTCCTCATTTCCAACAAAGAACCAGTAGGTTTTGTCATCCTCTTCCTTTCCCCCACCTGAGCTACAATGTGACTTTCTGAAAAATGATTTTCTGCTGGCACTTCTCCTTGTTTCACTGTTCTTCATCTCTCCTCCAGGCTGGCTACACTTGAGAATATTTGTTCCAGCCCCAAGGTAAAGACAGTAATTTTTCTGAGTGCTAACAAATCAGCCCTTTACTAACAGAAAGTTCATATTATCCAATTGTCCTACGGGTGTTTCATTTCAATATCAGACAATGTTTAGCTGATGCACATAATTACTTTTCCTGCATGTAAAAGCAAGAACTAAATTTAAACACAGGTTGTGCATCCATTTTCTGTAAGCTTTTTTAATCATCAGTTAATGAAACAACCTGTCATCAGACAGCTGTACTGCTGAAATGACATGAAAAGCAAACCCATGGAGTAAGTTTGTTTGTAGACTTTCACCTAAGTTTGGAGCTAGTGATGATTTGTTGTTTTTTCTGCAGTTTAACCTTGTTTGGTCTAGCTGGAAATGTGGCAGCAGTGATGTCAGTATTTGCCAAGAGCTATAGTTTTACAGGAAACTGTAATAGACATCATTCAAGGTTTTGACAAGATTTCACACAGCATAGCAGGGCAATCCAGCACAAATTCATCATAATAAAAGCCTTCCATGCCCATTTTGGGTAATGTGCTCATAACCTTACAGATGTGGCCCATGTGTAGCTCAATGAAACTATTCAGTCACTGCTTTGCGTGAAATGCTTGAACACTGTGACAAATGTCTATTAAAATGGTTTGCTGCTAACGTGGATTTAGAGACATTAAAATATCAACACCATGTAATACAGCATAGCTTAAGGTTCACAAGCCATCAGAAAGCACAGAATCAAGTATCATAATTTTCACAAGACTTTTTTTCCCAAACGATGTTAGAGGTGGGATTCTTCCACTGCATGGTGTATAAGAGAAAAGGGGGAAAGGGAGGGAAGGGTTCCTGAGCTACTCAAAATGGAAAGGAGTGATCTGGCCGTGTTTTAGTTGCAAAAATTCAGAGGCACACTCACCTCCACTAGGTTGGTGGAAGGGTGTGTGGTCCTGGGCTACCAAGGAGTTCAGGGCCTTTGTAGTTCCCATGGCTTCTTTCAGAATTGCATGGTAGGCTGATGGGAATCTTTTTCACCTGGTACAATGGTGACCACTAATCCGTGTACTAAAAACTCCTCGCATCATTTCCTTGTTCCTTAGGATATTGTTCTCCTTGTTCTGCCCTGTTGTGTGCCCTCCAAGCATTCTCATTGTCTTTGTTTTCTTCCTTTCAGGCACTTTCTTGGCAAACTGCTAGCAGTTTTGAAAGCAGATACTTCATGTGTACCTGTCCAAAAGAAAGCTTTTTTCTTATAATTCCTTTCCCCCTTGGTCTTTACATTGCTTGGCATGTGGTATTTTCGGTTTTTTGCGTGTGTGTGTGTGTTGGGAGGGGAGGTGTTTGGTTTTGTTTTTTTTCTGGTGTGGCAGCTGAACTTGAATTATTGAGATCAATAGTCCATGGGTAGTCTTCCCTTTTCAGATTGCTAGGTAATATCCTGTGGCTTCTGGTCTGCAGTAGATATCATTAGATGATCACAAGCTTAAAATCTATCATCCTGATTCTTGAACAAAATACAACAGTTCCATTGATGTTATTAGGAAACATGCTTCATGTACTGAACACACAAATTTATATCAATACAGATTACCTGACTATGTACACCTTTTTTCCTGAGAGAAGACAACTAGAGCAAAAAGAAAGGAAATGACTTGAGTAAAGAATGAATCTTGTAGGACCAAGTAATCTTTCTGTGTCTCAAATGAAGGCAATGAATTACATCAAAGGTGAAAATAAATGTATCTGCAGATTCTGGTATACAATTAATGTTTACTATAGATTCATATGCTGTGTTTTTTCACTATAAGAAGTCGAATTGCTTCCAGTAATGTTCTAAGAAATGTTAAGTACCAATGTATAGCCTGCAGAGTGTTTGTAAAACGACATCTTCCTCTTTCTCCTCTTCTTCTCCACCTACTTCAGCAACAGTGTTTGCAACATGCATGGAGCTTTTAGAAAGGTTTAAACAAAAACCGCCCTTATTAACTATGACTCCACTGATTCTGAATCTTCATAGATTGCACTCTTCATTTCAGCAACATTTTAACTCAGATTACCCCATTTCTACCACTGTTTTATATTAGTTCTCTGCTTTGAAAATTATATGAAATAGTGACATCTGTGATGAAGGTTTACTCCTGTGGGAGGCTTGTTTCAGGATCTTAACAGTTCCCTCAAAGTTCAATCTTCCACAAAGACCATCTTAATACCTGAAAAAAGGTTGACTGTTATGTCTGTGTCATACTGGAGCTTCAGATGTGTCTTTATTTTTCCTGGGCCCAGGTTGTGAAGCTAAGAACTGAGTCTTACCCTGGAAAGCTGGCACAGATCTAATGTGCCAGCAATAGCCTCTGCCATTGAAAGGATGCTTCTTTAAATTACAGTCCATCTGGGGACAGGTAAAGCCGACAATCATTTCTGAAAGTACTGTTAGGGTGGTGATGGACAAAATCCTTAGTTTTCTATGAAGGATTGCCATTGGTATAGATGCCAAATCCTTCTACGCCAAATCTTCTCATTGTGGTACCAAGTGCTTCATCTCAAGAAACCCATTTATGTTATCCCCTGCATTGTGCACTAAGCAAGTGTCTCTTAGGAAACTGGTCTATAACTGGCCCTCCTTTATGGCACTGGGATTGTGCAGTCTCATGACAGTCCGTTGTGCGAGAATGCGCTGGCTCCAGAAGAACGTCCAGCATATGAAGGTGGTGGACACAGTGCTATTGAGTCTTGGCAGTACTGCAAAAAAAATTTAAGAAGTCCTGCAGTGGTATTTTATTATTGACTGTTTTTACATGAAACTGCACGAGCTGAAACTTCAAGCCACCTACTAATTCCCAGGATCCTGAGGTTGTCATGTTGTCACAAGTTCACTGTGGAAGTGTTTTTGACAGTAAGCTTGAGACACTAAGAGAAGTGATAATGTATACCATATGGTTGCATAAGACAGCTTTTACATCAACTGTGCTGGCAATTACAAGGGCTGCTCTAGTTCATACTTTTTTTCATATTTTTTCTTTTACTTGCTTTATGACAGTGCTACAGAAAAGTGATACAAAAAGCATCACTGCAAATCAAAACATATTTTTTTATTTTTTGTGGTAAAAGCACAGAAATCTGCTACAGTTGCATTAAAACTGAGTTGCTGCAACTTTGTAAAGATGACCATGCAACCAGAACATTTTGCTGACAGTGATTTTTTAGGCAACCAAATTTGCTAAATGTACAAAATGCAAGCCAATCACTCTTCAAATGTTTTGACCTACTTTCCCCTTGAACCCATTCCAAAATAATAATAATAAAAAATAACTATGGAGAGAGCAGATTACACAGCTCTACAATTTCACTGATGGGAATGTGAATGCCATTAAAGTAAAAGTGCTTCCTGCTGGCAGACCAAGTATGTATTTGTGTGGTTGTAACTCCTCAATACTCATTCAGCTTTTGGGAGAGAGACAAGGCCAGGGAAGGACACTTATGCTGACTTAAACAAGGTCCTTTCAATTTAGTGGGCCCTTCTATTGTCTTTCTCTTAACTCATTTGTGTAAAAATGCACAGTATTGAATGCGGAGTGGTTTTTTTTTTCAAGTAGTGTCCAGTTTTCATTTTTACGTGGTTTAAGCTAAATTCAAAAAACCTTTTTCTTATAACAGTTTGTAATTTTAATTGGTTATTGAGCCATTACTGATTAACTTCTATATTTTCATACAGATGTTTTCCTGGATATTCTAAGTTTTGATACTTTAAAAAAATAGTGACATAGTTCTGCTGGACTTCTCCCTTTGTTCCGTTTTTTCCATTTTAAAGTATTTCCTTATCTTTGGGGAGGGAGCGAGAAAGGGGGAGAGGGAAGGTGTACGTGTGCTTAGCAATGTGTTTAAAAAGCAGATCTATAGCCTCCTGTTTTTTAAGCCCTACATAAACCCTTGAGAAATAGAGACAGGCTGATTTTGTTGGTTTTGAAAATACCTAAAGAACTGTGCTTTACTGGCAAAGGTATTAATGAACTTTAAAAAGAGGAGAGGGAGTTGACAGGAAGAATTAATCCCTCCCAGTCCAAAACAAAACCCCAGAACTGCTGCATTTCCTTCCTTTCAGCATCATACAAATTGTACGGTTTAAGCGTTCCTCCCTTGGTTTGCCCCCCCCAGCTCCTCAGGAGAGTTATGTTGTCATTTCCAGTAGAAAGATGATTTGCATAAACCAGTTCCTTTTCATGATTAGATTCAGGACATCAGAATTATAATCTGATGTTGTTTTGCTTTTGTCCTGGAAGTTGTTAAAATGAGTCATCTGGCAGCCTCTAATCCCATTTCTAACCATATACGGACATGTACGGGACTAAAAATGAAGGCAGGTTTGTGTATTTGAGAAATTCAACACAGTCAACTTTTTTCTAGGTTTTGAATTTTGCAAAGCATTTAGACACTGAAAAGTGATGGCACGCTGTTAAATGCTTTGTCTAAGAAGGGTCTATGTGAGCTAAGAATTGTCCTATAAGCATGATATATATTTGGAACAAGAGCTCAAAAGGGCTTAAAATATAAGTTATGGAAGGAAGATATACATGTGCATAAGAAGTAGTGTTGTAGTTCTCCCACTGAACCAGTTTTCCGCAGGCTGTGCGACTCCCTGTACTTTCCTCCAATCAACAAGTAGTTTTGCTGACCTTAGTCCAAAAGAATTCTCTATTCAGCACAAATAATCTTTTTTGCCTTTTGGTATCATAAATCCTGGTTATTAGATTACCTGACTAAAGACAGAAATACCTCTTGCCTGCATCAGAGGGCAGTCTTTTCAAAGCAAACAACACATTCACTGCTGTTTTTTTTTTTTTTCTTCTTTCTCTTGCCTTAGATGACTGATCTTCGCTAGCACCTTCTCTTTCGAACCAGACTTAAGAGTTACAACTCAGTTCTGGAGATGGTGTATGCAATTCAATAATTAGTGTTTTACCTTTCTTTCTCTCTGTAGTTTGAAACAAATGGCAAACCGCAAAATCATCTTTACAAAATTATCGATTTCCTTTCTAAAAATAGGGCTGCATAAAGGACAGCAGTTTCAACCAGTGAGAGAATATTCCCAAGAGCAACGAACATGAGGGAAAGTTGTGCAACTTGGTCCATAGTGTTTCACTTTTTAGAACACTTCTAAATAAGAAAATAATATTTAAATTAGGATCCAAAGTCCAGGGTCTTCTTTTGGTTGCCATTAAGTATTTTATATTTTTATGATTAATGTATAGTTTTTGTATAGCTCAATCTATATTTTATAATGGCTTCTGTTTACAATACATGTATTTACCATTTTTAAGAATTAGCATAATCAAATGCAGCAAAGCTTAAAACAGGGATTACAACCTCCAGTTGTACCTGAACTTATATTAAATCGTGTAAAGGTGGCTCATGGCGTGAAGCTAGCTACAAAGTCAGACACCCTGATGGGCTATATCTCCCCAGCCTGCCTGCCTTTGCCATATTTCATAGAGGTGATGGTGGCCCTTGCCTTCAGGACAGAGGATATGCAAGCTAGGATGATGGAAAGGCATCTGGAAGCACACAACTTTCACAGAGCTCCATCATCAGTCAGTAGCTATTTAGCACAGCTGTCATAGCTGCAGATGAATAATTTTGTATTTTGTCTCTCTGTATGCAGTCTTCCACTCTCACAATCACCTACATCTTACACACATAATATAAAATTTATATCTGATGCATATGGACTAAGAAAGTGGACCTCTTACTCCTCTGTAGGAATTCTATAGGGATAAGTTTATAGATCTTATTGTATAGATTCAGGTGAAATATTAGGATTGTGTTTTAATGTTCTTTTATTGCACTTGTAATAGAAGCACTGGTTTAATCAAGTTAGTGATAAGCATCTGCCATAGAAAAAGTGCGATTTTTGGCCAAATAATGTAGATTGGAACAGCTCTATAGAGGCCATATAAATCAAAGCTCCTCCCTCTTCAGAGGCTTGGCTTTATCTTAAAGAAATGGATAATAATAAAAAGTTTAATTGATGCTAAGCCTGAGAGAAGTGAAGGCTTCCCCTTAGGGCTCCCTCGGCCCTTCCCTTAGATCGTCCCTCCATGCAGCCACTCCGCAGCCCCAGCCCCACTGCGGGTGAAGCCTCAGAGCTGGCGCCTGCTCCTGGGGTGCAGGGGAGCCAAGGCTGGTTAAGCTGTCTGCATCTGTGGCCAGAAATAAGGAAATAATGAAATTCCAAGTGAGAACAGAGTCACTGTGCCATCCCTGCTTCTTGTACAGCTCTATATAGCACCGTGATGTTACTAATGTGCAGTGAAACCACTCACTTTTCTCAATTTGTAGGTCCTTTAATTCCTAGGGCAATGAACCCTGACAACTCGAGAAAACACAGTAGCGAGGCAAAACTAAACTTAAGGTTTGGCACAAAAAAAATCATTGAGCAGTGGGGTAGGAGTGGATGGGCTGTTATTTGTCATTGTTTCAAGATGTTTAAACAAAGTTTGTAGTAGAAAGCTTGTTATGGTAAGCAGCTGTTGCACGAGATTGTTAAATCTCAGATAAATCTCCCAGTTGCTCTGATCCAAATCCAAAGCCAAACTATTGATGTCTGGCTGACCCTTTAGCCTTAAATGTCTGCAACTTGCTCTGTGGAGCCACTTTTCAAATATGCAGATATTCTCTGGAGAAGGGAATGCTAATGCTCTGTAGGTGGGCATCAGATATGTGCTGTCTTGATCTCTTAAACCCTTGTTTAACAAAAAGGAGTCAGATGAACTATTCATCCCCATGCTCAGCACTGAAGTTCACTTCATGCTTTTGGTGTTCTGTTAATCTCCAAACGCTGTGGAGCAGGTTGTGGCCAATAAGTGCACATAAAGGGATGCTCTGGGTTTCGATTAGTTTCTCTATAGTGCTTAGTTTTGACGTTTAAAGACATGACAAAATTAACAGGATCACATTTGTCTCCTTCATCCTCTGCAACTAGTTTGGTGTTTTTAAATCACCACGCTGGCAAGCTTGGTCAGAGGGCTAGCTGAAAGTGAAACAATGACACACATTTGGTGAGGAGAAGGCAAGTACTAGTACGCTGATGCGAAATATTCTTTAAAAAAACCCCCTACCATGTTTATAAAAACTCATATGTATTTAAGTGCTTAGAACTGGACACACATTTCATACTACCTCTGCAAGGTCAGACTTTCCTTTCATTTGCCTCTCAGTAACACTAGAAGTGTTCAATTCATGTAAATAAAAGGTGATCTGTGGTGAATCTTTCCAGTGCTGGCTTGGTATCTTCTCTACAATATTTTTCACACTGTAATAGGGTTTGCTGTTCAGGTGCATTGAAGGGTACAAGCTAGTATTTAAACAACAAAAATAAACCCAGAAAACCTCCCTTCCATGTGAAATTCTTCTACACCCTTATCTAGGTTCCCAAATAATGTAAATAAAGCTGTGCTAAAGTACATACAAGCAGCTAACATTTTGTTTTCAGTAACTCTTTTATTTAGATGTCCTATACCTTTAAGAAACAAGCTCAATAATTTTCAGCTAGTGAGACAGAATTCTGGTATTTTCTTTTTTATTTAAATAAAAGAATTCTCATGAGAAAAAAGAACTCTACCTGTGAGATACAATTCCCATTTCTCATATTTTACCTTCTAAATGTCACTTTCTTTTTGTAATGAATTGGGCAGGAAACTCTGCCCTTTCCTTTGAATGACTCATGATGTAATGTACTTACAGATTAGAAACACAATTTGAGTAATGTACTACATGGCATTAAGTGAGGTTCTGCCCATTCTATCACGTTTATCCCAGTGGAAACCGAACACTACATCATTTGTGCTAATATTAGGGTGTTTAGATCTTTAGTGCAGAAAACCTTGTTGAAGTTCATATGCAGGTGTACTTTTCCTTCATGTTAGGAATGTGCTTTTGTCATGTGAAAACTTTAAATTCATTTACCTGCAAATGTCATTGGTTAAAATTGAGCATAAAAAGCACCTTATTAATGTCTTATTCATAGCTGTCAAAGAAGTCCAAATGACATACAAGTGCACATTGATTTTAATACAAAATAAGCACTTATGTGGCTGATCTGGAATTTAATATTCATAATGTTTGCAGAATTCAGCAAGATTCTTCAGTAAATTTGGTGAATAAAGGAACCCTGCCATTGGACAAAAGTATGAATGTCCCATTTGTTGCTATTTTGCATACTCTGTTTTCTTTTAAGCCATAAAGAGACCATTTAAGTGGTATTTTATTTCAGAGGCATGTTTCAAATTTTGTGCTTCTGGTGCCCTGCCAATGTCATATAGAAAGGATGAAGTCACAGGCCTGATGCTTATAGAAATGACAACCTGCCTGCATGGGAAGTCTTCATTTTCATATATTGATTCTGTATGCTCATGCTAAGGATATGGGATATGTCTAGGAGATATGACCATTGGAGGAGTGTTGGTGGCAGCTAACTCTGGCTAAGTTATGATGTGGCCAATTTCCCTTTATAACAAGTAGTAGAAGACAGTCCCTCCCACACAAGAATTCAGAAAAAGAGGAATCTGACTACATTGCTTGCATCGTCCCACAGAGTTACAAATTGAGCCTCAAAAGAGCTTGTAGTCAAGTTAGACATCTCAAGCTTGCTCTTGAGACTCTGCCTGTGTAGGTTTCTCTGCTCTCTCATATAGGTAAATATATGGACATTGCCTTTGGAATTAACACCCTCCAACAGGGGCCATTATTTTGAGAAAGGGAAAGGAAAACAAAGCAAAAAAGGGTAAGAGAAAACTACAGCAGTCCTTAGCTAGGTCATAAATGGGTGGTCTACGGAAAGGTTCCTTGTCCTTTGGAAGACGTTCCCACTGAACGGAAAAGCCTGCTCCGTTCTCTTCCTTTCACCACATGGGGTTTGTCTTTCAGCCCTTCAGCCAAGCGTCCTGCTCCCTCACCAAACCTAGTGCCTTCACACCCTCTGCCAAACAAGTGGAGCCACCATTTACCCTGCTGCTAATACCTGTAATTGGTCTTGTATCTCAAAAGAGGTCTTGAAAGGAACAAAGGGAAGACTTGCCATTACCTTAAGTGAGAGCTACATTACCCTCTAAGGTTAAAAGTGGATCTACTGCAATACCAACACCAAGGCTTCAAAGGAGTACACTTCAAACAGAACTTCAGTGCACTTCAAACTGTTTAAATTGAGAGTCACGCAATTTTTTTCCCTATTGTAGCAATACCCAAAGAGGGAATGTTATCTTTCCTATCATCTTTACTGAAGTGAAATTTTAGAGCTCCTGGGCATGATCCAGTTCCCAAACATCTGATGCCATTTGAGATGCCCTAGGGACCTACCTGGCTCCAGATGCCAGTTCAAAAGGGCGTGGGTCTCCCCTGGAGGTCTTGTCTCATATCTGCCACCAGCTTGCTAATATCTCAGATCCTTTGGACATCTCAAATGACACCTTATGCCTATGTTAAGGCAGCTGAACTGAGCTAGCTGTATATGTTAACAGATACAAATTTCAATTACCATCTTCTTTAACTCCACTTGGAATAATTTGAGTTTGGATTTGAGCTTTTACAATAAAGCCATCTTCAAAATCACTACACTGTTTTTTCCTTAATGCTTTTGGTAGCTGAATTTTTATGCAGTGTAAATCTAAATCTCTTCATCGATAGCTATTTAGTTTTTCCGATTTGCCACAAACTGTCTTATTTATATGATTTGTTTACAGTTTTGAAATGCATAAAGAAACTATAAAAATAGCCCAAGTTTTGACTGGCTCACTCTGGCACATTATTAATGTCCGTGTCAAACATTAACCTGGAATGTCTTCACTGGGACACAGCCAATAGCTTTAATGCACAAACATTTATGATATGTGAAATTAAGCTGAAGGACTGTGATACGCGATTAATGTACTTAAGGTGAAATGTGTCTGCAAACTAAACTTTAATTTCTGGAAAAACAGGATAGAAGCCAAAAGTCATACACTAATGATCTTCTGTTTAATTAAATGTAATAAATTGTAAAGAAAGGTGTTTATAACTTGCTACTGAGGAGTAAGAAAAAGATAATCTTATGATTAAAATTACTGCCTCCATGTCATGATTTACTTAATTTAAATTACAAATGTACTGCAAGCTCCTCTGTCACAATAATGATAAACAACTGCCATACTTAATACTTGTACATTTGTAGGAGTTGTACCCTAAAAGGACTGTATGTTCACTATTTTCTCTGAAGTGCTTATCAGCTTGGTTCTGACTTTTTCCACAGACGCAGCTTGTCTGTTGTCTTACAGGGTCAAATGCCTTTAAGACTTGGAAAGTTGCTGGGGGAATGAGCATATCGTTTAGTGCAATTTGGTTGACCACAGTAGAAGGAAACCATGCATTATTTGGAGCATGTGACAGATGACTCTGCTAGGGTTAGAGCATCCTCTCCTGACTGGGAAGCAGCCTGTGCCTGCCACTCACAAGGTCTTCACAGGGCCACAGCAGGAGGAAGGGAGGGAGGAAAGCTGATGTGGACAAATCAAACCAGCTTTGCCTGAGCAGAGTCTCATGCTCACATTGAGAAATGAGATGGGAAATCAGCCACCACAGGTATGAGGGGCTGTTCTCTCAGCCTAGTCCTGCAGCTCTTTGGAAAAAATCACCGACATTATTGATCATAGAATCATAGAATCATAGAATCGTCAAGGTTGGAAAAGACCCTTAAGATCATCTAGTCCAACCGTTAACCTATCCATCTATACCATGTCTTCAAGCACCATATCTATCCGTTCTTTAAATACCTCCAGGGATGGAGACTCAACCACTTCCCTGGGCAGCCTGGTCCAATGCTTGACTGCCCTTTCGGTGAAGAAGTTTTTCCTAATATCTAACCTAAACCTCCCCTGGCGTAGCTTGAGGCCGTTTCCTCTCATCCTATCACTCGTTACTAGGCAGAACAGACCGACCCCCACCTCGCTACAACCTCCTTTCAGGTAGTTGTAGAGAACAATAAGCTCTCCCCTCAGCCTCCTCTTCTCCAGGCTAAACAACCCCAGCTCCCTCAGCCGCTCCTCATAAGACTTGTGCTCTAGACCCTTCACCAGCTTCATTGCCCTCCTCTGGACACGCTCCAGCACCTCGATGTCCTTCTTGTAGTGAGGGGCCCAAAACTGAACACAGCACTCGAGGTGCGGCCTCACCAGTGCTGAGTACAGAGGCACTATCACCTCCCTGGTCCTGCTGGCCACACTATTCCTGATACAGGCCAGGATGCCATTGGCCCTCTTGGCCACCTGAGCACACTGCTGGCTCATGTTCAGGTGGCTGATGGGAAGGTTTGCCAACAAACACAGAATCACAGAGTCGTAGAATAACCTGAGCTGGACGGGACCCACGAGGATCACCGAGTCCAACTCCTGACTCCACACAGGGCAACCTAAAAGTTAAACCATATAACTAAGAGTGTTGTTCAAATGCGTCTTGAACACCGACAGGCCTGGGGCCATGGCTGCTTTGACCACTTCCCTGGGGAGCTTGTTCCAGTGCTTGACCACCCTTGCAGGGAAGAACTTTTTCCTAATATCCAATCCGAACTTCCCCTGACATAGCTTTAAGCCATTCCCTCACATCTTATCACCGGGCACCAGAAAGAAGAGATCAACATCTCCCTCTCTTCTCCCCCTCATGAGGAAGTTGTAGACTGCAGTGAGGTCACCCTCAGTCTCCTCTTCTCTAAGCTGAATAAACTTCATATCTTCAGCTGCTTCTCATAAGTCATGCCCTCTAGTCCTTCCCCCTGCTTCCATTGGAAAAAATCTTCTGCTGTTAACCCCTCTATGTTGTCTTGAATGTAGAAATCACCATGCTACTATCGGTGTATGTCTTTCCCTTCAAATAGTAACTGTCCTAGTAGACTTTTAAAAAAAGACTGTATCTAGCCATCATGTGGTCTGCTTTGCCATAAGCCCTAATGAGGCAACGTATATTTACATGTAAGCAGATCTTATTTTCAAAGCAAATATAGTACTATTTCTAAAATATTTTTGAATTGTCAAAACAGTTATCTCTGGTGGCCGTAATATACGGTTTCCTCTGCTCATTAAATAATCTGCAGCAACACAGCTTCGTCACTCTCAGCTCGCAAGATGTTATCCAGGATCCAACATTCAAAACATAAATTTTGTCATTAAAATTTGTTCCAGTTAAAAAAATTTGCAACATATTCCGCTAAACAATTTCCCTATTTTATCACAATTTTGTGAGTTTTTGCTTTCTGCAAAGCTCTATTTTGTTGTACATTTACTATCCAATAAAAGTGTCGTGTGACACTTATTGGGACTGTCCATTTCAGCATGACAACCAATGAACCTGACATATTGCCCCTGCTACTATTGCTTCTGGATCTATTTCCCCACAGTCCAGTGTTTTAGAAGAGCTTGCTCAGATACAAGAAACTGCCAGTCATCTTTTGCTTAATGAATTAATCATGTTGGTGCCAAATAAGTATGTAATACACCTTTATAGTGTGGACCTCTCCAGAGAGCCAGGTGCTCATCCTGACAGTGGGATTCTCAAGGACTCCAACCTGTTTGTCTTTTTATGAAAATGAAAAAAGCAATTAAAAAAGATTGAAGCTCTCCTGTGAAAATCAGGTCCTGTGGTGAATCTGGCCGTTCCAGACAAATTTAGCTTGGCTACATGAGGACGCAGCGGACTCAGAAATGGGTGGCATCAGTTTAGGCTGGGAGTTATGTTGGTCTGGAGTATTTTGAGATAATATGTACATCTTTAGCCTGAATTCAGTGCAGAATTTAATAACTGTGGAAGTAATTTTCATTAATGAAAAGAACACAGTAACATAGTTATTATAAGGGAGTCATTCTTCAAGTTTAAAATGAGGACTTAAAGTGACAGAGGCCAAAAAAAGCCGTCTGATTGTGATAGTCCTCTTTTTGCTTTAGGAGAAAAGTGGAAAAAAAAAAAAAGAAAAATAATTGAAATACTAATTCATTTATGTTGGCCAACTTGAGATACCTTTTTGTTAGACATACCTGGAATTATTTGTGAGGTGGGGCACTTCCTAGTGATCTTATGACAGCTGATGTTGTAGTTTGGCCTTATTGGTCTTTAAAAAAGGGCTAGCAAGTTTGCTGCCATTTACAGCTTATTCCCCCCAAAAGGCATGGATGGGTTTGAATAATATAATTGCTATATATAACGTAGGATTTATGTGGAATCTGTTTGATATGTCTACCTATTTAAACTAGTTTCCAGTAATGGATTTATGTTGAACAGCTGTTTCTGTCCTCTTCAAGCAAGGCTGAAGAAATGTAAGGGGTATCTGTACTGCTGCAGCATCACTGACTCTTTGAAGCCTGCTTTTAAGATGTATCCACTGTCACAAAACCAGCAAAAATTGCTACAGCTGTTCCCTGGAGAAAAGCATCCATTTTTTTCAGACTATAATTGCCTACAGAGGGTGGGTGAAATACTGATAAAGTTGAGATACTGTTATGTTAATAACAGAGGATCAAGGAGAATCCTGGCAAGCTGAGAGAAAATCTTTGACAGCACACAGGAACTCTTCTGTGTTCATCATTATGTACAGAAAACCAAAAGACAGGAAATTATATTCCAAGCAAACTAGCTTCAGTCCAGCGAAGAAAGCAGATCCACCTGTGACTTTAAACATGTTAATTGTTCTACTATGGGGAGGACAGCTTTGAATTTCTTCCTTAAAACAAAAAAGAATTAATATTAAGAAGTGTTAAAAAGCTACTATGCGGATGCAAGTTTTTCTTGAGAATTATTTGATCGATTGGATGGCCAAATTCTCAATGGGTGTGTAATTTAAGGAAGAATTTGGATAGCTATTTCTGTTTAATTTCTTAATATTAAGACATTAATGTAAATAACATTATAAGATATCTTACAGGTTAAAATCTGCTAGAGTAGACATTCTGTGAGTTTAAAATCATGAACATATTGAGGCATTGGTACAGAGTAGTACCACTAACATCAACTCATATTTTAACTTATTTCCAAACTCCTGTTTTCAAAGCTGAGAGTTAAATCAGTGTAATGAGAAGAATTAGTTATCTTTTTGAGAACACCTTTTTCCTACCCCAGCAAAGCAAATTTTGCCTGAAGCAAAAAGATTTGCCTGAAATTATGTGCCTCTGACTTGTTGAATTCTTTTATTTTGGAAATAAATCCTGAAAGTATTTTTGGTGAAGTCAAAATGTTTAAATTTTTATTTGCATTAATTTGATATGAATACAAGAAGGAGCTATTTCCTACAAAATGAAAGATTTGACCTGAAAATACTTTCCCCCAATTTCTAGCCTCAGGAGGACACCTCCACATCCTTCCCTGAAATACAATTTCTGTCATAATAATTTTAACTCTTTTTTGGTTAAAACTCTGTCAACAAGTACAGACTACTCCTTACCTGTTTGTATGAAGTGCATACTTGGTTACTTTTGGAGAAAAAAAATGATTCTAAAGTCTTACCTTGTGTGTTTTCTTTTTAAAAATCATATATTTCTTACAAGTCAGTTCTCTTAAACTGGCAAGCCTTTTGTTCAATGCTTGTTTCTTTGCTTAGCTACATCTTTTGGGTTGAATTTATTATTTGTATCTTTTTATTGCTATTTAAGTAGTACTCAGGAAAAATAAACATACACCATGTCTTTATGGTGACCAATCTGTTGGGACAAATAAACATGTCTTAGGTGCATTATACTTCCTATACAGAGATGAAAGTATTTGGAATTGAAGTTGTGGGAATGGAATTTTTCTGTGTTTTCAGCAGTGATCACAAGGCTCCCTTTCTCTGGTTACTTTAGCACACACAGAGAAATTTGGGTAGCTCAGTTCATGCTTACTTCAAAATCTATGAAGAGAAATATGAGTTTATACTCATACTATAAATTTCCAAGCCTGATGAAATATTCTGAAAAAGTGATTTGAATACCCTTCCCAACTTACCTCCCTGTTAGAAACAAAAGCAACACAATGGGCTGGGGAATATATGGCCTGGTGAACAGGTACTAAACTAAAGCTCAAGACACCCGAAACTTGTCTCTGCAGCTCATCCATAGAGTGGCCCTGGATTATTTGTTTCATCTTCCTGTATGTTTACGCTCCCTTTGTATTCTTTGCCATTTTATCTTGTTAGATAGCTGGTTCCCAACAGCCCAAACTCCCCCTTTTTCTATAGTTAGATGCAGGGTGGATGTTAGGCAATACAAAAATGTGGAAGTTAAACTATGAGACTAGGCATCCTGGGCTCTTTATACTGGCAGTGGAGACAGGCCCACTGCATTTAACTTCTGGAAATGCCCTTGTCAGAAATCTCCCTCTCTTGATTATACTGAAGTCTAAGAAAACAATGTAGGAGTAAGAGTTAGCTACCTAAAGCTAGGTGATCCACTGTGCTCACGGTCTCCAGCCTCCACTGGATTCTGCACGGACACCTATGATGCTGCTAAATATTGACAGTATTTTTCTCCCTTTATTCAGAAAGGAAATAGTTGTAGTAAAATTCTTCACTCCTTTCATGTTGCAGAGAAACCCATCTTCTCATTTCCGAGCTGTGAGTTTTCCCTGGCATGCAGAGCACAAAGGGCTGGCTGAGGGAAAGGGATGCACATCTCCGGTGCTACACAGAATCCTTTATAAAAAAGAAAAGCAGACACATTTTCACCAAAAAAGCACTTCTGTTGGATTTTATATCTCCCCTTCAGCATTGTGGAGGCATGGTGAATTACTTCTATTGTTAGACTGAAATAGAGATTGCAAAGTATGAGAATATCTTATTTGTGGCTGTGGAGGCTAGCAGGTAAATGATGCCTTTTCTGCTGTCAGGATCTAAGCTTGCAGTCAGTATCTATGCTCATGCTCTCCAGATGGTGCTGGCCATATTATACCTTTGTCTAAATGCACGTTTGTTACCCTGCCTGTATGCTACAAGGAGACTGTCTTTGTGGACAGTGTTCTCCAAAATCGTGAGCTTGAAGGACAGATTCCCTGCCAATGTAAAGTTGCACTGTTCCACGGATTTTTACCTCTACTTCAAGTGTGGCCTTATGAATCATTACCAGCATTACTAAATATCAGAAAAACAAAACAGCATTGAAAGCTTGGTGAAAAACCAGAGGCATCTATTACTATCCAATTTGGTCGTGTTCAAGACCTGCTTGAGACTGTTGGTATCTAAAGTGGAGCCACTGTGTGCAAAACTACTGGTTTGTGTATAGCATTACTATTGAAACTATACCATATACTTTGAATTATGAGGCATTGGAATGTGATCCCAAACCTAATCCAAACATTTCCTCGTCCAGCCATCCTGACTTGGAAAAGTTAATCATAAGGAAACAACTCCCAAAATGGACTCAGCCACTAGCTGTCCTCTCAGTCGGCTATACTGACGGTGTGAGACGTGATGTTGGCAGGACTGGCTTTACATGTCTTAGCGCTCTGACTGAAAGTAAATAACTCCCTCCTCCTTTTTTGTTGGGTGGAACAGGAGAAAATGAAGCAAAGAGTCCTAAAAGCAACATTATATTTCAGATAAACATGCATAGCAAACAAAGCCTTTTCAATTAGTAAAATGGGCATAAAGAAATAGTCTTGTCCAACCAACTTTTTTAAAAGTAATGTGATTTCTTTGTTATATTCTCCTCTTCCTTCATATCCCTTTTTCCAATTTCTGCCACTCCATGGTACAGATAGCATTATTCTTTGTTTCACTTATGTCTTGACTCCTTTTTTTTTCCTTCATTGGGAACTCTGATTCTGTTTTCCTCTGGTCTCAGTCTCCCTGCCTTTTCTTTTTTTCCCATTTCCCATGGAGTGTGTCTCACCATCAGCTTTTGCCCATGCACTCATCCAGATCTGGCTTCAAATGTTCCTTTTCCCTCTGCTGAGGGCACAGAAGATCCCTAGGGACAGATTTGTCTGTTCCTTTTTCATGCAGATAGTATCAAATTTCTAGCCGTCCCCAGCTCTTTTCAAGTTGTCAGGGCATGGTTTGTGTCATGCTTTTTGTGTCCATCTCTAGATGGTTTTAAGGTCCCTGTGATCTTTGAGTTTACCTGGTTTCTTTGAACATAGTAGTCCAGCATCCGGCATCCCGTGTACTTGGGCCACCTTCCTGTAGAAGCAGCTGTTGGGGGAAAGCTGAGCTGTGCTAGCTCTGATATGTTTTAGTTACAATGGAAACACTTTCAAGAAATAGATGGGAAGCATTTGAGAAATAAAGCTCTTTTCACCCAATGTTGCTTACAAATGCTGTTTTTCAGTGCCAAGCAAATGGGAGCTGAATTGCAAAGCAGGTCTTGCCCTGGTATCAGACCTTTTCTCAGTACTCTGAGGAGCAGCCATAATAATACTCCACAATAATGCAGGGAAGTTACCCAGTTTGGACCAGTGAGGTTAACTCCACACGGAGTTCAAAAGGGATCTGAAAAGAAGGACTGTCCGTTTGACATGAGCTCCACAATGTTTCCTGAGTTAAAAAATGAAAAGTATCTTGGCTATGCATCTGAATGAGGGTGGGAGGAAGATAGTGTTTCAAGAGAAGTTTTTTTTTCTTTATTTCTATGTCTGTGGTATAGTTATTAAACTCTAATAAACTGATCTCATTTGCACTGAACTAGGTTCTGTTGAAACTCTCACTTAAACAGTTAAACAGATTTTGTTTTGGCAGCAGTTTTTATATTTCCCAGGAAGAAGGATCCGAAGCAAAGCCCAATGTGTAATAATTTCAAGCGACTGTTTTAAGAAAACCCAATCTCCTTTCTAATCTATAAAACAGATTCCTTGTGGCATTTGTATACAACTGAAGTTTCCTTTCTTTACAAAAATCTGGGAGTAAATTACCTTTTTCACCTTGAAACAGAAAACACTCAGCATGGAAAGAGACTGGGTATATTCTACGCTGCCAAAGTCAAATTTCTATGTACGTACTTAATCTTTTGGCTAAAAGTGCAAAAATAGAACAGTGGAAGCCTCTTTTCAGCTTTAAATTCAAGTGTCCATTTCCACCTCTGTCTCACATTTGCACTGTCTTTAGAGGCAAATTCTTCTTCTTCATATTGTAGGCAAATTCCAGCACTGTGCAGGAGGCTAACTTAAGGCCTGTCATACTGCCTAAATCCTGTCTAAATACACATTGCGGACAAGGAATTTTTTCAATAGACCTTTTGTTTGCCCACTGATTTTTTTCTTGAGTTGATACTGTGTGCCTGAGACTGTGGTTTGATCAAAGTGTATAGTAGGCTAAAATTTTGCATTCCATTTACAGAGTGTGCTACAGCAAAGCACATAAAAGTACAAATACAAAGTACATAAGATATTTATAATATTTACAGCATTTTCACCTATTCTTCCTGTAAAGTAATGAGAATTGAGAAAAAAAGGAAAATAAGGTAGCTGTTTCTCAGCTGTTAACCCCAGTCCAAATAGATTGTTAAACATGTATTGGAAGTAATTTTGAGGAGTTTTGCTGGTACTTTCATGATGGCCTTTTTGAATAGTTAGAATAGTAAGGAATAGTTTCACATATAGAGAAGTTTTTTATTTAAGTACCACCTTACTTGTTCCTTGTGTAGTTTAAGCTTAATCCTTCTCATATACATGATATCTTTCTGATTTTGACAGTAGTTGAAGCATACTCACTCTTTAGTGACAGAAATAACTCCTGTGTTATATCTCAGATTTACGTGCCAGCCAGGTGCTCTGTCACACAAGGTCAGTTATTTGACCAGGTACTCCAGAGTACTATGATCGCAATATACATTGACCAAGGTGTTTATCCAGAGCTGAAGAAAAACGGCAAGTACAAAATCATAAATGCCACAATGCAAATCCAGGTAAAGTCAATAGAAGGATTCTCATTAGTTTCAGGATGCATCAAATAATAAGAAAAATGCAATGGATGGATCTTAAATGAAATTACAAGCAAAGCTGTGTTGAAAGTATTGTTATAAACTGATTTTTAAAATAAAAATTTTGTGTTCTGTAATGCAGGGAGTACTTTACACTTTATTGTGCTCATTTTTAAAAGCAGTTCTGAGCAGAAATTCATTGGTGCAAGGAGATTTTCTACAGTTGGTACAGTGCAATCCCATTGTTTGGAATATGCAATCTATTTGCAAACTGGCTGACATCACAATTAAATGAACAATTTTACAACATAGGAGCTTGACTGACACATATATTTTCCCTCATATTTCAGCAAATTAAAATAAATTAGTAACTTTACATGCTCATCAACTGGTTAATATAATTTATTTGTGCACCACAAGGCTAAGTGAAATTAGCATGCAAAATTCGCTAAAATAAGAACTAAATCAAAATGCTGGCACACACTCTTAGTGGCTTTCATGTTGTTGTTTTTGTTGCTGCTTTGATTTTAAATTACCTTATATTGTTAATTTTTTCTCATCTCATAGGAACTCCTCAGGACATTTTTTTTAGCCCAGTTTTGTAAGGAAATTAAGATTTTTTACGATTATGCTGTACACATGGGTGTGTATGATCAGTGTTTTTGTGTATCTATATGTGATTACTTCCCTTCTGACTCCAGGTTCCGTTGGTTAGTTTTTAATGGTTTTGATAGAGAGATGCATTTCAAAAATGTTAGCTGCTTCCAGGAAAAAGTGGACTGTTAAGATAGCGAAGGGACTTGCAATCACAACCCACAGTGAGGGGATGGCTAATAAATGTACATTTTATACAACACTGCCCAGGAATCTGCACAAGATAAAATTTGCTGCTCCCACAACTGTTTTTCTTATTATAACAATGATAGAAAAAGCTGATAAAAGCTATTTGCCATATTTTCAGAATAAGAGACATCAGAGACTATCATGGAGCTGAAAGTGGACAATTCTAGAGTCAGGTTTCTTCATACGCTGATTGATTTTTTGTGATGCAAATAGCCTACTGGAAAAAAAAAAAGGCAAACAAATCTTTGCTGGGAAATGTTTAGCATGTGTTATCATAAGGACACTTGTATTATAGTTTCATATGCTGAATTGTCCTAGTCCAGAGGAATCATAAGCAAGCTGCTTGAACCCTTTGCCTCAGGATCTGAAGTTCATGAGATGTATGAGATGTCAATCTTTCCATTGACTTCGTGAGTCTTTGATTCAGGCCCTGTTTATAGTATGTATTCATAGATTAGATTCACATGTGGATTTTCAATAAGTGGCAAAAATTAATACTTGATTTGTTATATTCCAGGAGTTAAAGTGCTATTATATCATAACGAAGAATGTCAGAATAGATGAACTACATACACTGAGCAATACTAGCTCACTAATTTGTTTCCAGACAATTTATTTTTAAAGGTTACTCAGATTTATTGTAAAGGTAACCAAAACTGAGTTTTTCAGTGACATTGGTGGTGGTGTCTGGGTAGTGTGGGGATCCATTCACACCCCCAGGAGAGGATTCTTCAGTTCAATTCTGGGAAAAGCTTGGATGTGTCAGATGGAAAAACCGACCATGGAAGGACTGGGAGGAAGGGAAACTCATGGTGCAGGTCTTCCTGCGCTGCCACAAGAAAGTCATGGCAGAAATCCCAAGCTGGAGGTGACAGCTCAAGCCCCTCAAAGCTTTTGAACAGGATGCGAAGATTGCACTCTCCTTGAAGAAATGTTTGCAAGGTTAGATCCCTGTGTCTCTCGTTAGAAGGAGTTTCTGTAAGTGGCAGGGCAGGGTATGACCCTCAAAGTCAGCCTGTTCTTAGGCCACTCTTACTCTGGGACAAGTAGCATTTGTGTCTTGGTTACCATTTTGGAAAAGAGGAATTACTTGTGTGCAGATTTTAACTGAAAGCATGCTGAGTATAGCACATAACAGAAGGGTTTCGTGCAGACCATGCAGAGACATCTTATCACTGATTCTTCTCAATGAGGCCTTGAACAACACTGTCCCTTAGCAGACAGGTACTGATGATACAGATGTACCAGTCATACCTAATATAGAAAAGTACAGTGCATTGCATGCACTGTATAATCACAGTATGCTGATATTTATGAACCCAAGCCCAGAAATGTCTGAGTCCTGAATATGATGGGGCCAGGACTGAACTGCTTGAGGTCTGCCTGCATGCTTAGCTCTCCGCGTGCTGGCATCCTGCTGTGTGTGCTGTGCCATTGGTAAAGCAATACAGACTTTCCCACTATTGGGATATTTCACATGATGTCAGTGTAAGGATTTGAGTACATCATATGGCCATGCACCTAAGTCACGTCTCATTTAACTCTCCCTTTTAAGAGGGAATAGGTTATTAAGGATTGGTTTTGCTGGGCAATCAGAACCTCCTAGTTTTCAATTTTATATATGTTAATATAAAATGTTATCCCAGTTGAATAGTAAATTAGAAGTGAATATGGTATATGAGTTGACGGATACTGTCTAGAGAGACTGAGCTGCCTAAAAGTATATTTCATGCAATTTAGTTAAAATGCAAGGAATCTCCTCTTTCACTTTTTGGATATGGTTTTCAGCTATTGGATGCGTTGGAACTAAGTCTACATAAAAAGCTCTGTACATTTCCAAGTGACTAAACTGCATTTGTGCAGAAGACTCTCTGTGATTATGCCTGTAAAATGATAAAAAATATACACTGTTAAACATCAACACCTTGCATGTAGCTGGTGCAATCTTGTTTTCCTATCTGTTGGTCTTCTACTAGATTTGTTAATAAACAACTGAAAAGAACTCATCAAAACAGTGTGGGGCCTATTGAAGCAGCTTCAAATTCATCCCTTTTAAAAATGTGAAATAGAGTCCCATTTCCTTTTGTTTGTATTAAGAACCAACTAGACTAAGACAGAGTTAGATTTCCCTTGTAATTTAAGAAGATATTAAAGTAATTCAATAACTGTATGCTAAAAAAATCTATGTATGTATTAACATATATATTCATATAAACGTATGTGTGTATCTATTTAAATCTTTTATCAGTTCTGTCCTGGTGAAACTTCTAGTGCTCTTCTTTGTTAATACTACTTTCTTTGAGGCCTGCATGATTCCCTTTTTACCCCATGAATTTATGATATGCTTTCCCATACCTCATGTTCCTGTAGTAAAATTACGTGGAAATGTTTTTTCTCAATGGAATATAGTTTGTCCATCTTTGCTCTTTTTTCTCTCTGTTTTCAAACCACTTGGTAGAAAAATTAGTAGAGATTATAATTTCTATCATCTTCTTTAACCTGACTTTTCCCCACTAATCCTTGTATTTCAGATTTCAGCTGAAGTCATGCAAATCTTTAGCCATCTGCACCTGGAGATAGTCCCATAAAGCTTAAAAAACCATTCAACATGTAAACGTCAATATATGGTCATTCCTTGGGAAGTTTGAAACCTATTTTAGGTCTTCTTGGTAAGTGATCAGGTGAATGATGAAAAATCATACAGGAAAAGATTAGATTCCTCTGCTGAAGATTGCCATAACATATTTGTAACATTTTCTGTTTAAGCTTACTCCTGTTCTGAAGCTGTAGTGCCATCTTTTGCTTTTACAGAAGACAACCAGGCTCAAATTTATTCTTTGCCTCCCTTCCTGTGCTGGAAGATTTAGCACTGACATGTGTCAAATGGGTTTGTTTTACTTGTGCTGACTAGGCATGCTTTTTTCCCCCAATGTAACAATTTAATAGAGTTTCTTGTGATTGAAATGATAATGATTATTTGTAAAGCCCATTCATTTCTTTTTGTAATAAAAAAGGGTAAAGAGAGCATGACATAACATGTGGTCTGTGTGGAAAGAGTAGGGGAAGAATACAGCATGTTAGCTGGCTTGATTGAAAAACAGTGCTGTTCACATGTTCAGTTCTTTGCCATTAGGGTATTTGGTCCATGATATTGGTAGCTTAATACTAGCATCAAAAGCTTTAAGACTGATCAACACCTAGGTTGCAAACAAAAATCAGGTTTCAAATACTGTGCTATGGAAGTGAATGCATACCATCTCCCAAATCTTACGCAGTGATTGCTTCTCCTCTTTAAGGACTGAGAACCCTTGTAGAGATTTTAAAATCCTACAGCAACAGTGGCACAGAGAAAAAACAATTCCAAATTGTTGCTGAATTTTTATTGTTTTCTTGGATGACTGGAAATAAATCTGAATTCACATTCCATGGGATGGACTTCTTAACAGCAATAGTGGCAATTGTACTTATTTAAAAACAAAGTGGAAAAAATACATTTCCGAATTTTTCAAGGAATTTGGAAAAGTCAGCATGACCTTTAGTTTCATTTTGTAAAACATTTCCAAGGCTTACCAAGTAAGGAACTGGACAGCTTGAAGAGTGGAATCTCCCAGGGATGCTGGGGCCATGGGCTCCAAGCAGTCTGCCTGGCAGCTCTCTCGCAGCCTTCACATCAGGATGCCTGGTGAGCTGGGATCCCAAATGTTAAGGAGGCAGGAGCCTGGGACCCAAGTCTCCTACAAAGAAGTACTCTGGAAGCTTAAGCTAGGCCTCCCAATGTGCCTTTCCAACCTCATCGTGTTGGACACATCCGTGTCATGACCCCATGGTCCTGAGAGGTCAAAAGCCACAATTTCCAAACTCCCAGATTGTGAAATGAACAGCTGAGGAAATAAGCACTGGAAGGATTGGCCTGCTGGGGTGCAATGAGAATCTAAAAAATGTTCTGCTTTTGATGAATCCCTATTTGCTGGAAGAATTGCTCTTTGGGAAATTTCTGGGCAGCTGTAAGTCTTCTGCTCATGTTTTCCTTTCAGATAATTTTATTTTGAGGTATAAAAGCAAAAAGATGAACCTTTGCTACATAACTAAAACAGAGAAAGATTGGGAAACCTCCTCAAAGAATGCATTTCTTGCCCTGACCTTGTGTATGATCTCCCCCACAGAAATCAGTTCTAAGTTTCATAAGTTTAGTGTTTAATAATAATAGGACTACACTAACAACAGGAGATATATCTGCTCTGTATCAGTACGGGTGAGACTGGAGGAAGGAGACCTGGGCTGACTTCATGAGAGATTTGAAGAGTTGTTCATATTCCATTTCTGCAGTTACTTTTTTTGGTAACCACATGCTTAACTGAAGTTAAGTGTTACACTGATGAGACTGCTTACATCAGATTTAAGGAAGTGTACCGTGTTTTCATGTTTAAGGCTTAAAGTGGTACCTCAGTTTCAGCATCTATGGGATGGCAATGTTAATTATAAATGATGTTCCTTGCAAGAAAGCAGGTTGTGTCAAGTCACGTTCATGAAGTGCTTTGAGATACTTTTATAGGACATTATCATCTATTCTACTTCAGCCCCACTGTTGCACTGTCTTGCACAGAAATTTTTTGTGAATGAATTTTAGCCATGGCCTTGCATTTATAATGAGAAGTACGTGTACATATAGTAGAGGCCACTACTTGGCCCATTTACCTCTAGTGGTCATTTGCTTTGATTCTGGGCTGTGGAGTCACTAGGCTTTATTTAGTCTTTTGGCCTCCGGTGTTTTTGCTGCTCCAGCTTATTTTTTATTTTTATTATTTTTAAGTCTCCAGTGGACTGGAATACAAACTCTGCAAATTCATCAGGTTATAATGGATGGCCAAGAATGATTAATGTCATGTGTTAGTTTTGGAGTGGTTTTGGATGTAGATATACTGCAGACTGTGGTGTTTTGTGGAATTTTATATTGAAGTGCATCCTGTCTGTGTCCTCCACATATTGTTTGATGGTTGTGGCTGATTAATCACATCTATTGCAGCTGTCACATTAGGGGGATTTGAACAAATCATGGACTTTTTCCTTTATTCCCCTTTTCCTAGTGCCACAGTACAAAAACATATTTGAACAAAATGTTCATTCTGTCCTTTACGTGTCTTTGAAAGGTAAGAATAATTGACTGTGTTTGCTATTAGTACATTTCAAGTTGGACAAGTCTAATATCTAAGCTTACTCTGTAGGCTTTACCTATTCTATTAAGGGCAAAACCTGCAATCCTTATTTCCTTCAGGATCCTTATTGAACTTTATGCAGATATTGATGCAACCAAAGGAATTATATCAGATTTTTAGGCAGAAATGGGGGTAGAAATGGTGCCTATGTTTTGGGGAAAGCACTGTGTGCAAGCTGCAGGTTCCCATTTTGATATTTCCTAAACCTTCTTTGCTTTCTCTCTTACTGTATATTAGATGTGATTGTTGTTCCTTTTCCAGAGTCGTTACTGTTACCATTGTTTGCCTGATAAATGTGTATTTGGAGCCACAAGTGAGTGCTTTTCACTGCAGTTAGATCCTATTGTCCTTGAGGCAGGCAGGCATATTCTGTGTATCTATTCATTGCTTACCATGGCACAAGAACGGGCAGTGGAAGAATTTACTGTTTTCGTAGAACAAGGAAAAAATATGGGTCAAAATTTCCACGTGTTTGCTTCTTCTGGTAATATCCTATTTCTGTATTTAAACACCTTGGCACCAGTGATCTTTTTCAGAGATATTGGGTCCTTCAGCTCTTATTGGCACCTGTGGTACTATGGAGAGCTTATAAACATCTCACACTAGCCTACTTTTATATGTTGGTTATAGGAACCCGATTTTAGACACACTTTTAAAACTCAGTCCATGACTTCCAATACTCCAATACTTCAGAAGAATTATTACTGTAGGGCAGAGATTAAGAACTTTGTCCAACTAGTTTTTCCAGTGAGAAGAAATTATGTTAAGTCAGATTTGTATTTGTTTCTCTGTATGTATTTAATATTTCTGACTCTGACAGTGTGTTGCTTTGGAACACAACCCAGGCCTTTTCTCATGGTCCATTATCCCTATTTGCTGTAAGCAGTATAAATGATAAGGCACACATAGAGCTTTTGAAGTCTTTTCTAGTGGCCCCTAGATGTAGATATTTTAAAATCCTGGAAAGGAATGTATTGTAAAAGAGCTTAAAGGGCATTTGCACTTCTATGACAAAGAAGGTTTTTTTGTTTTTTCTGGGATTAGTGGATTTGTATAGATGTCTCCAGAACTGTAGGGCGACATACTGCTTTATGTTCACATGGCTGTCAGTGTGAACACATGCAATAGGAAGGGGAAAATAAATATTAGCAATTAAACCAACAAACTCTTTACATCCAGTGAAGATTTTTAATGATTACTATCATTTTTTCAGATATCTAGTTTTCACTCTATATAAATTAACTAAAATACCTATTCTGGAGTAAGATTAAGCATAGCTCTGCAGCATAGCCTTGCAGTACCCATAATGTATGTATTTAAGTCACATACATTATTGTTAATTTGCAGAAGAAAACATAAAAGTAACTTTTTGATTTGAGATATTTTTGTGATATCTTCTGGGAGATATTTTTGTCCAAGTGAGAGGCCCTGAGTTTACCACCACCATTAATTGCCTGGTAAGGTATTTCAAAGTGTCCTTTGAATCTACATACATAATTACATGCTTGACCAAGACCTTGTATTTCTATATTGCTCTGAAGATGATCTGTTCATGCATAGACACCTTCTTGTCTTGAATCCCAAGATCCTTGTTGTCCCATGAGCATGGTATAAGCAGAACCTGCATAGTGAACAGATTAATTTTCTTTCCTACTCTCAGGACACCTCTGTGTTCCTAGTCTGTTCCTTGAATAATATATTAAGATTCTTTTGACATAGCCTGTTGCTCTGATAATCCCATTCTATTTTTGGACCTCAGCATTGCTAAAGTTTAAGCAGAATCATCACAAGTAGCATCAGCAGCATGGGGTATATATTGTTCTAAATTCAAGTGAAATCACATTGTTAAAATATTTTCCTTAGATATTTTTGGTATTTCTATTTTACAAACAAAAGGTGATGGATTATATTATAACTGGACATGAAATGTCCTCCTCATAGATTTTGGCTTTTTGCTCTCTTTATTTAGATCAATCATTTCGGAAAGAATGATGAATGGTAGAGGTCATACTTACCAATCTACCAGAGATTTTTTCACAACTTTGGCTTCAGTTAAGATGTGTGAAATTAAATTTTAATGGCTTTTTAGATTCAAAGGAATATTGGAAAAGAACAGATTATTTGTACTGGAAGAGCTTTACTCCTGATTTCTGGGAAACACCCCCTCACCAATGCTCTCCAACACTGGATAAATCCGTTTTTTTTTTCTTGCCTATTTTATGAACTACCTCCTACACACTAATGATTGCCTCTGCTTTTCTACAACCTGTGTGTTATATAAAGGCACAGGTTTTGTATAGGTTATAGGCTGCCTTAAGGCTCAACATTTTTAAGGGAAGTGTCCAAATGTAGGCATGGTTGTCAAGAAATTATCAGGCGGTATAGGATGCTCAGCCTTTTAATTGGTTATTGCTAAGCATCCAGACTTGAACATATAGACCATAACACATTCGAGTGATAGGAATATGCAGTCACAAGCAAACTTTTGGAAAGGTTGGATGGAATGATTTTGATTTTGAGTGTCCTGTTTGACAAACACTGGAGGTCCTTGATTTTCAGAAACTGCATTCCATGGAAACCAGGCTTCTCTAAAAGTTTTTCAAAAGGGCATGCAAGGTCCCTTATCAGCATTGAAATTATTGGCTGTTGGTTTTGGCCAAGAATTATTTTAAACTATTGATTATAAATGTAAAACAGTACTATGGTATTTGTGAAGATAGCATTTATTTCCATAAAGACAAATGACATATTTTGCATTTTCTCTTACAAATGCAATCCAACTCATTTTACCTTCACCTTGAAAACCACACTTTCTCTTTATATGAGAAGTGTTTTTAATCATGGTAAAAGACCAAGAACGAACATCATTAGTCAGAGTCTAGAGTATCAAGATCAGCAAATTATCTCCAAAGAAGGAACCTAAATGATTTGATTTCTTTGATCAGTTTATTTTGGTTTGCTCTGTTGAAAATCATTCAGAGTTTCATGAAGTAAGAGAAATTACCTGAATTGACTAAGAGTCTGTAAGTTTTTTTATGTTTGTGTGTGTGTATATGAACTTGGGAATGAAAAACGGCAATTGGTTTATTGCCGTATTGTCATTAAACACTGGATTTTTAAGACGTTAGAAGACCAGAAGGTCAATGCTTAGTTAAGATCCATCCCAAAGATTAGCAATGAGAAGCATGAGTTACATTCTTCAGCTTTCTGCAGAATATGGTTGGAGCTAATTGCCAGTGGCCTGGCTTCATCCCTTTGGGATTTTTGATCTATTTCCAAACCCACTGCATAGCCTCGCAGTCTTTGAACTATACCAGGCCTCAGACAATATTAACTCCTACTTCTGAGCAGCAAAGTTGATATTGTATAAGAACATCTTGCAGCCTCCAGATAAACAATAGTTCGTAAGTCCTAAAAAGAGGGATACATTGTGATGACTGATTTAAGGAAAAATACAATAAAGCTTTAAATAAAACAGGAATTACTGGAAACCCTCCATGTATGTAAATTCTAAAGCCCATTATACCTTACAGAAATGACAGCATACATTGGAATTCTGATCTGAATTCTCTCAGTGCCAGGAGGCACACAAGGCGCGAACATCGTTCTTCCACTTCGATCGGTCCGCTGCTGCGTGCTCTGGAGTCAAGGGCCACAGCGCAGTCTTCCATCGGTTTCCCCCTCAGGACATGACCGATCCAGCTCCATCTCCTCCTCCTCACTTCGTTACCGATTTTCTCCATCTCCGCCATTTCTGATGCTTGCTGTTTCTGTAACATTTTTTTTTTTTTTTTTCCCCCCCGAGTGGAGGTAGTTGGCCTCCTGCCCAACCCCCATGACTTGGAGGGCCAGTGCTTTTTTCTGTCAGGGTGGCCTTCCCTTAGGCTGCGTTGGTTCGCGGCACCTTCTTCAGTTTTATCCGGTGCACCCTCCAGAGAGGGATCCCCTATCCACCATCCAGGGGACGCGCCTTCTAGCTGTGCAGCCCCAGACGAAGGATACATTGGAATTACTCTCTGTAAACTCAGGACTCTTGTTTATCCTTTAAATGCAACTGATGTGACCAAAGAAGGATTAAACATGGCTTTATTTGTGTTACTGTTTCAGATGTTTTGGACTGAATTATCTTTTGGCAACGCTGAGATTTATTAGGACTCTTTGGTCTCATTTACTTGATGACTTGCTTAGTACATACCTTTGTTCTTTTCTTTCTCTGTGTGCTTCTTGTTAAGTTGTCAACAACAAAACTCTAGGAGATACCTGAAGGTAAGGACTTTTTTTTTGTCAACATAGTATTTCAGGGGAAAAGAAAGCTATACCTTTTTTTATGATTCATCTTTGTTTTCTCATGATCAGCATTAAAAAACCCTGCAATTTCAGAAAGAAAAAATGAGAAAAGTTTAGGCTTCATGTTGTTATTCAATACCAAAATTGCTGGGGTTTAAATTAATGCATGAGCATCTTTAGGCTGGAACTGGTTGGGAAATTCCAGTGAAACATTTTTCATTGGAAAATGCCATTTTGGAAATTTCTTATTAAAACCCTAAAGGTTTTCATGGAGATGTAGATAAAGCCGTCACGGAGAAGATTTCTGAATCAAATGAGAACAAGAAAGATGGCATAAGCTGTTACCATATTCAGTAGGCTAGTGGCCTGAACGATGTAGACCCTCAAATACTTCAGAATAAGTCCCTCCCTGAAAATGCATAGGCACTCTCTTGTCTCTTGATATTTTCTGTTTCTTTTCATTTTTCTTCTTTTTTTTTTTCCTCATAAAGTTTGGAAATATCTCAATGTACGTCTCAGTCATGGTTACCATGACGTTATCCTGAGTTTTTCTCTCAAGATATTTCCTTCTCAGCCTGACTAATTAGCTTGAGTGAAATGTTCCTCTAACGGGGATACATGGCTTCTGTTAATTAGCCCGACTTCTTCAGCAGCAGCTGGGTAGCCTGTCTGTCAGTACTTCATGAAGAACAGTCATGCCCTGAAAATCTGGTGCCTTTTCCAGCTCTGGACATCTCCTGGCGCTTTCCTGTTGTTGTGTGCAGGGGATATAAGGCAGGTTCTGGTCACTGTGTCAAGGTATTTCAATAGCATGTGGATGTTCATTTCTTGTTTTTGACTCTGTCATTGGCATATTTGAGACCCAAGTGTTTTGCAGTCTGGGTCAAGCTGGTTTCACAAGAGCGAGCTCCAGCAGCTGTGCTGTCTGGCCAGGGACAGCAGTCAAGATCTTGTGCAGCCATATCCTTCTTCCCTAACCCAGGTTTGATTAAGCCCAAAGTGAAGTTGTCAAATGCTATCAGTGAAATCATCCCTTGCCATCACCTAAAGTTAGGGGAGGTAATGCCCTGGCAATAAGTCAGCTGTAAATCATGTGGGTGTGTTTGAACGTGGTGGGCTGTTTCGTTTTGTTGACATCAGGGAGAAGAGTTTGGTCGTGTGGTAAGGGATGTAGCTCCCGCCTATTTGCTCTGCACCAGTGCCACAAGAGGGATCCCTCCAACACAGAGGCAAAGGGCACAGCACTTCAAAGGCATGAGTGATATAGTCCCCTCTGCCCCCCATCCTTCCTCCCATACCCCAGCAGCTCAGGACACTGCTTCCCTGCTGTCAAAACAATAGCTCTGGTGTTTAAATCTGAAGCTTGTTTTTATGCTCAGAGGTAAGAGGATGAGCAAATATTGCTGTGGGTGAAAAATTCCGTCTGTACTCCCAGCTTTGTCCTGAGCTCACAGCTGGGGGATCAGTCTACCTGAGATGTAGATGCCTTATACAATTGTATTACCATCCTTTGTGCTATGCTAACTTGTTTTGAGTTTTGGCTTCCTACCACCTTTTTCTCCTACTGAGAATTTTTTTTTCTATTACAGGATTGGGTAACAGTACATTAGATGGAAGCTTCCTTACTGCAGATATTTAATCCTAGAAATATACATCTTAACATCTCTCTAATAAAACTGACACAATGGATGTAGTGCAATACTTCAGGATTTACATAATGGTTTGTTCTTAAAATGTCTTCTCTGAATTTCTTAATATGTACAACTTCAGGGCCTGATCACAATACCTTTCCTCTGAGATGAGGTAGTACTTTACTATTCAGTTGGTAGGCTTTGCACACCCTGAAAGGTCTGTCCTCTTCAGTAAGACAGCCTGTACTGTAAATTTCTCTTCATGAATAAGGCCAGCTATGTCACGAAGTGCTGTCTTCCACTGCAGCTCTTGTGCAGTACTCATTTTGTTATAGATAAAATAAGTTAAAGTCCCCACCTAAATCTTCTTCAACCTCAATTCACCCTTTGCAATTGGAAACAAATTTAAAGATTCTGTAATGCAAGTATTTGGTCAAAGCTGACATCCTGGGAAAAGGTAAGATCTGCTTCCTTTTTTCCTCCTTTCCCCCTGTCTGTTGTCTCTAAAATAATAAATGAACCAGAAGAGTGGTGCAACACGTGGTTAGTAACATACCTGCCTAAAATGTGAGAGTGCTAATACTGTGAACTGGCTCTGGATGGGAACCAGGAGACAAGCACTGTTGAATTTTCTCTTGGCTCTGAAGCACAGCTACCTCTACATTTTTGGTAACTCATTTGGACCAGTTGTCTGTGCTCCCCTTGGTTATAAGCCATTTTCCAGCAGTGCTAGGAGGGCTTGTGCAATTAATGTTTGGAAAACAACAGAGATCAGAACTACACATTTCATATTTTTCATTGAAATAAATTAAGTGATTTTCTGAAGCAATGACTGCAGAATTTGGTTTTACATTGTCACCTTGTATTTAAAATGTAAAAATAAATCATAGTAAGTAGTCCCTGGAAACTTGCCCATAAAGTACATGCTCCCTGTTTTGTAACATATGAGAAACATGGATCATAGAATCATAGAATCACAGAATCATTAAGGTTGGAAAAGACCCTTAAGATCACCGATCCTTAAGATCAGCGAGTCCAATCGTTAACTTATCACTTCCAAGTCCACCACTAAACCATGTCCTCGAGCACCATGTCTACCCGTCTTTTAAATACCTCCAGAGATGAAGACTCAACCACTTCCCTGGGCAGCCTGTTCCAGTGCCTGACTACCTTTTCGGTGAAGTTCTTCCTAATATCCAATTTGAAGAGCACTCTAACAAGTGGATACATTTCACCTGCACATTGGAGCTGAATTAATGACTGTCTGCTTACTGACCTCAGGGATTGCCGCATGAGATATTAGTAGAATACGCACTTTTTCCCTAAAAGGTTGCAACAGGGAACTTATGCCTGTATGGCAGTATCTAAGGAGTAAACACTTGTGTGCGTTTGTACAGTCTCTGTGTTACCCAAGAGGAACAGATCCTCTATATCTGACCTTGGAGTTCTGACATAAACTTCAGAAGAGACATTCAGGTGAAAGGGGGATAAATCTTATCCAACTAGGTCTAATGCTTGAATGTGTTTAAAAAATCTTGCTTAATAAGGAAAATCAGTTGATGTATAGTTTTGTAGCTGGTATTGAAGAAAGGAAATTACTGTGATATGGAGAGATGAGGTAAAATGCAGAAATACAAAAGAACATGCAATACACAGAGTAAGTGCCTTTTTACATCATAAAGTGAAGATGTACATCAAAATCATATCATATAAATAAGTTAGTTGTTATCTTTCTCCCTCTATAAACTGAGTACTGGCAAGTGCATGTTTGTTGCTGTCTGAATATCAGTAGTATTCTGTTTTCAAAGCCAAGTCCAAATACGTCTTTTTTTACTGCTCACTTGTTCCCACTGTCATGTATCATGAACTATACTTTTTAAAAAGATGTAGGGCACACATGGGACAATATGAAGATGTATATAAGGGAGCAAGTCATTTTACATGACCTTTAATTATATAAATTTGGTAGGGACTACATGTATTGGGGCTGTTTACTCCAGGGATTAGTTACTCTCATTATGCAAACAGTGCAATGCTGAGAAGCTGAGTCACTGAGGAAATGGGGCAGGTTTTGAAAACTGATCCCTTGCCATTGACGTACATGTGAGAATATAAATGTTTTAGTTTTACGGGAATAGAACATCTTAATGAAAGGAGTCGGAAGGAAATCCAACACAATCAGTAGTACACATCACATTCATTTTTGGTGTGGCTTTCCAAGGAACTCAACATGTACCAGTTATTTTAATTATAAATCAAGTGCGCCATTCAGACCATATTCTGTTACCTATTAAAAATGGTACATTCTGAGATGCACTCCTCCCACTTTCTCTCTTATTCAACTGGGAAAATTAGGTCACTGGGTAGCAAAGACCACAACCACAGCTTCTTATGTGCCTGCCTGTGAAAAATGCAGACTTCTATGAGACTGCACTTCCACCAGCTGAGGGTTTCACGTTTGCCAACAGGCTGAAGGCATAAACAGACTTTTCTGGGAGGAGATAGTAATACGTACAGCAGTTAGTAGACTGTTTTCTGAATGGAATAGCCAACATGATTTTAAAATACGAATATCAGTCATTACAAATACTAATTCCCTCTTCCATATATACACTCTGAGGAACTTTGCAGCAAAAGAAAGGGAAACAAAATAGCCTCGTAACGAAGTCACCGGGAGGACTCAACCACTTCTACTTTTAGTCCCAGTTCAATGCAGAACTTAAACACATGCATTAAGTCCACTTTTTTGGAGGAGGCAATTGGAAAGCGTCACATTCCTTTGTCCTCTTCTGGTTAGTCTTTCCCAAAAGCACTGTGTTCCCAGTTGCAGGATACGTTGCAACAATTTTCAGCTTCCCCAGCTAGACACCGACTGAGAATTTTGCGCCAGCACCTGCAGCAGCAGAAGTGTTTATATGCTGAATTGCCACTGGATGAAAGATAGAGAAGAAAAAGTTTAGACTGGCAAAAGCCTGCCGACAATATGCAAGTTAAGATAAAATATGCTTTACAGTTAGGCAAAGAATAAGAGAGGAATCAGATACTCTGGATTGATTTGTTTAGTGCCTTTAGACAATGTGCCTCCTTTACATCTTTCTGTTTTCCAAGGGCTTCATTTTAAAGCTTTTAAAATGACTTTCAGGGATTTTTTTTTTTTCTTCATATAATAGTGGGAAAAATGACCAAAATGTCTCAGTCATTCGACAGAGTGAGACACAGCCTGAGACTGCTGAAAATACTTTCCAGAAGAAAACATAATTTCTTTCCCCAGCACTTTGTACTCCTCTTGTTTCATTTAAAAAAAAAAAAAAAAAAAAAAAAAAAAAGTTTTGCTTCCTTTTCTCCTTTGTAGAAATATTTTTCATTATCTTTATCCTATTCTGTACTGTGCAGCATCAAACCATAGATGATTTTAGATTAAATCTTACTAAAATAGCTATCTATTCCTGATACTTCTGTCCAAGCTTGTGCAAAGGAAAACTTTTTCTACTTTAACTGCTCTAAAATGTGATTCGGCTACTAAGCGAAGAGGGTAGGGAAGCACTCCCAGTTTGCTTTGTGGACCTTGATGTGGAATACACGTGGCCAATGGAAAACTGAGATTGCGATCGTGGCTTCATGGGGCTGGTGGTTTTCATGTGGGTTTCAAATCTTCTGTCACTTTGCAGACAGACTGTAGCCTTTAAATCAGCCAGAAGGGCAGTGCCAGGCCACCCCTCTCTCCTTGCATGGAAATGATCCTGGCCCTGTGGCTCCAGGAGAGGATCTGGCAGTGCTGGCAGACCTGCTTGCCAGATTTCTGTATCCAGGGATAGCAAGGCATGAAAGAAAGGAGGACCTCTTGCAAGCAGTAGAACAGAATTGAATTAAAGCTATTTAGCTACTGTGGAACACAGACAGTGATGCTGATATCCATATGTTAAAACTGTAATGATTTATGTAATAAAAATGACTTTTTACTGTGATCCCATTGATATTTGCAGGTGAAAGATCAGGCCTGAAACAATGATCTCTCATACTGATATTCAGAAAGGACTTCCCAGAGCAGCCCAGCCCGTTGTTGGCTTTAATGACAACAGCTTAGGAAAAGCTGAACATTCTGTTGTGCTCCGAGAGCCTCATCCAAAGTCCACGGAAGTCATTCCTCTCCAGAGAAGACCATCAAAACAAAGATATTCTCTTAGTTTCACTTTTTCCTCACTGTTACAAAGATCACTTTCCTTTTAGGTCTTGGCCTACATGTTGTTCAGGTCTATTTTATGAGAGGAACAGAATTGTTTTATAGATCGTATGTGCAGAAGCAGTCTATAGTAAAGCCGACTTTTAATCTGTTGGTCCCTGTTTGCAAATTAGCCCTGAGGGATGGATTTGCAAAGCAAATATGGAGCCAGTAAGTGGCTTATATAGTTCTTTAAGTTATTGTGGTAATTGAGAAGGAATTCAAGAGAGGAGCAGTGTAATGGAAGAGAGAGGTTGTGCTCCTCTGAACATGAGAGCAGCAAAAGCTGGTAGTTCCTATGGAGTATATGTTTAAGCAGAGCTTGCTCTAGACATCTTGTGGCAATGTTTTCAAAGAAGATATTTTATTTTTTGAATAAAGAGATTTCTTACTAAAATTTGACATGAATCAGGCACAAGAAAGACCTTGGAAAGAGCATAAGACTTTTAAAGAAGTTTAACTGCTGAGTTCTGTGCTATGCAAATGGGCAGACTACATATATATTTATTGCTTATCTTTTAGTGATGTGAATCTGCAGAATGTACTGTGGAATCAGATAGTAAAAGTGTTGAATGACGGACTAACTGGCCACAGACTGAGATAATGTACACTGGAGGAACAAAAACTCTCAGAAACAATCTGTAGCAGAATTAGACCATTTCTGAGAAAAAAAAAAATAACCTTGCAGTTGCTGCATCTTCCAGTAGGCCTTTCACATTGTGTAATGGCTGTATAATGTGTAAGGGATGCAGGTAAAGCTGGTGGCTATTATGCTAACAGGACAATATATTTCTTCCAAACAGTGCAAACTGCCTCTAACCCAAACATAAAAGCCTCTTCTTCAGTTTTGAGTGTCTACAGAAGTGTGGGTAAAATATTTATCTATAACCTAAATTCCCCTTGAAAATTTCGGTTTCTCTTGAGATGACTATGTTAATGTTATTTCACTACTCAACTCCAGTAATATCTCATAAAAAAGAGTTCTGCCTTTTACCACATTATTTAAAAACACAGCTTTATGTTTTGTTGGTAAAAGTGAACTCCTTCTTTCCCTACAGGGAGGAAGGAGTTGTTACCTGCTTTTCCAGCCAAGATTCTTGAGCACTCAGCAGATGTTAATGCTGCGGTTGGTTTTGCAAACCATGTATTGACTGGACATACAGGAGCTTTCTGCTGGGTGGCAATGGTGCCGTGAACTGTGCCGCTCCCCAGGTAGGGTGAATTGGGGTAGCACTGACCTGGGCTGATGGGGTCCTGTGCTGCCTGGGCAGAGGCGGGTGCTGCCGCTGCTGGATCGGTGCTGTGGTGCTCACAGCTGGCATGGCTGCAGCTGCAGCAAGCACTGTCTTGTGGGTACAGAAAGGAATTGATCCTTTCATTTGTTTTGGCCTCCTGGAATGCAAAAGAATTAATTAATTGTAGTTTAAAAGTGCTGAGCTCTCCTGAGACTTACAGAATTTGCTTTTTCATCTGAATACTTTCCCCTTTAAAGCCTCTTTTTCCCGATAGCATACACATTTTTCAACAACTAATATTTTCCTTTGCATAGCTATATATACTCTCTCTCTCCACGTGCTAAAGAAACACGTGCCCAAATGAAACCACACATACCATTTAACTCAAAATACTCTCCTGTGTACATCTGTTTCTCATTAGTTTTTCCCTCTGTTATATACATAGACTTTCCTTTAAGAAGTGTCATTACATTAGTTTGTATTACAGTATTATTTTTCGCTCGGCTGTGTACCAATATAGTGGCCAAATACTTCCTTAGAATTGCATGTGTTTTTTGAGGGCATAATTTGGTCATTACATTTGTATACAGCATGAATACATGTGTATATTCACGCATTAAAGAAAGTAGCATTTTTAACCCATGTTTTATGCAAGTCTTGGGAATAAAATATTCTAAACATAATGGATATGTGATTTGGTTTGTACCTGTATTTTCTTACCATGCAAAAAGTTTCTCTGTGTGTATGCACATGAGAGGGACATCTGTGTCTGCCTGAGCTCTACATCTGTCCCCAGATTCCTCTTCATTAAAATTTATTTAAACATTGCAGTTCTCTAAACACCTGCACAATTGTGGCCACAAATGAAACTACAAGAGAAGTATTTCCTCACCATTCCCAGTATAATAATTTTCTGAAATCCCAAATGACTTACCTAGAAGGGGGAAAAAAAATTCCTGCATAATAGCAACGAGTTTAGGAAGGTGTCCAAGGGACCACCTAGACTAAGAAAACCAGTTTACTATTTGTGGTAAGAACTGTGAATATCAAAATACAGTTATATCTCACCAATTCCAAAATACCGCTTGGAGTCTGCAGGCCTTGTATGAAAAAAATATTTGTTTTTATATTTATACATGCACATTTTAACATACAGGTATGTTCATATCCAATTTACTTACTTACATTACATTTCTGCAAAATCTTGCTGATGATCTTTTGCTTGTTTGCCCTTCATACATACTGACCATTCATACTTCTGTAACTCATTACACTCTTAACCTGCAAGTACTGATTTACATCACAATGATATAACATATAATCCTAGATTGCTCAAATCCATGTGATAATCAATTTTGACAGAAACACGCTAGCTTTATTCACCCGTGTACCTAGGTCAGTGATGTGTTAACCCGATGCTTGTGTTACCCATTTGTTTCCTGCAAACCGTTAATGATCTGTAGTAGCTGGAATATTCTCCAAATGGCTACGCGCTGATTGCCATACTGAGGGAGGAAGGGCACTGGGGAGCACGGCATGTGCCTCCCCAGCCCTTATCTCCGTGGGGCTGCAGCTGCTCGGCAGCTCCCTCTTGGGCTACGCCACGGCTGGGAGAGGAGCTCTCCTGGGGTTACTGCTTCGAGTTTTGGGATCCTTGCATAAATCTTGGCAAGGCTTCCATTGCCTGGCCTTCATTTCAAGAAGGCTGTGACCACAGGATGACTCAAGCTTTCACAGTCACCGGGAAGCAGCCCAGGAAAGAGGGGCAGAACAAGGAAGCTGATCCTCATTTACTGCATCCCTGGCCCATCCCAGATGAAAGCAGCAATGACGGGCACACACACGGGTTAAGGAGAGTTACAGCACAGCATGCTAACTTTTCCCACCATTGCCATGCCTTAGATGTCAAGAGACAGGAAAAGAAGTCACAGGACATAATTATGCTTGCCCTCCAATCTCCTGGGACATAGTGAGGGAAGTCGTGCTGCCTGAGTGATATGAAAAGAGTGGAAGAAGGCAAAAATATGTTCCAAGCATGATTATTCAAAGAGCCCCGACCTTTGTGAAATAATGAGTTGGCCTTTAAGCAGAAAAATCAGGAGAGCCTTGATTTAAAACTTCATTAAAAATATAATATGGTAAGTAACAGTGTCAGAATGCACAATGGCATTGTGTGATTAAATTAACTGGTTATTGGATCATCTCCATAATTCATCATAGCAATGTTGCTTGTGAATAAAATGGGGAAAAAATTGAAAGAAGACATCCTTAGAAAATTTTTGTTTAGGGTAGTTCTTTAGGCTTTTCTACAAACACTAAGGATTTGTTTACCATGTATATTTGGATCTATATTTTCATGAAACCAAAGAGAAAACTTTCTTATAAACATTCTAGTGCAAATTTTGAATATAGTCCATTTCAAGAGCTCTCTGCTAACCAGGAAATAATTTGAATACAAGTTATTTCAGGCCAGTTCATTGTCTGCTTTCAAAAAGAGATAAAAAATTTTTTAATGAAATTATTTATTCTGATGTTTTTCTTAAATCTACTGAATGTACACATCAACTCAATGTGTTATTTGAGCATTTCCCTCAGGATTATTAACTGGTTAAAAAGAAACATATTCTTACCAACACAACAGAAGTTTAAAAATAATATTTAATTTTCACTATGTATTTCTGCAAGAAAATAAATATTTCTTTAAAAAAATCCAGTAAACTAGGGATGCTTTTGCCAGTGTTTTCAGAGCGATTTATAACCTCTGCCTTCTGCAGAAAAATGTTGCTTGTGAAGGTTAGCATATAAAAATTCAAGATAAGATTTTTTTTTCAGTCTTCTGAAGAGTTAATCCTTAAGTCAAATAATGTTTTTATAACCACTGGACAGAACAAACTGTTTAAGTTCCAAAATAAATTTCAACCTTTAGTTATAAAATTTGCCATGGTCTACATTTTCAAATTGAACACATGAAGCAGCAAGATAATTTCAAACTAATTCTTAAACTGTTTTACATAATTTTAATATTTCAGTAGATGGTGCCATATAACCATGTACAATTGTGCTATGGCAAAATTCAGTATAGTAAAAACTAATGGCTTCTAATCTCAGTAATGGCAACATTCAGTCAAAATTTATTGTGCTCTGCAGTATAGAAATTCATGAAAAAGCAAGTCCACAGAATTTTTTTTCACAGTTATGAGTGGGCTCTTGATATGCAGAAACTGCAGAATCTTGCAGGGAATTAGTCATTAGCCTGCAGCCTAATGCAGTTTTACATAAATGTTTAAGAATTTTGCTGACTGTGCATGCAAATGCTCATTTGTTTTGCTGAGTAAAGACATGAGATGTTGCAGATTCAGCATTTGCTGAAAATGTGCTGACTCAGAAGTCTAAAAGGTTTTGAAAAAAGAGCATTCCTTGTTCAAAAAAATATACAAGAAGACCACATGGCTTTTTACATATGGAAATAGAAGAAAATGGGAGTATGGCACTGTTAAAGGAGCAATAAAACTATGCTTAAAAGGCAGTGAATTTCAACAGGAGAATGGGCTAAACTTAAGGTGCTCAGAAACTGCAGAGAAAGCAAGATGCATGAATTTTCTTAGACATGTAGGTGGATATCTTGTCAAAAGCTCTTGAGTTGGCTTTAGTAGGGTCAAAATTTGGTGGGTATCGGATACCTTTGAAAATACTTTTTTGAGATGCAAAAGAGATGGTATGTTTATGCTTTGTTTACTCCTGGATCCTATTCCCCTGCATTCTACTAAATCTAGCCATATACCCATCTACCTATTCATAGGTAGATGTACATATAGGTACGTATGTCTACACACACAGGTATTTGTTGGGCTGCAAAGCATACCTCTCATACCTATGGAAGCTACTTCAGCCTCATGCTGGGTGTGCAGAGGAGTGCCTGCACGCTCTAGGGGCAAGGTGTGAGTCAATGTCTGGAAGGGGTTTGTTAACACATATGATTTTAGGGTCAGCTAACCAACAAGCACCACTTCGTAGGATTTCTGCATGTGGTCCAAACCAGCATCGGCAGACCAGTGAGAGTACAAAATGAAGATGTTTAGGGATTTCTACTCTAAAGTTAGGCCTTCTGAGCTGACCTTCAGGACCTGTGACGCAAATCTGTTTTTCTGTTTTTCTTGCTAAGACTTTCATTAGTTCATTGAATTGCAGGCTACTGTGAAGGTCTCACCAGTTCAGTCTGCTGAGTAGGCGGGTGGAGAGTGTGCTATTATCTAGGCCACTTCCCAGCTTCAGGATGACAAAAACGGGTCCTCCTGCAGATTAGTTCTCATCCTCCTCAGAGGCTAAATCTGCTGGGAAAGATCTGAAACCTGTTTTCCCACATATTTTTGTAGGTCCTCTGGGCATGATATACCCTCATCATGGCCCAGAAGCAGAGCTCCTTTGTGTTCCTGTGTATATTTAGGGGGGGGGAGGTGGGAGGTGGAAGAGTGTATATGGACTCTAGCAAATAAATGTAGAGGTTGTGCAAGGCCAAGTACCCAGATGCTGGCTGCCAGGGCAAAGGATGTGGCAGATCAGAGCCTTCTTAAGCATGTAACCCTCCCCAGCACCTCGTCCTCAAAGGGCTCCTTCCCCAGTCCCCACGTTTCCCAGAGAGCAGGTAGCCTCTGGTACCCCATGTAGTCACAAGTAGTGGAGACAAGCTCCACATCAGAGACATGACTGTTCTGCTCAGAAACTGAGTACATAGTGGCCTGGGACATTGCAACACAGGCAAAACATACTTGACTCATTAGCAATTTTTCAGTTTACTGCCAGTCAGCTTAGAAGTCAGTACAAAGGAGCTGTGCCCCGAACAGGTCATTTCTGACACAGGAGAAACGAGAAACTTCTTCCTTCCTGCTGTTGGTCTTCTGTTTTCTTCTACAAGTAATCATCCGAATGCACATCCCAGCACCATGCAGGAGTGAAACGCCTAGCTAAAAGCTGAAAGTTAAAGCTGTCTAAGCAAGGCTGTATGACACAAAGGAACAAGGGTTATGCAGTTTTGTCCACAGTAGTTTTTAATCTTGGTGATGGTGATGCCTGTCTGTAGGTGGGTTGTGAGTGCTAACTTAAGAGAATCAAGTACCTGAAGGCATCAGCATTACAACCCTGTATTACTGTCCTACGTTAGTGAAGTGTCCCCGCTAGACCACCAGGCCAACGGTACTGCAGCATGGTTGCTGTCCCAGTTGTTGGGCTGTTGGAACAGGCAGCAAACTGTGCACAGCAGTCTCCTCTGGCTGGAGAAGCTGGAAAGCCCCTGCTGCTCTCCCTGGCCACAGATGGGACAGGCAATAAGCCTGGAGTCAGTATGGGTTTCTCTTCTAGTTCTTCTCTGACACCGCTCTTGACAGTGGACTTCTGCACTGGACTGCCCATCTGCTGCACAACTGGTACCGCAGCCAGTCACGCTCCTCAGGGGGGGAACACGTGCTTACGGCACCCGGGTGGCAGAGGGCTGGGCGGGCTGCTGGAAAAGCACCATGCAGGGCTGGTCAGCCAGATGGTTTTTTGAGAAATAAAACAGAATATTTTTATGAATTTTATTTTTGTTTTGAAGTATAAACAAAAAATCAGTTTTAAAATTGTCAGGATGAAAATGAAACATTTTGTTCAATCCAAAAGTATTAAAAAAGTCCTTTCCTTAGAAATTTTGAAAGTTCTGTTTTAGGTCCAACTGAAAGCAATTTTCTTTCTATTTTTCTCAGAACTGCCAGTGAATCAAGAAGTACACAGATATGCCAGAGCTTTGGATTTTTAAATAGTGGATACATGCCTGAAACAGAAACAAAATTAGAAGCTAATAAGATTACATGGAAATAAAAATGGTAATGTAGTAAATTTCAGTGACTACCTGTATGCTTCACAGAGCATTTAAAGAATTGTGAGCTTGTGTGCTGGAACGCTATGGGATCAGAGAGCAGCAGAATTGCACGTCCTTCCAGTGGCTTTAATGAGAACGGAAAATGGAATGCTTTCTATTGCCTGGATCTTTTTACATTCTTTATACTGACTTGCATCCTATTCTTCCATTGCATTGTCTAAGGAAAATAAATAAATAAACCCCCACAAAACCAAAACACAGCTAGGATGAGCATGAATACACAATGTTCCATCAATTAGAAAATACTTTTCTCACTAACTACTTGCAGACACATGAACAGATCATCAAATCTAAATAGCGCATTTTCAACTTGAGTCATATTCAGCAGTGGTGTAAATGGAGGAGCTGCTCAGCTGCTTCTGGATGTCAGTACTACAGACTGCAGTATTTCCTATGCCTTCATCGCTTAGTGTTTTATTTTTCTCAGTGTTTTTTCATTGCAACGTGATGATTATTTTTCTGTAGGTAACTTCCTTCAGGAGGTGAGGCATTCTCTTCAAAGAAAGGAACAGAAGGGAGGTCTAGCTGGTAATTCTGTAGTGTAGGTACACCACAGATTTCATGTCATGAATCTCTCTTTTATTAAGTCTCCTCAAGGTGAGGCATGATAGGATTTTGCTTACTACAACAGACAACTGGAGGTCTCCATCTCCTGCTGAAAACAAGCAAATACTTTGTGTAATGTTTATTTTTAAACCTTCTATTCTTTATTCTTGCCATTTTTACATGTTGCTTCATTTTTGTTATCTAATTCCAAAAATAATTTACCAGGCCTTTTATCTCTCTGACATCAATATATGGATGGGTGTCATATGCTGTACTGGTAATGTGGACCCAGGCATTCACAATTTCTCCACAAAGGAACGTGAAAACAGATTAGCTTGTTAGCTTAAATATGTTTGTGAAACGTGTATTAGACATGGTATTTTCTTTTGTTTCACCAGAGAGTTGGAATTTTTGAAAGATTTTCTACATACCTTTTTGCAAACAGGCTGTACAGGGACTTTAAAGATACGTTTCATTTTGAATATAACTTTAATATTTTTTTTTTTAATAAAAATTTTGGCCCATTGTGCTAAAGATTTGGTATTAATTTTTCCTAACTCCAGGAAAAAATTACCTTTATGTCTAAGAAATTATTCATCATATCTCGGGCTTCCAAAACTTTCCACAGCATCTTAGATTGGGTGAACACTATCGTGGATAAATGAGCTGCCCATTCATTCAGCACAACCATCTCCGTTTTGTTGCATCCTGATGTTTTCTGAAGCTGTCAGTCACACTGTTTTCTTCTAGTAGTTTGGCATGGTCCTGACAGAGCTGTTTTTGGCTATTCATGCATGAAACAAGGATTTTTGATGTAAAAGCTTTCCCTTTTTGCAATAAATGGCAAATCTCTCATTTCAGTGAGGAAAGTTAACAGGATTTTTTAAAATATGTTACTAGTGGTGCTCAACCATCATAATTTTTTTGGACAAGCAGCATGAAATTTGAGGTTAAGGACATCTGGGAGGATGGGTTTGTAGTTATGGTGCTGAGCTCCAGAGATATGTACTTAGTTCCTTAATCTGCGATGTATTTCAGATATGATTTTGCACAAATGATTTTCTGTGTAATTCACCATCACACTATGCCACACCAGAAGTGCTATAGATTAATTACTCTGAATCTCCAGCTGGCTAAATTATCCCCCTGAGTGTGTCTATTCTGGACTGCATTATGCAATGCAAACATCTTTGTTGTTTGTCGTTTCTTGTCTGTGTCTGTCAAATGTGGAGATCACTACTGCTCTGCCTCATACAGGCTCCCTAACAATACCTGTATGAGTGAGAAGATCACTCATGTTATGACACTAGGGATCAGAGAATATCCATACTCCCTGCAATCTGATGCACGGAGCTGGAACTACAAACGCTTTTCAAGCTAGCTACTAACAATAAGATTTTTCTGTTTCGATGGCCCTCCAGTGCCCCTCCGTTCATCCAGCCAAAAAGGAGACCTGCCCATGGGCTCTGCTACTGGGAACCAGAAGTAGATGAGAGAAGAAGGTCCTGGAACAGCCTCAGAGAAAGATCCTTCTTAGGGCTCATGGAGGATTAATGTTGACTTAAGAGAAAGAAATGTCTAATGGCTTCCTTCTTGTGTCGCTATTCGTATTTAAATCTACCCTCTTACCTTGGAGTAGGAGAAACACCAGCTTTCTGTGACTTTCGAGCACATTGAGGCTGGTTCTTGGTGTGGCTGTAACCAAATTTCTCTTTGCTGACGCTCACTAAGTATATGCCATGTCATTTCTGTAATGTGATCTGTACATAGGCATTTTATTACATATGGTAAAAACATGTGTTTTTCTGTTTTAGTAGGAATACAATCAACATTGTAAGAGTGCTAACAGTAAATTGCTTGGGTTTGCCTAAGCATGTGCCTCTGACTCAGTCCAAATATTGACAAAGCTGTAATCATTTGCAGGCTTCAGTTCTGAGCAGAGGGAATCCCACTCTTTGGACTCTAAAATAAAATGCCATTGGACACAAGAGCACATAGAGAAAACACATTACACCTGGTTCTAATTGCAAGAGCCTGTACCCACATGGTGGAGCTGAACTGGATGTGCTGGTTTGACAGGGAGTTGGGGGGCAGAGCTGCTCCTTTGTGCTGAGAATTCAGACTGCTGCTTATATGGAGGCTCCTTGGCAGCTCTTTAATAGATAGAGAAATAATAAATAAATAAATAAATAGTGGTTTTGCCAATAAATCTAACTCCTCCTTTCCCAGTGGAAAAAACCCAAATCTTATATACTGTTTCTGTGCTGCCACTGAAACAAGAGTGGCACATTTTATGTATTAAGCTTAAGGAACAAATACAAACCTCATTGTTAGCATACTTTAGCTGACAGGGCATTGTTGTGCCATGCCCTGCACATATCCATGTTTACGTGCAACCTGCTTGTGCAGTCTTGTTGCTAGCCAAGTGCCTGGTATCTGCTTATGAAATATTTTCAGAATGGTCTTTGTATGCAGACATATGATGCAAAACTTTTTGATTTTTAATAATGAAAAGTGGATGACTGATAACGTTCATACTCTGATAGCTGCTGTGAGCACACATGATAGCTGGCATTTCATCACATCCTGGGATGGAAGTGTTACTGTCATTTTCTATAGTTTATAACTAAACTATATCAGCAACAGTTATCTAGCCTTTCTTCTGACATGAAGAATGATTGCACTAAACAAAAAAAAAGTATCAAAATACAGTAAATCTTGGGAACTATATGAGTCAGTTTTCTCAGAGAGGCATAAGCCATCTCAAGATGGCCACAACACCTGAGCCATTTTGAATAAAACTATCTTATTTAATTCTCTGAGAAGTTCTGCTTACAAGTACTTTGGGCAATACGTCCATAACTCACTATTTACTGATAATTCTGCGACCATGGACTAGGATTTTAAAAGAAAGATAAGAAACTTTGACAGCCAAATCCTGTTCAGTTAGAGTGGAAGTTAGGCAACCAGATGGCTTGTTCCCATCGGAAAGCTGAGTGATAATACTCATCTGCAAATGCCTCTGAGTCACTATTGTCCCATCCACTGCTCAGTCATAATAGAAAACACCATGTCAGTATTCTTCCTGGCTCAGCAGGCTTCCTGGAAAATGTGGTTAAATTTTCTCCTTTCTGCTTCCTGCCCATTGGGTTGTTCATCCAGGTGTTTTCCTTTCTTCCTTTCCTTCTTTTTCATTTATGAAAAGTAAATTCAAAAAAACAGGGTGGACAGCATGGGTTTTGCAAAGCTAGATTTTAACTGGGAACTCTGTCAAGTGGTAGAGGAACAGAGAAACTAAGATTGCCAAAATTGTCTAGGTGTGTGTCACAGGCCTGGTTGTGAATGGGATTGCAAGGAGTGCAATGACATTTCTGTATTCATCAAACACTCATAAGAGACAACAATGCATGTTATGCATTTAAGAATTTTGTTAGAGTTAGTATCAGAGATATTTAAGCTCTAATAGTCCACATCATGAGAAAAAAAAAAGGCACAGAGAGGAAGATTTACTGTGAATATGAGTTGTGAGTGGCAGAATTAGTAAAGTCTAAATGTGACTTTAGAAATCAGAATCTGATTCTAAACAGAAAACCTTGAAAACTGTGCACAGAACTCATGGAAATGATTGAGTTTTCCTGATCCCAGGAGGGGCAAGATCCATCTCATTTGACCTTGGCTGTTTACAAAGTAGATGTCAGCATCCTAACCAGTAATCCTAGGTTCATTTTACTGTCAAAGGAGAGAAACAGGCAATTTTAGGATTTCTCTGACCTATTTTTGACTTTTACTACAGGGTGAGATGAGTTGTGGCCTACACTCCATTGACTGTATTAAGTCATCACTATTTACAAAGGGTTCTTAGATTCTTTTTTCATTTAATCAGTTGAATTTTCCTGGAGGTAATGGCTAATGGTTTTCCAGTGAGTAAGGAGGTTTTATCTCTAAATCTCAGTTCCGAATTGCCTAGTGTAATGACTAAGCTCGTTAAGTTTCCAGTTTGCAACAATTTTTTTTTGCAACTCAGTTTTGGTAAGTAAGACAAAACCAGGATCAATTTCACTAGATTGCTTTCATTAGTGGTAACCAGAAAGATCCCCCCAAACACGTAATAACTTGCTCTTACACAGAAATTGTTAATACCTGATTCCATGTTCTAAAAAGAGTAATGGTACTCACATCTTTGGGGAAGACAGAGAAATTGAAATAAAAATAAAATAAAATTCACTGAGGTTCCTAATTTCATCTGGAAGCAAGAAATCTGGAGGTGCTGCTGTTGATGGCCTAGATGTTATTGATTCACAATGAACAATGAGGTCACTGGAAGAAACTTGAAAGCATCCAAATATCCCAGATATCTGGTGGAAAACTAGAAAGTGAAAGGCATTGAAAGCCAGTTACAGACACTGAGAACAGGCAACATACAGGGTCACATGGACACTCTTAGAGTGGCTCATGAACTCTCCTGTCAATGAGACATCATAGGTTTGAAAACCAGGCTGAGGTATCTAATGTTGCGATGAACTGGAAAAGAACTATTGCTGAACAGATCCTAGGCTTGCCAAGCCTACAAAGTTCACCGGTATCATCAACAAAATTGGGCTGGCTTCTGAAAAGTTCCCTGCGCTATTGAGAGATTCAAGTCTCCTGTAGTGAGTGAGGTTGTCACCTTGAAGCAGAGAGCATTTCAGGGTGTCTGCAGTGGGTGATGAGGATGCTGTGCCATATAGGACCAGGGAAAGAGTCAAAAAGTGCCTTCATTATGAATAACTGTCATGCCCACTAATTCTGGCTAAATGGTAGCAACTCATAAGAAGAAACGCCAAGTTTGACCTCAGAGAACAAAATCTGATGTACTACGGTACATCAATCTGTGATGCAATATCTTGATATGGATATTGTTTTTAAACATGCGTATAAACTCTGTTTTCAACAGGGCATAAAGGGCATCCCTGTAATGCACTCATAAATTGATTTTATAAGTTTCATCTGAGATTATTAGTGAACTATATTTCTGGGACATAACAGAACATAGGCATGGGAATGAAAACAGTTACTCACCATGCAGTAACTATGGTATCTGTTGTTCTCTTTAAGTTGCTTTTATTGCATACCACTGGACTCCTGTTTTTTCCTTATGTTTCTTTTTTAGAGGAACAACAGTAAACTTGTTTTTTCCACTTGCTGTACTTTAAAGCTCTCTGTGTTTAATAAGAAATGGTCATTAATTCTTTTCTGACTAACACTGTGGTCCCTTGACTTCCTGAAAAGCATAAATAAATCCTTTAGGCCAAATCGTAAAGTAGTTAGTTTCATTGGAGACATCATTTTAATGTTACTCAGGGTCAAATATGTTTAGTATGTTTGAAAGAGTAGACCTCTATGGTATGGTTGGTCCCTGCTTGATCACCCTGGTTGCAAAGTCATGGCTTCTAGCTCTTTTGGGAGCTGAGTTTAGTTAGCCTCATGTCAGGGACTGAAGTCACATACAGTGCAAGTGACTGGCTACACACAGGGTTTCTTTCTCAGTCCTTTAATCTTTTCAATGGATGAAACACTGACTAACTTGTGACAGCTATGCAGCACTTGTTACTGACTCAGAGCATAATATTGCTTGTTGCTTAAGTTGGGTTTGAGCCCCTGCCCTGTTTGATGTAGTGGGTGAGACAGAGCCTTGTGCCATGAAAAAGGCTGGTGGGTGGGCACAAGTACCCACTATCAGCTGTATCACTGCTGATACAGGAGAAGGAGTTTAAGGAAAGCAGTAGGTTTTTTAAGTGTTGCTGATCTTTGGTGTTCTAGTAAATTTACAGGGATCTCTCCATTAGAGCTACCACATATATGTCAAACTAAGCTGTGAATTGTAGTTACTTTAAATTTACTAATTAAACAGTTCTTTAGTTGTTCTTTCCTTTGTGCTTAGAGCTGATGTGTTCCTCTGATGAAACTGTGTACGCAAGAAAAGAGCCAAGCAATAAAATCTGTACACACTAATAAAAAACAAAACAAAACAAAACAAAACGAAACAAAACAAAACAAACCAGATAAATGGATAGTGTACTCCAAATGAAGCATTAATCTTTACTCTGATGAAGTTTCATCAGGCTGCTTCTTGAATGGCAGGCTCTACTATCTAATGAGCAGGTCATTGTACAGACAGTTGCTTAGATCATTTGTATGGTACTGCTCATATTCATAGTTTCTTTCCAAAGGAAGTGAAGGTTTACATTCTGGCATGAAAGGAGAATTATTGTCCCTTTTAACACTTTTCTCCATAATGATGCTGCTCTAGGATATGAACATGGAAGATAAAATATAAGTTGGAAAATTCTTGCTTATTGGCTCTTCTTTTTGTTTCTCATATCACTTCTGTTCCCTTTATCTCCCAGATCTCTCAGCTTCTTTGCAACTATATTCATATTCATATATGTGTATATATCTGTAACTGTATCAGCTAGGGTATTACAGATCACTGTGATGGGAGTGCTTAGGAGACTGATGAATCAAGCCAGTTCTAAACTATAAAACAAAATTTGCCAAATGCGTTCATTAACAACACTATTTTTGCTAATGGTTCATTCTTATGCATCATTAATCATCATTGCTACACATACAAAAAGCTTAGACTCTAAGACCATATTTTGAATCAGCTGTAAGCATACAGTACCATGGAGATGACGCCGTACAACAAGTGTAGGCAGTTGCAGTCCTTAGCGTTTCTTAGTCATGGAAGTCCAGGTGATCAAGCTTGAGAGCTCCCTGATGAGCACCAGAGTGGGCAGTCTTCTTTCTTCTCTGTCTTTCCTCTTTGAGATTGAAGATTTTAGTGCTCTTTTGCCTCCCTCCCATAAGGGGTGGTGTCCTCTGCTCCTGATACTACATATTTTTTCATCATGCCAGTCATTTTTGTGCATTTGGCAGGATGTCCTGCTTAATTGCAGTTCCTTGTGCTTATCTTTTGGCAACTTTTTGTGTCTCCTACATGCAGCTACACTCATTGTTTGCCCCTCTGGTGGGCAGACTGCTCACATATTTATGTGCCATCACAGGCCTGTGTTTCAGCTACCAGCCCCATCACTTCAGCAGCAGAGATGGAACACTCTGCCTCCTTGCTGAGGCAAAAAAACTGGATACTTGCACCCAAGTCTGCACAGGACGCTGTCCTAGCACGTTGCTTAAGGTAGCCCAAAGTACACTGGTCTAATCTCAGATCTTCTGTATTGAGTCTTTTATGCTCCGTGGATTACAGAAATTACGTAGAGCAAGGTGAAGGACTGGACTCCCTCCTTGCAGCGGAGGAGGGATGTGATGTGGGAGATGCCTGATGGAAAATAGGAGGCAGCCCTTTATTGCTTCTGTAGCTCCCTCCTCTTTCCAAAACTCCTTACAACCCTTCTCCCAGGAAGGTGGACATCCTCACTGCTGTTGAATTGAGACTCTGAATCTATTGCCCCACTCAGGACAGAAAGAAAATATGTGGCTGGGTCAGGAGCAGGTGCCAGGTCTCCTGAGTCCCTGGTGCATTGCCATAGAGCCCACCCTTGCCCAGGCCCGATGGGCTGTGAGCGTCCTCCTACTGATGGACAACTAAGCCATCCACAGAAGAAGTTGCGCAAGCACAGTAAACTTCTGGATGTCTGTCTCTGCAGATTGCCACAGACTCCGGCATTTCCTGATTACGTGCTGCACGTGCGTGCAAGGACACCCTGAAGTTACGCTGATGCAACTAAAACCAGATTTGGTCTGGTATCTTCTGGGAAGGCTCCTACCCTGAAATGAATAACAAAGTCCCTTTCTGTGGTATTTTTCCAGACATTTTCTTGACAGGTCTATCTTTTTTGGCAGTTGAAATACTTGACAAGATCGAAGAAAACAAGTCAAATGGAGATATAATGGCTGTTTCTTTACGTAGTGAAATTCAAGCTAGCATGGCCAGAAGTTGTGTGCTTTTGAAAACACTGGTGTGGAGGAAGCCTCTTTCTTCCCTGTCACTGCACATGCTCAAGGGCTACCCAGAGTGGTGCCTCAGACCCATCTGGGAGAAGTGACACCAATGGGACCGCTCAGGCGCTTTAAGTGAAGCACGAGTTCAAGTGAGCAGCTGAGCTGGGTTCGAGCGCCCAACTGATGCAAGTGAAAGCGTGAAGGTTTGTGGGCAAGAGGCTCAATATCACCCTGAAGGACATCACAGAGGACTCATTTGTATGCTGCACATTCAATTTCCAGTCACTGTACAGTATGTACTGCACTTGGACATTTCTCCAAGGGTAAAATAGGCTGGCAGTTTAGCTGTGTTATCCGTTAAAGATGAGATCATGACAGATTTTTGCTTTTAGAAGGAAAAACAACCAAAGTACTAATTCAGTGCTTGCTAATGCTGTCAAATTGACTGAGAAAGCAACACAGAAAACAACTTGGGAGTTTGCAATGGTGACTTACAGAGAAAAGTGCTAGAAAAATGCAGATAACCCCTTCTTTGCTTCCTCAGGAGCCTTGACTGCCCAGAGTTGATCTCAAACAAGAGTGTGGTCAGCTGCTCTGGCAGAAGACAACATGATTGCGTCCTTTCAGGTGAGGCTGGGCGAGAGTCTCAGCTGCAGGTTGGCTGTGTGTCTGTCCCTATCTAGCAGGAAGCTCTGCTGACCGTTTGCTTCTCAGTTGCCTTCTCACAAGCTTTGGCTTGTTCTGTGGCTGCAGATGGAAACATTTTTCTTGCATTGGTTAATTTGTTCTCTGGAGCTTGCAGGCATCACATGAACCAGATGAGCAACAACGGAGTCATACCCTCACAGCTCGCACTAGTGTTGGGGCTGATCATGTTGCAGCTCTGTCATGTGCCACTTTTAAACACCAGTGCTTTTGCTAATCTCCTCCTCAGACAGGAACAAAGACATTAGGGAAAACATTAAAGTCCTGAAAGACGCAAAGTTAAATAAAATCAATTACATTGCCTATGAGAGACCGCTTATCTCCAAATACTTACGTCTATGTATAAATAATCAAAACCATGCCAGATCATTTGCAGACTCTTCTACAATTGGCAGGAAAACTTTCTAGTGGATAGTAATGGCTAGAAACTGCTTACTCAATCTGTGCTTGCCTTTTTTTTTTTTTTGACATTAATAAGACATTTCAGTAAATATTGACACAAAAAAAAGAACATTATTAACATTCCTCTTTACCCACATAAATCTGTCTTGCTGCTCTCCCTGAAATGGACAGCTTCTTAAATTATTCCCAAGAACCAAGTACACTTGACGTAAAAAATCGTTATGTATGACGCAGACTATGCATTAACAGCAAACTTTAAAGGAGCATTTGGCATCTAACTTATGTTCCAAAATAATTGAAGGACTGGTGAGAGAGAGACACTTTCTTACCCCAAAGAGCAGTAATGACCAATGCGCACCCCCAGGACCCAGCTGTATATGCTGAAATGTTTTCTTAAGGATTTCTGCTTTTGAGTCAGTCACTTTTAGTTCACTCTTGATTGCCTAGGTATAAAGTAAGAGCACAGCTGAGCTGTTTGGCTTCCCTTGAAAGATCTTGTGAAGGCACATGACAAAGTATAATTAAAAAGATGAAGGAGGACTTATTCTCACTGGCATCATTAATTAATTAAGCATCTAGGTTTGACTTGTGTCAATTTGAAAATATAAAATGAAAGTCATTTGTTTAGTCTGGGAAAGACATTCAACAGTTTGATCGCACTGATATAAGGAACAGATGCTCACCACTGTTCTTCGCTTCCTCCTTTGAAATCTGACCTCTTGAAAGCAACCTGCATATAGATTACAGTTGGACGTTTTAATGTATCACCCTGAGATTGTGTACACAGTGACTTCAGAGAGATGCCCCCCCGCCGCAGCTCAGAAGAGCGCATGCTCTGGTCAGAGGGGATTCATGTGTGGAGAGATGAGGTGGAGGAGTGTGTTCAAAGAAGAAGAGGCCCAACTGCAAGGTGTAACTCTGCACCTATACCTCTCAAGATAAATCAAGCTGAGACAGACTGGTGCTACTGTGCCATGGAAAGATGGAGGTGTCCAGTTGTGCCCCCACGTTACCTGTGTAATCTGGAAGGGGCTTAAAGGCTAGGAGAGACGCTAGCAAATGCTTTTTGTGCACTCAGCTCCTTTTGGTCTCAGCCAGCAATGTTTTGGATCGCAGAGCCCTCATGCTATGCTGGCACACAGCAGGGAATGGTGACACCCCAGAGTGGCACCCGCCTGGGCTGGCAGCATTAGCACTTGCTTGGGCTTCTCCTAACATCAGTGGACAGAGTTAATCACCAGGGCCTGCACCCTAATTGAAGTGAATCTTTTTCCAGTGCCTGTAGGAAGACTGCAAGTCATATCTAGCCTTCCTAGGTTCAAGTCAGCTAACTTGGCTAGGCACAGTAGTGTTGAGCCCAGCAACATCTGGCCATATTTTAAAGTGGAAGTTGGGTGCCTTTACAAATTGTACTGTTCTTTGCTGTCTCTTTTCCTCTCTGCACTCTTTTTCAACCTGCTGGTGAATACTGGGTTGCATTAGCTTTCCTGTCCTCTTCTTGCCCTGGCATTTAACTTTGCTGGAACAGTGTAGAAGGCTGAGGGAAGATTTTGCAATACTTATTTTACAGCAGTTTATGATAATTGTTCTCACTGAGAGGTTCCCAGCTGATAGGAAATATTTGTTAGTTATTGGGCATTCTGTGCAGAGACAAAGGAAAAAAACCCCACAAACCTCATCTCTGACCTTATATTTCATAGATTAAATGTGTTTGTCTCTCCAGTTGATATCCATATTTCAGGCCAGTGGCAGCCATAAGCAGTGAAAGTAGAGGTGGCAGTGGGAGCAGCTGCAGGTGCATGTATGTCACACCAGGCAGTACTAATATTGACACTTTGGTTTCTTCTGTCGTTTCTGCATTAACCAGATGAATCCATGCCCTCTCACAATTTGCAGATGGAAAGGAGAACTGGCTTAGAGAAAATCTGCATGATGAAAAATAGCTAGTTTTGGCACCTCCAATAAGACAGCTCACCATTTCCCTCAAGCCCATCCTCTCAATTAAAGAAGCTTAGTAAAAGCTTAAAGGACATCTGAGCTCTGTTCTCCAGGTGGAGCCAAGCTCAGGAAGCCAAGCTTTATGCAAAGGAAAGCATCTCTAAGTAACCCAGCAGAGTCTATGCTGTATTCAGCAGCCAAGAAGCTCAGAGATCACAGATGTGTGTTCGTACTTTGAACATCTGCAGTTGCTGGGAACTTCACATAGATTGAGTTTGCAAGAATAGTTTGCATTTTTCTTTTCTAGTCTGATTGCCGATCAAACACCTAGTCTGCGTTGTTGCTTCCAGCAACAGCAAATTTACACAGATCTGAAAGGAAGATGAGTGCTTTCTGACTACCACAGACTTGAGCCAAAGCTCAGGAAAATAAATGCAAAGTGCTTCATTAGCGACAGTGGGCTTTGGATCAGACTCACTGTCTACTTATTATTCAATTATGCAGTGTTATTAGGAGAAAAATTGCTTCCTGGCCTCCCTAGTAGGTAAAATTTAAGCCCTGCAGCATGAGGTTTTAGTCTCCCATTTTACCATAGTTTGCATAGCTTGCCAGAGCTTGCATTACTTTTTATGTTATTGCTTTCCAAGCATTCCAATCCAGTTCTTCAAAAACCCTGCTTGAATAGTAGTGTCCCTGAACCACTGGCTTCCAGGTTATGTAGAGCACAAAGTAATCTTTATTTCAGGGGTACTTAGTATACATTTTCCAGGTGCTTTTTTGTTCTCATTCTGGAACTAGAAAAAGGAAGAATGTTTATAATTTTTTCATTGTTGTTCTACACATTTTAAAATTGAAAAAAAAAAAAAATGCTTAAAACTAATTCACTTGCCTGAATTTATATGGTTGAAATCCAGACTGTGAGGTTTAGCCTGCTTGGTGAAGTAAGCCACATGGCAGTGTTTACTCCCCAAATGCTTTCAGTGACATTGCATGTGAGAATGTAAAGGATTTTTAAGTGATGTCATTGCAAGTCACTTTGCAGAAAAATTCTCTGCCAAAACTAAACAACAAAAAAAAAGTATGTGGGATGTGTATGTGATCCTGCAAATCTTACATCTTAAAATAATCAGTTTGTGGGTTTTTTCCTGTTACTCATTCGCCTATAGCCAGTTCAAATTCTTTCTTAGAATACAGTCTTATTACAGAACTTGTACAGATGATGCACATGCTCTTCTGATTAATTTCATTACCAGGATGCCATGTATAAATGGATTCCTGATTTTTTTCCCCTTTTTTAAACCTCTTTGCATATGTTTCAATAGCACTATGAGAGTATTTAAATAGGCATATGAGAGGGAAGCTTATCTTCCAGCTAGAAAAGCTATGGGCTGCCTGGCACTTACTTAATAGCTTTCTCAGTTTTGTTCACTGGACAGTGGGAAAGACAGACTGATGGTGTGAGAATAAGTATTTCAAAGATGGTATAAATGATAGTGATTGATAGATTTGTATGTCCCTGTCTGTGCCCCTCCCATGTGCCCATTAGCTACTGCAATCAGTCTGCTGTCTTCTGATCATAAAGGAGACACTGCAGTGCTCACAAGGACAAGATGGAAATCAGGAATCTGCCTGGAGATCGCAGAGGACCTGAGGCAGATCTGGGAAGGGAGGTCTCTCAAAGGGTTATGTCCTGCTGTAGCCACCAGCTCATCCATCCTCCCCGCCAGCCTCATGACTGTACAGCAAGGCAAACAGGAACAATGTGGAGGAGGAAGGTGGGTGCAGGCAGGAAAAGCTTTTTCCCGCTTCAGCTCATCTTTATTTTTTATTGATAGATGACTGTTCTGGAAAAATAATTTCTGGAGCACATAGAGCAGCATGAACCACAGAGGTATTAGCAGTAACATGTCCCCATTCAGGACTGGTGCACCGATGACAGTTCTTTGGCAAAAGAGAGGACCCCACAGAAACCTGCATTGGCAGCTCATATTTTGTATTACTACCGTGTCTCGATTTTCTGTGGTTTGCAAGTCCTTTTAAAAACTCTCAGCAGAGTATCACTATACTGTGATGTATTATAATATGAAGATCATATGCATTATTCTGAGAAGAATTTAAAAGCTCAATCCACTAGCACTTTGCATAATTTCCCTAAAATATGTGAATACCAATCAAACTTTTATGGATGTGCGGTGTTAGTGGGTACATCTTCAAAGAGAACAAGGGAGTTCTGCCCATTTCCTTCTGGACTCTCTCACCATGTGTTTGACTCTCTCACTGTATTTGCATTACTTCACACTCACATGGGAAAGTATTTTCCAAGGCAGGATGGTTTGCTAGTCAGCACTACTATCAGATAAAGCATCATAGCAAAAAAAAAAAAAAAAAAAAGAAAAAAAGAAAAAAGAGCTAAAGTAGTAGAATAGAGTACAATACCAATGCTGGCATCCTGGTCAATGCAGCTCTGGCTTTGCAAATATTCATTTGCCTTCCCTTAGAGATATGAGTGAGATCCGAGATGTTTGTGTGTAGCTCACAGCAGTGACTCAAAAAATGGAGCGGACAAGTATGGTGATCAAACTGGTAACAAGAGGAGGGAACTGCAAATCATTTCAAGGACAGCCTGTAAATCAAATTAATTTATGGTATTTGTATTTTTTCACACTTACATACTCTGAGTACATTATAAAACTCTGAGTGTACAAAATCTTGGGCCTAGTTCTTGTCAAAATGAGACCTTATTAAGCCATTTTAGTGGGGTAAAAGATTCTTAAACTGGAAATGAATTATGATTATATCCATCTTCTACTGCTAGAGTTGACCTGAAGTGTACATAAGAGGTCAGGTCTTTATGTGGCTAAATACTGAGAAATAAAGGTTGCATTTTTCAGATAGTCTTTGCTAATTTTAAATAACGTTGGAGAGAACTCAGTGTTACTTTGTCCTGAGGGATCTGAAAAGCCTGTTGGGCACAAATTTGTAGTAAACTCATATGTGTTTTGGCAGGCTTGTTTTCAGTAAGATTATAAAAGTCAGTTGCTGGTCCAGAACAGGTGGCACTATAAAAAAATTGGCTATGGGAAACGAATACTGCTTACAAGGAAAATATCCACTTTCACAGATTGGGAATAAAAAGCATTGCACAGCTGATCTGTGAACTAGTGGTGCTTTTTAATGTGTTTTCCTTAATATTGCTTTGAGAAGTTCATGGCTACAGATTTTCCCCTGTTACTGTTTGTTTTTATGTTTCTTTTATTCCATAGTTCAGTGTATCAAAGCTTAGAAAGTGAGATTTGAACCATTAAAGAGTCTTTATGTGTGCCCTCTTGGAACTTGGATCAGTTTAATACTGCTGTTGCCCCATTAATCACAAAGGAGTTACTGTGGCTTCAGACTGAAGCAAAGATGGGCAGGATGGGGTCTGCAGTCACGCAGTTCCTATGACAAATGATTTACTGGTTGGTTCACATCACAGATCTCCCCTGGGCGTGTTCTTCCCATTATTTTATATGAGTATGAAAACAGTAATAGACTGATTACTGAGTTTTATGCATCCTCTTCTCCAGCAACAATGGTTTTTCTTTAAACTGGAGAAGGTGAATAATAAACTGAAGCCCTGTTCTCATGGTGATGGAAAGCCTCTCTTCCAGGAAGTCTTCAGATCTCATCATTGTTTTATTTTTAGTGGCAATTTACCAATATGGCACTGTCTCATGAAGGTCAAAGAAATGGTGTGCCCCCAGCATGCTGCAGCTGATGCCATTGCTCCCCTTCTAAAATATGCTTCAGGCAGTGTAGCACAAAATGTACTCCTGAGGACACAGGTGAGTAAAATAGAAATAAACACATGAACACAACAAATGAGAAAACCATTAACACTTTTTGCCATTTTTTTACTGCTGTGGAATCTTTGAGTTCCTTCTGCCTTAACTGATCCTCTCAGAGCAAGGCATGGTTGCCCAGCCAAGACAAGTCTGCCTTTGTATCAGTGAAAAATGACAAAAGGTTTACAAGACTCCTTAGCATATTCAGATCTGAAAAACTGGCCACACAATTCCCTGGCCAAACAGGCCTGCTGTACCTTTCCAACCCAGAATTGTTCACTCCCGTGGCACCTGGGGGCCATCTGTGTGCTGCTGATACAAATGAGAAATCATGGTACCACAGCTATTTGTGTTTTTTTAGCATCCCAACAGTTCGTAGCATTTCCTTTATGAATCAGAGGTGCCTTTCGGAAGCCAAGAGTGACCAGGAATTAAGTGAGGATAACTAATATAACAGTTTCTCTATACCATCCCCACTTTTCTCACGTGAAAACTACTTCAGGACTGGAGCACATGACCCACACAGCTACACAGAACATCACAAATCCATTTGTGATATATGTAGTCACTTTCTCAGCATGAAGTAGAAGAACTCCTAGATGTTTGGATATTTAAATTACTGTACTCTCCTCTCTTACCTGGCAAAAAAAAAACCAAACAAACCAAACCCATGCTTCAGTTGGTCATTCAGCCTTATTCACTTGCCATGGCAATTAAACAGAAAGCTGCTCAGGGTTACAGAAGAAAGCTACTCCTCATGCTTTGCCTGTTTCAGTTACGTACAGCTGGCAAGGAGTCTTGCTAATTGAAACAGATTCCTGTAGGCTGTTCGGCACCTTCCTTCCCTTCCTTCCTCCATGTCCTCTGAGGGTGAAATGACATCTGGGGTGTGGGTTCCGTGTCACTGTGGCCAGTGTGCTCCAACCTGCAAGCAAGATTTAACCTTTATCAGGTGCCACGCTCGAGGTTAATAATAATATAAAACAGTCCCGTGAGGAGCACTGGGAAAGCATGCATATAATAGACCTCAAAGCACCCACAGTGGGCAAAGCTCAGGAAATTCCTGACCTTAGAAATGGCCTTCTCCGTTTCGTGTAAAGAAAGAAAGAAAAAAAAATAATTGTCTCCCAGGCATTAAAATCAAGATTATTAAATTTAAGAGTAGCTTGAGTTCTTTCCTTGCATTCAATTGCCTTTGTTGAATAGTGATATATTCTGGTTCCTAGCAGCACACCACTGTTTATGCTGGTTACTAAAGGAATAAATTGTTCTAAGGATGCAGATGTCCAAGTAGTTAACATTACAGCCTACAGCTATTGCCAAGGAAATAGGAAAACCTGAGTTACTCTCCTGCAGAACTACTTTGTTAAGCTATATTTCTTACTTATGTCATCCTTAGTTTTCTCCCTTTACACAACATCCCTGTGTGATGTTGATGGGTACTGAAATCTGTGTCCAAAGGTCATGGCTGGTGACAGAGCTTTTGTGTACTATAGGATGTAAGCAGAAGCTCTTGGTTAAGAGCTTCAAAAGTGACTGTGCCTGTAGCGGCCTCCATTTTTATTTGCCCAGCTTCAACACCTTAAAAATGGCTGGATTTTAATTCTAGTTACAATTTCTGAATGTGAAACGTCTCCAGCTGAGCACCCAAATCAGTAGTTCTGTTGAAAACCACTGATGATCATATAAAAATATTTGTAAAATTATACCACATGAAGATGGCCTCTCTATTCCAGTGTTTTATTTAAAGGCTTCTGAGCTCAATAATTATATATATTTTAAAGATGCTAATACCTGATATTTCTGTGCTTTTTAAACTTTTCAAGTGTATGAATAATTTTTTTGTGTTTGTGTATGGAAACAGACACACTCTGAAGAAACTTAACAAAAAAAGGTTCCAGTTGACTTCAGAGGATATTTTATTGACTTCGCAGGAAGTTTAGGGGAGTAACAGTTGAAAGGAGACATAAGATAGATAAATGTATACCATGAAAAAATATTCAACTTTTATGGTTTACACTGTGCCAGTTTGTGCGAAGGTCTATGACATCCTCCATTCAGTTTGTTTGCTCATTGTTTTCAATTAAAATATATGATATATTTACATTATCTAGATTTTTCCAATGTTAGTTCATCTGGCTAAGAAGAACCCTAGATACTATCAGTTGTTAATAATTAAAAAGTATTTATGCTAATTTTTCCTTTTAACACTTGCAAGAAGTTTGCAGAAGCCTTTGCATTTTGTATTTTATACATCATATATGACAAGATATTTTAGCTGATGTTTTATACATTGAAACTTGATTCATATCATCACTTGTTAGTGAGATGTTGTTGTGCACTAAGAAAGTTCCGTTTCCTCCCCTGGCCACTGCAAGTAACACAGCATCAAAGGCAGAAAAGCAGGCAGCAGGTAGACTAAAACAGGGAAGAATTTTGTCTATTACAAAATACTGGAAAGGCAGGAAATTTAAAGTTGAGTCTAAAGTTAAAATATAAACAATTGGAAAGTTAATATAGGTTTGGATCTCTGTGAAGTGTACGCGCCATTAGAAATGAGGTATGAAAGGAGACTTGATTCTTCTCATTTTTATACTGGCAAGGACCAGAAATGGTCTTGGTGTAACACTGGCAATGTAACAGGAAAACGGGATGAAAAAGATTAAAAGTCCTAAGATTGAGACTCTTCAGGGAGGGACCAGGACAGGGACAGAAAGCTGAGCGTGCTCAGTGCCTTCCCTGTCATGGTGGGCTCTCAGCTCTCGAGCCCGTGCATTCCCTCCCCGTGGAAAACAGATGTGCCTCTGTGCCATCTTTTGGATTCCCCTCCTCTCCAGGGCTTCCTAGAAGATCAGGCAGCATGAAAGCAAGGCTCTGCTGACACCTATGCCCTGGGTTGCACACCTGAGCACTCTTCCCATTCGACCATTGGCACCAGCGTCTGCTTGCCTTTGGTCTGTCGTCATCTGCGACCCTTGGTAACCTGGACTCTGACAGTGGCTCCTATTTAGGAGTCCAGAAATTCATCTGGAGAGCTGGAAATCTTTCCTAAGAGATCTGTGCTGTGTGGCATGATGAGGCCTTCTTCTCTGGACAAGGCAAGAGATGCTAATTCTTGGCACTCTCATGTTCTTTCAAACCAAGTCTCCCCTTCTAATACCAGGGAGTGTCTTGTTGAGCTCAGCTGCCCAGCTGCAGATCTGGTCACTCGGCATCAGTACCAGACTGCACTGAGGTCTCAAGGCCCAGCAACAAGACAATTAAAAAGCTTTTCCTACCTGAAAACTACTTCTGGGGTAAAATTCAAGGGAATTATTGACTGAATTGACTTCAGAGACATTGTCAGAGGGTTTTCTCTGCCCTTGCTTATAGCAACAACCTGTGGGAGAAGAAGTCTCAGGTGACCGATGTAGACTGATGTCTGGCCTACCGAACAGTTTATTCATGTATGTTTTGTTTTGTCCACTGGTGTTAATAGCTCATGACTTCCACAGAAATTTTTCAAGTTCATCAGTAGTTTCCCTCCATTCCCATTTGTTAACGAGGGAAAACTGAGCTGTTTTGATTGCAAAAAACCCCTTTGCTGCTACTCACAGGACCAAATAATTGCTGAAAATAATGATTTACAAGATTGCTTGTAAAACTTGGGTGTATTGCCAGATGCCTGCTCAGAGGGACTGCACATCCCTTCTGCAGTGAGACAGGAGAGGTTAAGTGCTCCTGATTTAGGTACCCTTTCCAATTTGGGCTAGGACAGCTACAAACAACTGGGTGCCTTTATTGCTTAGAAACAGTCTTTTTTGCCTTCTACTGCTGAATTTTCTGTAGATGTCCCCACCAGATCACATACTCTGTATGGAAGAGCAGGCCAGTAGCTGCTATTTCCTTGAGACTTCGTCAATCTCAAAATTAGACAAAGCATAGGTCCTTTAGGGAATGAAGGCTGACTGTCGTAGTAGCTGGTTTTGCTGGCTTGGATTGAAAAGCTTGTTCTCCCTTACATTCCTGCTTCAGACCGGGGGTCTCCTTAACACAAGGGTCAACACCTGTGTATAAGTGCAATGAAGGGACTGTGAGGACTGAAGTATGATGTATATGCAGTAACACAGAGACATTGCTGTCCAGAAAGTTTCCAGGTCATGCATCAATGGTGCATTCTGGTAGATGTATGCAAACAGCCATCTCTAACAACCACAGTTACTATGCCTATGGATCTGTGGTTATAACGCTAGCAACCCAATACTCTATTATTCTTCAGCACTGACTTCAGCACAAAGCAGCCATTTTCTTGTATTTTATTGCTTTGGGGCTAGAATTACTTCATCCCAGACCACATGCTAAGAGCACTAACTTCCAACGGCCTCTTCTGTTGTGAGAAGCTGAAACATGAAGATCCAAGGCTTCAAGCCAGGTTTTGATTTCTGTTGAGCTGTCATGAATGGAACCACTCCAGTTTTAGTGAGCATGACTGGTGGGGAACACTTGGGCCTCCTTAGAGCAAATTTCTGAGAGTCATACTGGAAAACAAAGGACTGTCACTCTGCTCCCTATTCTCTTCTTGGTTTGAATGGCTCAGCCAGAATTTTGAAAACTTATCATCGGTGGTTTTGAAATCATGAATAAGAAGTTCATTTCTAGATTTTGTAAACATAGGGAAGATTTACTGCAGTGAAAAATAAAAAAGCTCATGGTATAGCAGCTTCACTGAGGGTGCTCAGAGTAATGATGGACATGATAAAACACACTTGTAAGAGAAATAATATTACCTCATCGGCTAAATATAATTAAAACCAGTAATCCTGTTGAGTATCTCACTTGAGGATATGAGATGAAGGACACTGGCTAACTTTCACCGCCAATGTTTGACGTACCTTCTGCTGAAGACAATTGCTTTTGAGTTCATCATCATTAAGTAGTAGAGCAGATTTGGGGAGGTCACATAAAGGATATCAGCCCATAGCTTCATGGCATAATGTATGTGCTGTTGAGAAAGCTGACAGAATGGAGCTTGGATTGTTCACAGGTCATTTCCCCTTAGGAAAAGGTTTTTGAGCTATGACTGTTATTTCGGATCCCTTCTTCCTGGTCATGTGGTTTTGCTCAACACATAGCTCATTTGTTTGGGTAGTGCATTGGTTGGCAGAATATATCTTTGAGCAAATGTTATTCCCAAAGTGGGGGTCATGATCTTGGAAGTGCAAGTGGAAATGGGGTCATGGGAAAAGCTGAGAATTGCTGGAATGTGGTGAAAGCAAAGTAATCTATACATGTTTATGTTGACAGCAACCACAAAATGGTTCCCCGAGGAACTCAGATGAAGTTATCACAGGGAGTAGAAAGGTAGAACTGGCATAAATAGCTCAAGGTTTGGGCTTGCTGTAAAAAATCTTTAGGTAGTTCAGATCTTTTAAATTTAAACCATGCGATGCGAGACCCTTTTAATCACAGAAGTCAGGCTTTGTGGGAAAGTTCCTTTGAGTGTACATGGAATATCACTGCTTTCTGGCAAACAAGAAACTTCCTCTCCTGATAGAAAAGTTTCACATATCATGTGCAACAGACATCAAAGAAGATTTTCACCTTCATTTTTTAGTAAAGTAAATATTTCCATGAGTGTTTTTTTTACTTTTCAGCAGAGGGCTTTTCCAGCCCTGAAAGTTTACGGGTGGGAAGACTAAAACAAGAGGGGGAGTTTGTTGTCAGAGGAGAAACTGTGGGTTTGCCTGCTATGTTATCTAAACCCTTATGCTATCTAAACCCTTAGACCAGCAGAAAGTTTTTCACGGACATAGATTTGCATACTAGGAGCTTACAGCAGTACAAAGCTAAGTGTCTACATTGCTGCAGAACTGGGGTTGAGCTGTGCGATTGCCTCAGCAAATCTGGCTGCTACAGACAACTTGGCAACTGGCCTGAACACCTGGATGCCAGATATGTTTGAAAGCAGCTGCTGTGTTGATCCTTCTGCATTGTATGACGCATAGCAATTACTCTCAACAAGGACTATTGGAGATCTTAAGGCAAATTCACAGCATCATTAGAGCGGGTCTGTTTAGCCCTGTTCAGTTTAATGTTCCTTTTCCCACATATGGCAGTGATTGGGCTGACTGACTGCATATGATGGAGCCCTTGGTTCAACTCCGCAGTAACTTTCTGGTCATTAATGAAGGTCCTAAACACTTGATCAGTATTTTGTTCAGCTGGGATGCCTGCCTGAATTAAGTTTAGTATTAATATTTTAATTTTCCCACTTTGGTGTTTCCTCAGCCCTTTTACATGAATGGTATGGAACTTCTCAAACAAATCTTTGTTCAGTCCACTGAGTAATCCGCTCCCTGTTCAGTAAATTTTCATAGAATCATAGAATGATAGAATTGTTTAGGTTGGAAAAGACCTTTAAGATCATCAAGTCCAATCATTAACCTAGCACTGCCAAGGCTACCACTAAACCATGTCCCTAAGCACCACATCTACCTGTCTTTGAAATACCTCCAGGGATGGAGACTCAACCACTTCCCTGGGCAGCCTCTTCCAGTGCCTGACTACCCTTTCGGTGAAGAAATTTTTCCTCATATCCAATCTAAACCTCCCCTGGAGCAACTTGAGGCCATTTCCTCTTGTTCTATCACTTGTTACTTGGGAGAAGACACCGACCCCCACTTCATTACAACCTCCTTTCAGGTAGTTGTAGAGAGCAATAAGCTCTCCCCTCAGCCTCCTCTTCTCCAGACTACACAACCCCAGCTCCCTCAGCCGCTCCTCATAAGACTTGTGCTGTAGACCCTTCACCAGCTTCGTTGCCCTTCTTTGGACACGCTCCAGCACCTCAATGTCCTTCTTGTAGTGAGGGGCCCAAAACTGAACACAGTACTTGAGGCGCGGCCTCACCAGTGCCGAGTACAGGGGCACTATCACTTCCCTGGTCCTGCTGGCCACACTATTTCTGATACAAGCCAGGATGCTATTGGCCTTCTTGGCCACCTGAGCACACTGCAGGCTCATATTCAGATGGCTGTCAACCAATACCCCCAGGTCCTTTTCCTCTGGGCAGCTCTCCAGCAACTCTTCCCCAAGCCTGTAGCGTTGCCTGGGGTTGTTGTGACCCAAGTGCAGGACCCAGCACTCAGACTTGTTGAATCTCATGCAGCTGACCTCGGCCCATCGATCCAGCCTGTCCAGGTCCCTCTGTAGGGCCTTCCTACCCTCCAGCAGATCGACATTCCCTCCCAACTTGGTGTTGTCTGCAAACTTACTGAGGGTGCACTCGATCCCCTCATCCAGATCATTGATAAAGATATTAAACAGGACCGGCATCAATACTGAGCCCTGGGGAACACCACTTGTGACCAGCCGCCAGCTGGGTTTAACTCCATTCACCAGCACTCTTTGGGCTTGGCCATCCAGCCAGTTTTTTACCCAGCAAAGCGTACGCCTGCCCAAGCCATGAGCAGCCAGTTTCTCCAGGAGAATGCTATGGGAAACAGTGTCAAAGGCTTTACTAAAGTCCAGGTAGACAACATCCACAGCCTCTCCCTCATCCACTAAGTGGGTCACCTTGTCATAGAAGGAGATCAGGTTAGTCAAGCAGGACCTGCCTTTCATAAACCCATGCTGACTGGGCCTGATCACTTGATTGTCCTGCACGTGCCGTGTGATGGCGCTCAAGATGATCTGCTCCATAACCTTCCCTGGCACTGAGGTCAGGCTGACAGGCCTGTAGTTCTCTGGATCCTCCTTCCGGCTGTTCTTGTAGATGGGCATTACATTTGCTAACTTCCAGTCAACTAGGACCTCCCTCGTTAGCCAGGACTGCTGATAAATGATTGAACGTGGCTTGGTGAGCACTTCTACCAGCTCCCTCAACGGATATCATGATTGAGCATTAACAAGTAGTAAACAATTAATACCTAAAATTAGAATTTCAGATGCAGACACCAATCCTGAAAACAAGCCTAGGCTTGTTGAGTGTGTAAGTCCTTTTGCACTGCCTTTTGTGAAGTGAAATAATTGTATGATTCTGTTAAAGAGACTGGTATTTATCATTAAAATGATATAATTTGGAGATAGCATTTCTGTCTCATATGAGCTACATAGGAGGTAGCTCTATCCAGGAAACACTTCCCTTACATTTAGAAGATTTTCTTCACAGTAACCTCCAGCCTCACCTTTTAAGTGAAATGCATATTCTGCAGAAGTAATAACAATTCCAGAATCCTTGTAGGGCCAGAAAGCCTCAAAACTTGCTGAATTTTGTATGGGCAGGTTTTACTGTGTAAAGGTGAGAGCCACCACTATGTCCCCCTACTTCTGTGCTTTACAGCACTGAGGAAGTCACAAATATGGGTAGGAACCGGGAAATCCTGGGTAGCAAATGTACTGGGGTCCTCCTTCCAAGTTTCAGGGAAAACTTAGCAGAAATGCCACACAGCACTAAGCAAAAACATCACGTACTTGTGGTTGTGTTAATTTTAATTTGCACTGTACAAAACAAAAGGATGTCCTTAAAATGACATGTTTCAGAGCAAAGAAGGAGCTGAGCCCCACGAGGGCCCCATGGTACTCCTGCAGTAGATTCCTCTTACTCTGTTCTCGTCCAGATATCCTTGGTGGGATGCTTCTGGGTGCACTGAGCAGCATTGCCTGCTGGAGGGCTGGGAGATGATTGTGGGTGTGAGGAAGGGGAAAGAGGGTGGCAGTTTGGTAGCAGTTTGGGTGTTTGAGAGAAGCACTTCAGGAACAGCACAATGTTTCTGCTAAAGTGATCAGGTGAGGTTAATTACTTAGCTACTAAAATAGCATTATTAGCCTACCAAGTTAACATTAGAGGGATTTAAGACATCTCGTTTTCCCTCCGATCACTTTTTCCAAGTCATATCACAGCCCTGTGAGGTAGGAGTGCTGTTTCCAAATGAAAGCTTATTTGACAGAGCAACCATTATTCAGCAAGAGGGGAGATTACATGATAGTCCAAATATATAGACTTTTCTTTAAACTAGACTATTCTTAAAAACTTCCAGCTAAGAGAAAACAAATGTCTAATAAAAAGGTGCAGTCAGCCTTTTTGAAAACAAAAGTTCAATCCTTAGTTTTGCTATTTTAAAAAAGCCTTTATTTTACTTTTGATAATATTAAGCATCTAACATAAAACAGTTTTCTCTTGTATTTCCATTTAGGCGTAATGATGTTCACAACAGAAAAAAAAGACCCCATATTTCCTCTTTAAAACTTTTTTTTTTTTAAATTCTGATGTGCCAGACTGAAAAATCATCAGGAAGTCAAAAGTGCCTGCCTTAACCAAGTTACCTTGTGCTTTGTAGGACTGGCAAATATACACGGGGCACTGTTCAAACTGTAACCTTTTCTGCAGATTCAGCTTTGCAGCCCCAACAGGGAATTAAGCAACTGAAACCCAAACTCTAACGCCCACAAGCCCCGGGAAGTCACATAAGTGAAGTAAGTATCAGAGTGACTTTCACGGATAACACTGCCCTTGCCAGGGCAGGGGTTGTATTTCAATTTTAAGCTGGCTAGCATGTGCAGTGGTCTGGAAAACAGTATGAGCAGTAATATATGCAAAATGTAAATGCTGAACTCTGGTACTAGCCCTATGAGGAAACTCAGCCAGCGCTGGCAAGAGTTGTCAGCAATGGGTTCCCATAATCTAGGCTTGCTGGCCTGTGTCTATGCTAGCCATCTCCCTATCTCACGTTGTCCAGGAACGGAACTTCACTGGTTCTTGCACTAAAAGAAGTTAAGGTACAGGCAGTCATTTCTACCAGTATAACACTGTTCACGCCTGTATGAAAGACAGAACATACTTGCTTTCTCTGTTGCCTTTCCTATGCATCGGTCAGAAGTACAAGGGAAGAAGAGGCTACTATTCCTCATGAAGATCAAACATGGCTCCTTACTATTTCAAAAAATGTCGTATGTCAAAACAGACTAAGGATTTTCTCACCCTCCCAAAGTCCTGATGTTCATTCCTGAATTTGCATCATCTTTGTATATCTGTTCCTTCTCTGGCTTATATCCTGACTGTACTAAACCAAGCAAGGTCAGATACAGCAAAACCATGAGAAGGTGAAGGCCAACAGTGAAATTTGTATCTTAGAAACAGACCCAACAGCAATGTGACCATTCCTGTCTGTTGTATGTAGCTCAATGTGTATGACAGGAGAGGTGACACATTCACACCATTTCAAGCTATGGAAACCCATTCAGTGGAACACAAGCAGGCTGGTGTCTGCACTGTCTGAACCAAGGTGGCGACCAAGTTCGCAAAGCCTGCCGCCTGCACTAATGTTGAGAGGCAGTGTACACACAGTCCCAGATCAAGCAAAGCATTTAAACCCATCTGTAACTTAACTGCATTAAAAACAGCTCTACACACCAAGGACTTCACCATGTGGAGAAGCAGGAGCTGGAGGCAGGCTAGATGAGAGCTCTCCACTTCACTGTTTGGATCCAGGCCCGCATAACCATGACAAGTATTCTCGGAAAACTCTCACTTTTAAAGGGCAAAAAATATCTGAATGCTTTTTGTTCCTGAAATCTGTGCTCCTTTTTTTATTAGTAAGTATTTTAAGGCTTATCTCTGCACTTGGCTAACTTTGACCTTTCAGTTAGTAATTACATACTTAGGCTTTGAACTTGTATATCACTTCACAGCTTCTTGCTTTCCCACAAAGGCACTGGTGCTCAGTGGTATTTCCACCTCTTCCTACTTTTGTATGCACATTTGTGCCTCCTCAGTACACAATAAATTCAGCCAACACAAGCATACTTTATAGCAGCTGATTAGGCTTCAGGTTGAGGCTGAGGAAGTGCTTTGATGCAAAGTTCTGATTTTCATCATTTTTAAAATATTTTGTGGGAAATAATATTCTTTGTGGGTTTTCCAGTTACACTTTGCAAAACAAAGGAGAATAGTTTAAACTACTAAGGTATTCCATTTAAAGCGTGTTTCTTCGTGTTGAATAGAGTACAAAATAATTCACTCCTAAGGTTAATTGACTTCAGATCAGATATCATGGCTCAGAACAAAAATCTGGATACTTTTATCCAACCTTTTTTTTTGAGAAGAATTCAGTAGAGATTGTTGTGAATCTTTGTGAAAGAAGGTGTATTATGAGCAGAAACTAATTCCTCATGATTTTTATGAAAAATACAAGGGTAGCAGAACTATACCGTGACAGATGCTCAGAATCCTGAGATCCAGAAAGGTAAGACGTTGCTATCTGCAAAATAGATGATGATATACAAGAGGCATGCAAGAAAATAACCTGTCCTCTCTTCTGTAACTCATATTTATCTCTTAGATTAGAACATGGAGCTACAACCCTTTCTCATAAAGGTCTGAGAGGTCATATGGCAACAGACAAGGAATAAGAGAATTGGCTGAACAGCGCATTATTCACAGAGGCCCCACATCAGGAAAGCTTTTAAAAATGGTTATTCAGGAAAATTTTAAACACATGTACATAGTTGAAAGGAGCCACCTGATAAAGGGAAGTTAATGAGGTTTTTTTAAGTGCTTTTAGATCTTGCCTAATCATAGACTCTGAGGACAGGGGTTGTTGTTGTCTAGCTACTTTGCAGCTCTCCTTTCTGCATGCCCTGACAGAGCAACGTCCTTTAGAGATCACACAGAAGAGTTGTTTTGGGTTTGTAAGACAAGAGAAGACATTTTGTTGAATTTCAGACTTCACCCCGTCACATCTGTGGTTTACTTTGGGAGTTGATTTTGTTTTAATGGAGGAGGGAGCATCTAGGTAACTCATATGTCATATAGGGTATCACAAATATTGACAACATACCAAAGAGATGGATGACATGGAGATTACAGTTGTGACATTTTGCACCAGAAACCATCTTCTAAGGGTACCTCATACAATGCTATCTTTGGAAATATCTATGTTGGCCCAACAGGAATGGTCTGAGCTGTGCTCTATGGCTGGGTAAAAAGGAAGAGAAATAATTTTTGCTCTTCATAAGGGGTAACATACTCCCTGAATCCAGCTTCTCTATGGTGAATTCTGACTGGGTCAGTGGACACACTAAACACAGTGTGATTCTGGATCTGGTCTATGACATTACCAAAAACATAATGATCTGAATCTGATCTGAATTCTCCCAGTGCCAGGAGGCACACAAGGCGCGAACATCGTTTTTCCACTTCGATCGGTCTGCGGCTGCGTGCTCTGGAATCCCAAGGGCCACAGCGCAGTCTTCTGTTGTTTTTTTCCTCAAGACATGACCGATCCAGTTCCATCTCCTCCTCCTCGCTTCGTTACTGATTTTCTCCATCTCCGAGTTGATGCTCGTCGTTTCTGCAACTTTTTTTTTTTTTTTTTTTCCCGGGAGGAGGTAGTTGGCCTCCTGCCCAACCCCCATGACTTGGAGGGCCAGTGGTTTTCCTGTCAGGGTGGCCTTCCCTTAGGCTGCGTTGGTTCGCGGCACCTTCTTCAATTTTATCCGGTGCACCCTCCAGAGAGGGATCCCCTATCCACCACCCAGGGGATGCGCCTTCTAGCCGTGTAGCCCCAGCCAAAGGAAAAACATAATGAGAGAAGAGGAAAATGATACCAAACAGGAGGTGCTGATGACTCTCCTGAGGAACCAGAGGCCTCGCAGATGGATCTAAATAGATTGGAGCATTGGGCTATGATTAATGGGATGAAACGTAACAAGTTGAAATGCCAGATTCTGCACCTAGGACAGAGTAATGCTGGGCATTAAGTATAAATTGGAGAGGAGTGGCTGGAGAGCAGCCCTGCAGAAGGGGTTCTGGGGGTGCTGGTCAACAGCAGGTGCAATGTGAGTCAGCAGTGTGCCCTGGCAGCCAAGAGGACAAACTGGATCCTGGGGTGCATCAAACACAGTATAACCAGCCGGTCAAAAGAGGTCATTATCTCACTGTATTCAGCGTTGGTGCGGCATCACCTTGAATACTGTGTGCAGTTCTGGGCCCCACAATTTAAGAAGGATGTGAAGGTCCTTGAATGCGTCCAGAGGAGGGCAACAAAGCTGGTGGAAGAACTGGAAGGCATGTCCTATGAGGAGCAGCTAAGGACTTTGGGCTTGTCTAGTTTGGAGAAAAGGAGGCTGAGAGGTGACCTCATGGCTCTCTACAGCTTCCTGAGGAAGGGAAGCGGAGAGGGAGGTGCTGAGCTCTTCTCCCTGATATCATCTGATAGGATGCATGGGAATGCTTAAAAGCTGCGCCAGAGGAGGTTTAGACTGGACATTAGGAAACATTTCTTTACCAAGAGGGTGATCAAACCCTGGACCAGGCTTCCTAGGGAGGTGGTTGATGCCTGAAGCCTGTCAGTGTTTAAAGAGGCCTTTGGACAATGCCCTTAATAACATGCTTTAACTTGGTCAGCCCTGAATGGGTCAGGCAGTTGGACTAGATATTCGTTGTAGGTCCCTACCAACTGAAATCTATTCTATTCTATTCTATTCTATTCTATTCTATTCTATTCTATTCTATTCTATTCTATTCTAATTCTATTCTAAAAGCTCCTTGTTTTCCAGGTAGTTTCTGAGTCATTACCAGTATCCTGTATATTATGCTTCCCTCATGAAAGCATAGCCTGAATTTTATTGACTCTTCCTTCTGCTGAAAATGATGTCTAAATTATTATCAGTTATTTATTCTTTGGGGAGAATAAGTCACTTTCAGGAAAACTTGGTCTTGTATTCTTAGAAGAATAGAATAATAATAATAGAATAATAAATATAAATAATAGAATAATAGAAGCAGACCAGTAGAAGCAGAATTCCTGATTTTGAACAATAAATCACACAATTGCTTATTACTATATTGCTGGTTGTTTGGGTCAATTCCTCCTGCCTTTTCTCTTTTACTAAGAAAGGTACCTCCATTTGTATGAGTAAGTTGAAAAACTAATGGCATGTACTGGACTCCTGTACAAGCATAAATAGTACTCTGCATTTTGTAACCTATGCAAATGAAAATTCTTTGACATTGGAAGCTAAAACCATACTTAAGCTATATGTAGCTCGCCTTTGTGCAACAGAGAACAGTTTCTGATTTGTGTTTTTTGGGGGGCTTTTTTTTTGGTTGTAATTTCTCCCATATAAATATGTTTACTTAAACAAACCAAAACTTTTCCACCCAAACTGACAAATTCTAGACTTAATATTACACTTAACAGCCCACAGCTTCAAACTTGGGGCCTCAAATAGCTTTTCAGGTATGCAACAATTTTCGATGTGCTGACCAAACTGACATTTTGATTTAAGTGGCTCTTTCCATCTTTTGATACATTTGAAAAAAGAGCCACTTAAATTAAGTCTTAAAATATGGACTAAGGAGTCTAATTTTAAGCACAAAGCCACTTATCTTTCAAGGGATTTGGCTCAGGAGCTGATTCAGATCAGTCAGTATTTGTACATTTAACCCCAAAAGCATGGTGTGGCTCAAATGTAAGTAATAAGAATTTCAAAAGAACCTTTCATTCCAGTATATTTAGCATCAGCATGGAATTTTTTTTTGTAGCTTGGCCTTTGAGCCAAAAAATCCTCAGTTTTTCCCTGTTAATTCAGTGATTTCACTGCCTATAACTGTATTTCAATTGTTAATCTGTAAATAAGTTATTTAGGAGTTTCTGTATCAGAATTCAGGAATAAGTCACGCTTGTGAGAAATACGGGAAGTCAAAGGTACCTGTTGAATGACTGCTATGATTGTATGCTTATTTGTAGTATACAGCTTAACCACCTCATATTTCCATGCCCTGTGGGATCTCAAGCTACATGGAAGCCTGTTTGCCACCGCAGCTGGTTTTTTTATTACTGTTTCCTGTTTATTATTCTATATATAGAACATTTGATACACGAACATTTCCTGTTCTGTTAACAATTCATACTAATTTAGCATTCTTTTATGAGCACACATGTTAAAACCTGGACTACAGTTCAGCAAAGTATTTGAATACGTGTCTCAGTTTAAGAATGCAAGTAGCCTCAGTGCTGAACTGCCTTAATTAATCAAGGCAGATATAAAGTATAAGGAGAGTCAGAAATATGAGAACATCCTTTAAGCAAAGAAAGATTAGGTTTTCATTGGAAGCTACTGTACCTCACGACATTTCTGCAGACTGTTGGCAGTCGTTTAAAGTATTTAAAACCCAGCAAATTTTCAGTAATGGAATTTTACTTTGGAACACTTTATTTTAGATTAGCCATATCCCTATCAGTAACAGTATGCAATCTACAGGCATGATTCCAAACTCTTTGGCTTATTTGAGAGCTATGTGCAATGTCTTCTTCTCACTTGCTCTTGCTCTCTTGTGGTTGTTCAAATTCTTCATTGACTAAAACAGGTGAGGCAGAATATACATATTTCATTAGCAGTAAATGCCCTATAGGCAAAGCTGAAGTTGTAGTTTTAATGTATACAAAATGTGCATAAAGATCAATAATCACCTATATGTTTGAAAGCTCACTAAGTCCTCCTTTGGGACCTTATTTGTTGATTAAAAGTTTAAAAAATACATATTTTTATACATATACATCTCTTGGTATAGGTCTAAAACAGAATGTATATGAAGATATGCATACATAAAACTTATACATATTATTTATAGTATAGCATATATAGGTGTGTGTATGCCTATGATTTTTTTATTGCTTATAGAGCATTTGGAGTCAGTATATAGAATTATTTCTCGTTTGTCAGCCACCTCCAGTGCTAAGTTATAGTATTAATATATATGGGATTATATAAAACTGTATTATATTTATTATATTAAACATGTTGACATGTTTGACATAAACAACTGAGTTGTATAGACATCACCATCAACTAGAATTACCATGATCATGAAAATTAATATATAAAATAGACAAAAGAAATATGGAGGAGGTAGATGAGGCATCTTTAGGGGAACAGTACTTTTCATTTGCAAGATCAGATCATCCCTTTTGCCAGGTCATATGAACAAGACACAGCCACAGAAACTGTCAGCAGGTTTTGTTCTGCTGCTTTGTGCTTTAACCCTTGACAGGAAACAAGTTCCAATGGGATATTCAAAATACAGTTTAGATATCAGCTCTTATCGACATTTGCACTGTCAGGAGAGACAGTGAAAATAAAGTTTGCTGTCTTCTCTGCTGTCTGGACAGCCTCTAACAGTGCTTGTGTGAAAATCAGAGAGTATCCTTTCTCAGTGCATTACGTTTTTGAAGCTTTTGATAAGAGTATTACATCATCTGCCAAATGCGATTCATTCCAAAATTTGCAGCCCTCCCCATCAGGTTTACTCAGTTCTACAGTCCTACCAGGGACTTCAGCCTCAACTGCGCTCCATGCCTCTGCTAAGCAAGGGGCAGAGAGTTCATCTCTGTACACTGCGACCCACTGGACTGAAACTGTGCAAATGAGTCAGGAAAAAAAGTTTCTACTGTTTTCAGTTTCCCAAATCCTCCCTATTTATATCTGTGCTACACATTCATTTTATTCATTATAACATAGGTCTCCTAATTTGGGGATATAATTCACATTGTTCCATGTTCTGGAATGCACATGGACCAAGTGTCTATCATCTCCCTTCTCCCTTCAGTGCCCTGGAAACAGATAGCAGCTGGACAGCACAACAATGGATGCATGTTAAGTATGTCAGGGCTTGTTATGATGGTGCCAATAGCAGCACAAGAGTTGGGTAAACTGCCTTCACACTCCAAACCAAGCACAAAAGATGGAAGCTGCTTTGCACAGTTTCCCAGCAAAGAAAAGACTCACTGTACATCAATGTGCAAACAAGCCTCTCCTTGTTTTCACTTGAAATTAAATACTATACTGCATAATGCTGCAGTGGAAGACACTACATAATATTCTGGGATTTGACATTTGGGAATGCAGTGATGATTAATGACATATTCTACTAGGAGAAAGTGGTGCCATAGCAGTACTGCCAATTCTTGCAATTACCTACAATAACTTCCCTTAAATCCTGAGCAGCATTTTCATAAATGGAGAAAACTCAGTCACTGGATAGGTCTGTATTTGTACTGTGATGCTTAGCCAGAGATGTCAAATAAGCTTCCTACGACAATTTTCTTTAACAGCATTAATGATTTCTCTTAATTACTCTGTCTTGTTCGGAGCAGACACAAATCATTGGCATTTTCTGATTCAAACACTTTATGTTCTTAGATAGCACAAGATTACTAGTAATTAACACAAAGTAGTGCCCCAAATCCTGCAAAATATTCTTTCACTTTTATCAAGAAACTGGGAGTTACACAGTGGAAAGAGAAAAAGAGTCAGGCTTTCCCATCCTCAAGGAGTGGGGTTTCTCATTTGCATACTTCTAATTTAGTGCTGATACCCAGCAAGCACTGTAATATTGTGCAAACCTGACTCCTGACTTTTTTCATATTGGCAAATTCATGTGTAAACTACGCAAGATACCTCTTCAAGTAAAAATAAAATCTACCAAATGAGTGGGTTTCTCATTTTTATAATAAAATTCTAATTTTCTAAACCATTGTATGATAGGACATAGTCCATACAATGGTATCTCTTCATGTATATTTTTATATATTTAAAAGTGTACATATTACTGTAAATATTTCAGTTGGTGTAGGCACTACTTATTTTATCCCCTCCCTTCACTCAACCCTGACCTGTTAATCTTCTGACTGGCAAATATTTCTTCCTGAAGGAGATGCATCAAGTTTCTGCTGGTAAGTCTCTCAGCTTCTCTCTTGCTCTCTTTTTACAGAGGAATCTTTAGAATCCTATTCAACAATAAGATTTTTAACCTGACATTGACAAAAATGAAAAACTACCATTAAATTCAATCCTTGTCAGAAAGAAAGAGAGAAAGAGAGAAAGAAAAAGAGAGAGAGGGGACAGAGAGAGAAAGAAAGAAAAATAAAGAAGACATAAAGAGAGTGACAAAGAAGAGAGAAAGGAAAAAAGCCTCTAAGTAAGTATTACATTCAAAAATGAAATAATAAAACAGTTGAGAACACACGAAAAATGAAGTTAAACTATAAAGCTCTATTACATATGTAACTATTCCAGCAATAAGCTAAAATCGGAAAAAAAAAGTTTGCTCTTTTTCCTACATTCTTTAAGTCATAAATGACTGAGTTTAATTTTAAGCACATGAGTAGGCCTATAAAAGCTATTAAGACTTCATAATGCCTTCAGCTAAGCATATATGAACTGTTTGCAAGATTATGGATAATGATATTTTCAGAGAGGCATCAGTCCTATCAGTGACACGAAAAAGTATTTCACCTCAGTCTTGGAAAGCTTTCCTTTATTATAAATATTCTTTACCCTTAACAGAACTTGAGATGCACTTCAGGAGTCAGTACCTCAGCAGGAAGCAGGTTTCTAAAGAAAACATAGTACCTTTAGTCACTTTAGATAGGCTTAGGATGGAGAGAAGTCAACATTAGGACTTGCATTAATAAAACACTTAAGCAGGTGCTTAATTTTAAGCAAATAAACATCACCATTGAAAAATATTTACAAACTACCTACACTGATACATTCTCTTTTTGTGAATATCTCTTAAAAGATATAATTAGCTCTTTGCCCAATTCCTTCCATTTTTTCTTGCCTTTCTGTTAAGAAAAAATGCTGAAATACAAACTACCTGTTTTTATCTTAGGTTTATCCATGTTAAAGGGTATTATGCCTGACTATTGTTATCTCACTTTCAAAGTTATCGTCAATGGTAAAGTCAGTAGAGGTGGTTTTGACATAGGATGCTTTTCAGTCACGGAACATATGGACAAATTCAATTCCTGTTTCATTATACCGTATACTCTGAAAGACAAATATGTGGCAAAGCAAGACGCTGCTTACAGGTCCCACAGTCAGACCACCAGTGAGTTTCAGTCTCAGTTCAGTCTCCTCTGAAGCATGTTTCTTTCCTCTTGCAAAGCTTTTCCTTCAAATCACAAATTTTATAAGAGCATCTTTTCTAAATGCCTGCCAAACACTTGGTCAAGAACACTAGCGTATGAAATTCGTGCATTTGGTACTGTGAAATAAAATCTCCATCTAAAACTGTCTCTATTTATATGTCCTATGGCAGTGGGAGGTTCACAGCCATTATGTGATAATGGCTCTTTTTGACTCTATAAACAGATCTGGCTGGAAACATTAGTCCCTCTTTCTCCATTTTTTTGCTCCCAGTGTTTTAAAGGGCAACATTTAAAATGGAAACCTATGTTGTGTTCAGTCATTTCTGTTTATCTGAAGATTTTTTAAGTGACTTTGTGGCACTGAACATGGTCAGGTTTTGCTAGAAAGCAGGGAGGAATTGCATTGGTCCTAAGGCTGCTCTACACTATGCTGGGGAAGATTAACAAGAGTGTTTCAGAAGTAGTTTAAAGCCACCCCTGCATACACCAGGGTTTCTGTGAAGGTGAAACTAGAACTCTAATCAAAAGATTTTTGTGACTTTCCCAAACGGCTCATACAACCTGAGTCTGCTCATTATTTCACCTTAAGCGGTCTGTTAATACAAGCACGTATCAACAGCAAGCAGACGGAAACCTCTCTTCCTCTCTCTCTGCTTTCCTCCTTATTACTGAAGCTTGGGTTTATTTTTAGCAGTGTCTAAAAAATAAATTAATATCTCCTATATTAACAGATTAATCCTCCTCGCTTACAACAGGAGTGCATGGTTGTCCATTCCCAGAAGGTAGGGGGCTGCTGGAGTGCCATATGGATAAAGTCTTGTTTATGTTTCTGTCTTCCTTGCATAAATCAGGAAGCCAACCCACCCCTCCACATCAAAAGGTCACTGCCAAAAAGAATAGCAAGGAAACTCCTCCAGACTTGCTGAAAAGCATCCAGAAATACAGGAAGGCCGAAGAGTGACAGTGATGAAATTAGCAGCCTAGTAACTGGGATTATTTTTCTCATTATTGCATTTTTAGGTTTTAATGAAATACTTTCACTTTCTTCTCCCTCGCACTCATTCTTTCCCTATTTAATTTGTTGGCTTCTCCCACAAGGGAAGCAATGCGTGCATGTTATATTCTAGGGTCAGAGGTGACTTCTGTGGTAGTTCAGCCTCGCTTCATGCCTCAGACCAGAAAACTTCCTCTGATAGTTGCCTGCATGTGTACTAACCATGGTAAATTTGTACAGATACTGAAATAAAGGCCCTGGTGTTTTCTCCTTTGTATTTATTGACATCTGTCTTCTCGTGCCAGGGAGCTAGCAAGGTGCCATAAGGCACACACCTTTGTATGGGGGGGGTTACCTTCCTTGCTGGGCTGCCAGTCCTGCATGATGTCCTCCTGATCCCTCTCCCATGACACAAGGGACACACAACCGATGTCCACATGGTGTCAGCTAGAGCTGCTCTTGATATGCCAACCTATATGTTTGCATGTGGCAAGTCCCCCAGTTTGATATCTTTGCTTGCAGCAAACCAGGGAGTGAAACAATAGTGTCTAGGGTCATATTTAAATTTGGGGACTCAATAAAATAGTCCAAGTCTTCTATTCAGGGCAATAACTCATCCTAAACCACATCCCCAAAATATTCCAAACTGTTTTATGGATTTATACCTCGGATGAATCACTTGACCGCAGCTGCCGTTTCAGCAAAATTAGATAAATATTGTTTTTAGGGGGCAGGAGGAAGAGAAGGGTGATTTCTTCATATTTTGTTCCCTTTGATAAAATCACTAAATGGGGAATTTCTTCCTGCTCCCCTGCAGGAATTCTCATTGAGTGACAGTTTTGAAATCTCCCACGGACTGCAGACATGTATTTATGTCTTGAATTCATCACTTGAAAGACAAGTAATGACAGTAATGGTAAATGTCATCACATGCTTTGAACAGACCGCTCTCCTTAATGCCGCAGGAAGACGAGGTTGGGGAACACTTGCTTTTAAATGTTTTGAAGGAATTTGACATTTACTTCCTATGCTACTACATCTCAATAAATATTTTCAAGTCAGCCACAAAGACCTAAGTGGAGTGAACTTAAAAGGATGAGAAAGATTTGAGGTCACACAAAATAAGTACTTTAGTAACTAAGGAAGAAAAAAGGGTTTCTTCTTAAAATGTGGAGTGGTTAGTAAGTTTAGATCATGTGAATCATAAATCTTTGGAAGAATCTTGCAAATGGCTATAGTGATGGTTCAGTGTGCATGCGCTAATGAGAAATGAAGCTCCATGTTTTATACATCCACAATAAAAATAATGATTTTTAATAGTTTTCAAGTCCTACATAAATCCAGTGGTTCTAAATCATGAAGAGTTAATAGAAATTTAACTTTGTAGCACATAAATATATGTTTTTAGGATAGGCTTGTGATTTTCAGGTTTGCTAATATAGCTTTGTTTATAATTAGCTCCGTAACCTAGGAACAAAACAAAAGAAAAACCCCAAACAAAAAATGTTTCCTAGCAGTTGGATTATTCATGAATATTGTCTTTTATAAATTCAGTTTCCATCCTTTCATTACCAAAAGCAATTGTGGTAACTGGGCTAAAGGTAATCGGGCTGTTGCTGGCTGAGCCTGATGTTAGTGGAATGGAAGGATCTTAGGAGAACACACTGCACTGGGAGATCCTTGCGGTTCATCTCTCTCCTCTACTTTGTGTTCACCTAATCCTAACCCAGAGCAGAACAACTAAACGGATGCTACAACCAGGAGAGGTAACAATAATCTGTCTTCTTTTTCACACTGTGGCAGAATCATCATTTGAGAGTTTTAGAGCAAATGGGTGAATCGTATCTCTCTACATATGCAAGAAGTTGATATACATGTTACAGGTATTTCACAGGGAAAGCATTCTCCAACACATGCAGCAAGTGCACTTGCACAAAGAACGGTTCTATAGCACAGAAGGGTCTTTGACCTTAGTTTGGGATGGATTTGCCCCTCACTTTCTTCTAATGAAGCCATAGAATAATTCCATAGGAAATTACTTAATGAAATGTTAATTAAACGCTTAACTACAATGTACTCTGTATATTTTTACAGGATTTTTCACTATGCCACATTTTTGCTAGAATCAAAGACAAAATCAAAAGTAAAATCTGAACTGATACTCTTTCTATGCTTATCTACCATGTTACATCATTTCAGTGATGGTGATAAACCACTGGAACAAACTATTCGGCAAAACTGACTTGTCCATTGATTGAAGTTTTTGAATCCAGGCAGGATGCCATTCTGGAAAATAGCTGTTAGGCAAATACAAGATACCAAGCTTAACACAGACATCATTTGATGAATGTTTCTGACCTGTGCTAAACAAGAGTTGGACTAACTGATCTCATAGTCTCCTTGGATTTAAAAATCTAAAAACCAGGATTAATCTTACCCCCATCTAGACATCGTCATCGTCTAGCAGAAGTCCATGCCGGAGCTAGCTGTCTAGGCTCCCTTTATAACTGTTGGGAGATGAATAGGCACCTCTAGGTCACGATTCATCTCACCCTAATGTAGACATCTGAAACGGTGCTTATTTTTCTCCACCAAGTATAAAAAGAGTCTAGACAGGTAGCTCAGACATAAATGTTACATTACATACATCTGAAGTTAGGCAAAATGAAATGAAACCATAAATCCAGATGTCTTGGTACTATGAATCCAGTGAACAGTCTTTAGAAAATGCTAAAAAAAGCCTAAGCTGAACGTTTTGTGTACACCAACAGCTTTGTTATATACCTAATATCTGACAAGGCTCTCCGAGGTAGTGTGTATGGGATCTCAACTTTCAGCCCCGTGCTCCAGGATGAATAATACTTGCTCTGTATCCTAGGCTATTACAGCTCTGAGGAAGAAATTCCCCTTTTAGGGGAATGGAGAATTCAGATATTTGCCAGCTTCACACATGTGTTTCTCCCCTTCTCTGTATCTCTCTCTCTCTTTCTTTCTTATGTGAGACTATGCATATAGCTGTCTGAACGTGTTCAGGTGTTTGGGAAGTAAGACAAAATCCTGGCAGTGATGGGTCCTCAAGCAGGGGAAAGGTCAACAATAAATGAATGAAAAAGTTTGATTTTATCAAACAGCTCCATTTCCCAGTGACATCAGCAGACATGAGCACTTCTGAGCGTATGCTGCCAGCTGTCTTGTGTGCTGCTATTTCTGTGAAGGCTGCGAGGGGAGCCGAACACCCTTGGAAAGCGTTTGGGCTGCCACTGGCGGGAGAAGACAACTAGATGAGCATGCCACCCTGGGAACGGCCACTGTCTGCCTGCTGAAGCAGCGGGGTGGCTTTTGGGCTGGGGCCAGGGGTGCTCAGCAGCTCAACGCCCTTCCCAGGAAGGAAACCTCGGCACCTGCCCGGGGGAAGCTGCGGCATGCCTTGCCTCTGCATCTGCAGCTGCGCCCACGTGCCCTTCGCTCTAGGTGTGTCCTAGCTGCCACCCTCGGGTCACAGTGTGCCTATATAGACACATACACACTATATACATATATGCACTATGTGTCGTGTAAAAATAGAGTATATATGCGCACAGTATATATACACACTACCTTCGGCTGGGGCTGCACGGCTAGAAGGCGCGTCCCCTGGGTGGTGGATAGGGGATCCCTCTCTGGAGGGTGCACCGGATAAAATTGAAGAAGGTGCCACGAACCAACGCAGCCTAAGGGAAGGCCACCCTGACAGAAAAACCACTGGCCCTCCAAGTCATGGGGGTTGGGCAGGAGGCCAACTACCTCCTCCCGGGAAAAAAAAAAAAAAAAAAAAAAAAAAAATTGCAGAAATGACGAGCATCAACTCGGAGATGGAGAAAATCGGTAACGAAGCGAGGAGGAGGAGATGGAACTGGATCGGTCATGTCTTGAGGAAAAAAACAACAGAAGACTGCGCTGTGGCCCTTGGGTGACTCCAGAGCACGCAGCCGCAGACCGATCGAAGTGGAAGAACGATGTTCGCGCCTTGTGTGCCTCCTGGCACTGAGAGAATTCAGATCAGATATATACACACTATATAGTGTATATATACTATATAATGTATATACAGTGTATATATTATACAGCATATATACTGTATATAGAACATATATTATACAGCATATATACTATACACATATGCTATAGTATATATACTATCTGTATATATATACACACAGTACGTATATACATATATACAAAACCACATACATACACATACACACACTACATACATATATACATGGTCTATAGTATATATAGCACATACACACACACTATATATCCTATATACTGTATATATAGTATATTTTGTGTATAGAGAGTATATCTACTATATATACTATATATATGTGTGCTATTATTGTATATATAGCGCATATATGTATACTATTGGTGTATATACAGTATTAGCATATATACACTACTAGCGTGTATATATAGCATGCATATATAATGTATATAGCATATATACACTAAATATACTGTATATACACTATGTGTATATATATACACTACGTATATACTATGTGTATATATATACACTACGTATATACTATGCGTATATGGGTATATACCACAGACACACACACACACAGAATGTGCGTACTGTATGTCTATACACAGTGTGTGCAGGCGTATACACACTACGAGAGGAGGGAGGGGGTCGGTCTGTCGTTATCGGCCGGCGGTGACGCCAGAGGGCAGGAGCGCGGCCGGCAGCGCCGGTGGCCGCCCGCCGCGGCCGCGAAATGGGCGCGGGGGCTCCCCCCGACCCCGCCGCCGCGGCGGCTCCTCAGCGGCGCCCCCGGAAGCGGAGCGGCACCGAGGGCGAGGAGGGGCGGCCGGCCGGGGGCACCGCCCGTTACCCCGTGTCTGGCCGGGAGGGGTGGAGCGGCTCTGGGGCCCCCCGGGGTGCAGTCCCTAGCAGCTGCTGCCTGCGCGGTGGCGCGGCGCTGTTAAATGCACAGACTAGCCGGTGCTACTGGTTGCTGGTCTTGCTTTGAGTAACGGGGCAAGTACAGACTGCTAGGAATTTCACCCAGAAACAGAGACTGAAAATATTTGGGCACTCAGCATTCATTTGCAGAGTAGCACAGGAGGCTAGGAAAGCAAAATTGCTGCCAGCGCTTCAGCACTTTCAGTGGTCTGACGGTGACCTTATTACGGGTGTTCTGGCCCAGGTCTAACCTTGGCAGTACTGTAGGGAGGGGCAAAGAAGGGTAAAGGCCCTGGAGACGGCCATTGGCAGGGAATATTTTCATCTTCCCTGCTAAAATGCTGCTCTGAACGGGGAGTTTGGGGTCTTGGGTGATTTGTCCTGCCTCCATTTTGCTGTGGGCCGGCTGCTCTCTGAAACGGTGCTGTGGCTCCAGGACCCGTTTGGAGCAAGCATAGCAGCCATAAGGATGACTGATCTCACAAACATAACTCCTCCGGCCTCTGGGTGTGTTTCTCCTGGTGCTTTCCGGGGAAGCAAGCAGCTTTCTGACAAGTCAGGCCACTTCTGAGTTCTGGTGATAACCTGTGGTCCCCAAAAGTCATATAAAAACTGACTTGGGCCTGTGCTGCGGTGAGGTGCTTTAGTGAAAGGAAGTTTTCATCATGCTTTGTGGATGCTAGATGGCAGTATTGCATTTCTTAAACAGTTGAAGTTTAGCTAGTGGAAAATAAGAATAACAGCACTCTGAAGCTCTGAAGAGCAGAATGCTGTCAGTAATGAAAGCTCAGATAGACTAAATAGTCATATAATTAAAATACTATGTTTACTAAGGGGTTGCCTGAAACAGAAGATGCATTATACTTTCTTCTTGGCCACGTACATCTTTATCGCTCATGTGAGTTAACAGTTGATAACAGCACTGCACATATTTTATGGGTCTTCAGGATTAGGCCCACGATATAAGTCACTTTCTTGTGATTTGTAGCACTCATGAGGAGCAGTGCTCTTGTGAAGGGGGTGGGTGAACCTTACCCTACTGACACAGGGATTTAAATCCTGTGCAATTTTATCACAACTGAAAGAGGCAGACTTGGTTATCTCAGTTCACATATTAGTGGATAAGCATCCCCATCACCGAGTTCTTGATCCCGAAAAGCACTTGAGCAAGTATTTAGCTGTAAGCATGAGTAGTTCATGGTTTGAATAAGATTACTTATATGGTTAAAGTTTGACAGACAATTAAGGGCCTTTCTGGATCAGGGCCTAAAGCGATCATTGCAGCTTGGTAGTCTTTGTAGAGGCCAAAGGCTGAGTAACTGTTGAGGAAGTTGCCCTCTTCTCCTTGGTGTCCACAGTGGCTTCAGGTTAGGACTGATACTGCTGGATAATTTGGCAATGCAACTAGACTCAGCTGTGTCCCCTGTGCTAAGGAACAACCTTTAAAGCTGTGAATACAGTGGCTTCATTGGGTGAGTTGCCCCTGAAAAAAGAACCTGAGCTCTCAGGTGGGTCTTGTTAGCCTGATCCCCAAGTGGTGGGGCTCAGGTAGAGGCCTGCCAATCACAGAACCCACCACAGTTGGTTTCCAGGCTTTGAAGAACTGCAGTGGTAGAAAAGGAGCTCTCAAGCAAAAGAAACAGATTTTGGCGCAGTTGGGGATAGAAGAAAAAGCTGGTTGGTTGCTTGGAGGTAGGCAGCTCCATCTGATGGGGTTCTCTAGCTGGAGGCTGGTGTTAAGTTATAGTTTTGGATCCCGATCCCAGCCTCAGGCACTGGGAAGCTGCACATCTGCCCTAATGAACAACGGGGAGAGTTCAAAAGGAGCTGAGAGATGCCAAGAGGGTAGAAAATCAATGGAACATCAAAGTCTAAAGGTGGATGGAGGCTGAATTTTCATGAGAGTGTTTGTCTTGAAAGGGAGGGTAGTGGGAGAGTTGCTGTCTGTGTCTATTAGATTTTATTGCAGTATTCTGGAGGGAGTGAACTCTGGCAAAAGGTTGAAAGGTGAATCATCCCTGTTCTGCAAAGAGCAAAAGTTCTCCTTGCTGTAGCAGAAGGAGGTGTGCCTGGGATGGTGATATAGAAGGATATGGACACTGAGGCAGGCTTATGAGCCTGTTAAGTTTGGTTTTCCACAGGACGTGTGGTTCCTCCAAATACTCAGTTGAAAAATGTGAGGCGAGTCATAATGTCTTTTGGTTAAAATATAAGATGAACTGATGCTATAGAACCTTGTGAGCTTTTATTTTGTGGGTGTAATGAGTCCATTTCAACTGTAGGATTTTTCCAGTACTTTATTGTCTCTTGTTGTAGCAGCAGGTAAACGTAGACTCCAGCTGTAAGCAACAGTTTAAGCATATATAAAATAGGAAACCCTACATGAATAGAGGTTATTTTTCTAAGAACATGACTGTAAAATCAGGCCTAAATGTGAAATGTGTTCTAAAGGTTAGTCTTCACTGAGTACAGAGGCAGTTACTTTATGTTGTTGAAGTCAGAGTCTAATGATGAGAATGCCGTTTTTATAAACGGCATTTTATATGCCGTCTAGTGATGAGAATGCCTTTTTTATAAACGGCTCTGGTGTAAATTAATAGGGAATTAAAGCTGTAGCCTGGCTGGAATATTGATATTCTACTTGTCACCAGGTCACTGTTCTATTTTTAGTGACAAATAAGACTTGATCAGTTTTATTTGCAGTCATTACAATAGGTTTATAAAGTAAAACTGAATACAATTCTTGTGCAGATCTCATTTTTGGAACAGTTTAATCTCTGATAGCATCAGGTGATCAGTACTGGAATTGGTCGTACATTGTTTGGTCTGGCTTTATTTTAGTTTTCCTTTTTCCCTTACCATGGAATATTTTGACATTTGTTGAAACTCCCAAAACTTCCAACTTTCCATTTGGAAATTGATTGAAGCAACATAGTTTATTTTCAGTAGAAGCTGAATTTAAGTATGTCAGAGTGCGTGTTTCAGGGCTGCTCTGATGCCTCCTAGGAGTTACCCTTCAGATAACCCCTGCTCCCATTCTTTCATCTGGGCAAAGTTGGGCTGAGTTCCGTATAGCTATGTGCTTCATGTCCTTCCTGTTGTAGGACTTTCCTCATTCACTGCAATTGTTCCATCTTATAACGCTTGTTAGGTGCTATAAATTATTGAGTTTAGTTCTTTGATGGTGCTATTTTTCATTTTTTGGGAAGGAAGAAAGCAGTAAGCAGACATACATCTTGCAAAACTTAATGAAGATGAAATCCTGAAACTATTTTGTTAGAAAACATTTGACCTGATAAAACATTCCCCTTAAAGCCTAAGACCTTATTGAACTCAATTAAAAAAAATAGAAATTTACAGTGCATTGCTTCTTGTTGTACAGCCAGCATCTCATTAATTGTAGTTTTCCAATAGCAAGTTTTGCAATGGCTTCTTCTCATTGAAAAATATTGATTAATACTAGAGATGCTTGACTGTATTTTCTGTCAACACAATGTTATTAAGAAAGTGACTAGTTAAAATAACATTCACACCCAGGGCTACTTCAGTTCATATGCTTTGCCAATCAAGAAAACACCTTTTTTTTTTTTTTTTTTTCCCCCCCCCCCCCCCATATATGTTTACATTTTTTGGCGTCTAAAGTGCAAGTCTGTAAAATGCACATCTCCAGTTTCTTTAGCTTGCATATAAGCACACAAAATCTGAAGGCATGCTTATGGAAGTGTTACCTGAGTTTGTAATCGTCAAAATGTAAGGACAGTTTTTATTTTACCAACTGAAAGAGCTGAGCCAAAAGTCTTTATGCAGCCCATCTGGGGGATGCCTGGAGTTGTGGTTGCAAGTCAGAGTACCAGATAAGGTAATGGAGGATCAGGGAAAATTGCCTATGGGTTTTTCTAGTGATTGGCTTGTAATGGTCTATGCTTGCTGATCATAGATGAAAGGAAGCAATCCACAGAATATATAACAGGGTGGTGAACAATCAAGTGTAGGACTTGTAGGCAAAATATTATAGTTACTGGGTTTTTTTTGTGGTGGTACAAGTTAAGAGTATGCATCAGAGGAGCATGAGAGATGTGAGATGCAACAGAAAGCTTGAAGACCTGGCAAAACTTGACAGTTTCATCTCTTCTTTGGATAGCCATGCATGCCAAGAAGAGGGAATGACTGTAATTTTAAATTTCCCAGAGTGGCTTGTGCCTGAGCTGTTAGCATGTGTGTAAGAAGTTGGAAGTCTGTGGGGAAAGCGGAGCTTTAGCTAAAGGAACTCAAGGATACTTGAGCCAAATGGCAAAACTTTAAAAAGGGAACACTTAAAAATTGTTTCTCTTGCAAAAGCTTTAATATATCTGTAAAATTACACTGTATTCACAGGTACGATGCCAAATGGCGAGACTACATTTAATAGTAAAAATATAAGTGGGATTCTAATTCTGCTTTTAGTGCAAATCTCAATACAACCTTAACTACGTACCTCAACTCTAAGTCATTGAACTAGAGGAAGATGTAGGGACATTTTTTTTTTTAATGAACTATTGTCTTTCTGGGAAAACACAGTTTTTGAAGGGAAAATTTATCTCATTCTTTGTGAAAATGAGATTTACCTCTCTATTCTGAAAATAAGAGCTCCAATTTATTCAAAGCAGGTTCATGGAATTATTGGAATAGTTGCTTCTCAAGTCAGCTAAATGACCTATTAATGTAATTCATCACAATGTGTTTATATTTTTAATTGGTGAGTTGTAGGGAGTCTATTACTAAATGAATACAGCGTGTTTTGTTTCAGGGTGCTGAGGGACAGCTGTGATCACTGAAGAATTTGGTATTACTTGCAGAATTTAATTAAAAAAAACCCCACCCACTTTTTCCTTTAAATCAGACCTGAATCTGTTGCATGATTAAGGTTGATTAATCCTCCACCACAGGATGTGAAATAGATATGTCTCTAATATGGCTCATTTATTTCTAATATAGTCCAAACACATAGCAGTTATCTCTTGGCGTCTACCCAAGGAGAACACCAGGAAACACTTTTTTATTGTGAGGGTGACTGAACACTGGCACAGGTTACCCAAGGAGGTTGTGGAGTCACTGTCCTTGGAGATATTCAGAAGCCGTCTGGACATGGTCCTGGGCAACCTGGCTCTAGGTGGGTCAGACAAGACAACCTCCAGAGATTGCTTCCAACCTCAATCAGGTTCTGTTATCCCTATGTGAGCATAGTGCAAGGAGGGAAGAGGAGGCAAGGGAGAGCTGATGGGAAAGAGGGATAATGGGAAACCTTTTTTTTTTTTTTTTATTTCATTAGACTTTTTGAATATTCTGATTGTAAAAAAATAGCTAGCAAAGTAGTAAAATAAACCTTGATGATATGAAGTACAGGGCCATTGGGTGTTTGCTAACAGTAATGGAAGCCAGTTTTCCCAGATGGACAAATTGAAGCTGATCTGTCTTGGGGCCTCTATAGGAGAACTACTATCAGCAGACTTTCCAACAGTAAGAAAGTTTCTCCGAGATTTTGAAGGCTTACCAAAATCCTATGACTCTCTTGTTTCCCTATAAACACTACTTTCCATCTGCGATTTTATTTTTGGTGGTGCCAGGGGGTGTGAAGGGAGAAATGTTTTCTCTGCTTTCCCCCTTGGTGGTTCTTTTCCTTTCAAGAAATGAATAGGATGACTCATTTCCTACTCTGTGACTTGTTCTCTTGGGCTATGTTGAAGCTTCAGAAACCTGGCCACTGTGTCCTGCAGCTTCCTTCCAGCTTGCATGCCCAGGTTTCCTGCTCGTAGGTGGTGATGGACGTGGTGAGCAACTGTTTCGCACTGTGATAGGGAATGGGGATGAGGTCAGGGCACGCACATGAGCGGGGAATTCAGGAAACACTCTGGGGTCACAGCTGGATCCCTGCATGTTCATTCCTTTCTTCCTGCAATAATTCAGAGCTCATATTTCTGGAGTGGCCATGTGGACAATTCTTCCATTCACATGCTGACACTTAGGTCAGAAAAGTCCATTTTATATGTCCTTGATCATCATAGGTAGCGAGGTGCCCCCAATGCCTTTGCTCTCTATATTTTCTATTTTTTTTAACCGATAGCATGATTATCATCAGATACAGCCATAACACACTGCAGAATTAAACCAGAGTGTTATCATTGTCAATTTGACAACAGCATCTTATCTTGTTATTTTGTTCACTTTGGGGCAGTATACCTTTTGGATATTTTTAAAACAGACTCTTGAGTCTTGTTTAAAACAATCTTAGTGGTCTTTAAAGTATGAGGAATGTCTTGGCCTGAGCTAAGTATGAGGAATGAGGGTCTTCTGGGGGGCACACAAGTGACCTTCTTCCTTCTCCCACTCCCACCTCCCATTTTCAATTTTTGACGAAAATTTTATTTGGTGTTCAGAAAATCTGGAGTGAGGTTCCCCTGTTCTCCGCCAGAGCCCTGTTTTTCTTTCATTAAGAAAAGTGTTGTTTTTATTTTACAAACAAAAAATGTCGCAGTAGCTTTTTAGTCAGACATTAAAAAACAAAATTAAATGAGATTGAACTATTCTCCCCCCCATTTTCTGGCAAAAAATCTCTGTGACTTCAGTGCGACTCTTGTATTGAAATGATGCAATGATGCTGTATGGTACTGACCCCTGACTATTTTATTTGCACTGCTAGAACGCCCTATTATCTTTTTTTTTTTTTTTTAATCTATTGAGATTGCAATTTCAGTAAAGGCAACCACACAACCATATTTCTACTGGATCTTGTGCCAATACCCTGATTCTGGCACTGCAAGTGTTTAACAAAATATCACTTATGCTAATATCATCCAGCTTCCAAACTTTTGTTTTTGCTTTCTTGTTTGAGAAGGGTGAGACATTTAACTCCTGAGCTTTGAAACTTGGATTTTATTTTTTAACCTATTTGTTCAACTTCTTTGCCCTGAATAGAAGGATGTTCTGAATTAAAATTTCAGTTCTAGTTGACATCTGGTTCATTGCTGATGTTTGATTCCCCCCCCCCCGATCTTCCCCTCCTTTCCCATGGTTACATTTATCCTTGTTACCAGATTTTGGACACTACCTTCATCTTGCCAGTCTTTTTTTTCTTTTTCTTTTCCTTTTCCTCTCCCTCCTTCCCGCTGCCAGTCTCTGTCCCCCCTTGAGGCTTTGATATGACATAAGCCCTATAGACAGTACAAGGGGAGAACACCGTCAGGTGGTCTGCAAACTCAAATGTAAGCAGGCAGCATGGCTGGCTATTTTATATAGAGCCATTTCTACACTGGGGATGTTTCTCACCATAGGCAATAAAAGGCATGTTGGGTGTGTGTCTCTAATGCCTGACCTTGACATACCAGAAGAGGGCAGCTAGAATAAGCTCATTGCTAAACTGTATGGAACATGTTCTGGAAAAACAAATTGCATTAAGCTGGGGATGATGCAGCTGTGCAGCACTTTGGCACGTAGAGCACAAATCCTACCTGACACCAATTCTGCTTTGTGTACATACTGTACAAACTGGGAGTGAACACATAACACAGTGTATGGTGTGCTGGATTATCACCCCGTTCAAATCTCTAGGCAGACATTTAGCTACATGTACTCTGTCAACTCTGTACCAGGTCATGACCAGTAACAGGATGATACCTTGCGGGAGCCAATTGTGTTGAAAACAAAGTCAATTTAATAGGAGTTGAAGCAAGGAGACAGGAGAAACAGTTTAGTCAATTATGACTTTTAAGTATAATCACTCGGTGAAGGTTTCAAGCCTGACTTAGGTTGGGGGTTGCTGCAACCTACTTGTGGCTACACAGCTGGCAAAGAGTAGTGTAGCAAGGTCAGTAAGAGAGCATGCAGTCCTTCAGAATAAATCGTGGATGCCAGCCTAATATGGTAGGCCGATGTTTTAGAAGAGGGCAAGCAAAATAGAGCAAAATACCTACGCAGACTGGGGGATGAAGGGATTGAGAGCAGCCCTGTGAAGAAGGATTTGGGGATACTAGTGGATGAAAAAGTGGACATGAGCCAGCCATGTGTGCTTGCAGCCCAGAAAATCAATCGTATCCTGGGCTGCAGAAAAAGAAGTGTGGCCAGGAGGTCAAGGGAAGTGATTCTCCCCTTCTACTCCTGTCTTGTAAGACCCCACCTGGAGTACTGTGTCCAGCTCTGGAGTTCCCAGCACAACAGAGAGATGGACATGTTAGAGTGGGTCCAGAGGGGGGCCACAAAAATGATCAGAGGACTGGAATACTTGTCCTAGGAAGAAAGGCTGAGAGAGTTGGCATTGTTCAGCCTGGAGAACAGAAGACTTCAGGGAGACCTTGTTGCAGCCTTTCATTATAGAAAGGGGGCTTATAAAGAAGATGGAGAGACACTTTTTACCAGGGCCTGTAGTGGCAGGACAAGGGGCAATGGTTTTAAACTGGAATAGGGTGGATTTAGATTGGACTTAAGGAAGAACTTCTTTATGATGAGGGCCATGAGCCACTGGCACAGTTTACTCAGCTAAGTTGTGGTGGCCCCATCGTTGGAAGTGTTGAAAGTCAGGTTAGATGGGGCTTTAAGCAACGTGATCTAGTAGAGTATGTCCCTTCTCATGGCAGGGGAGTTGGACTAATGATCTTTAAAGGTCTCTTCCAACCCCAACCATTCTATGATTCTAAAATATTTAGCATCCAAATTGGGGTGAGTTTTAGTCCTGTGGTGGCTTGTGTTTTGGAAACAAAAGGCAAGGTTTTTGATGGTGACTTTGTTAGGCTTGTGGCTTTGCTTGTTTTTCAAGATACCAAAAAGTACAGGTAGCTTATGATGCAAGCACTCTGCTAAATGCTACAAGAGCATGAGCCCCATGTCCCTTTTCCGTGAGATAGGCAGAAGGGTCATTTCTGCACTCTGTAGCACAAAACCTGCCAAGAAGTGACACAACTAGGATAATTTAATGTGAAGGGCTGTTTTGTTACTGTCTTAGACCTGTTCAAGTTGCCACTCTCGCAGCTATGAAATGAAGGTCATTGCAAGCAATAGGTACCAGCTTTGCCTGGAGAACACATTTCCAACAATGTGCAACAACTTCAGCTTCTAGCTGGGATGAGGAAAAGGTCTAATGGAGTCTCCAAAAGTTACAATTCAAGCAGGGAACCTGTCTTTTAGAGAAAATACTTCTTAAGCCCTCCAAGTGAAGCTTTCATAAAGCTCCCAAGTGAAGCTTTAAAGAACCAGAGTAGCTTCGAATCAAAATGTTGAGGATAGATATCCATATATTTAAAACTTACTTTGTTGAGAACAAAGTTTAGGTGAATAATATTTTTGCATGCTAAGTATAGGAAGGTGGAAACCAGTTTTCTTACCAGACTTGATGAGTACAAAAGAGCTGATGAGGCACAATCAACCAAGAATCAGAGAAAAAAGAATATTTAGTGTCTAGAGGAGGCCAAGAGGATATACTAGCAAAGAATGTGAGTGACTTCTGTTTCTCACTGGATCAGTGATAACCTGGAATCACCATACTGCCAGTCTGATTAATAATTTACAGCTGTGTTGTTCTTCATTTTGTAAAAACCCATTTTGTATAAACTTAGGTTTCATAATCCAAATGAGAAAACCAATGTATGAACTCCTGTCAAAATAAGTTCAACTCTAAGATCATCTTTACTTAAATACTAGTTACTTACTGTTATGGGGGGTGCCTATGCTTGTATGTAGTGTTGGCTCTAATGCATTTTGGCTGGTGGGGATATCAACAGAAAAATCTGTAGTATGTTCATGCATGCAATGCAAAGGAGGTTTAAGAACAGTGTGGTACAAAACAGTAACAGTATGGTTGACTCATTGGGTGAATATAAGATTAATGTATTTAGTTATTACATGTTATAAAACAGAAGAATGAGTTACTTGGTAAAAGACCTTGTCACTTTATCTTATTTGCCCCTCCTTGTGTGTGCCCCAAGTGGCTGCGTGCCTGTCCCGGCGAGCGTGGGGACTGGCGGTGAAATCCCTGCTAAGCTTCACACAGAAGTGCTAGGTACTTCTTGGTCCTATGGCCGCTTCCTTTTGCAGTGCGTTCCCATAATGCTGGGCCAGGGTGCTGTTGTGTGCCCAGTCCAGGCTTGGTGCAAGGGGGCAACAATGAGTTTTCACCGAGGAATGTAAAGTTATCGGGATGAGCCCCGCTAACCCCAAGGCAGGAGCAACCCCTGGTTGTGTGGAAAACCTGGGAGTGATGCAGATTTGCAATTACTCCTTTTAGTTAAAGGGATTGAAATCCCTATATGCAAAATGTATGTGTTGCTCTGTAAGTAATTCTAAGATCAGCAAAATAAAATTGGTATGAAAAATACTAAACAGTTAAAATAAGTCAAACCTCTTGTCATTAGGAAAGGCTGTTCACTGGGTGAACTGTTAGACATTCAGATGAATATTCAAAGATATAAAGGCATATGTTGTTTTCAGTTCAGATATCCATGGTTAACACTGTTCACTGTATCTATTCTGAAATCTGATTCTTAAGGTTCGATTTGTATTTCCCAGGTTTCATACATACTCGTTAGTGCAATTTTTATGGATCCAACTGCTACAGACTAAGGCCTCATAATTGAAGTTTCAATTGAAACAGGATATTTGAAGTCAAATCTGTATTATAAGCCTTTCCTGGGAGAAAGATGATGATGAATTTTTAAAAGTGTGGATTTTAGTTAAATTACTTGTTAAATGCCGAAGTATGTTCTGCACACAGCACAAATACAGGAAGGATGCTATTTCTGTCAAAAAGTAGACTAGCAGTGATTTTTTTTTTTTTTTTGTCATCAGTGAGAAAATATTCTACTAAGCAAATTCTCCACTTACCTATGCTTTTCATCTCTTGATACCCTGTAATTCAGCTGGTATACTGGAGAAACAATATAGGTCTCAGAAGTACATGGCAGAACTCAACAAGATGGTGAAAAAAATATCCTGCACTAGCCTATTTTAAGAGGAGTAATAAATCCAACCTTGCTGTGTGTAGTAGTAGAGCAATTGATTTCTAAAGCTGAAGACTTGCAATGGAGGGTTTGACTTTATTGGCTAATGTATGGCAACATGGAGAATGAGAAAACAGGGTAAAAGGTAATGTCAAAAAAGGTCAATTATCTGGCAAGTGACTTTAAGATGAAATATGTCTCTACTCTGAAAAGATACCTTTTTTTCCCTCCAACAGAAAAGAGGAGACACTGTGGAATTCTTTTTTTTTTTTTTTTTTTCCCCCCCTCTAGTGTTCCCCCAGCCCCTGCAACCTATTGCTGTGTCCAATCTGGCTATTTTTCAAGCACAAGTTAATTTAAAAGAACAGCCTTGTGTGTTCCTCCTGAGACTGAGAAGTTCAGCTGAGGTTCTTCACATTAACAGCTATAGAAAATATTCCACAGGTAAAATTAATTGATAACTCTGAAACCAGTATCAGATGATGACCCCAGATACTTTCGTAGCTGTATGTAGACATCATTGTGCGGGTTCCTTATGCAAAATTCTTGCACTTGTGGTTCACAAAGAAATGCAAATGCAGATATTCGGGTTCTGTGTTGAAACTTGTAGAACGGGTAGTATGTTTTAAACACTTAGAGGAGGGGATAAAACATAAAGGGAGGGTGTCCGAGTAACTTTTTTCACCAGAGTTAATGCTGGTTTCTTGGGGTTGTTTTGGTTTTGTTTTTTGGGTTTGGGGTTTTTTTTGTGGTTAATAGAACACTTTTCTAATTTGCATGGCTTCCAGATTACTCTAGTACTCACAGAAATAACTTTATCAATGTGGTAGGTAGAGAAAGGTAGAGAGAAAGCATTTCTCCTCACCTTATGTGTTTTGTTTTAAGGCTGTTCTTGTCTCCAAATAGACAACATCTGCAGACCCTTAAAAGCTGGAGCAGGAGACATACTCCTCTCTCCTTTCTCAAGTGAATATGTTTTGTCTCCTGAAAAATTATTTTTTCAGCCTTTAGCTTCTCAAGAAACTCAAGTTGCTGTTCATATGTAAACCAGTGTCAGTCCATAAATTCCACATCAATCATTTAATTTCCTGCAACCCTTGCTTGCAAGAGACATGAGAAGCAGCACAACTTTGCATGGGAAGCTTGTTTTTTCTGATGTTTTGCAAAAAAGTCCACTTCAACTGTCATAAGAATTAACTTTCTTATAAAATCTTTATTATGGTTTAGCTCCAATTTCAGTACTGTTCTTGGATTTGCAGTGTATACCGACTCATCAGCCAGAGTGTCTTTCTCTGGAACACGTTTTTTCAATTTCAGAGCAGAAACTGCAATAACCTCATTTTTTTTCTGCAGGTCTGTCTTCATCTTTTGTTAACAGATTTTGTTGCACAGCTATATTCTAGACTGCACATTCAGTGATGTCAAAAGACCTTTGCTTAAGACGTCATTACAAGCAAAAAATGATTAGATGTATCTGAGTCCAAATACTTCTCAGTTCATGCATCCTCAATCCATCAATACTGTGTTTTAAACAGCTCATTTGGAAGTGAGCTCAGTGTGCTGACTTTATCAGAAGTATTACGTGCATATTTATACTGAGGCACATACAGTCCTTATCCGCAGCAAAAAATGATCTTGCACAGCCAACACCATCTTATATGTTACAGGAGCACTGTCTAGAGCAGCTGGATTTCTGTGTTGGAAATCTGAATGTGTGTTGTTCATGCATAGATATTTTCTGAAGGAGAATACCAGGTTTGCTGTACACAGATACTGCTGAATGCTTCAGACTTGCAGTATGTGAGCAGAGTCCAGAGGGCATAGGCCATGGGTGGGCTCACCTGTGTGTGTGAGGTCCATTTGCATTACTGGTGTAGACTGAACCTCCCTTGTGCTGTGCACATAATCAAAACCATTTATCTAGGACTACTGAGGAAGCCTAGCTGGAGCTTCTGCTTTGCTCTCCTGTTAGACATTTGGATATTCGGGGTATATATACTGTATTGGGTGTTGCTAACACTGGGCTAATGCCCATTATTAAGTCTCCAGCTTTAATCTAAGTGGATCAGTTATATATGAATATTCTTTTAAGTGACTCAAAATCCATGTGTTCATTGGATCGTGAATTACCTTAAAGCATATTGTTTGTTGAGGATGTGGGAGTGTCAGCTTTGGTTACTATCAGCTCTCACTGGCCCCTGATGAATGACCAGGTTCATCATATTACATGCTAGCAGGAGTCATCCTTACACCCGTGGGAGTTTCTTGTTTAGCAGCATGGCGCTGCCATAACTTCAGAAGTCTCTACAAATTTGGTTTGTTTGTAACTAAACTGTCTTTGAGTTCTCTACTTGAGGGCAGGTTCTTGCAAATTTATGGCAACCTAGCTGCCTCTTAGGATGCATGTTAGGACTTGAAGAAACCTTATTACATGGACTGTGTGGCACCTGAACTGATCTCTCTTGTAAAACCGTAGCTGAAAATGTTGTTACAGTGTACAGCTGAGGGAAAGAAACTCTTGTAAATATTTGCCACAAGGAACAGTAGATAACTGCTGTGGCCTTCAACGTGCCTTTCAAATGAGCACATAGTCATATAGAAATAATGTTATTTCCATGTGATAACAGAATGTATGTGAGGATATCTGTCAGAGCTTTTGTCTGTATTTATCCCCAAAAAGCATCCTCCCTGCTGCCCTACCCCACCCCTGATGGGTATTTTTGTGGTGATTTTTTTAAATCTCCAAATGTAATGCCTAAGTGATGTGATTTTGTTTACCCGTGCATGTATTTACCTAGTTTTTTGGTCTTCCAATGTCTCTTAAGTTTCTGTAAAACCACTGAAGAGAAGAATCTGCAAACTCAAGTGGGTACTTAATTCTGTCCATAGTTTGCCTCAGATAACAGTGCTTTGAGAAACTAAATTTTGACCTGGGAGAGGGGAAGATATTCTTATCCAGTGTTGCACTCGGGTAAGGCCCTTTGCATAGCAAATATGGTTTAGTTTAAATTACTGTTAGGCTTTGTGCACCTGTAGAAACTTGTAGTATGTGTTTATGTTACAATGCTTCCGTCTTCTGAGACTGAAAAAAACAAGGCAAGAAACAAGTTTATTGTCAGTTGGATGTTTGTTTGTTTTGGATTTTTTTTTTTTTTTCTCTGAATTGTGATTCATTTCTGGGATATTTGTGCTAACTGTTTGCAACCAACTTGACTGCAGTTGATCATGAGGAAATAATCCGGTAAAAATGTGGACTTTGAAAAGGAAGACAAAAGTTCCCCACAAGAAAATACTGCTTTTGGTGACACTGACCCTACTGATAGCCAAACAGTGTTTGCTTGGCTGATGGTAAATGGAAGTTTCTTGGTTTTGAAATCCCAGAATGAAACTGGAGAGGAAAAAAAAACCTCTCCTTTTTATCAATATTCTTAGTTTAAAGAGTCAGTGTTTAAAAAATCGTAGTACAACATGTAGTTTATATTTTTCATTCACTTTAGACAGATTTAGGATATGCCAAAGGACCTCTAGAAATCTTGTCTCAATTGGAGTGAAAACCTTTGTCTCTCTGGAGCCTGTGGACACTGGTATTAGAGCAATGCTGTGTACTGGGTGGATTCATGTTCAAGATTAGATAAGGCTTTTAATTTCCAAGATCGTATTTTGAAGTGGTCCCAACACAAGGAATTATCTCATTATAGGTGGTTTACTGGGTTTTATATGGCAAACACTTGAAATTTCCTGTCATTGCAGATTAACGTGCTGCTGTCTACCACACTTGTGGCTGTGTGCTGACTGCAGCTGGGTAGTAGAGCCAAATCTTGTATATGAATGAGCTTGAGAGATGCATGAGGCAGTCCTTTGACCTGATGTTATAGTAATGGGCAGGCTGGTGGAGGATGAAACTCAGATGCCTTTCTTCACTGGAGTTTGACAGAGTGAGAAAATACATTTTAAGGCTGACAAGGAAATAAGGATGCTGATATATCAAAAATTAAGGCTTTGAAATTTTTGCTTGTAGTCTCACACTAATGCAAAACATACAACAGATAAGGAGCACACAGGAGAGAGAATTTTGCAGAACTGACACTTAAGCCTGAGTCTTCGGTCTTTGTGTTTCACTACCAAGTTACTGTATACTGAGTTGCTCAACAGAAATCAGAAAGAAAGACCATTCAGGATTTGAAGTCTGCATGCAAAATATTGAACCAGCTACAAAATACAGAATCCTTCAACGTAAAGCTTTTTTTTTTTTTTGGCAGTTTACAGTAATACTTTTTTCCCTTTCAGGCTTTTCACAAATATTGGTGAATACTCTGAAATCTAGTCTCCAGTATGATGGAGAAGGTTGCACTGAGAAGGAGGGAAGTTGCAGTCCATCAGTGCAGCTTTTTGTTTAGTAAGATTCCAGCAAAATTTCCAGCATAATATTTTGAAATAATAGGGATTATGATCCAGAGCTGGCCAAGAATCAGAGAGAAGTGTCTTGCATAACAAGAGTCTTTTTTTTGTTGTTGTTGTTTTCCACATTTTTTTTTGTCATGTACCAAAAAAAAAGTAATGATCCCTTTTCTGTTCTGAAGCATGCTTCAATGGAAATGTCAGGAATGGTGTCTGCTCTTTAATGATCTTGCTTGTATAAAACAACTTTAAAATCCATTATAAAGACAATAGTAAACTTTGATAAACGAAAACGGTGTATTTTCCCCTACAGAAACTTTGTGTGAAGAAAAGGGTATCCCCCGAGCACTTTCTGTGCAGAGACTTACCTCAGTTCTTCTAGAAGGGATAGATTCATTATATTCGCTTAGATCAAAAGTCATCTCATCTAAGGCAGAGTTCACGTATCCTTGGTGCTTCACAGCTGGGGATGTTGAAGTTTCTGGTCTCTCTATACCGGGGCAGAATGACCTGCAGTACTCCTTGTCTGGGATTCATGTTCTCTGCAGAACCCCATGAAGTAGTTTCATAGCACAGACTTCAACTCAAAGTTAATACATCCTGTGACAGATACTATCTTGCCTGGGGATTTACCACAAAACTTTTGAAGGTGGCACTAACTGTGCTCAAGTTAGTTAGCTTCTGCTTGAAGGTTTTTATTCAGAAAAGAGGGTGTTGTAAAAATCTATGTACCCATGAGTTTCAGCATCTGCATTACAGTCATTTTGCAGTATTTAGAAAAGCAACATCACACGGAGCTCCTTAACATGTTGATTGAAGACCTGAAGAAAATCTTAGTAATTTGAATTTACAAGGAGTGCCACTGTGTCCAGTCTTATAAGTTTACTTGAAATGCTTATGTATTTATGCCAAAAAAAAGTTCAGAGATCATCAGATCTATATATTTTCCTAAGACTGACCTACTTAACATGTTGTGACTAGCTCAAGATTTTTAGTATAAAGACCAAATCCACTAAAAAAAACCACAGGAGAGAAGGAGGAATCAAGATTCCTGTTTAGAACAACAGCAAAGAATGGGATTTGGACCTCAGCCTCATTTTGTACTGGATGTGTGCTACTTGTTGCATGATGTACTTTGTTTCAAGCAAGGAACATCCCCTCCTTCTTCTCCCTCAAGAATAGAGACAGATCTTTTTTATTTGTGTTCTCCTTCCTTAGGGTTTGATCTGAAACCCAATTCTTGAGACACTGAAGATGTAACATACTGAAATCAAAGCAAAGATACCATTTAATTTCACTTTAATCTGAGTGAAACTGAACTTTTCAGATTTGTTATTTGTATTACACTTTCTTTGTTTCTCTAGCTTGCTTTTTTTTTTTTAATCTTGAGGAGTATGAATTAATTGTGCCTGCTGGAAGTATCCAACAGAACAATATCGGTTTTCACTTAGAGAACATCAGTGGAACCAAACAGTAAGTTGTTGCAGCACAAATATGCTGCCAAGTGTTTTATTACAGTCCATCAGATTCATTTTGATTCAGATGAATGGATGATGTAGGCAGGAGACTGGTAATTAGAACAGTGTTAAATGTTTGCATTGAATCTGAATTGAATAAGATGCTGCTTTAAATATACTTTATGCAATCTTGAGTCAATGTTGTTTTGAGCAACAGTGAGGTAGGCAGATCCTTGCCAGATGTCTTTGTCAGCCTTCCTCTTTTGCATCCCATGAGCCCTGAGGAAAGGGGAACAGAACAGAAACCCAGCTTTCTGGCACTTCTCAGTGTGAAGAGAAGGCATGAAGTCTACTTAGTGGCCCTCTGAAAGGTGGGAAAAACAGCCAGCTGATGCTCCTGCAAGGCAAAGCACAGCACAGATGAAACAGAAGCAAAAAAGGTCATCAACTCACTCACCTCTTGGAAGGGGCATGGAGATAATTAGTGACTGCATGGGGGAGGATTTTTAGATAAATTAAGGAAAGATGAAAAGGTTCATTTACTGACAGAGCACAAATGACAACTCTCACTACAGATCCATCTGAAATCATATAGGGATCTCTGTGTGGGTGTGCAGCAAGAATGAATAGTCATTCAGGTTTTGTGTATTGCAGGGTGATTAGTGAAGTGACCAGCACCTCATTCATGTTACTTAAATAGAGGGCAAAAAACCTCCAGTACCTCATGAGTTGAGCTCCAGGGTTGGTTTGTGAACATAATTGTGAGGGAAGCCCTGTGGTGTTAACAACACTCAGGTGGTAAATGTGAACATAGTGTTTTCATCCCAGAGCTGAAGTCAGTTGGCAAGCCACAGCAGGCAGAGATAGATTGACCTTTTCTTCCTTGGCTATGTGTGCATGGTGCACACTATGTGCATACCTACAGTGTAAAACATGGAGAGACAAGCAAATAAATATCATGGCCTTAAGCCTAAAAGCAGGCTAAATCAGTAAATATCCCTTGAATGGCAATTTTTTTGAGTCCTGTGCTGCTGTTAGTCTATATAAGAGAAGGATTGGAAACAGGTGTTTTTTTTTTTTTTTTTTTTTAGAACAGATATGCTCTCTTGTCAGTTCACAAAACAAATATTTGCTCTAACTATTTTCTTTCCCTACTTGAGTGCTGGAACAGTTTTCCCTGAAAGGCTGTGGAATCACCATTGCTGAGGATCTTCAGAACTTGACTGGACAAGGCTCTGAGCAGCCTGATGTAACGGTGAGGTTTGCCTGCCTTGGAACAGGAGGCTGAGCTAGAAAACCTCCAGAGATCCATCTGAGCCTCAGTTATTCTATGATTTTAAACTATGATGGAATCTGAATTAATGATGGCATGATGCCTGTGTAGGTTTTTTTTCTCTAAGGTTTATTTGAATGCTTAGAGACAGACCTATATTTAGGTATTTCAGTGAATCTAACCCTTCTATTCAGCATGGTAGTTTGGTGAAGTTAGAGCATTAGTAGTACCCAGCAATATCACATTTAGTTATTTTGGATCAGTGTTTTTTCCAAACTCAGTACCTGGAAGGACTGTTGATTGTTGGCTTATTCATGCCAGTTAGCTCCAGCCACAAGATACATTTTCATGGTCAAAACTGAACTTCTTATGAAGTAGAATACACTCAAACTTTTCTCTGGGGTTTATGTCCCTTCCAACACAAACCATTAACATCAGTGAGACTGTGTCACCAGCTCTGTGACCTTCCACCAGCTACCAACTGTATGGGAGGTGCTGTGGCATTCTCTGATGCCTGACAGAAGTCCAGCCTCTTGTGCAATGATAGCATGAACACTTTGGAAAAAATGAGTCTGTTGTCCAGGATGGCCGTCTTTTGTGAGTTCAAGGAAAAAGGGAGGTGCGAACTCTAACCCCAGACTGGTGTTCTCAGAGCAGACCCATGTCCTTGTGTCTGTGAGATACTGCAACTGATCACACCCAGCTTGGCTCTGCTTTCTGCCTTGTGTTATACATGTGGCCTTATTCCCAATTTGGCTGGGTCCACAAGTAGGAACTGTTTTCTAGGTAGGTAGCTGATGTCCTTCATTGAGCACAGGCAGTTTCTAGGATGTCCCTTGATTTAAAATGCAGACACTGTTGAGAAAAGGAGGGTTTAGTTCATAATAATCTAAACCATGATATAAATATTTATAATGTGCAGGACTACTTGTTTATCTCTTGAAGTCCTGAAGAGACTAGTATGTAGCTTCAGTTGCACGTAGTGCTTGACCAACGCTGTGTACCACTGTAACATCAGACCATCTCAGAACTGAATTTTCTTTTCACAAATTCTACTTTCACTCTTTGATACTCTGTATTATGTAAATTCAGCGGCAGACTTCGCGAAATACAAGTTGTACTGCAGACTTAAGCCTGGCGCCATATGCTGGGAATGTATAACTTGCTTTAAAGAATTCCCTTGACTTTCAAAAGAGCTTTTGAGTATTCAATATATTGATAAGTCCGTGGCTGGTTTTGACTCTTTGACAGTTGCATTGTGGTTTTGTGGCCAACAACTGTCATGCTTTGAAACATTTTCCCTGTTCTGTAATTGATCTGGGCAGTTGATGGCCAGTAAAGATTCCTGAAAGTAATTGAGTATCCCAGTGTTCCTATCCGACTGTACTTCGGCTAAAAATGACACTGTTTATCATTTACCGTCTGAAAACTCTTGAAAACTCTTCCCTGAAGAGCAATAAGTCCTTGTAAAGTTTTCTGGGAAGGGGGAGGAGGAGGAGGAGGGGAGAAAAGGAACTGAAAATCCATTTGACAAGAACATTTGAGAATGATTATAGATTTTTGTATAATGATCTTGTAACTCATTATGATGATTTCCCATTCAAATGGATTTATTGTGTCACCTATCTCCTAATTTCCTTTTACCTTTCTTATTTTAATAGTCTTGGCAGTAGATAGCTTCACAATCTGAACTATATCTAAAGCTTTGTATCTAATATTTATTTGTAATATCTCAATGGGGACCAGAAACAAGACCATCCACTTAAAATGAATGTGATAATGCCCCATCTCCCTTGTGTTTTTCCTTGCTCATGTGGTCTGCACATGGGACATCTTGGCAATGAACCTGGTTACAAACACTGGAGATTTCTAAATTAAAAAGCTTTTTCATATCCTATCTTCCAGTATTTGAATTTTTGCCCGCTCCTTAAATGTTACATGTTGCCTGTGTGCATTAGTGTACCATTCCAGAAAGAAAAAGTTAGAGATGCAGGGAAAACCAAAACATTTGTTAATAGTCTATGTCTATTGGTGGAATGTTGACATCCACTAAAAAATGGTTAAGTTAGAAATTTTTTTTTTTAAATGTGGGATACTCTTTAAGTTATTGAGTGTCTTGTGGTCATAATGCATATTGTAATATCATGTATACTTAATTATTCTAATGACCATAATGTTCTTAGGATTCCACTGTGCTTGAATGCAGCAGTGGTTTTCATGCATTGAAGTGTGTGCTCATGTATCTGCACGTGTGCAGTGGGTTCTCAAGGATATAGGAGCAACGGGTAGAAATGAACAGAGAACATAGGAGGACCTGTAAGATCCCAAAGATCTAGTGTATCTATATGAAAATTATGGTGAGGGAGCTGCAGTCAAAATGCAATTCCAGTGAAAGAAGGCAGTAGTTTCTTCTCTAAATTAGGCATGTACGTGAGAAAAAGGGTCAAGAGGGTTTTGTTTGCTTTCTAACAACTGGTGCATGTAATGTTTCCCAGAATGCCATGAACCTTTATATACAAATATGGGCATAGGTCAGCATACGCTTTATTCTTTGAGTCCTATTTTAAGCTCACTGCTAACGCTAAAATGTACACAGAAGAGCTGACAGGAATTTCTAGCACCCTGAAGACAACCAACCAAAATAACTATTCTGATTCTCCTGTGGACAGGGGATGCATTTCTGTTTTGGTACAGTGCCTTGAACAGAATACCCTATTTTGAGCAAAGGTTGTACTTGAAACAGATATTAATATCGTAAGGGTGCATATCCAAAACAAAAATGCATAAACGGCTACTGTAAGATAGTATATGTAACTAGTCAAGATGTAGTGTTTAATTTCTGCAGGATCTATGAGAAACAGCTAAATTCAGTATCATCTGTTTCAGTACATGTGTGCGAAGTCAGGTCTTGTGCACAAACACTTTGTGTGTGTGTGTGTGTGTGTGATTATTAGCATTCCTCTGTTGGTGTACTAATTCACTGCGCAGGGGATTTGAGACACGTTATAAGTGGATTTGAAGCAACACAGACTTCTTTGAAAACAAAAAGAAATAAAAAATTAAGACTGTAAAAGCCTAAACTGAAAAATAGAAACTTTGCCCTGCATATGTTTGTATTGGTACTAATGAAGCATTTAAACGTGTCATATTACATTGCCCTGATGACACAACTTTTTCCCATAAGATCTACAAATGCAGATGCGATCCTTCTTTGCCAAAAGCTCCCTTTCTTGCCAAGTACATTGGGCCATTCCCAACATACTGGATAAATCCAGCCATAGGTAAATACAATATTTTCTAACTAACTAAAGATCAAAGTTGATATACTTTTCACATGTCAGTGTAAACTTACTGCATTTTCTCAATGAGACAGATAGTTTTGAATGATGACTTTTGTATTTTATTTCATGAAAACTTCAAAAGATCTCTGTTTTAACAGACAGATCCTCACATATTCATCACTTTTGTCAAGGTGTTGCACACTTAATGCTACTTTGCTATGAAGTTTGGTATTTAATTACACTTAATGCTGCCAAACAGCCAGAGGTGGCGACATTTTAAACATAGAATTGACAAATTAGGCAAATCACTATTATTACCATCATCCTCAACACCAAAAATGAGTGTGGTCTAATGCACTGTACACAAGATAATCTTTTCATATAGTAATTGCAATGACTTTACCTAGAAGTCTGTCTTTCAAGAAAGCAGAATTCCAGACAACCTGGAAAGCGGACGTTACGCTTCAAGGTAGAGATCTTGAAAGAGTTAGGTATTTTATACACTGAAATCACAGCCAGAGGAAGGGGGAGCTTATTTGCTTTTGGTTTTCTGGAAAGCTTGCTATTGTAAAATACGCAGTATTGCTCAGTATTTGGTATTGCAGAACCTCTCTAGAGCTGGTGCTTGGAAGGTATGAAACAAAGCCTTGGTTGCAATCTGCCCTTTTCCCCCTTTTCAACTTCATGCTGTGATTGATCAAATAGAGCTCTCCAGAGTTAATCTCAAATTTGGAAAGAGGAATGCATGTGTTTTGACATCAGCGTAGAAACTTGAATGGTAGTAGGAAGCAACTGCTGATTTGTATGGCACTGAAAATTAAATTTTATGCAAGAGTGAGGTGATATATATTTGAAGACAGAGATCTTAAAGCATCCTGAAAAGGTGTATGTCCATGTTACGGACTGAGAAATTTGGTTTCAGAGGTGAAATACCCTTGTCAAAGTCCATCCATAGGATTGGCAATGAAATCAGTAATGCTACTTCTGAGCCCCTGTCCTGTGTGTCAGTGATTAGCTGACATTGCCTCCTACATAATGTCCTTTTCTCCTCCCTTTGCATTCAATGTCTCAATAAGTTGTCTTCAAAAATCAGAGGAGCAGGAGTCTTCTTTAACCAATAATTTCTTCTACCCCACATTACAGTTGGTGAAACCTGAGCTCTACCAAAGACAATGGAAAAAAATCTCACTGAGTTTGAGGTGTCAGGATTTCGCGGAATTTGCAATTTTGTCAAATTTGCAATGTTTGTCCAACGCCACAGTGTTGTATCAGGTAGTACTGAGACAGACACAAGCTTAGTTCTGCCTATGGACAACGATGGAGGAAAATAAAAGCCACCCAAACATGTTAGAGTGGCATTGAGCATTAGTTAATAAACTGTCTCTCACAAGGACTTTTTTAAACTTAGGGTTGTTACTGGGCTAAAATGATCCTATGGCTGCTTGGGAGTTGGGCTGTGGGCAAAGTGACCTCTTCTGTGTAAATACAGCCCCCCCTTTAACAGAATCTGCCCCGTGGAAGGAATGTTGGCTTGCGCATGAAGAGAGATACAGGTGACTGCATGTTTTGAACTTGTTAATGAAATTTGCTTGTGGGGAGCTTGATCAAAACAGTGAGTTGAGAGGAATATCTGATCTGAATTTTGCTGCTGTGAAACCATAATATCAATAGTTACTGTACTTGTGTACCTTTGTGTTGTTATTTTTAGACCCCTAAAAATAGTAACAAGTTTCCATTACAGCTTTTAAGTTTGTTTGCCATAAATATAGGTAACTCATTTCAACACTTTGCAAAGACACAAGAATATATGAATACAAAACCGCATTTCTAAAATTTTACGTAAAATTACGCATGAAGGAGTTTTCAGAACTGCGAATGGAAAAGTCGTCTTGTCCTGAAAGTGAATCCAATTAAATTCTGTGCTGAGGCCAAGAAAACTGATTGACATGTAGATTAAAGCCAAAACCAAGTCTTCTCCGAACATTTACTGACAGCCGTGAACTTTGACAGTTTCAGGCGATGAATTTTCCAAGTTGTGTTGGAGGGCTTTCTATAAGTTGCGACAAATGAAAAAGGAAAAAATCGTAGCAGATGAAGAAGGGGAGACTCATGGACTCATGTTGAGTCTCTTTCCTGACACTGTAATTTCCAAAGCAAAAACAACAACAAAAAAAAAGCATCAAAAAATCCCATTCCTCATCATAAATCAATAAAAAACCATGTTTCCATAACATTTTTATTATTCTGATAACAACAGCTTGACATTTTTGTATTGGCTCAGTTAAGTTTTTCCTATCTATTGCCTGCCAGAAGAAAAAAAGTTTCTTAATTTTCAGCCATCTACTGGAAAGTGTTTCTTTCTGATTGTTAATGAGTGTGCACACAGGATCATTTCATGTTGTAAATTCTGAATTTTGCTAGAGAAGGCAGGATAATGGTGCAGATCACGTACAGAAATGGTAGGTTATAACAGTAATAATAATAAAAGGTTATTCTCCCCCTCTTTAAGGTGAAGTTATTGATTATGAAAGGTACCAGAGTGACAACCATGGTGCATGAGACTTTTTAAAAGGTATCTACTGGATTCAGCACAGGTAACAATCCATGCAAATTCTCACAAAAAAAGCCAGCTGCTGACCTGCTGGAGAGGGCAAATATCTTCAGTGGGTCTCTTTGTGACTCCCCAATAGTGCTCTATCCTTTGCATCTTGGACAAATCCAACCATGGTATTTTAGATCATGTGCTAATTGTGATTATTTACATGTAATGTCCTGGCAAGTTTATTTTGATGACTTAAATATATTTTCCTTAGGGCTGGAATATGACCTTCAGCCTAATGCGTCTGACTATACAGGTTTATCTTTAATCTCACATGCCTGCTATTTTTACATACTCCGAATACTTCTGTAAGGAAACAAAAAAATTGGATGTATTTCATAGTGATTGCCATCTGTTTAAATCAGGTTTTGTTTAAATCTGATTAATTCTAGGTTTATTTCTTTTATATGTGCAACCTAGAGTTGGGGCCACTCTCTCTCCTGTTCAATAACACTGTAACCCACCAAATAATAATAAAAAAAAGTTTATTTTAATCCAAACCATTTTCATTGCGTGGTGGCATGAATGTTTGTACTAGTACAAGAGAAGGATGGGACTGCTTTTTCCACTCCTGATGTTGGGTTAAATTGATCAAATGATTGCCCAAGGCATTGGCGAGTCCACACAAAAGAAAAACATTAAAATGTTGAGCTGTGGAGAAAAGAGCTCAGGGGAAGCAGGGGTGGGTCAGAAATTTCCATACATTGAAGCCAATCCGTCATCAAACATAAGCCAGAAATAAAGTAAGCTTTGTTAGGCCTGGTTCTTCAAAACAACTTGCCAGAGATAAGGGGTCTTTTAGGTTGAGTTGAAGGGTCCATGGCAGTTCTTGCATTATCTAACTGGTTTGTTTACTCCAAATAACAGTGTTGGCTCGTTGTCGTGTATAACTTATACCTCAGATATGTCATGATGATGGTACTTTTATCCCAATGGTGACTTCAGTATGTTTTCTAAAATAAACCAAGGAAACTCTGTTGTTGTGGTTGTGTGGTTTTTTGTTTGTTTTTTAGCATTGTAAAAATTTAATCAACTGAAAAGCCCATTTTTGATGACTTGGATTTGAAAATCAGTTAATTCAAAACACGAAAGCAAAATCTGGGAGTTCGCATAACAGTCTGGGATTATCCTGTCTCTAATGGACAAAGGAAGGTGGTCATGGTTTTGCAGATTGTTTTCAGGGGAGTGGTAGGCCTGCAAGGCTCAGACTTGAGCCAGAGGTGATTGGGGTCAAAGTTCTTTCTTGCAAACTGTGAGAGTTTTGGGAAGGGAGCCTGGAAAATTAATAACCAGAATATGGCCCTTATCTCAAATCTGTGAGCCTTGCAATATCTCCTTCAGTAAATGGGAAAGAACAATATTATGCTAAGCTTTAGAGGCCGGACAAAAGCCATACACCATATGTGAGACATTAGTTGTGCGTGCCTGTGTAGTCACATGCAAACTATTTTGCGCACTGATTGTGCAAGGTACAATACTACATTTATCTTTATGCCACTTCAGCATGCCCAGGCACCAGCTCAGTGACTTTTGAGTGAATTCAGGTAAATCTCTCCATTTCCCAATATTCACTCTCACAATAGAGAGACCAGAAGAAAAGCTGGGCTTTTCCTAGTCTGGTGAAAATTGGGCCTTTTGTATAAAATGGCAGAGTGACAATGGCTGCAGTACTGGGGACATATTATTCTTCTGCCAGCTCTTCTACAGGGACAAGAAACTTTGGTAGAAGGTATAGATATCTTTAACTGACACATCAGTTTGCTTACCTTTTTCAGGAAGGTAACTGGATGCGAAGAGACATGTAGGGGTTTTTTGTATCTGTGTTACGCTTGCTTGAGTACAAGTTATAGCCCATATGCAGTAGGAGGTTGATTCTTTTGGCTGACTTATGCCTTTACAGCTATTTTTGATGCACTGCTGGGTATTTTTTGAGTCTGGTGAATCTGGATAAGGACAACTTTTTTTTTTGTTTTTGTTTTGACAAATCCGTTTCTTTGCATGAACTGTACTGCTTTTGCCATCTTGGTTCACCAAATGATTTGGTGCCAGCTTCAGGGTAGCATGTCTTGTCAGGTGGCATGCTTTTCCTTGTATGAGATGTGTGCTTGCGCCAGTGTAATGTCTACCTGTGCTAGTGTGGGCCATTTTCTACAAAAGGATAAGGAAAGGCAGAACAGAAGAAACCACTGTTTCTCTTTTACAGTTGGATTCAATGATCTGAAAGGTCTTTTCCAACCTAAATGATTCTATGATTCCATTCTTGAATAAAGCAGTAAGGTTTCCTTCAGTTACCACCTTTTCGCCTTTCCTTATTTCTTCTACTCTCTCCTTTGTGTATCCTGCTTTCATAAGGATTATTTTGCAGATGGAGAGAACCAAGTATAGATCCTGCACTGTTAACCTCAGCCCTGTAAACATCTGTCAGCTATTCCCTCCTCTACTTTCCTCTAGTAAAAAAACATTTTTTTTTAACATGTGGATGCCTTTAATTTTCCTTCTTTGTACTGAAGACATACTTTCAAGAGTTTTCTGCAATTCTGAGGTTTAGAAACTCTTTAAAAATCAAAGGTGATATTCTCAAGTAAGCATGTGCCTTCAAAAAGAGAACAGGAGAAATCTCTCCACTCCTGCAGCTCCGCACGTCCCTTTAATGCTGTTAAGCTCATGATAAACAGTGATATTAAGTATAGTTTGAAATCACACTGTAATTTGGTGCCATAGACTTGAAATTAGGATTTGGGAGATCTTCCCTTTCTCTGCTCTTTTACCCTTTCTGACTGTAAGTGGTATTTGAGTATTTTTGAAAAATGTAGATCACATGCTGCGATTAGATGCTGATCTCTTCTCTGTGGGCCTCTTCAAGTGCTTTCACAAAGTGATTTCACACAAACCAGTAAGTAGTTGACAGGGATAACCTAAGAGTGCCTTTAGAGAAATATATCCACATAAAAGCCTTGCTAACCTTATGCGCTATCCTGTCAGTATTTCCATTACAATTTATTTGCTGCTAGAGGCTCAGGCCTAAGGAAGCAATACTGTAGTCTTGCCTGTTTTAATTATCAGTTGGTAAATGAATACAGAATTTTAATATATGGCAACATTTTTTTAGAACTTAAGTTAGCAAAAATTATTATTTTATTTTATTTTTTCAGATTCCTGGAATTGGCAAGGAGACAGATTTTTCTCCATCCCTGCATTGAAACAAGGGATTTTTTTTTTTTTTTTTTTTTAAACAGTTCTGCTGTAGAAATATATAATTACGTGTGGGTAGACTTGGCATGGATCTCTTCCCCTTTAGGGATTTGAAGAAAACAAGCCTTTTCAAATACCCTTAATAACATACAGGTAAATAATGAGTTCAGACCAAATAACTGCTAAATATGAGAAAAACAGCATATTTCTACTCCTACTGCTAGCCAGAAAAAGATCAGTGATTACCCATATCCTGCCAGTGATATTTTACACAGGCCTCTTTACTGTTTTCAAGTGGGAGATCAGTGCCTAGGCTGATGGCAGGATGTGGACCTTATAAAGTATTTCCTGCTGAAAAGAGCACTTTGGATTATTGGATAGGCTAAAATGTCATTTAATGAGCTGGATTATGAAAGATGGACTCCTACACACTCAGGAGTAAGTGCAAACTGACATAAGAGGTCCTGATCTTGAAAAAGTCCCTTATCAGGCATATCCCCGGGTCAGTAAGAAATCTCACTAAATATACAGACAGAGTTTGTGGCAACAGGGACTTGGCTGAAAAGGACAGTACCTCAGTACCCAGGCCTGTGAATGGGGTTTAACTGTTTACATAGTGGTGACTCTTAACGTGGGACTGTGCAGTACATTATCAGAGCGGCCAGCATTTCTCCATAGTGAATGTAAAGTAGAACAGAATGGGCTTACGTGGAGATTGTTCCTCTTTTGAAATTAGAACCTGGGACATCAGACCTCTAGAGGGGATGGCAACCACTGACCCCATTTGTTTATTTTTCTGTGGGGATCCCAGCTAGGTTTCAAAGTGTTTGCATGTGTGTGATGCAGAAAGATGCTAATAGCTCTAAGTGTGAAGGAGGGACTTGTGGGAAATGGGGAGGCAAAGGCTGACCTGCAGTCTGTGCTGAGTGAAAGGAGGGCAGTAGAATACGTGAGCAGCTGCCATCTAGAGAAAACAGGTGGGAAGTTTGGGCACAGATATTGCTACATGATTCTTCTGGAGCAAATAAGCAAGATTATGCAAAACATTATTTGCATCTTAACATCAGTTTCTTAAGTTAATCGTAACAAACCTGTACAGTCCTGAGTAATCCCATTGGAAAAAATGCCAGAATTATGCATGGGGTGCACTGTTAGCCCAGTTGTGCAAGAAAGCATGAAGGGGTTTAAGTTACTTCTCCCTCTGCGCTGGGGATAGAACCTAAAAAAGGAGAGGTTTCTGTGAGTGCTGGTCCTCAGTTCTCACTGCAAAGGCTGTGTCTGTCCAACCAAGCAAGGGTGTTTTTTTTGTTTTAACTTCAACTGACAGCTGGTAGATGCATATCGTCAGCCAACAGGCCTCATCGTCTTTGGCATATATTTTAGCTGTGTCCTCTAACCTGTAAACTTCTCTCTAATGTTTTTTAAATTGAGCTGTAGCCAGTTTAACTTACTACTTTTCTCAGTCTGTCAGGTACCTGGCCCCATCGTCTCTGCTTGACCATATCGGGCAAGAGAGTGCAGCAGTCATCTGAGCCATGAGAGCTGGTCTTCCCGCCCACACCAAATACATACACTGGGTGTGGGGTGGTATGACATGGCAATACTAGAAGGGGTAAAATGGATTTAGAGGCACTACGGATTGGTTCATGTAGGATAACAAAAATTATGGCAGCTTAGGGCTGCCTTTAAGGGAACCTAGAGCAACCTACATTTGGGATTTTTGTTTGGTTGGCTGTTTTTTTTTCCCTTGGATTTCCTAAATGGAAATTGTGCACAAGTGTGCAGTATCTTTGTAGCTCTTAGCATACTGTATAGGTCTTACTATAACACTGCATGTACACAGAAGTGTGGGCAATACATCCGATGTGTCTAGGTTATGTCACATTTACTGTGTGTGTGTGTGGACCCAGAGGCTGTGCAGGTGCACTAGAGCTGCTCTGCATGTGCTGCTGAAAGGATGTGTTTTGCCTTATTGGACAATGTAGACAAAAGCTCTGAGTGCTTAATTTCTGCTTAGTTAAAATTCCTGGGTAGAAGTACAGACTATGTCTATGGAAGTCCACTAGAAAAACCTGCCTCTGAGATCACTTGGAGAGGTAAGAGCACAGACACTGCAAAGGTTGCTCCCAGAGAGCTGGAAGTATCCTCCTTGCATCTTCTGGTGTTCATTGTAGGTGGAAGATAACTCACAGCCAGGTGGGTCTGTTTGTTTGCCATAGTGCCTGTGTCATAAACAAACTGACTGGACTTGAGGAGTACTGAGATATCAGCCTGCTCTTTTAAATTGTCCTACCATCTCTGCTTCGGAGAAGAACAGCTATTAAGCTGCTATGCTTCCTTGTGCTTTAGTACATCTTTCTAATTAAAAGACAGTGAATGGTCCTGTAGTTCAGGAGGATCTTAGAAAGCAGGCAGCAGCCTCTGTCGTCTTTTGGCTGTATAGTAGCTCTCTGTTGGTGGGGAAAAAAAAAGCAATCTTTAATACTTATTTTAAACTGGAAAATATGCAAGTTAGTATGGTTTTCTCTCCATATCTTAATTTCATCTTTATAGCTTCCCAAATGGAACCATATGAATATTTTAAGAAGCAATATCAACTCTGCCCCACAAATTCCCAGTAATGATGCTTCAGTTCAGAAGATGGCACAAACTCTAGCTTTGCTGTTTTAAAACTTGTATGTTTACCAGGTTATAAGTCTTTCTTAATTTCTACTTTCTATTGTAGCAGTAATGATTGCAAAAGCCAGGTCTGGGTTTTCTTTTTTTTCTGCTAGGTGTTAAGATGCACTATACGCTGTCTCTGTCAAACTCCTGGGAGCACCATGAATTGTATTGACAGATCTTGCAACACTGCTACCTAATAAAGTACCTGGGAACAGTGGAGGGGAAAAAAAGGGAGGTGAATGAATTTACTGCTATATAAAGCCCATATAGTCACTGATCTCAGGCAATGTGTAACAAACCATCCTTTCCTAGACTATAAGTCTTTGAGGTCAGAAGGTTGAAAAGCATTCCAGAAATGGAGTCTGGCATCAAAGTTGTCCTTTTGTGTTTTGCTAACTGGAGTCAAAGAGCCTCAATTATCTCTCCTGTTTTATTTATTTATTTGCATATATCATCTATATCGCAAAACCGTTCTTCTTTCATCCCTGTAATAGCAGGCCTAAGTAGTTTGCTTGACCTTTAATGGAGGTTTGTGGGAGGGAAAGATGCCAGAGCTTCTGTCCCGCTGTTCATAGCTGCAGCTTTATCTCATCTTGTGGCTCAGAAGGCTGCTGAGCTTTCGTCAGAGAGTTAGAAGTGAGGCCCCGCAGGGGCATGCTATCTCTGGGCTAGTGAAGGGATGAAAAAAGGAAAAAAAAAAAATTATCTTAATGATGGGCTATTCTTCAGCTTCTCGGCTACCAGCATAATCTGCCTGGATTGGGAAAACATTTCCTGAACTTTTAACTAAAAAGAAACCTTTCCTCTCTCTGTTTCTCTGTCTCTCTCTAGTTTTTCTTCCCCTCTAAGTCATGAAAAATAGAAGTTAGAATAGCCTGGCATAGGATGCGCTATACTAAGAAACGATCTGTTTTTCAGTCATAGGGGGTATTCAGCAATGAAATAAATAAAAGATAAAGTGCCAGTGTCATCTAAGCAACAAGCTGTGTGTTGCTTTGACTGAAGGGCGAACCTACGGTACTGTTTAGGTGTGATAGTGTGTGCTTGTTTGTTCATTTTCCTGTGGCTAAAGCACAGAGTGTGCAGTAGGAACAACGTACCTCTCCTGTTAAGCCAAAAAGCACCAGTGTGCATGACTGTGATCTAACGCAGAGCTAGTACGTTCAGTTTTCTGGGATTTCAGCAGGAAGTCCAGAATGTGCAGCTTGCTTTGAAGGGTCAGTGAGCATTATCGTTATCCCTGTGTCATGATCGTAGAGTTATTACTCTGAAGTGTTTTAGAACACCAGAAAGTAAGTTTTAATGTGCCTACCATTGCCAGTTGTCTGTGGGTCAGCTTTGCCTAAGCACGCTCAAGCTGAGCAGTGCCTCACTCCAGCTCTAGGATGTCATTTGAATAACGACATCAGGGTGGTTTGGCCTTTTACTCTCTGTTCATAGACTTCTGTCTGGATTTTTGCATTTATGGGTCCACACACTTTGTTTCAAGTTCTAATTAATAGCTTCTATCTAGCTAGCTATCTGTTAATCTTGGGGGAATTCCCACTTCTCTCTGCTGTGGTACTAGTTCTTCCATGTACTAGTGCTGACCCAGAGGAATAAAGCATTCAGCAGTAACTACAATCCCACAGATTTGTTTTTTCCTTCATCAAAGCAAAGGTAGTAATATCAGTGTGCAAAGTGACACTTTCATGACCACCGATTATTAGTCAGATGTTAACAGCTTTTAGAGTGTCTTACACCACTTTACATAACATTGACTTGTTCAATGCTATGTGATTCAGGCATGGCTCAGATTGATGTATGTTGAAGGAGACATGGGCTCTTTGTTTCTGAAAACCAGTTTACAACACATGGGAAACACGAAGAACTGCTGGTTAGGTATGAAGAGTGTGGGTTCAATGTCTAGGGCAAAGTAACATAGCAATTCCAGGCAATTATGTTTGATATAAGGCAAAACTAATTCCCTGAGTAGAGATATTAACACATCCTACCATGTAGGCTGATTGGCCCTGCTGCTTGCTTGTGTGGCCTAATACTATGTGCTGAAAGTGAGAGGCCAAAACTTGACCATACTTGCTAACAAACATTGTGATAACTTCCACGTCTAACTGCAGTGTGCCTGTTAGCAAGATTAGCCAATACAGCTGATTGCAAATTTTGCATGTTTGGGGCCCATGTGAGGGGATTTGACTCGCATAATGTAAACAAGACTTCTATTAGATTAATGCTCTGTTCAGCATGGGTAAGATGGGAGAGATCTGGAGTACTTAATGAGAAAGGCCTCTTCCTGTGACCCCTATTTCCTTTCCTTTGAAAGGTCTGTGGGAGTATTTACGTAAAAGAGAACTTCCAGGATTAGGCCTAGATTCATTAGGAACATTATCCTCCCGAGTTATCAAATTAAGCTCCGTAAAGCAGCTCTCAGAATGACTTAGTACATCTTCTTTGGAGACAAAATGTCCTCTGATCCGGCAATTCATGTTTCATCACCGCAAACTGGTCAAGTATCAGTAACCTTTTATCATCTCGTGTGAATACAAAGAACTCTGCCTGAGATAAATTTGATAGTAGACCATAAAAACCCCACATAATTTGTGTATAGATGACATTTATACATTTCTGAAGTGTTTTGGCAAAAAACCCACAGCAAGGACAGACAGACTAGAGCATTGAGCAGGAAATGCATCATTAAAGTTAGAGAATAGGTTGTTCTCTTGCTGCTTGCATCAAGGGCAGAGGGGCATGTTTGGGACTAAACTGAGGGGCAGAGTCACAGCTCCCACTGAATAAGGACAGCCAAGTCTGGTTAGGGGAGCTGCTGTTTGTCCGTGTGTGTATTTTGAATGAACTCTGGATTTGTGGGGAAATTATTAAAGAAGTAAGGTTTGTGGATTCTGAGGAAATAAAACATTTGTCCCTTCCTTATCCTAACAGTGCTCAACACTCCTTCCCTGTACACATTACCTCTATTCTTACACCTACTTCACCATGGAAAAACAAGCAGCTAGTGGTGGCAAAAAGGCAGAACAGCCTTTGCGGGGGGATGGAGGGAAGAACTAGCAGAGACAGCACCAGAGCGTGTATGGTGATGTCTCTAGATCTGCTTGGCTCCACAGGAGTTGTTTGACTACCAATTGCTCGCTCTGCATGATTGTCAGTGTTCTTGTGAAAAACAAACACCGAGAAGTTGGCTTCTTACTACAAATGAAGAAATACTGCACTTCTTCCCTTCCATAAAGTTGCAGGTGCTTTAGGACAGTGATGTACTGTTGGCTGGCTGTGTGGAGAATGCACTCCTGCCTGTACGCCCATTAAACAGGCAAAGTTTCAGTTGCATGTTAGTTTTGGTATTAAATTGGGGTTAGATAGGGAAACTGAGGATTTTGTGTAGCTGCAGCTCCTAGACTCGGGAGCTTCTGAGGCACCTCTGCCCTGCAGGAATGCTGTCTATTACCAAGGTGCAGCATTCCTCACTCCCACTCAGTTGTAGGCAGGTTTTCCCCCTAATGTGGGAGCAGCTCTCTGTATCTCAAGATTTTGCCTATCACTTTGTTAGTCCAGCATACATCCCAGGACTCCAAGAGTGATGCCAGCAACAGAATATTTACCATGTAATTATCCTGGTCCCTCTTCCAGCTTCCTCCTCCTTCCTTCCTCTGCAGTACCCTGGCAGGAGGTCCTGGCTCATATGGGAAAATCCAAGCACTTTTTGTTGCCACTGTCTTTTCTTTCCGTGTTTGAATAGGCCCTGGCATAAAGGAAGGCCAGCACTGCCGCAACACAGCGCCAAAGCCATCAGTCCCAGTAGGCAGCAATAACAATTACTCCCTTAACCTCTGTCGAGGTTTAACCCCAGCCAGGAACTAAGCACCACACAAGCCGCTCGCTTACTCCCCTCCGGTGGGATGGGGGAATCGGAAGAGTAAAAGTGAGAAAACTTGTGGGTTGTGATAAGAACAGTTTAATAATTGAAATAAAGTAAAATAATAATGATAATAATAATGATAATAAAATATACAAAGCAAGTCATGCACAGTGCAATTGCTCACCACCCGCGAACTGACACCCAGAGAGTCCCCAGGTAACGGTCCCTGCCCCTGGGCCAGCTCCCCCGGTTTATATACTGAGCATGACATCATATGGTATGGAATAGCCCCTTGGCCAGGCTGGGTCAGCTGTCCTGGCTGTGCCCCCTCCCAGCTTCTTGTGCACTGGGCCGAGCATGAGAAGCTGAAAAGTCCTTGACCAGTGTAAACACTACTTAGCAACAACTAAAACATCAGTGTGTTATCAACATTATTGTTATCCTAAATCCAAAACACAGCACTAGACCAGCTATTAGGAAGAAAATTAACTCTATCCCAGCCAAAACCAGGACAACGTCTCACCTCCAAGCTGCTGCCCTACGGAGTATTTTCCTCTTCTGCTCCCTGCAGATACTTCACTTCTTCCACTTAAAAAAGCTGAAAAAATAGTTTGGTGGTATGTTTCCAGCATGAATAATCTCAGTGATTAGGACTTCCAAGCACCTTCCTGGTTCCCCACTAGGAAACAGAAAAGCACTTTAATAACAGCAAAAGGTAGTGGCTGATTTCTGTGTACCAGGATGTACAGCACAGCAAAAATTGTATTTTAATCTCTAATCACGAGGTGATCTTTGCTGGTAAAATACATTGCTTTATACTAACTGAATATAAGGCTTATTGGTATTAAAATCTCGTCAGCACATATGGCAGGAATCCTATTTTTGAGGTTTGCCAATAGAATCACTGAAGGGTGAAACCAAAATGTGCAGAATTCATTCCCCACTCTATTACTTATCTAAAGAATGTCCTTTAATGGATCAATGATACTCACTTTTCAATTTATACATCACGCACACTTACAGCACTATTAGGTTAAATTTTTCATAAAGCACTGTAATAGCAAAACATTTTTTTATAGATGTGTCTATGATATCTATATTTATTTCTTTGTGCATATCTATATTTAACCTAAGTTTTCTTATATTTAATGTAAGGTTTTTCTGTGTCATTGCTTTAAAGGTAAACTCAAGTATTTGAGTTTTACTTAGCACTAGACACAAAAACCTGATCAAGAATGATCTGCTTAAAGCGCACATTTCTCTGGAGATAAACTGATTTGGTTTGGGGCTTTAGCTACATGGGAAAGAATATGGGCTAAATCCTCTAGGCTCCAGTCCTGCAGGCATTTTTACACAAGTATAATTGCTTGCAGGGCAAAGCCCTTTGTTAGGCCTGAAAGCCATAAAAACATTCACTTCAGTAACTCTATAAACAACACTAGCCAAAGAGAAATTAAAAATCATCTATAAAATGATGACACTTATCTAAAGATCCAGAGCTAAATAAACAACTTGTTGGGTGACATCTCTCAGATTAATGATTGGTAATAAAAGGCAAAAAGATTTTAGAGGCTTACAGTCCCTGGATTCTTTCCACATAATTTTTCTTTTACACATGCTAAGTGGAGGCAGATTCACTGGTTTAATATTTGCTAGTGACATTGTGTTTAAATTAATCCTAACTGTCTACGTAACTTAGAGCAAAATGGCTGTTCTGTCAGACAAACATATCTTCAGATGACATCAAATCCTGATGGTCTCTAATGGAAATCTCAAGTAATGTTCTGGGTTTGCTTTCTCTCAGCACATCAGTTATAGCTAAGTGTTCCTGATTTGCAGGCAAATGTTATTACATGTTGGATTATTGGGCTTGGACTGACTGTTTACTTCCCTCAAATACTTGCCGTCACCTATTTTTTTATAGTGAGTGGCACATGCTGTAGCATGGGTAGTGTGGACTGTGAAATACAAAGGATGTCTTCCTTATTACTGCATTAAGTTTCTGGCTTACCATCTAATTTTATTGCCGAAAGATACGTTTCCAGGCTAATTCTAATTTAAATGTTTTTTATTTCTGTGAAGTAAAAGTCGAAGGAGGACTATTTTTCCTTGTTAAAAGTATTCGTTGTCCTTTTTAATTTTTGTTTTAGGGTTTAGGGTCACAATATTTTCAAGACATTATTTTACAAAAATATAAAATCAAACCTTGCATAAAGATACCAGTTCTGATCATGGCTTTGAGCGTTTAACTTCTGATGACTCTAGCATGGGTTTCTCCTGCCTATCTGATAATGTTTCTACCTAAAGGAAAGGCCACTCTCAAAAGCAGTGCTTTGAACAATACGCTGCTTCCGTATTTCTAGGGAAAAGTGGATAAGAACTTCTGGAAATGTTACCGGTTGTTGTATATATAGCAAGAAAGAGTTAATCAATGATATTGCATCTTATTTTATCATGTAGCATTTTACATCGCTGGGACCATGTACCTAATGATTGCAAATTGGCATCATTCCACTGACTATAGAGAGTTACAGCAGCTGACGTTTTGGCAGTATTTTCCAATTGTGCATTGTATTACAAGTGGCACATTACTTCAGTGCTGAAGTTTTATCATATCTGAGGAATCCCTTTGTACCTGAGGCAGACGTAACATTCTTCCTGATGTAGAAATAAACAAGACCCATGAAGTGCTTACCACAGATCACTGTAAATAGTCACTTCAGGTTTATTTTCTTCCCAAGTCTGCTGGTTGCTAGAAGATACGACCCATTATGAGTGCAAGAACAGACAGTGTGTCGCCATTGTACTGAGTACGTGATTAATAAAGAAACCTATTTTTAACAGCAAAACAATGTGCTATATTTAGAAGTAAGTAAGCAAGGGTATACAGATTTAGCATATTAAAATGCTGCAGATGATCTTGAGATGACCACAGAACTCATTTTTTGTTATTTTGAGCATAGTTATTCTGGCAATTTAGTTTCATGAGAAAGTCACCACAAGAAAAACAGTGTATGTCACCTAATTGCCCTTATTCCTTATGTTGCTAGCTAATTATAAACATGTAAGGGTGAACATAAGAGAAACCCAAATAAGATTGATTTAATTAATTTGAATGTGATTTTTAGATATCCTGCTTGATAGTTCCGCAGGATTTAATAACATTGATTTTGTGGTTTAGATATTCTTTCGTAATTCATTTATACTAAGATTGGCTTTTTTTTTTTTCTTTTTTTTTCTTTTTTTTTCCCCCCCCAAAGCTTTTGACCATGATCACGTCTTGGCCCAAAAAGAATGGATGGTGCTTTCTTTTGGGATACATTCTAGAAAAATTAATCACTTTTAGTCTGAATAAAAAATATCTGATAAAAAATGGCAGGCAATCAACTGGATAGTAATGTGTCCATTCTCTGTTTAATGTGTCTTGCGTGCTTTTAGGTGTTACCTCCATGAAAAATGAAAGCATTGCATGAGTAGCCATTCTTCATTCTCATCTCCTGGAACTCTGGGGTGATAAGTATTGCTAGATCAAAGCACAGTCATTTTGGTATTTTCTGTTAATATCCAGTCTGAATCCAGGATCCTGCAATGAATACAGCACAGATGCAACCATCGCAGTTGGTGAGCTTTGTCTGTATGGACTTCATTGCAAGATGGTAGGCCTGAAGCTCATCAGTGACTCCTAAGGAGCCTAGCCAAACCTTAATCCTGCAGACTGCTGAGCATGTGGAATCATGCAAGGAGGTTCACTGAAATGCAATACGACTTTGCGTGGGCATCAACAGAGCAATGCTGTCTCTGTCTGTTGACTGGCAGTATTGGGGGCCTTAATTTGTTAGTCTGCTAACATCTACTAATCATCTACTCTGTGTAGATGGCATTTCATACAAACTTTAATGTATAGTTTTGGTCATATATCGTTGTAAAGGAATAATCAAATAGCATGGTAAGCGTTTTTTGCAAATAATGTGCAGTTTCTTGGCATTTGCTTTCTTTGGCATTACAGACTTGAAAATCTAATATATTGAAGTAGAAACCATATGTATAAAAATTACTCACAGTGAACCTGTGTAAAACCTTCCCTTTGGAATAGTATGATTATAGTTGAGGAAAGGAAGAAAACCAATAAATGGAGCTTGGAGAAAAGGGTGAAAACATAATAAGGCCTTAAGAATTTGGGGGTTTTTGTTATTGTTGTTGCTGTTATATTGTAAATTCACGAAAGAGATTGTATAGCATTGAAATAGTGTACTGAAAAAGACTGAAAGTTTGCAAGACTTCACAAAAAGTTTAAAGAGACTTCATTCATCTTTAATATGACCTGAAAAGCTTTACAGATGTTTTTATTAGGGTTTTTTAATAGTCATTTTCTGAAATATTTTAAAGAACTATGAATCACAATGGATTTGGAACTCTGAAGTGTCTTTTTGAGTCAAATATAACAATTTTTTTTTACTTGATAATGGATATGCTTTTGACTTGATTATATAAAGTACAGCTAGGAGGAATTTCATAGCAATATGAATCTAATTTTCTTCTGTGCAATTCTCTGCATTTTTTAAACAAGAAAAACTATGCCTTTTATCACAAATGTTAATTAAAGTTTTGAGTAAAATGATTGAGCATTTTTATAAAGACAGTGGTGTATACAGCAGATAGGAAATGTACTAAGGAAGATATTGGTTATGCAAGTATCCTTTTTATACACATAAATATGTATGATGGTTCAAAGTTTTAGTTTTACTCTTTTTGTGTAGAACATAGTACATAAATCAAGTCTTTTGTCACATTTTTAATCATAGAATTTCCAAATGGAATTCAGTACTCCATTGTTCTTAGATTAGTGGCAAGTTTAAGACACCTAGCACTACACTTGCAGAATTGAATCTTTGGTGTGTTAATTTTTTGGTCAAACTAAACTCTGCCTTTTCTGTACTCATTATTGCATTCCAACACCTTTTTCCCTAACCTCACACTCCTGCCTGATAATTAGTTACATACAATGTCCTTTTAAATATACTGTTTGGCACTCTAGGCTGTAAAGTGATAGCACCCATCCACCAGAAGTAAAGGGTTTTTTTAACATTTTTCATTGCCAAACAGGAAATGCTATGAAGCCACAGCCATTTAAATGACTTTTTAGGACTTTTTCCACCTAGAATGCATCAGTAGAATAGTCTCTGTAGATGGGACTTGTGAAAAACAGAAATAATAAAAAAAATTCCAGGCTTAAGTCAGTGTTAGATGTTAGCGGTATTTACGTGACCTTAGTGAACATGCTTATTTTTTCTGTTTGTGCAAGAATGATGTTTCTAGGACACTGTACATGGTCTGCATTTTGAATATGACATTTGTGACTCACCCAGAGCTCAAATGGAAGAAATTTATTTATTTCATTTTCTATTTTAACTAGGTAAGATAAATTGGAAACAAGCTACAAACATAACTCAGGCAGAGAAATTATGATACAGAATTTGTGGACAGGAATACCAGTTCTGGTTATTTAAAATCAGGTATGACAAAAAAAAATTCAATAGTGACGTCAGTCCAGTTTTTGGATCCAAGTACAGTTAGCTAACAGCAAGACTCCCCATCAGTGGAAGAAGTAGTGACTTTTAAATCTGAGATGTAAATGGGTGTAGAATCAGACTGCACCCTTAATTCTTTGATCCCTCCTTGCTATAATGGGTGGTACACTGTTGAATCTGATGATGACCTTATCACTATTTATACAGTATATATAGAATGTAATTTTTTTTTTTTTTTTAGTGACCTTCCTTCATTCATGCTTATTTCCCTTTTATATTTGCCTTCCAAACCATTTGAGTCATTTGGAGTTACTGAATGTACTCAGTTGGAGCAGCATGTACTTGGATTTTCTGAATTCTTTTAGTATTACTTATAAATAGTCTGAAGACAATGGTAATCTTTCCAATCAGTCTATTGGGAAATAATAATGATTAATTCAAGCATAACATGACATTCCAGGATTAATTTGTATTTCTAACTAACTCACAGAACAAAAAAGGTTAAATAGATATGGAGGAATAAGTAGGTATGATTGTAACATTGCCTTTTAGTAGTACCAGTCAGGAATCTTGAAGTAGGAGATGGGGCAGACCATTGAATTCGTGTGAAATGCCTGAACACAAGACCTGATCTACACACCACTCACTGAAGAAAGACTCTCCTCTAGAACCTTCATTCAACAAGCAGCTCCCAGGAGAGGCTAGCCACTTGTGTATTTTCAAGTGCCTTGGAGCAAACCCTGACTTGATAACTATCTCACTACAGAGCTCTCTAAGGCTCAGTAGGTGCCCAAAATGCCCACTGGTGTGTTGCAAAGGAGGAAGGACCAGGATTTGATTTGTTGCTATACGTTATGATTCCAGGGCCATACATCCATATCCTGTCTTCAGCGGCAATGAGGTTAACACCAGCTGCCAGTATTAGGTGGGCACTGCACATCTGTAGAAAGCTTATTTGCTGGAAAAACTGCAAGTGGGAGGGAAACCGCATTGAGTTCACCAGGGGAACCACTGAGTGCCAACTGCAAGACTCCAAGTATAGCTGCAAGGGAAATCCCACCAAAACCACCTCCTTTGAGAGCACTGAACAGCTGGTGTGTACCATGCTTCCAGCACATCTGTTCCACAGGTGACACAGGTCCAAGCCTCACCCTCTTTAAAAGGAAGACACAGTCTGTTAGATACCAGCAGCTGCTGTTTCATACTCCTGTGATATTGTCACCATTGTCATTTTTCACATCTGTGCTCAGGGGGACATTATACTCCCCAAGGAGTATAGTCTTCCAACTAAATGAGACAGATTTGGTCAGGTGCTGGTCAGTGCAGGAGGCCTAGTCCTGCACCTGTGAGATTGCCACAGAGTTGTATGCAATGGCCAAGGCCAGACATGTGCACTGAACAATTAACTAACCAGGATAACTTCCTTAGGTTAACTTAGGGTTAATTTAGAAGTATTAAACCTGGTTAGTTAATTTGAAGTTCCAGGACAAGGTAGCTGCTTTATTTGCCTTTGGACATGCAGACTGCTGGCCAGTGTTCTGGCCCATGCAGTTCTTGTCCGTGGAGCTCCTCTGTCCTCTTGGTGGAGGCTGATATTAGGAAGGAGAAAGAAATATCTGATACATAAGTGAGAATCCACCATTTACAGTTAAGAAACTATCATCTGAAATCATTAACTTTATTTTTGTTAGGCCCATCTAGGCCCCTTCTGTTCCCCCTCACCCAATAGGAGCTGTCAGCTATACAATAGGACAGATGGTCCAGCTCCGTCTTGTCTCCTGACTGACCTTGCAGACTGCAGGTGGTGGGGCTGGAGGCCAGGGACCAGCTCCTGCAGGCAAGTAGAGCCTGAAGGTTGTAGAGGTGGAGGCTATGGGGTTTACAGAGAGGGGTTTGATAGCTCCTCCAAGGAGAAAGCCACCACCGAAGTACTGGAAATAGGGCGAGTACTTGTGCTTTTGGAGTCTTCAGCATGGGTAGTTTGTGGGGGCCACTAACAGATGGGAGCTGGAGAAGGCACTTGAGGAGGTGCGCAGCAGTCTTGCTGCCTCATGCCACTCTGTGACACTACATTAAGGCCAATGAAGTGTACTCCCACCCTATTGCATCAGTCATTGCTGACTGATGATGGGTAGAACACAAAGTAGTAATTTGTCCTAATCTGATGTCTTATCTTAAAACCTGGATTTTGAAATGAAGAATGAAGGACAGTAGTCCTGTAGTGTAGAAAAGTCAATTAAAGTCCACAAACCCAAAGAGGATAGTATTCATCTGCTTAAACTACAGTGCTGTTGCTATTCATATAAAGTCATATGAGGGAAATGGACTAAATTGTCTTTGTCTTTAGTCCTACACAACTCTTAACCTTGGGCATCATCTAACAATAGGATGTGTAGAGAGTGATTATTTCTGGCTTTCAGGTCTCTTCTCCCAGAGGACCTGTCTTTGTTCTTTTTGGGAAGGAATTCAGTCATCTAAAAAAAACCCCAATAATGACAAGTTATTTGGAGAATATCCACCAGCTTGTTTAGTTTTCTTGTTAACAGATCAAAGAAAACTTATGTGATTTTTTATAACATTCATGTATGCATGCTTCCTTTCTCAGCAAAAGTGGTAACTTTACCTTGCCATGGTTTTACTTGTTTTATTTTAATACTATTGTGTTTAAGAGTCTGTTGTTCCAGCTGGGCTTTCTAAATGTCCTCTAGTTACGCAGTCTATCTTCACATCACCATGAAAATGTTTCTAATCTTGTCACGTGTAGCTTGACTTGTGTGCAAGCATAAATTTTAACTTTTGAATGGCTAGTATAATTCTAATGGTAAGATCTGTTTCAGACCTCACTGGGATGAAGGAGATTCTTGCCCTAGACTGCAATGGCTTTTCAGTTATGTTTCTAAGCTCTTCTGAAGTCCTTAAAATTGAAGCAATACACAAACTCTCCTTTAGTTTGTGTGGATACTTGATCTTAACAGCACTTACAGTACAGTATACTTCTTACTCATTATGCACATTTTCACTTACCTTGGCTAGTATAAAGAACTGGGTGCAGCTTGGTTGCCCCTTGTTCTAACTTTCTTGTGGCCTTATCCCAGGAGTGTTAATATATTTGAATAAAAAACAGTTTCCCTCATAAACATGAAAGAAAAAAACAGTAGCTGCTCTTCAGAGTATTTTCTGAAGATTATGAAATTCAGTTTGTGCATGTTCCTTTTCACTGCTTTACTTTAAGGCCTGGGCTCTTCCCCAAGTTATGCATTGCTATTTTATATTTTTATATTATATTTACATACACTGTTCTGAATCTGTTATGATTGAGAGCAATACACCTATGAACAATGAAAATAATTTATCTTGTTTATCACTGCACACAGTGTTTTACAAAGTATAGAGAAGTCTCAGGGCATTTGTGATGAAAACCTGAATTAGAACAAAGCCTAAAAGGCTTTGGAAATATAAAATGCAAGTCAGTATAGCGTAATCAGATTATTTGAACATTACGTACCACTACTTTTTATTCAGTATTCAATGTTAGTATTTGCTGGGTTTGAGAAAATCCTAATGAATTGGGATGTGCTGAAGATGCTGCCAAGATTATATTTCTTGCAATATTGCTGTACTTCCTGTGCTAACATGTTAGAAATGAGCAAACACTGGGAAATTATGAAACACATTATCCTCCTTCTAGGCCAAATCCTTCACCAAGACAGTTCAGCCAGGCAGTAAAAACAATTAAATAAAACACACAAAACCATATCCTTCAGGTTATGGATGCCTGCACAAGCTGATCCAAGTCTCTGAATATTTTGAGGTCCACTTGTACTGAAGAAAAAGCCAAAATATTGTGGACAGTGAATACATTATGAGTTGTTTAAGGGAGAGTTCTGCCACACATCATGAAGTGTTGCAACTCCTGGTTGTGTCTGTGAATGTAAGTACTTTCCAGTTCTACTGTACCATCATGCATAGCATTGTGGAACAATTTGGTAAAATCATGCTGACTATAATAATGCAGATTTGACATTTTTTTTTCCTATCTGAAGTAGAAGGGTCTATACGTGTATCAATAAAATCCTTCTCTTGAATTAGGGGAACAAAATACTTCCAGTGATTAAAGTCTGACAGTCCTGTATACCTCTCAAGTGCAAAATAATGGAAAGAGGGGAAAGAAGATCAGAGCTCTTTATTGTCTACAGAGGTATAGTAGCTCAAGACAAAGGTACTTTTTCTGAAAGTCATTTATGATTAACACTCAAGAAGTTGTTCTTAACGTGTAGTGTATTGAGGCAAATTGCCCATGCTGAAAATGGTGGTCCCAGCTGGCAAATTCTGCTGAACTTGAAGATGTATAGGACGTAAGATGAAAAATCAGTCACAGGGCCAGGTACTTGGCTGGTGTTACTGTTAATAAAGACATGTGAATTTTCAACAGCTCAGGATCTAGACCATAAAAATCTGTTAGGCTGCATGACTTAATCTAACCTTCTGTGAAGTCAGTGGCAGTCTTTCCATAGGCTTTAGTAGGTGTTGTGGCAAAGCTCAGTGCTGAACTCACAGTGCTTTCCAGAACACTGAAATGTGGAAAAGAGGATAATTTGCTCACTGAATTGCCAATTTTGTTGCTAGGAAACAGAAGTTCTTAATGAAGGATACAAAAGCACAGGAAAAGTTAGAGTTTAACTTAGCAACAAGATTGTTGTGAAGAATTTAGAGATTTAGTCCGATTTGGATGAGGTCCTGAGCCTACAACCCTTACTTGTGCTGATACCTTCACTATTTCTGTTGCTGAAGACACCTGTAACTCCCATTAGCTTCAGGGGGATTTGTATGTGCTTAGCACTTCTCAGAACTTGGACCCTGATGCTTACACACATCTCGTATGCCGAATTTGCAGAGTCACAAATCTGGAAAAAAGAAATTTTGACTATTTTGGTCCTTTTGGGTTCTGATCAGGCCAGAAATACTGAAAGAGTGGCTTTTCCCATGATATTTCATCACTTCAACTTTTCTTCCCTTTCGGCAGCAGGAAACTCAACAGCATGCAGAAATAAAAACAATCTTTTAGAACTTATCCTGTCATTCAAACGTAATTCAGGTCTGTTGTCCTGTCCTTCTGTGGCTCTAAACCCAGAGGCCTTGCTTTCAGGAGTGGACTGTTGCTCCCAGGTTGATGCTAAACATACCACCAACATTCATCCAAGAAATTATATTTATGACCAACTTGTGAGAAACCAAACATGCTGCAAAACTGAAGATCTGACCTGAAGATTTCTGAGGTTCAAGTTGTTAGTTCTGTCTGTATTAGTTCTTCCCCCTGAAAATCCTGATACTTCATTCTCCTTCCTCTGCCATTGCCAATCCTGAACCGGGATATTTCTGCAGGTCTAAACAGCACTGGCTGTCAAGGAACCTTAATATTCTTAGGCTGTATTCTTTGGAAGCAGATGGATAGTCAAAATGGAACAGGTGGGAGAAGGAAGTGTTATTCCTACTTTACTGATGGGAATGAGAGCCCGGAGCGTCAATGGTTTCTTCACAGCTCCACAAGAAGTTCATGGAACAATTCCAGGATCCCACACTGATGCTGTAGCCATAGGGCCATTCTTGTCTTGGATGAGTGTGTGGGGCTGTGCAATGTCTTCAGCACCATTATTCAGCCGCTTCTCTCTTTTTTTCTAATAAAAATCTACATACACATGCTATTTCAGAAGAACTGCAGAGACGTGCCCAATAAAAATACCCAGTGGCATGCCAACGAACATTGAGCCCAGTTATCAAAAATTAAAAGCCTACCCTCCATAGAGAGCTTAAAGTACATAGTATAACTTTCATTACGTATCTTGTAATGCTAAATTTCTTCAGACAAGCCATGGTTCTAATTTACTCTTATTTAAAAGCAAAGTGCAAGGAAAACCACAAAATTCCATGAACCTCAGTGATGTGCCCCAGGGGGCATTTGGCACATTACCACTTGAAACCTATTTCATTCACCCCTGAAATTGCATCAACTCCTGTTCCATTATGAAATATTGTCATTTGCAGCCTGTACATCCTGCTGGAACACTATGAGAACCTTATGGATGTGCTGGAAAACTTGTCCTCTTTCCCTGAGACTTACTGGATTCCCCACAGACTAATGTCATTCTTCAACGGTTGCTGCCTCTCGTGCAGAAAAGGTTAAATCTGTTGGTTTCAATTCTAGAGGCCTGGAAAACATTACGTTCGAGGTAGCCATATGCCAAATATGTGGAACTTCTATACATCCCTGTAGAAGACTATTCCATTTGCCACTAGACCCTAGCTAGGCAAAATTAGGATGTATATCATTAAAACTTTTCTGGTTTTATTGGGTTGGGTTTTAGGACAAAAGCCTTGATAAGCAATGTGGTTCGTATCTTCCTAATGTTACATCCTTTTCTGGGTAAAGAGTAAATGAGAAGTCAACCTGGTTTTGATTAAGTTTTTCTTTTAGTGATGAACTGAGCTAACCATAAAAATTATCTATTTTACTTTAAACAGTGATGTGTTGGATAACCAACAAGTTTTAGAGGAAAAAATTCCATAGAGCAAGCTAACTGTGTAGTAGTTTCAGTGACCTGTAATTGACTGTCTTTTTTTGCAAGTCTTTTGGTCCAAACTTTTGAAATTATAAAATGGACATCTAACTGAATCCGAAATCTTCAGGTTTTTAGATATTAGACATTCTTTTAATGTTATACTTTAGGTTTTTTTCTGTAATAGGGAAATACTTAAGTACAAGACTCTTTTGCACCTTTTAAGGTGAGCACTTCACTGAGCACATCAAAATCTGAGATAAGCATAGAAACTATATAAGTGTAGAAAACTATCCTTTAGAACACCACACTTTTTCTCATTTTATTTTATTTGCAGATGTGCAGCATTTCTGTAAACCATGGAAATCCTCGGAACTGTAAACCTATCTATGGCACCCTTGGGCAAGGCTAGAATTATGAAAATTTCAGAATAAAGATTTTTTCAGTGTTGAAATGAGCAAGAAAAGGTGTAGGCAGAAATGAGTTTGCATTCTTCAAAATACTTAATGGTGTTTAAATTGTGTTGAATGCTAGGGCCAATTCGATTGAACTCAAGTGAAGATTTTGGCACAGATGTGACAGAGCTGATAAAACATGCAGGGGGAGGTGGTTAAGACCAAGCATTCTGCTACCAGCTTTAATACTTATGTAGAGAATGGGTGGGATTTGTGAAGTCTGTGATGATGGTGAGAATGCTGTAACAACTCAAGACAGGTTTTAAATTACAGCGGTCTCTGCAAATAACATATTAATGCAAAATTTGCACCTGTAGCTTCAAAAAAGCAAGAGAGGCATGAAAGCTATTGTAGGTTTTGGGTAAGAACTAAATTAAGTTGAAATAAATCATAGAGATTAAGATTTATTTTGAACATAAATGATGAGATAGAATTTGGAGGGAAGTACTCCAGGTGGGAGACAAGTTTCCAGGTTACCTCCTTTTCTCACTTCAAGCTAACTTTAAACTCAGAGGCAAAAGGAAGGTAGAGTGCACGTATGAATTCTTGACCTTCAGCTTTTATAGGAAAAATCATGAGAGAATTCTGGAGCATCTGGAGATTTTGCTCCAGAATGGCTGGGGGTTTTTTTTGGTAACCTTTTTTCCAATCATTTAATTTAAAGCCTAATCTGAAGTGTTTTTATTTTTTATTTTTATGTTAGGATTTTGAGGGTGTTTTTTAACTAAATCTTCATTAATCTTTTCTGAATTTCAGAAAGGACACAACATGAACTTTTTAGTTTTTTTTTTTTTTTCCTGATAAAAGTCAGGTTTCAGTGTGAATCTTATTCTAAAGTGTGTAAAATCAAAGAGGTATCCACTGAAACTAAAGTTTCTCTTGAGGCTCTTGATTTCATATCCTAGTTCATATTTCTAGTTCTACAAATAAATTCTAGTTCTACAAATAAATTTTTCTGTCATACAACTTTTAGATTCTTTTGTTTCTTGGCAGTTCCTTGAAACAAAATAAAAGGAAAATTTCTTTTGTGGAGCAATTTTTTCCTCAATTCATGTTTGACTAATAACCATTTTCAGTTGTGCATTGTGCTGAAGCATAGATTATTTTTTAAATCCTTCAGTCTAAGTAGTATGTTTTCCAGAGCATGGATACATTACAGTGATAGAAACATACAAAGCACTTTCTGAGAACCATGTAATTACTCAGTAAAGATGTTTATGTGTGTTTGTGAGAGACGAAATATTCTTTTATGCTGATTAGTTAGAAGTCCCTTTAGTATCCTGTAGTAAATCAGCAATGACTTAAGAACGTGGAAAAGGAAATGCCTATCGATATAGCAGCTCGTGATTTTATTAAACTCTTCTCCCCAGTTCAACCACTTTGTACGTCAAAGGTAAAATTTAGAATGGCAGGGTTACATTTATTTCTGGTGTTTAATTGCAGATCCCTAAAATTTGTTTAGTCAAATTGCATTGCAGCAGATATAGCATTTTATCTCCAATGTTACAAAAAACTTTACTTTTGGTCCTAGTGTGCCTGTTTGTCTGTTCAGTGCTGTGTAAACAATGTGAAACTTCATAGTGCCTTCCATGTCCTGACTTCGTGAAAGTCAATCCTCTCTGTTATGTGGGGTAAGGCCCTTCTCCAGGTTCCACTGAAGTACAGGAAAGTATGCCCATAGCAAGGGACTTTGATTCAGAATATAGACTGAAATACGTTCACAGCAGGTGGCTACCAAGCCATGCTTTATAGAAAGTTATTGTGGATAATATGTGATCTGGAAGACAATAAAAAAGCATGGTTTTTGCTGTTAGTGTTTGTTATGAATATTTGTGCAGCTCTTCACTGTACCTACTCATGAAACAGTGGCCAGCTCTGCGGGGACTAGTGGCACTAAGTGGGAATGGTGCTTTTTTTCTTTTAACAATCTCAATAAAAAAAAATCAAATAATTAATCTTAAGAGGCTCTAAAGGCGAAGAAAGTCCATTTTCTTCTATAAAGTCTTTCTTCAAAGAGAGAGGTTGTTTCCCTCCACTTGGGGCAAGTTGGCTTATATTCTGGAACATGTGGATTTTATGGTTTACATAATCCACACATGTCTTCCTGTGAGCACAGGGTAGAATGATATCTTTTAATTTGTTTGTTTGAAAACCAACCAATACTGAAACAGAGTTAGAGTCCTCAGCTTTGTTTCTCTCTTGTGTAATCACTTCTTTATTAACTTCAGTGAGCAGTCAATGCTGGCTTTATGCCAAGGGAGCTTTTTCAGGTCATCCCAACCAGGAGGAATATTTTTTTTAACAGGAGAAAATAATCTTTAAAAAAGAAAAGCCAAAACTAAACACTCTTTGGGAGTAATTTCTTCATGCCATTTGTACAGACCAAGACCACCACCAAAGACTGTATATTTATGGCTGGGTAACTGTTTGAAGTTGGATAATTTGAAATACTTGTTCTACGTTATTTTCCATAACTGCAAGTCTCCTAATTTCTGTCTTGTCAATGTAAATTTTAGGCTCTCTGGGGCAGAAGCTATCTTTTCCTATATCTGGGTATAATGCTTCTTTCCGTAAGTTTGTGTGTGCAGCCTCTTAATATTAGTGTAGATTAGCACATAAACTCACCAGTGTATATTATAAAACAATTATTTTGTTCCAACGCTCTCAGAGCATTTCAGAGCAATTTGAAGCAACTCTTCTTATAGCATTTAGTAGTAAAAAAGACTTTTCCTGTGAGATCCTTAGAAATCAATTAGTTCTTGCTTTTTGCCAATTGGCATTGGTTAGATAAGAGCCCAGACTTAACTCTTTTTATTATGAATGGCCTTCTCTGCTTTGCTGTGGTTGGTCTCTCATTACCAAATCTAAAAACACACATCAGAGGCAATAGGTATCTGAATGTGGATACGTCAGCTTCCAGGATAAAAATAAGAGCTCTTCACAAGTAAGGAGAGAAAGCACGTGGAACCTCTTGTTTGCATCACATTTGTCAACATACCTCCTTGGCAAGCAGAACATTGGCAAAGACTTGGGACAAAGCAGCAGAAAAGATCTCCGTGCTGGTGAGATAGTGCATAGAAAGGTTATTTTTATCAGACAACCCTTGGGTGAGATTTCTAAGCTTTTAAGAGAATGCCTTGGTGAAGCATGGCTGAAGAAGATTGAATTTGAAAAAAAAAAATCAGATTATGTTAAATGTATTTTTGATTATTTGGATGATATGGCTGCTGACTTCTGTGGCTGCAAGCACCCACTGGAGTAGCCCTTAGGTGAATTAGGGCCTGTAATCGTACCACCGGCACCTTTTTGTCAACCAGTTCTTGTCTAAGCCTCTCCACTACAGAAGGGTGTAGTAGTTGTCGGGGGTGGGATGGCCCTGCACTTGTGTGATCTTTGTTTGTTTCAGCTAAATCTCTGACCTGGTCACTAGATACTGGTAGTCTGTTAAATTTCCAGCTTGTATTTTGCTGTGTTTCCATGGAAATATGCATATCCCTACCATCTGGGTTCCAAATATGGTGATGTAGGTGTAGTTATTGTTCCTAACAATGAATTGCCGGTCCTTAGAGACAACACTACTTTTGGAGTAACACCCAGTAGATTTTATCATCTCTTGTCATGCTTTGAAATTTCTGACTCTTGATGGAAACAGTCATAACATATTTTTCATGAAAAATATATCCAGTTTTTCAGCTATAGCTTTTAGATGTGTATATATCTCTTTTTAAATGAATACATGAATTTTGTTAAATTATGACAGTTAAAAAGATGATACTGTAGGAGATATCTCTGTTACTTCATCTTTTTGTTTGTTTTGCTATTTTCGTATTATAATAAGATGGTCTCCAATCAATTTATTGGCAATAAATAGGAATAGTAATAAATGGTTTGTTTAGAGGCTGCAGTGACTTTTCTTGAAATGCTACAGAAGTGCCTGGGTGTCTTTTGCTTGGATACTGCAACGCAGCACGTGAGAAATATGTTTTTGTAGTCGCATTAAAAGTCTAAAGTGGTTGTCAGAGCCAACTAACACTGAGGTGTTTAAAAGCATTAAAAAAGGAAAGGCATATGTATACTTCTGAAGAAATGAAACAGACGTACAAACCACTGATCACTTCTTAAATCCACATTATGTTGCAAAAGCAGCATAATCAAAAAGGCTTAATCATAACATCACTTTATTATGACTTGTTGCCAGCTCCAACTGTTGCAGCTGGAAAGGAGTGAATTACCTTGGATTTTTCTTTTCATGTCCAATTTGCATATCATAACTAAACATGGGGAGGGAGAACGAGAGGAACAACAAAGGGAACAATAAGGATTTTGTCTGAGGCCAGGTCAACACTTGCCCTAGATAATGGTTGATGACTGAATTGCTTATAGTGGGTTACCTACCAGCACTGGCTGGTTTTCATCATGATGGTAAAGGAAAACATTTTACACAATAAGCATTGATCCCCTTGTTATGACTTGAAAGCTGCACAACTGCTTTTCATTCCAGAGAATATGAGTGAAAAATCATCTTAAGAATATGGCAACCCTTTGGTATTGTATACATTACTCTCAGTAATATATATAATAGCACATAAAGCCAGGGCAGGAAGACATTTTGTACCCCTTTTAATAGGAAACCTAAACCTGTGAATAAAACTTGTTTAGCATAACTACATAGAATTTCCTTCACTGGGTTTATTTTGGCTTCTCCACTGTCACAGATGTTCATTATTACTGAAAGAAAACACTGTTAGTTCAGTCGAGAGTTTAAATGAGGAAAGAGAGAAATCAGAATAAAATTTGAGTGTTTTTCGTTGTATGTGACCTGATCATCAGCTCTAGAAAGTGTGTTAGCAACCTGCTGTGATCTGATTTCCTCTAGGGAAAGCAGTGACGTAAATCCACTTACCCCTAATAGGAGCTGCTGAGATTATTGAGTGATTTGGCTGATGGTCAAATGAAAGGGAACACAACAAGGTGAAAAAAACTTTCAAAGGGTGTTTTCAGGTTTGAAGGAGATAAGATGGGTTTTGTGGTTCTTTTATCACGTTCTCATGCCAGGATACCTTAGATGTGTCCGGAGGAATTTGGCCCTTGCAATTGCAGTCGCTGAATTCACACGGGAATTTTAGCTGACCTTGTCAACTCTGAGAGCAGTGCCTTAGACAGTACAGAGACCCTCCCTAGGTTTTAAGAGCTCTATTAATAGATGTGTGGCATCTAGCCGAACTTTAGTACCGGAGGTGTGAGCTTTTTCACTATTCTAAGGTTTTGCTTGCATATGTTAGGACTGTACAATGAAGCCTTGAATCTCACAAGATAATGGAGGCGTAATCCCCAGTGCTCTAACAGCACTTGGCTTTGCTTCTGCTTCAGCAAGTTTTTCATGGATTCCAGAGCATTTTTATCATCAGAGCTTTTTTTCAAGCTGTTCTAATGGTGATGGAATTTAAAAATCAAATTATAAATCAGTTGTATGTATTCCCATAGCTTTGTGTGTGTGTATGTGCTTACAAATGTATGTCTCAGTAGTATTGATCTGCTTTCAATCTTTCATACATCATCAGGGAATTTTCTTGCTAATTGGCATTTGTGATCTTAACGGACCTGTTACTCTTCAGAAACAAGAAGGACTGGATTTTTCATTCAGTCTAGTAGCTGCATTGCTGAGTGGTGTGTCTCTAATATAGCTATTAGTTTAGACGTTCGGAGAAGAAAAACCCTGTCCCAGATAGGTATAAATGCATGCAACAGACATAGAAGCCCACTAACACTGTAGTGAAAACTCTCATTAGCTGTTCCAGTTCAGTTCTCATCTAATTTATCCATAGCTCATGACCTAATGTCATCTCAGCTTACTAACAGAGCAGGGGGAAAATGCTTTAGATGTAAAATGGATCATAAGCATTTTATGTCTTAAAGGGTTTTGAGAAAAAGAAAGAAAAATAAAATCACGATGGGAAGGAAAGAGGACTGTTTCACAGAAAAAACATGGAAATATATTTCTATTAGTAATTATGCTTGTTTTGAAAGCATGCTTTCTTTTTATTGGCAGGGAAACAGAATGAAGCCTGAAATCATATCAAAGGTTGTAAAAATGGATTCAGCCATAAAATAACACATATGTAACAGCAAATAATTTCTAGAAAAAAAGGAGAGGTTTGAAATAATGGCTAGGTAGAATTTCACGGTATTAAGGAAAATGATTCTATAACTTCATTTATTTGCACTTTTCATTCATTTGGCATAACAGTAAGCTTTACCTATTAATTGTTATGTTCCACAAATCTCTCTGTTAAGATTTCATTTAATTTTTTTAGCGTGTTTTAATCAGATAATAGTAATGAAGATTTTTGTTGTGGTATGGTGTTAGAAGTAAAAATTCTTTGAACTTGCAATGTTCTTGTCCAGTAAACCTTAGAAATTCTTTGGACATGTCAGTGAAGAGAAAGACAAGCCAAAATATGTGAGGGCAGAGGTTGTACAGCAACCAGCAGGATGAAGGAAGGAATAGAATAACTCTACTTCTTGAGAAAAGAGGCTTGGCAGAACCATATCATAAAATCAAGAATATATAGCTTTAAGAGCAGTTCTAAAAGCACAAGCCCACACTATGTTGACACTTGTACTCTGGTACAAAGCTGAAAACTTAATGTTGTGACCTTAATTTACCCATCTGAGGACACTGGCCTTCTTTCATACCCCTTAAGTCCTCTTTCTTACACAGCTATTTATCAGGCAACACTCCAGCAGAATGAATGCATACTTTACCCGAGACTCAACCTACCCTAGTGCTTGGGGAAATGTTATTTTATTAGCGCGTGGAGATGGAAAAACATGGATAGAACTGAAGGTCCTTGTTTTATTTGTGATATCACAATAGTCTGGAAAGCAGTAAAATTTGCATTTATATATGCAGTGGCATTTGTATCATTTACATCACAGAAGATTTTTGCTTCTGATGACCACAGTGGCTTCACCACAATGTTTCTAATGTAAATAATAATATAATTTCCTTTATGTGAACCAAGGAAAATGTAAGGGGGGGAGAGGAAGAGTTTCAGAAATATCTTTCCTGTGTGGTTTCTAGACAACTTGCAAGGATTTTGGGGCTTTATTGCTTTGTAAAAAAGAAAGATAAGCAGGTGGAGTAAATTTAAGCTACTAAATCAAAGCAAATGTACCAGCAGGTGGTCGACTTTTGAAAGTATGAGAGCTGGAAGAAGAACAAAAGTTTCCATTTTCTTTTAAAAAAAATTACCTTGGATTAGACATCTAGAAGAGAAATGTGGAAAGCCAAAGGGTTTTTCTTTAATGAAATTAAGAACTCAAATGTTAATGTCACATTTGAAATGGGTCTTACTCATGGAGTCAATCAGTAACCTCTTGCAGCAGTCATGATTGCACTAGTCTTTTTGTAAAGATGCAAAAAAGTCCCCAAAACTGATTTCTGTAAGATATTATATATCAATATTGTATATCAACATAATGAAGACAAAGAAATTCACCAATATAGGCATTGCATACATAAATAATTATAAGGTGTTTAGTCAAACCATATGCTGTCATAATTCAGGTATATTCATGGTCTTCATCTTTAACCATCCACAGAGTACTGGGGTCTGATATGACTCTATCAAATGAGTTATTGCTTTCATAGCATTTTTTCCCAAGTAAAAAACCATATAAATAAAAGCCTCTCCCTTTGTATTTTTTTGTTTTTAAGTAAAATACCATCTGTTAAACTAGTAAGTGCTACAGATGTTTTGCCCTGTAAAATCAGTCGACGTGTTTTGACAAACAGCTCTTTCCACTGGCAGCCTCCATACAGACAAACAGTCTGAGAGCAGGGCCACCGCAATGTTCTCAAACGTCAGATTAAAACAGCAGAGAATATTCTGGAAGCATTTAATGAAAAATGTGTGCTTTTTTTGACTAAATGAAAATGTAGCGAAACAATATTTGCTTTCCTCAGTTTTTCTTCCATCTACTCCTCCCTGTGCCAGACTGAAGCTTTGAAATGGATTCACACTCAGTAAACTTACTGATAATGTTCGCCTGCAGAAAACTGTGTCTCTAGCCATCTTAAATTTTGCATATAATTTTTATGTCAGTGTTGGCAAATAATTTTTCCCCAAGTTAGGTATAGGAAAGTGAGGGACATAGAGAATGGTTTTGATCATTGTTGCATAGTTTTTTGGCAGCGTTTTGAAAATATTCTTTCATGACTCAATAATTTCTGTGAAGAGAGTGTAGGATGTTTAAGTGGGCAAATCACTGATTCTGAGCAGTGAGTGTTTCCCTACTTTTAAAATGTTGTTTTTCTAACCCTTACGTCAGGCCGTAGTTTAGCTGCGCTCTTGGATTCTTCAGTGACAGCAAGCTTGCATGGATGTTCATGCAAATGATGTTAGAATCTTTTCTGCTAGGAGGCCATCCCAACCTGAAGCTATTATTCCTGACCTTCACTTAATATGTACACTTAATATGTACAAAAAGTACTAAGTCACGTGAAAATATTGATCCTTTCTTCCAAGGCACTCATGGACATCTGAAATATTTCCATAGAGTCAGAATGCTAGTTCAACAAATTTTTGTTAAAAGCTACGATATGGAACTTCATACCAAAACAGGTTTTGATTTTTTCTGTTATCATTATAGAAGTAATTAACTTTTGCTTTGATTTCAGAAATCAAGTCTTCAAATTTGCTTTCCCCACTAAGTACAAGTACAGAATGCTCACATTAAAATGTGTACTTTATCAGTGCATGGCCATGTGCACATAAAGTGCTGTCCCTGGGGAGAGAACAAGGCGATAAATTATACAAGACAGGTATTAATGCATTATTGTGAGGCTAATAAGGTCATATAGAATAGCTGTCTCCCTGAATTTCCATAAAACATTGGTAAATGGGGAGGTCAATAACAGACAAGTGTAAAGATTCCAGCACTGTCTGAGATGTAAATGATAGAAAATCTGCAAAGATGATAGAAAATCTATAAACCCTGACATCCAAACACAGTCCCACTGAGAGTAAGAATGCTATGAGGTTTTGTGCCTTGAAACTGGTCTGTGTGTGTGTGTGTGCGCGCGTGATTTATAACACCTGTTAAGATGATGCGATTCCTTCTCTTTTGCTGTCAGGTACATCCAAGGAGATTCATCTCACCTCCCTTTGTGTTTTGATGGGGTGGTCTAGTAAAAGGTATTACCTCTAATGACAAGCTTTACTGTATCTGAGTCCTTAAGCCTGCACTACCACAGCTACTCTGCTGCTACTCACTGAGGCCTCCACTGTAGTCAATGACCAGACTGAGAGAGAAATATGCACAAATGGCTGTTCATCCCATCGGAAGATAAATATCTGCTGTGGGAGATGAGTCACCCTCTGGAGATGTTGCTCCCTTTCTCCTGCTGTAAAGGAGCCTGGATGACTGCCTAACATCTGGAGCGCTAACACTAGGTGTGACGGACCCCTCCCGAGGGAGACCCACAGAGAGGGCCAAGCAAGAGTCCGTTCAAATCAATAGGATGATCAAGCATCCAGAACAAGCTGCAAATTCCAGCAAAGCTGGAATTTCACGTTGTGTGCCACAGTTCTCTGAGCAATCTCTGAAATAACAATAGCCGCTGACCTGCAAGGCATGCAAGACCTACCAGGTCTCCCTGGCTTTTCTTATCAGTTGAAGTACAAAATGGTTTGCTGACAAAAAGCCTTGAGACTATTGAGCTGTCTCACTTATAACGTCTTTCCTTTCTCTCCACTGAGGAGTATTAATTATAAATATTTTTTAAAAACTTAAAACATTTTGAGAACTGCTTTCCCAGTTAGCTTCTCTTAAAAATAAAAAGTATTTGGAAAAGTTGCAACAAGTGATTGTGTGACTTCTGGCCACAACTACATGGATATAGTTCATCTGAAGTTAGAAAAGAGCTATATACAGTTATGGCCTCTTCTCTTCCAGGTTGATTCTGCATCTTTCTATGGTTTCTTTCTTTCTTTCTTTTTTTTAGATGTAGGTATTTATTTACCTCACTCAGAAATCCCTAATGCTACTAATTGTTACAGAAAAAAAAATGCACGTTCACTTTAAATGTCTATATTTCTCTACTGAATGCTGCATTTACTGTTAGTGATGTATGTTTGGTGTATGAAACAGTTATGCAATGGCACATATTTTTTCTTGCTTTGTCTGTTAATCCAGGGAAGCTGTATGTGTTCGAAAACATACAGAGAATCAAATATATTACATTCATCATTGAGATTAAATCCTAGAGGTGAAAAGCTTCACTTTTCCTTATGTCAAACTATGGTCACTGGCAGTAATTGATTTATTCCTCTGCAGAAAGCAATCAGTTAGGACTGGAAAAAAATCAGTTGGGACACAAAAGTATAAGGAAGGCAAACGTGCAAAGCAGGATGTCATACTATGTACTCATTTTCCTGAGTGTTGTTTACGTATAGTTGAGACTGCACATCAGTGGAGTGCCCTTCTTTTTTTGTTTTGCAATCCATTTATAAAGATGGATGTATTTTTATGGCAGTGGTAGAGATTAAATCTTTGATAGACTTGTGAGTTTCTAGAATTCTGCAGGTACATTCTGGAAATTCGACCTGCCTTTGTATTCATTGATGAAAAAGATTTGGCAGCTTAAGGAAGCATAAAGCATAGTTTAAAACTCTGGGTGACTGGAACAGGCTGAAGTAGTTAAAACTGTACTGCACAGCATGTTATCCCTGTTCATTCTTGTTTAGATTTCTTCAGCTGTTAGCAGTTCAGAGAAGCATAGTAGATTAACCCTATTGATTAGAATGAGTTGTCATTCTCTGCTATTTGTTCAGTTCTTGTTTGGTGTTAATATCATCCAAATTCTCGTGGTCTTTTTAGTGTTATTTGCACTGAAGTTGCACCAAGTGGTGTCTCCAGACCTCTGATAATGACTGTAATGTCATTTATTAATTTCTTACATAGGATATAGAAATTCATATACAGCAGTAAAAAAATTTGAAGGATGGCAGTGGAACAGGCTGGTTCTTGTTGCTGCTGCCAGTGCTAAAGTGGATGGGCTAGAGGGTTTGACGGCTCCTCAGGTTTCTCGTAACTGTGTGCACCTCTCCGCAGTCTGCATTAGTATCATCTGCAGGTTGCAACCACAGGCCAGAGGGTCCAAACAAAGCATATTCCTTCCTTTTCTCCATTTTCACTCTCTCCTTTGAAGGCTTTAAGTGTTCCTCTTTCCCCTTTTACTCTCCCATCCTACCTCTTTCTCCCCTCCATTTCTTCTGCAGTAGGGTTTCTCCTTCCCTTGTGCCGGGCCCCGTTGTCTCCTCCTGTCAGATGTTCTCCATGCCCTGTATGTCACACATTCATTATGTATGTTCCCTTTTTCCTTGCTGCCATTGCCACCTTTCAGACAGCCGCTACTATCACTGCTAGTGAGAACAAGTTTCTCGTGTTTTTATTTGTCCAGGCAGGAGGCAATTCATGTCACCTGTGTTTCTTGAGCAATGGACTTGAGAAAAATGGTATGAATGATAAACGAATATGAGTGTGGATATTGGGATGAACTGTCTGTCAGGAATGGGTATGTAAGAAACTGAAAATCTTATATTGTTAGTATCCCGATAGCGTGGCAAAGTATCATTCTCCAGAATCCTTCCTGCAGCGGTGATCATCAATGCCACCCGTCACAGAGGAGCACAGAAGAAATATTGCACCAATGTTGGGTTGGAGTCGTTTTGCCCAGTTGCAGTCTTTCTGCCCTGGGAGCTGGAGCTGGAGCCAGGGCTTCAGCTTCTGGAAGGTCCTTTGAGTGAACCTGTGTACCCCATCTTCTTCAGCAGTGGCAGCAGTGACAGGAGCCAGCCTGGCTTTTCAGGGCATCGCCACTTGTAAAGCAGCCTTAAATCCTTCTGTTTTGCCCAGGTTAGTAATAGCCTCTTGAACACTGTTTCTGTGTCCCATCACAAGTTAGAGAGTGATTCATGTTCTGTAATACAATAATTTGTTTAATATTATATCTTTTGCAATATTTCATACTTTATCAGTGTCATGTTTTGCATCCAGTAACCTTAGTTTTTGTATTATCCTGTTGCACTTAGTTTCACAGACTGTCTATAGAAAAAAAAATTCCTTTTAGCAGCTTATAATTTGTCACTTTTTCATATTTCTAAATGTTCTTTCTGCTGTTATACTCTGAGGAGTATATAAACAAAAGCGACTGTACTTGGAAGTAGGAAACAGATCTATGGGAGAGACTTAGAACACAGAGAAAGGAATATAAGCCATCAGAAGTTCCACAATATATTATTTTTTTCTCATTTGTTAAATACTACTCTGGCCTGGGCATATTTGAAACATACTACATGAAAGCAGTCAGAAAAATTTGTACTATTGTAAAAATATGTGCCGTTTTGTATTGTTTATACATTTTTTTGGTACTGTTGTAACATATTTAAACTGTATGCCCAGAGATTTTCCACATCTGGGTAGATAGATAGCATATAATGCAGTATGTGTCTAATATGTGGTTCTTATTGTGTGCTCTGCACACTACCCACTGGTATTTTTTAAAATCTTTTCTTGAAGGAATTGCACCCCATGTAAGTGTTTAAATGCTGTTAGCATTTTTACAGGCATCATTTTTTTAAACTGGGGCACCTGTGACTTCTGTGTGGCTTGCAAGCAGTTGAAGCGTGGATGTCATAGCAGGTCTACGTGACTAGTACATCCGTGCAAAGCTGTACTGGTGCGTGAGGCACCAGTGTTAGGCAATCTGGATTCCTGGCTGTGGAAGACAATGAATCAGCAGGCATGGCTGAAGGTAACGGTGACAAATGGCCCCAGGTCTCTGCTGCGTAGCCAGCATAGCCAGGTCTCATTGCTCAGTCCAGTGATGAAACTAGTAGGATTTCCTCCAGAGGACAACACTCACAGCAATTTATCCTCTGTTCTTTAAAGCCTATGGAGTGAGTCTTCTGGCTCACAGACACAGGCAGATATAAACCTGTGGCCCAGGGGAAAGAAAGTTAATTGGTCTTGCATAAAGGAATATCCATTTATTGTAGATCCTCCTGCCACTTGGAGGACCCTTCTGGGGTCCTGGCTTATAGGTGTTTCCTTCTTTAAATGTTGTGTTATGATAAAACTCAGAATTATCTGAGTCAGTAAATGTTTCACCAGTAATCCTGAGGAGTAGGAGTTACTGAAAATTGTGTGACAAAGCACAGGTCAGTGCCTTGAGATCAGTGCTCAGCAGTGTTAGGCAACACACAGCTGCTAGTCCAAGGAGGTGGTGTTCAAAGCATTATTTGGGATATAATTTTCTATACCAAAAGCGTTATAATTCACTGCAAAAAACAATTCTAGAGAGTGGGAACTACTTTTAACATTAAGTTTGCCTCTACTATGGTTTGAATTAATAGCATTGGCTTCTCTGCCTTTTTAGAAGCATTTCCTGTTTGAACTAAATCTCTTTGGCTTATCAGAGGGAAATATTTGAGGAAATATTGTGATAACTGTGAGACCTGGAAATTTAATTGCTTTCACATTGTACCTTTCTACAGATTTTTTTCCAGTTCTGGATATACTTGGCTGTAATAGGGACTGTAAAATGAATGACAACTTTGTTTCCATAATGCTGGAAGGAGTCAGATGTTCAAAGTTCATTAAAATCTTTTCCTGTCTTAGGAGCTCCACTGATATACCATATGCAAGTAGGATTTTCTTCTTAGGCTCTTGAGGACTCTCTTTCTTTCTGTTTTGCCATCTCTGTATTGCTGAATATGTCCTGTTATATAGCTACCAGGTGTCTTTGGGGTGAAAGCTTTCATGTCAGAATAGTCTGGATCAGGCTGCGAAGGATAAACTTTAAGCAGTTGTCTGAGAGGACTTGTTCTTGTTCCTGCCTGTCATGGCTCCGATGCAGAGAAAGTTACACTGTCTTTTTGCTGCTGTTACAAAGACTCCTTGTTCTTGACTGTTTTGCATTTAGGTGAATTGCCAAAACTTTGACAGAAGGAATTATTGTAGAGATGGGCTACCACCAAGTCATCTTGAAAGGCTTGAATATCTGAATCTGTGTCTCTGATGTCTGACTCCCCTTGATTCCATGGGGGTGACTGCAAACATTGATCCCACAGTGCCAGTGGTCTCTTCAGTGTCTTGGACAGTCAGAATGCCTCTGCTTTTGACAAGGCTTTCAAGCATGGACACTGCATCCCATCTGCCCATGATTTCCTCAGCATGCTACATCATAGCAAGACTTACTGAGGAGATGAAAGTAAGGTATAAAAAAGGTGACTAGTTTTTGACTGAGGGCAGTTAAATTCACAACTGGCAGTTGCCATCATATCTCATTGTTAATACGAACGCCACAGAGAGTCTAAGTGATACTTAACTGTCCTTGAAACACTTTATAACATTTCCCCCATGCTAGACGTTTGCATGGAGGTGACTGGTGTAGTGCTTGTTCAGTAAGCATGGTAAGCGAGTCACCAGAAATGGGGAATCTCTGTCCTGGGTTTTTAATGTCTCCTTGCAGACGTGCTGTTCCTGCAAGGAGCAGAGGGACAGGCGCGGGAGGGAGAGTGCAGCTCCCAGGTCTTTATGAACTGAAGAAAGCAGTGCTACTGCTGGCAGCCAAAGGGCAGGCGGAGATTTGGAAAACGGGCTGCAGTAGTTTGTTCCGCTCATTATGCCCAGTTCTTTCCAGTCAGTTGGTTATCCATTAGCTTAGGAAGTACAAAAATCACCTGGAGGTATCCCAGCTTTTTTAGTGCACATTTAGAAGATGCATCTGCCTGTTGCTCTTGTGACTCTCTCTCCTTCCATTTGTCATCTTTCTCATTAGAGGAGAGATTATTTGCTATCCACTTTGCCAACTCCAGGATTTATAGCAGCTAAAGAGAGTGTTTTAGGTAGGGAGGAATAACTGCACTGACCACAAACTCCCAGAAGTCTCCAAGAAGTAAATGTATTAAAGGTAATGATGTATCAATGCAATAAACTGTAGATGCAATAAAAATGTTGTACAGATGTTAGTGTGTAGAAGCAAAATGTGTAACATAAAAATGAAAAAAAAAAACCTAAATAGCTACTGGAACTTCACAGGTCTTAAATATGCTGCTGCAGACACCTGTATGGTCCAGTGGCACCTCGTACGTCACATTAATTGCATTGCTTGCCAAATAAACCAAACCTTTCAGAGAGCTCTTGTCCCATTCTTGAAACTTTAATGCCAGACTTCAAAACTGAGGTGTAGGAGAATAGGGAAAAAGGGAAGCTGAAACCACTCTGGATTATCTTATTGGATTTGTAGTACCTTGAATTACTTTTTCTCGTCATTCCTTTAACTTTAATGGAAGAAAGAAAACTCTCCAGTTTTCTGAGGCCTTTACTATGGCCTTTACTTCAGAAAGCACCTATGTATGTTCCCAAGTCTTCTTTCTGTTTTAAATAAATGAGACTTAAGCAGATGTTTAAGCAGATTTTTCTGCTGATGGGCTTATGAACTAATGGCTAATATCATGGGCTAATATTGAGGACGTGCTGAAGGGCCATTGCGGTCTGAGGCCCAGCAAGTGGAAGATATGAAGGGAACCAGGATGCACAGAAATGCCTGCTCCTGTTGGAAAAAACTTTGTCTTTGCCAAGGAGGGGAGAGTGTGTGGGAAGTGGTTGGTACTTTTAGACAGCCTTACCTTTCAATGTGTTGTGCTTACAATTCAGAGCTGCCATAAATTATCTGTGCTGTCTTGTTTTGTTAAACATGGAGAATCTGTGATCTTCTGTTCAGTTCAGTTCTCTGAACTGTGTATAGCTAACCCTTTAGTCATCCTCCCATATATTTTGAGAATAAAAATCCCTGCAGCTGCAACACGTAGTATTGGCCATGTTTTTTGTCCAACAAAGGCTGGAGGAACACAGAGTTCAAATGAATACATAACTTTTTGTTAAACTTCTGGCAACTTTACATGGACAGACTTGAACAAATGACAAATTGTGCTTGTCAGCATAAGAAACTGTGTGTTTCTTGTAACGTACGGTACTTCTGAAAGTGGCTAACATCGTACACTCAGAGAGTGTGTGTGTGTGTGTGTACTGTTCCTGGGGAAACTGGGTTAAAAACGTAGTAGCGGGAAGTGAGACACAGACTGGTGTTAATGTTTAAGCTGTAGATACAGCTAGTGTGCAAAACCAGACTTCCTGATCTGTGGCTAATTGTGGTCGGGTAGAGAAGGGAGCGTGGCTGTGTGGAGGTCAGCCCGGTAGGGTGGTGGTGCCAGGGTGGTGGGCACAGCCCGGCACCTCTCCAGCTCTCTCTGCTGCACGCAGCTGGTGGCATGACTCTGCCTTTGCAGCCCGTGTCACGTCTGTCTGTGACCTGCCAGGGCACAGAGCTGCAAAATTCTGTCAGTGGAGAAAATCCAGAAGGCTCCAAGAGCTCCCACCTGTTATCAAGGGGTGTGCTGGGCTCTTTGCAGCCTCCCATCCTCCAGAGGACAAACTGGTTTAACTGTTTACATATACCTTATGATATATCAATACATTTAACAGGGAGAATTCAGGTACTTTTAATGCAACTTTGTAAAACATATTTTTCAGTTTTGTCAGGTCCCCTTTTTATGACTCTTAGAGAAAAAAGGCAGGGTTTGGTTTTTTTTTCCTTTCTCTTTGTTGGTAGGTATTCTGCTTTCTCTGGTGTTTGTTTTAGTTGACAGCGAGGGCACTAGTGTTCCAGTTTAGGAGTACACTTTGTCAGTGAAATAATGATGACTAGCTATAGAAATGCAGTCAACATCTTATAAACAAGCATTTCTTGATAATATTTTTTTCTGTAATTTCCCAATGACAAAGCTGGGGGTTAAACAAAGTATTAAAAGGGAAAGTGTGATCCTTATGTCAATGTAACAGTAAAAGCCTAATCAGTGATCCTAAACTCCTTTAATTATTTAAAGTATTATTATGATCTGATTATTTCTTGCAACACTCAACAGTTAAGTTTTATACTTAAACACCATATCTTCTTTCACTAGCACATAATCTACCAGTCATATGTTTTATGAGGATGTGAGCATGTATCTTACCAGCAAATGTTCTGGCCAACAATAGCATCATTTTTTCATAAGTAGAAGGAAAAATATTTTAAAAATAGCTTTAGATAAACCCAACCAGCAGTAAAAGTTTGATTGTTAATGCAGAAGAAATATGCACTACTGAAAAATGGCTTTTCTAAGTATGTCCTTTGTGAATACCAAGCCATAAACTGCCACTAATTTATCTACAATATTGAATGATGATTTTAAAAATAAAACAGAAAAAAAAAGGATTATAAAAGCAAATTATGTAATTTTGTTAGGCAAGATTGATGTTTTTTAATTTATGTGAGGAGAAAAGAAGGGTATGTTAATGTGTTACATGCTGCTTACACTAAGAGACTGAAGCTAAATCGAAATTTTAGTACATCATCCTACTGTTGGAACAACACAAAATATTCTTCTCTCATCATTTTTTTTTTTTTTTAAATTAACCTAAAGTGACTGATTTCTGGTCTTTACTTTCAGGTCTGTATTTAACCATGAAAAATATACAGTGTACATAACCATTGACTACATACCCATGAGCTCAATTAGCTGTGTAGCTTCCGCTCTTTGGGAGTTGGTAGATAGCTGAGGCCATTATCATCTGTTGAATTGTCTCACTTCAACAATACAAAAAGTCCATCATTGCCATCATAATGGAGAAAAAATACTGTTCTACTTTAACAGTTATGGAAATAGCTTGTTTCAAATAGAAGTCCTAGGGGTTGATAGCTGAGGAAGCATAGTGTAATTCTGTAATTAAAAGAAACACACAACACTAATAAAGACTACCGTTATTCCTACTAACGTATAATGCTATTGAAATGTCAGCAGCTTATGCAGTTGGGAATGCAATATTTTAGTTTGTCAGAATCTTGTCTCAAAGGAGAACAATTTTACAGAATTGAATCACCTTTGAAATTTGTTATTCATTCATTTAATTATTAGAAAAACTAGTTGCAGTGACAGTCTATATAAAGAGGTACCCAGGTTGGTAAATCAAGAGCAAATATAACAAGCAAAATCATTAGCTGGGAAGGATTTGCAAAAATTTTTCAACATTACCATTGTATAAAAAAAGAGCAAAATTTTTCTTTTCTCTCTTACACATGTATCATAAAATAGACCAAATGTGAAAGGTAAAGGAAACAGAAAATGAATGTTTAAACTGACATATACTTAAAAGGTATAATCTGGAGGGCTTGGGTTTCATGGGATGCTACCTGTGACAGAGATGGTTTCTTATTCTTGGCTCAGCACTACATTAATGCAGTCTCATGGGTTTGGTCAGTTTGAACTACAGGCAGAGCAAATTCATATGCACTACAAGTGTGGACACAGTGAGATGGCATTTGTTTATCACACAAATGTAGGGAGAAAGTTGGTTTTCAGCTTAGTTCCCAGTTTTGTGACACAGTCCAGCATGACCACAGGTCTTGGTCTCCTTGTGGGCCAATTCCCGCTTATATAAGAGAGGTAATCTACTGCTTTTTCCTATCCTTTGTCACTACAGCTGGATTGAACCATCTCTGCATAATAGCTAGCAAAACTGTAAAGTCTGATTTGGAGCCTCTAGATTTTCTAAAAATAGACATAATAATTAAAGTTGCTGTAGGAGCTTTGATGTTGACTCTGACTTTTTTGTGGTTAATACTGTGTTCGAGATGTACTCCATTAGTCATTTTTGTCTCTAAGCACTTGTGGGTATTTGTCAGTGCTCTAAACCAATACTTTTTTTTCTGCAACATAATATTGAGATGCGGAGAGTTTCAAGTTTCAATCCCATGAAGACTCCTTGGATGCTACAAAGTGCATGTTGATCCTTATTCTCTAATTTGCTGCCAAAATGTAATCATCTGTTGTTTGTCAGTGTGCTGGTGGCATTCTACAGCGAAAAGGAGGATTTGATAGTCCAACGTGTATTTAGCCAAAGACCATTCACTGCAAAGAGTTCACCTACTGCCCAATTAAGCTGTAAATGTGTCTTATATCTAGAGCTTCTGTAGCACCCTCTGAAGGGACAGACTGATTTGCAATGAATAATGCCTTAATCAACAAAACCTCAAACCCTGAATGCAATGTTTTCCTTTTACTGGGGGCTTGTGATGGTGGTCTACAAATTACTGGAAAGAAAGTGATAAGTTCCTGCTGAAGTGGACAAGGTAAATGTGGCACTTATGTGTGAAGCGTGGTAGGAATTTCACAACAGTGCTGTAAGAATGCTTAAATGGCAGATTGCTCTGTAAACATGACCCTCTGGTAAAAACACATACCAAATTCAGGACATCTTCGCTATTTGGGAATCACAGTTGTTTACAGCTAGAGAATACCTCTTGGTTTCTTTCAGCACAAAGCAAAATTAAATTTTAAAAGAAATGTGATTCGGTAAGTTTTCTGTGAACGCTAAGTTTCATATGCCTTTTCATTTCCTCCTCATTTCTTTCCAGTCACTGTCACCAGATGTTCATGTAAAGCATTATGTTTTCAACTCTGGGTGATTAAAACTGGGAATTACATCTCAACTAGAAAGCCGAGCAGTCTAAGTGCTCTGCGTAGTCCATAAATCAAATATAAAAATGTAACTATTTATACATTGAAAGTAAGAAAATTTCTTTTGATTTACTTCCAAAGTGGATCATGTGAAAGATCTATATTGGTTTCAGTGCCTTTCCGTCTTTAATTCATTAAAAAATGCATCAACACAAGTGATAAGCTCTGATCATGTGTGCCTACCTTCCATGTCCTTTTAGGAACATCCAGCCTTCTTCAAGAGCTCTATCAGACTAACAAAAACTGAAGCATTTTGGCGTGGAGTGTGTTATGAATATGAACACCCTCAAAGAAGTGTTTTTTCAAACTTTTTTGTGTTATATGATGCAGTTGCATGGGAAGTTACTTGTGCGCTTTGCTGCATGAGTAGGCTACAAGTGTGTGTTATTGTTACACGTAAAAAGAACGGTACCACTCAATAAGCAATTTATCATCACAATTAAATACACTGATTTATCTGTGCAGCATCTGAGAAAACACACTTAAAATACTTCAAACTGTTGAAGAAAGACATCTGGAACCCCTCGTGGCCGCATTGTATTATACATTGTTTCCTGATATGTGAGTCCTAGACAGATTAAGTTGTGGAGAGTGATTCTCTTTGGCTGGAAAAAAAGAAAAAAAAAAGGAGCCTGCACGCTATCAGCAATTCTTTAGATTGAAATTATAGCCCATACAGTACTGTAGAAATTGGTAATGTTAGGCAGTGGACAGGCGGTTGCAAGCTGATGAGGTGGAGTAGTTAATGAGTTAGTACTTGTCGGGTAGGACACAGAAACTGACGACTGTGTGCTTGTTCTTTGCCTATCCTATGTGGAATAAGATGTTAGATTTTGTTTGCAGGTGAAGGAAGCAAGATCTCTGCACCTGGTTACTTAGCATGTTTTGGTCTTTTTCAACCACAGTACTAGTCCCATAGTGAGAGGGAATGTCCTAGAAGGGCTCGATCTTCATATCCCTGTAGGTCCTGCTGCCTGGGTGTGTGCTAACATCAGCTACAAAATCATGCTGTCCAAATGAATACTTAAGCCCTACATTTGTTTAAAATTTGGCCTTGTGCTCAGAAATGTTTATACTGAAATAAAACATAGAAGATGACATGACTCCTATCCCAAAGAGCTCCCTAAAATCAAAAGCAAAACTGTGTAAAATAAAACCAGTGGTTGTTTCTGGCTCAAACTTTTAACCAGAGCTGGTCTAATAGTTATAGAACATGGTCCAGTATATAGTGTAATACAATATGTGTTAGACAGTTCTTTATCAGTAGTGTCAACTAGGACTAGAAAAACTTTTTTTGATAAAAATATTTTACAGATATATGTGTGTATATGTACACAGTATATTTTTTGTATATGTTTGTGTTTGTGTATATTTGTATATATATTTATACAGAGAGAGATATCAAATTAGGTACATATGCACACACACACACGTACTGTGCACTTCAGGAACTCAGGTATTAATAAGACAGTAAATTACTAATGCGGCTGTTAATGCTTTGACGTCCTCTCACTTCACTCTTGAAATTAGTAGGCCATATACTCACTAGGGTTCCCTGAGCCACTACTAGTAATCCAGCTGTATTGTCACCACACAGCTGGGAGTTCCCTAAATCTTTTGAGTTCTTCAGCTGAAATCATATGTGAGGCTTTTCATTTGCTCTTTGAATTTCTGGGTACTAAGGGAGTGGAGCTGTTTTGCACTTGCCCAGATTACCTAAGGTTCTTTTGGAAACAAGTCAGCTTGGAAAAAATTATCATGTTAGGTTAAAGATAGGAGTGTGAAAACATGAAAACTCACTGCATTTTGTGTTTAAAAATGTCTAAGTGAATCTTGGAAAATACAGAATGACTTCCCCCATACCCCCAAATCTCCATTATTAATCTGGCTCTGTGGCCAATAGTGGTATTGTGATACTAGGGAGTTGCAATTAAAGTATATCATGCTGTTGTTTTTACACTGGATTTGGGCACTCCCTTTGAACCTGTCCTGCTCTAATGCACTTTGGTTTTGGGATGCTGATTTTGCATAATTTTGAAATGCAAAGTGGCAGAATAGGAGAGAGACATCCTAGTTCCTCTTGATCAGCTCCCATGGCTGTGCTCATAACCTTGCACTAGAAAATGTCTTTCTCCTAGAAACCTACAGAGAGTGAATCACTTCTCTCCACCAGCTTGTTCTGTTTCTGTTTTTATCAGCCCCAGCACTTAAGAATTAGAACAACCACCTTAGACCAAATGAAGGAAATATCCATTTTTTTTTTTTTTTTTTTTTTTTTTTTTTGTGAAAAAGGATTGGAGGAACCTCTTACCTGAAATCAGACTTATCTTTGCCTTTTTCTTATCTGAATGCAAACAGAAGAATGATAAGATAATCAGGAGAACTGAAAGAACGAATGGGAAAATGCATGTTCCTGAGGTTTCTAGCCCAAGGTCAAGACATCTGGAACCACTGGATAAGATACTTATAAACATCTGAACTCCTGGGAATGTCCTGGAACAACAGTTCCAGTTGTGAGGAATTTAGAAGTTTCACAGTTTATTTCTATTCCAAAATGGAAAGAAAAGGAAATCTTTCAACATTTCAGTGTTAAGGAGGAGAGGGAGGCCATAGTCAGTGGAGAGAGAGAAGCTTCTTCAAAAGCAGAGGTGATACAGGAGTGTATCTTACAGTGCTCTCAAAAATCTTGCTCCATCCATGGACAATAAGAAGAGCTTAGAGACAAAATATTTTCTAAACCCTTTAGCCATTATAAAAGTCTCTCTTCCTCATAACAGAATGTTTTTATAATACATATAGCATATAGTTTATATATAGGTTGCGTAGGTTTTAAACGCATTGCCTTGGTACATGGATGTAGGTAGAAAGGGAACATAACTGTGAGCATGCTAAGCACCAAACTTGAGGGGAAGAGATGAACTTTTCTGTTAAAACTCCTAGAAACCAACATGGTGTTCAGGCTTTCCTGTTTTGATGAAATGTCTGTTTTGCTGGGAAAGCCTGAGAATGTTTCAGAAAGTTGCAGAACCTTATTCCTAGAATATATCTTCTGATCTTTTAGACTGCTGACCTTCCTTCACATAATTGTTGTTATTGTTTTATGTAAAAGGGACGGGAGGGGGGGGCAACTGCTTTATAAATAAAAGTCAAGCAAACTCAGCCTAATATATGCTGTTTATAGTAACTTATACAGTTAATGGTTGAAAATGTTGCCAGAATTCTTGTTTTGTATTGTTTTGATTTTGTGGGGGACTTTTTGAAATAATGCCAATAAGCACTGTCCTGTATGGGGAACTGAGGGATGTTCTCTAGCCTACAGAATATACAGAGCTTGAGAAAAAAGGCAGTATAAGTTTAAAGTCTTTCAGTCCATGCCTGGATAACCTAAAAAGTGGATTATCTTCAAAAACTATTAAGCAGACAAAACCTGAGACTCAATAAAGTTACTTACCTGGAAGCATAAATGCAGATTTCAGAATAACCTCAAATCTCTCAGTGTTAATATCTTGGCCTTAGAACATTTATTAAGGGTATTGTAGGAAAAAAGACGAACTATAGGAAATGTTTGTTTTAATGAATACTAAATCCAGATTTCTTTCTTTTAGACACTCTTATGTAATTTCATTGCTACTTCTTTATGCATGCTTTCCAGAGAGAAACATCCCATAAACCATAAGAGAAATTCTAGAAGTTAATTAAAACAAAACATTAGGTAAAATTTATCTCTTCCAAATACCACATGTATGAATGCTGTTGAACTCATATGAAGAGACGTAGAACATATGTGGATGTTATTTCAAATTTTTCATGCCAATTTACCGCTACTTGCAAATTCCAATGAGTAAATTATGAGGTGAAGAATGAATTCATGTAAGAGCTTGTGCACTGATAAGCAAAGTTAACATATAGTGGGAAACAAATATAAAACAGCAAGAAGCCTTTATGTAACTGATGGGAAAAGAACTTGTTTATATTTCTTGTCAGTGCATCCCCAACATGTCCTTACATGCTTGCCTCTGTGTTGTTTAGAGGAAAAAAAATTGCCCATGTGGTTATAAAACCTTAACTGAATTGTTTTTTCCACAAGAACAATAACTTGAACAATTTATCAGACAATGAAAGCTAAAGATGTACTGTGAAACAGTGTGTCAAGCTACAAAAATATATAACTGACAAAATAATAAAAATTAAAATGCAAATAAAAATTTTCCTTTAAATTATTTCTCTCTTGAAAAAGAAGAACATACGTGACAAAGAAAATAATGTGTCAATATCCCATCCAGCTGTGGAAAAAGTCAAATAAATGCAGTAAAAATTTAATTATTTTCCCAGAAATGTGATTTGCAAGCAGTTATTGGTGATGACCAGATTGTGGATTAGAAAAAAACTTAAAATCAAATTCTAGCCTTAAGATGTACCATAATCAGCTATAAACTGAACACACCTTCACTCTAACAAGTAAATTCTTTTTACTTAGTTATCTAGTGGACATTGATGGAGTCACCCTGTAGTTTTATGAGCAAGGAACAAATTCCTGCAGATAATGTGGAGCAGTAGCACACTCACATTCTTTGGTATTTTAAGGCTATGACTTACGTGATACATGCACAACAAGAGAGGAGTCCATGTTTCTTAATCTAAACTGATACTTCGTTAAAAGAATTCTTTATAGATTTGGTAAACAACAACTGCAAATAATTTTAAGGCACATGTGAACAAATGTGTTACTGGTGCCCTCTGTTCAGCCTCTGCTCCTCCCTCAATGTGCAATGTAGGATGCTGAAGAGCTGCACCCTTGTCCTAGGTTGCTTTAATGTCTGCATTGAGCCGAGACTTTTTTTTCTTTACTTTTCTAGCACAGGATGTGTTCCAGCCTAGGATAAAAGCAAAACTGAGGACAATGTGTTGCAGAAACATCTTATTGTCTTGCTCCAACTGTATGTTTGCATGTAGCCTTGCTGCTGGCATTCTAGCACAAGTAGGGAAAGCCTGGGATGGGTTGACATTGGTGTGAGGCCATACGTCTGCCATTGGAGCAGAACAGAGGGACAGCTCTCCAGAGCTGCTGGGGACCCTGGCTCCCCTAGAGCAAATTCACTCTTATCCTGACAAGAACCACATCATCTTCAAGTACATACCAAGAGATTTCAGGGGAAGCTTCCTCCCCTGAGGACTAGTGTAAAAGCCTGTATCATTAAAAGCAGGTGTTATGTCTTTTCTAATTAACAGTGTTTGTCCCAATGCTATGATTCAGATCCAGGGTATTTTTGGTGTCCTGTGGTCCAAGGATATCTGATTCATATTGCCTTCATGTACTTCTTTGGCCTAGTGTTGCTATTTTGTTGGTGTTACTCAAACTCAGCCTTCACTTAAGATGTCTCCTGGTGCATTAGACTATGTCAGGCACATGCAGGGCACAGCATATTCCTGCCTCAGCAGCAGCAGAGACGGCTGCTCTCATTCCCACCCTTTCCACTCCATCTGCCCTTCAAACCCAGTCACTTGTGTTCAGCCATTGCAACATCCCAGAGAACACCCTGGAAGTGTCAGTCTCTGGCTTGCATTCCTGCAACTCCCTCCTGAGCATCACCCTCTTTGCTTTTCCTTCTTCTCGTGAGACATGTTGGGTGCTGCACCCATTTCCTGAGTTGTGTGAACTGCTCAGGGAGCCTGTGTGGTAGCAACCCATGTAGTGACCTGATCCTGAGCTCCGGGGTGAGCTTTCTCCACTCCCCCCCCGCAAAGCCTTTATCTCTTCCTTTATCAGGCTTTCCCTGACATGTCTTCTTGCTTGAGTGGCTCAGTATGTTTGATCAGCAGCACCGGGCAGTGCATGTCACCCCAAGCATGACAGCAGTGAGCACAGGGATTCAGCTATCATGCACATAATGCATGTTGGTGACCCCTGGGAGGTAGCAGAGGAGCCAGTAGGCTTCCTTTGCCCAGTGTCAGGTGTGTGGAAGTCAGGCATCTTGTCTAGGCTTTCTCAGTGGTGGAGAAAGATAAAGGGAGTGCTTTCCCTGCAACATTGACATCCCCTCCTCAGATAGATGTCATCATCCCCACAGCTGGAGGGGAGATCAGAGCGCGTGCCTTGGACTGGCTGCCTAACTGAGAAAGCTAACGTGGGCTCTGGGAAGTCCTTGGCGAGCATCTCCGTTTCATCTGATTGCAAAATCAATGACACAAACAGCATGATTTGAAGAAAATGGCTTTTATGTGAAGTTATCAGTGCCATTGCACTTCCTCACTGAGCTTGGGATATGAAATTAGCAAAAATTATAGCAAGGGACCTCCCACTCCCTTCAAATACTAAGGTCAATACACACTGACATTGACTAGGAAACAATTCTATGGAAGAAGAGAAAAATAAATCAATGGAGAAACCAGAATTATGTTCCCACAGAATGTAAGACCATTACAATACTGAGTGGAATAGCTACAGTAAACCAAATATGTATCTTGCAGAGTCCAAGATGGAGCCTTGCCTGCTGAAACTTGCAGCCTCTTGGGCTGTAGCCCCTTGTTTCAGATGACAGGGCTTTCATTTGCACAAGCAAGATACAGCCCTCAAGGAACTGGCGAGATGCCAACAAGCCACTTATTTGGGTAGGATTTTGCTGACTGTGGTAAATAGATGAGATTGGGAAGGAGGGTGGGCTCACACATGTTTGTGTGCGTCAGAAATATGAGTTCAGTAGAGTGGGAAGCCAGGAAACTGTTAATTTTAGTCAACCACAACATCTGAGCAGAGTGTATTGAATTTTTAATCCACTCAAACTAAAGCTTTGTTTGGTGTTCCGTAAACTGTGACAGCAAAGCACCTTGTTCTACTCAGTGTGTAAAGCCTGGCGAAAGTCTTGTCCTATCCACTCTAGTGTTGTGCTGCTTGTGCTGTAAAGAAATAAAGAAAGCTCTCTCATTTAAATCAAAACAATAATTTCATTCAGCTATCAGTAAAGGATAAAATTCAAATAAGAAAAAACAGGATGCAAAACCGAATCACAAAGCCTATAACATGACTTGAAAATAATGTGAGTTTTATCCATTTTGGTACCTTATAGAGGTAATAGAGATGACTGTTGCTACAAAGATGCACACAGATTTTTTTCTGTCATCCAGAAGTTATTCTTGTTTTATGGAGACTACAGAGCTGCCTTCCCAATGATTTTTCAAAATAAAATACGAAAGAAAAAGATAAGAAGCAATGACAGTATCCCAGCTCACCCTGCAGTGAACATTTGACTGGCTCACCATGCAGGCTGCCATACCTTAATGTGTGCTCAGAAATGCAACCCCCTCTCCCCAAGGCATTTCCATGTATTTGTGTTTGAGAACCTATGAGGATCAGTGACCCAAGTAGGGCCTAATCAAGTTATTGAAGCCAGTGGGAGTCTTTCTACCTGGATTTAGTGAGTTCGAGATTGAGTCCTATAATCAGATATAAAAGAGACCTCTCTAAATCCAAATAACATTCTCTTCACTGAGTGATTGGGGGAAAAGTGAATAAGCAGCCTAAGCAATGAAAAATAACTGTGTTTAAAAGTGACTGTCAGTCCAAATTATCTGGCATATTGTAAACGAGGAGAACAGGCATTTCTGTCAGACTTTTGCTTTATAAATGTTCTTTTTACTATTAATGTTTTTTCAGTTCATAAAGGTCTGGGAGCACTCCAAGCCTTATCTTGCAGTGAAGTCAACTTTTAAATACAAGCAGGAAGTATAAAAGAAATAACAAAATTGCATTTATTCATTTTCATATGTTTCTGCTGTTGGGCTAGATTATGGATAGAAACATGGAAAACCAGCAGTGGTTTTCATATCTTAGTTTCACTACCATGGTGACAGTATTGTGTTTTCATTTCTGCCGTATATAGATGTGAATCTAGCTAAACCTGAATGTCAAAACCTGGACTTTGGGTAACTGAAGACTGAATAAGACTGTAAGGATATGCTAAGGTCAAGTATTAGCAAGGGTGCAATTCTGGAGGAAATGCACTTTCATATTCAATACCAAATCTTGCTTGCACTTTATGTAATTATTTATTATTTTGCTGTTAGGACTCTGGGAGATCTTTTAGTCTGGGAAAGAGCATCTGCTGTCAACCATAAATCAGTATGAAAACTATGGAAGAGTAAATGGATTAATTGCATCGTTTTTATTGCTTAAATGTCTGGAAACTACAAATATAATAAATTAAAAATTATAAACTAATAAATAATATGCATAGGTCTCTATTCATAGGTCTGTGAGATTTGCATTTCCTTATTGTGTAAGGCTATTTTAATTCTTACACAATTTCATAGTCGAGATTCAGAGGGAAGCTTGAGGGTAGCTTTTATACCCATGAAAGGAAGGAATTATTTTGCAATGAAACAGTTGTAATCAGAAAAAGAAAAGTTAAGCACATTTTAAGAGTTCTAAGTAAACATTTCTGAGTCATCCAGAATAGCTATCACACAAATAATTAGAAAGCTGTTAAAATGGATTCAATTATTCTTTATATTTAGTAAATTCATCAGTTCAAAAGCTTTCTGCATGGCAAACCACCCAATCAGCTGGGAACTGGAGTCAAAATGGCTGTTGTAACATAATTTTTTAATGCAGTTTCAGTTCTAGATGAAAATGTCTTTCACAAAATAAATGTTTTTTGGAGGAAAAAGTAAAAAGACAGATTATGAGGAAAGTGTCCAAAATTATCTGAATCCCTGGGACAGAAATAGAAAAGACGTAGATAAATATAATATTATTTCTGCCTTCAGGACTCACAGATTAAATATACTTTCATCTTTGTTTTCTTAATTCTAAAGCCTCAATGTGAATATATTCATTAAGTTTTGGTGTTAATTTGAAGATCAAACTTACTAAAGCATTCATAATTTTGCTAAGCACAGGCATTTTATCCACATAAGTTTCCTTGGTACCTTGCCAGTAGCACAAAGAATTGTGGAATCAGTAGTGAGCTATTTTATTTTGAAAGACTGAACTGAGACTAGATAGGAATTAAAAATAGCTGTGCTTCTTGGCTAAATGAATAATATCTGTCATGTAGATTCACCGTATGAATTAGATAATAATCTCTGAAATAATTATCTGCAATTACTCCATTACCTTAGGGAACTAGAAAGATAAAAGACTGTGAAAGCATAAATCGTGTGTTACAGATCATTTTAGACCTTCCCCTGTTGATTTGCACTACACACAGGAAGAACTAGTTTCAGCTTGAGCATTCACTAATAGCTTTGGGCTAATACATTTGGAAAGGGAGTTAGTCCTGCCTGACTTCTCTGGCTGGATATCCTGTGAGAGATTAGATTACTGCTCTGAATGGGGCCATTGCACACCTGGCTGTGCTGGACATGTCAGGCACGGGACAGCCTGTTTGCACTATCTATCTGCTTGATAGAGGGTGGACTTCTGATGTGCAGCCTCCTTGAACTCTGCAGAGGGTCAGTGGAGAGCACAGGGCTCTCCTTGAGCAGGGTCTGAGCAGGGCTGTAACAGATGCTCCTTCTCTGTCAGCCCAACAGAGTCCGAGATGACCAGATGCCCATGATGCTGGAAGTCGATACTGTGAACAGCTACCTTATTCTGCGCTTCCCTGGACTCATGTTCTGAACGTTTCACGTTATACCCCAAATCCATTTCTTCTCAATGCTGAAAATATCCTGGGTTCTGAAGGGACAAACCTTTGAAGCAATTCCTTCTCCTGCACTCTATCTCCTCATCTTGCATATAATACAGAGGACCAAATCACTGACCATGGCTTTGTAAAAATAATTAATAGAAACAGACAAAGGCCTTTCCTTGGATCAGAACTGTGCCTTGACTGCTTTTGCTCATTGAGTGCAGCAAGTAAAAATGTTTTGCCCATCTTCAGCAAATGACCCTGGGTACCATTCTGCCTCTCTCTTACAACCTATGGTTTTCTTTATGTTTCTAAAAGTGTAAAGTTGCACAAAATACATGTCAACTACTAGAGGATGGAAACTGACTTGTAACATTTTGTGCCTTATATACATAATGAAAATGTGCACTCCCACAATCATTTTTGTTAATTAAGTATTCAGTGTCTGACTTCAGCCAACATCAGAGAATGAAAGGGAGATAAGTGTACCAAACCAAACTGACAGCTCTGAAAATGATGATAATGGAATCCACTCTTTTTGGACAAGTTATGTTGCATTTTTGGTTAATGACAGAACTATCATATCTGTCCAACTGACATCAGAATTACTACAAATGCAAATTGAATTTAAAAAGTAGTAGATTAAGTGGACACAGATAGAGGTAAAGGGAGTAGGTTCTGTGAAATAACAGCACTTTGCCAGATGTTTCCATGCAAAACCAGATGGAAGCTGTAGCATTATTTATTTTTTTAGCAGAATACAGAGTCTAAGTTGGAAGAGGTATGACTGTAATCATAAAGACACATGTGAGCTAGTTTTAAATTAACTGGTTTGATTGCCAATAGTAGTGTGGTTATGGCAAGCATGGCCATCAGCTGCCCAGGACTTTTCCAGATGGGCTCAGAGCATGGCACACGGTAGCTAATAAGTGAACAGGTTAATCCAAGGTAAACTTGTCCATACCTTCCTCTCCTCTCCTCACACCTCAGCAATGCAGTATGGATATTTCCCTACCTAATGTTATGAGAGATACCTACATTAAAAAGAGAGGGATTAGTTAGAGTGACTTAGCAGTGTGGGGCTTGTGTTATGAGAAAACCGTATCACCTGTGAATTTCATTGCTTGACTCCCATTTGTGCAATTAAGGGAGTTTTATGTTTTCTCAGGGGTAATTAGTATGTATATTTGCTCCAGAGAATAATGAGCCTTAATAGCCAGGGAGGCCATGCCTGTATATGGGAGATAACAAAGTGCAGGAGAGCCTGAATTAGCACTGAAGTGCTTCCTTCTACACTTCGACGCCGCTAACCTTTCTGCACGCTGAACCTGCGCTCCCTGTGTGCACGCAGCTCCCCAGCTGGGCCAGCTCCTTCCCTGCTTCACTGTTTTCTCCTGTGACCAGTTTCTACCTTTCCTGGAATTCTCCTTGAAATTGCCACAGAGGGGAATACTTTTCCTCTTAGCAGCTCTGGCTACAGGCTATCGCTAGGTCTGTTTTGTTGGCTGATGCTGATTTTTGTGCTTCAGCAATACTCCCTTGCTCAGCTACATCTTTTGTATTTCTGGCTTGAATTTACCAGGCTGTCAAGACAGAAGCATCCAGAGAATATTGCTAAATACTTTGTCAGGGCTGGATTAGATGCAGGCACAGGTCTGTGTAATTGTTCATGTCCGACAACAGCTACCTGTTTTTGTGTCATGTCTGGCTCAACATTTCCCTAACATGCTGAGGTAATGCTAAAGATCCATTCTGCCACATCTCCAACTTTGTGAATTGGTGTAATGCCACTTTGTATGACATGGTGATGTTATGCAACACACATATGACATATCACCTGTCTCCATGATGTGGCTAATTCAGCCATTTCAGCAAGACACATTAGCAGCAGAAGTTGTGTCATTAGTTCACAAGTTAGTGTGTCAGCATGAATTTAACGAGCCTCACAGGACAAAGGTTGTTCTTCTGCTCCTTGAAGGTGCTCCAGTGGAGGAAAAGCACTGAATTTGTAAATGGTACAGGTGTCTCATCTGGCCACCACATACACGTTATTTCCTAGGCAGCATTTTCTCCTCAAATGTGTACTGAGACTTTTTCCTCTGCAATTTGCTTCTCCCTTCATATGTGAATGCCAAACTGTGTTCTGCACCTCTGGATGCAGAAGGGGAAGGAGTCATCTCCTGTAACTTCAGATGTCTACCCTGGAGCGGCACACCTTGGACTGTCTTTATTGTCAGCTGAAAGAAATGACTGTTCCTGGGACACAGCGACTCTGAACTAGTCTTACCTACTAGGTTAACGGAACACTCTTACCTACTAGGTGAAGTGCTTACCTTAGGACATGGAGAATCAGGCTTTAGAAACACCTAAGGCCTGAAGTCACCTTCACTGACTGCCAAGACAGTCTGAAGAATCTGAATTTAGTCACATGAATACTCCCTAAGAGGCCAAATTTAGACCTATTGAGTCACTCAGATGACTACTAGTTGCTATTACGAGCAGGGTACTGTGTACCCTAAGTAAGGTAAGCAGAACAGGGTCAATGTACCAAGTAAGTCTTAAATTTGGGGTCTCCTTTGGACTTGTCTGAAGCTTGGGCCTAACTTTTACAGTGACTCTCTAAAACCTAGACACTGGGAAGCAGATGAACTTCTAGCAGTGATTCTCTCTTAGGAGAAAAATAAAGGTAGAATGTGTATCTGAATATTCAGGGGGTTTTGTTTCTTATATAAACAGACTATTTTTATTTAGAGTGGGGCAGGTTTACCCTGTCTTCTCCTGGAACCATTCATAGCTGCAATCAAAGGGGAGATATTGCAGAGCAAATTAGGAACAGGCACTCCTGTGAGTTCAGTGTCAAGTGATAAGCTACACAAAAGGTTACAAATTAAAGAGTCTCACTCTTTGACAGGTAGGAAAAGTATGAAAGCAACATAATCTAGAAGTCATGGCAAAAAAATAATAACTTTTAGACACTGCAGGTCCCTGCAAAAATTCTGAAAAAAATTATTATCAGCCATCACTGCTTCCAGAAAGAAAATAAAGGAAATGTATATATGTAAGGTTCTTTTGTTCTTTTCCAGGAATGTGATTTTTTCTTATCTTGTGTCTACAGCTTTCCCTAAGATAAAATAATTACCAAGCGTAAGGCTGGTTTCCTGACATCATTAATTGTATCATGAAAGTTGTCTTAAAAAACTGTTTAGGGGATTTGACTCTGAAAAACTTAATTAGGAAAATCGGCAATTTTATTTAAAATAGTTACGTTTTTGAGAGAATTGTAAGGATAACTTTGCACATAAAATGTTTGCCATTTGCAGTAAATCCTTTTTCTTAATTTTATTTAAGGACAAGTAGAATAGCTTCATAGCTCTAGTTTTCTAATTTGAGGTCTTCTGAACTGTGTATTGAAGAAGAATGGAAATATTGTCTCTTTTTTTCTATACCACAAGAGTTGTGTTCAGTTCTAAGTAACATAAGCACGTTGAGCTGTATACAATGTAGATGAGTTAACTAAGATGTCAAAGTTTCTCAAGTCACGATGTTTTAGACGTCTCGTCAAAGTATGAAGCACTTGAATGACAACCATATTGAATTGTTCTTCTAAGAAATGTTCTTCAGAAATTTTGCATTGCAAAGATAATTCTTTGTTGAATGCTTAATCACTCAACATGAAAAATAGTCTCACAACAATACTTCATTGCAGAATTTGCTGAAATATGAGGACAGCTAACAGGAGCAATGTATGCATAGGGCCTCCTGGTAGCAGGCAATTCATTTTCAGATTGAGCCTCATGGCCCTTGACCTGAGTTATGTGTGGAACCAGTTCTGATGGTCTGCCCCAGGAAACTTGTATTCCTTCCAAAGGCTTTGGGAAAACTGTAGTTAGACAACCAAACCATGCTGTTGATGGGTTAGTGGAAACCAATAAGCCTCATTTTGTCTGTAACTGTTATAAATTGTCCCTTGCCAATCCTTTCTGTGTCTTTGATCTTATAAGGCAACTTTGGCTTATTAAAAGGGCAAGCTAAAATGGTCTTTTAACAGAAATATCTTCTTTTGAACAAATAGGATTTTGTGTGAGATGCGTCTGCAGAAAATACTGATCTGGAAAAATTGTATTGCAGTTTATGGTGGTTGTGTCATAGACTAATGACAACTCTGTGGGTTAGTTTCTTTGTGTGGACTTTGTCTGGCATGGTACCTTAATCAGAGAATACTTCTATGTGGCAGTGTTGATGTCAACATTTTCTAAAGCAGACATACCTGCTTCCCTGTAAAAACTCCACAAACAGACCACAGAAAAACAAGAAAGGTTTCAGGTGTCATAAAGAAGTGAGAAAAGCCTTAAATTTATTTTCTTTGCAAATCAACCCTCAAGGCAGGTTTCCCTGGGCTAGGTTAGCCCAGTGGAAAGTGTGAGCAGGAGAACTGCAGCCTTCCAGATGTCTGAAAGTTTTCTCTTCTGTGGTACTTTGAGTTAAACATACTGCAAGTAACACTCAAAAGGTCCCAGAGTTAGTGAAACAGTGACATTTCAAAGGGGATTTGCCAGCATTGTCATATTAAAAGCATTTTCAAAGCACTCCAGTGAAGGCCCAGGTGCCTATCACACCCATGCACAAGTGCCAGAAAACTTTTCTGTGTCATCAGAGGTTTCCATTTCCGTAGGAATCTCTGTATATCATGGGGCTCCGAGGCAGCCAGCAAGGATTCAGCCTGGGTAATGAATGATGAATGGGAAGCTGCTGCTTCCATGTTTTTTACTGTTTGAGACACATTTTAAGGCTGAATGACAGCTCCAGGATCACACTCTGTTCCTCGCACGTCTTGATGAAAAACAAGACAAAAAAAGAACCCGGCTCAGTCCCCTGCCAGACATGGAAATATCTGTTAAAAAAAACAGCCACTACTACTTTGAGGGCCAAATGCTGGTTACCAGTAGGCTGAGTGGGTGGAGAGTGTCTGAAGGACTCTGCACCCAGACACTGGGAAGCAGCAGTGATATTGCAATATTGCTGCTGCTGATTTATAAGCCGAGACTCTCATAGGCTGTTCAATAAAGTTCAGAGCCAGGAAGAAACTCATGGCCTGTCATCAGTGAGATCCTCAAAAAACTAGCAGTGAAGTTCCCCTCACCTGTCCCCCCAGTATGTATTTATTGGTTTCCTGGTATTGGTGGCAGCACCAGATGACTGAAAGAAGGGCTTGCAAGCTGCATTTTAGCACTATTGGGGAAAAAGCAAACAGGGAAGACAGAGACGGATTAGACCCTTGTACAGTTACATACTGTGGGAGTGGACCTATCTTTCTTTATGTACTAGCAGAGGCTACAACAGTAAGGTAAATGACTAGGCTGTCTGGGTACTAGTCCTAATTAAATCCCAGTGAAAACTTAAAGCCTTATGTATTGCCGTACAACTCACATAGTAAGGTGGCCTTTGAAAGGAAAAGAACTGGAAAAATATTTTAAAGAAAGTTACAAACTTGCATTATTAGAGCTTTATGAAGAAGAGCAGAAAGATTTATTCAGCATTAATGAAAGATTTTTAATAGATCTGGATAAAAGACTTTGAAATTCCAAAGGGATGTGCATACGCTCATGCAAAATGTTTCTGTTTTCTGACCAAGGCACTGTCTTACTCGCCATCTCTTTCATTGATTCCTCTGAGGCTATGTAAAACAAGTGCATCTATAAGAGGAATTCCTGGAAATATGTTTTCTTATTATTGCATGCTCTAATTGCAACTTGCAGAGCAATAATAGGTATAATATTAATTCTGCACAGTCTTTTATAAAGGCATTACTGGGGGATCACATTCTCAAACTCCCTTGGACTTTGTAGTAATGATGAAGCAGGGGGTTCCTCTCTGAAAAGGTATATAACATAATTTCTGTGCATGTGGCCAGCTTAAGCTTTTGTCAGGGGAAGGATGCTATGATTTTATCACAACTTCTGTAGGAGAACTTATTTTGGGGAGAATAATCATATTAATGCAGGGAAGATACTCAAAGGAACAAAACTCAGTGGCCTTCTGAAACAGACAGGGAAAGCAATGTGGCTTATCTGATGACAAATATTTCCCTGCAAAGAATCAAATTCCGTGATAAAAATGTGTGAATCCATGCTATGCTGTCAGACGGTAGGCTTCATGTCTGAAATAAATGAGATTCAACGAACAGTCAGACCAGCAGAAACTTATACTGGAATTAATTGCTTGTGTTGAAATCCTGAGAGCAGGAAATAATTATAGCAGTGGTGCAAAAGATGGGTTGTGTCTCCTTGGTAAGGCTTAGACACTGCATGACAGTCACACAAACTACCTTTTGAACTGCTGCCACTGTTCAACAGATCTGCTCTAACTAATAGTGGTCATTGTCAAACTCGGCCATGGCCAGTATTTCAAATTGTTGCTTTGATTCTACTTCTCTCATTTTTCTGTTGTAGAGAGTATGTCTGTTAATATCGAGGTCATGGCTTACTAGATAATTTTGTCAAATGCATTTTGCAGACATATTTCCCATTCTCCACGAGATTTTTTAAATTTACTTGTATAAATTCAGGGTTTGATCATACACGTGGTGATTTTAACAAACACAGACATCTCACAATAAACAAACTTAGATTTATCTGCTTCTCTCTGTATATGTTTTTTCAGTGTGGTTAGAGTTTATTCTCATACATGTTCCTACCAGCTACACAAAAGGAAGATGATATAAACTACTGGAAATTTGGAACAACTTTATGACTGCAATTAGGGGGCAACCAATAACTATTTTCCAGCATTACAAAAGCCACATGCATCCAAGATGCCAGGTGCTTAATGGCATCAATGAAGAGCAGGTTCTATATGTCAGTGTCATGTAAATGAGATTTTCTAAATAAAGTTGTTCTTCCTTCTCTTGAACAGAGCCAGATGGAGTTACACCATCTCCAAAACTTTGAAGTACTGGGGAAGAAAGTGAATAAAAGTAGTTGCATTTGAGGCACCTGGGATGAATATTAATGAAAATATCAAGCTTCCAATAACTAGCAGTTAACCAGTAGATATCATCTAATTAGTGAGTTTGAAATGAGTAAGACTGGGCACTTCATTACACCACCAGACTTATTTAGATGATAGAATGAGGCTAGATGGTTTTCTCTTGTCATAAAAGCTGCAGACTTGGATAACTAAATGTTAGAGCAAATCTTCTGTTGCAGCTCAGCTATTTCTTGAAGCCCTGCTTTTATTGTCAGATTTGCTGTTAATACCACTGAAACTTTGGTCCAGAAGAATTTGTGCTACTATTTCAGTAACATTCAGATCTTGAGTGGATTGCAAAATTGTTCTAGGATATAGTCTTATTTCTACAATACTTCTTCCTTGCAACAACTTAAAAGCAAACAAAATGAAAAGATAAATCTATTAAACATAAAGCTGGGAGTGCCCTCATGGAATGAAGTTATATGATGAGACTAGAGTTCTCTGTGCCAGGTAGTGGGAAGAGAGAGTGCCAAGTAAAGAATGAATGGTGGAAAATTGGCATTTAAATAATTGTAAAGGAAAACAGAGATTGCAATAGGCTATCATTAAAATGTGGGCTTTTAAAATCAAAAGCTGCTTGCAATTTTGACAATTCTAAGTTGGCAGGTGGCTGCAAACAAAATTACACTTTTCATCTTCTCTGGAAATAGTAGTTAATAACTCTTAGGCATTTCTGGCCTGTGGGACTCCAAAAACAAATCAGTGTGCCTAGATGAGATAGTAACGGGTGGTTCATAAAAACTGGTGCCAGTATGAACCAATTCAGAGCAGTGTGGTAATGAAAACTAGAAGTTATACAAAAGAGTTTGTAGATGAAGGAGACTATGGAGGAAGCAAAAATGAGAAGACAGAAGCCTGGTGAGATCTATTTAACTGGCATTGGGATAAATGGTTCTGTGAAGAAGCAGGGATTTTTTATAAGATGCACTTCTGCCTTTTCTTCCCTGAAAAAAAATGAAGCATGGACCTGCAAAGTGTGTGTTAGCTAGCTGTAGCTAAAAGTTCATATATTACTTTGTTGTGGAAGAGAGAGATGCTCTGGTCAGTACCATGAGCTGCATCCCTGCGTAGCCGTCCCATGAATGCAAGACAGGGAAGTCTATTTCTTCTGGGAAAGTCTGGCAGGGAAAAGAGACAAGTTCTGCCATCTTTTCTGTTAACTTACTCTTACAAAGAGAAGAGAAAAAGGTTGACTCTTAAGTGAAATTCTGTCATCTGCAAAGCCTTAGAAAGTAGAGTCTGTGTGTGTATTTCTTAAATAATCGCAAAATCATTATGTCACTCAACAGATAGCCCTTGATTTTAGATCAAAAATGAAATGTTAAACACTGACCATGTAAATTAAATACACACAATCAAGATAAAAAGAGTCTGTGGTGAGCCATGTAATGAAACTGACCTACTTGGCAAAATACCATAGAAAATTATTGCAAAAATGTGAGTAACAAACTAAAAATGTTCTCAAACAGAGCTGATAAGGAAGTGCTTGTTTTTAAGGAATGCTACACTGTGCTGCTTTGGTAAATTCTCATTAAAAAATCCTTAGCACAGCTATAGTGGAAAATCCATTTTGATTACAGATGACATTCACACTAAAATATTAAATGGGAATGTCAACATTTTGTAGAACTGTTTGGCATATTTAAGGCATACATTCATGTACTCATGCTCTGTTTTTTTATTTTTTATTTTTTGATAAAAAAACAAGTGTCAAGAGAAAATGCAGTCTTGTCTCATACTGTCTGATTAGGAGGTAATGTTATTTATGTTGTTAATGTTTTGGTTGAGTTCAGCGCCCTAATTCAGTTCATTTATATTGAAGCCATGGAATTAGAAAATAGATGTCAGCTCTTTATGTATGTATTCGCCTCCTTAAAGATGGCAAGAAAAAATACTTGCAATGGAAAAGAGCAATGGTCAGTGACAACCCTCCTGCAGTATTATTTTAAATTTACTAATTCATATTGTACTATAACAAAGGCACTGTGGATGGCAGGCAAGATATGTCACCTGGAAATAACTGCTCCTGAAGGGAATAACAATGTGGTTGGGTATTATCTTCTAAAGATCCACGGCTTACCTGACACTCCTCAGTTTTTAAATACCAAGACTTGATTTTCCCTTAGAAAGTAGAAAGACAATCTTGGAAATGCCTGGAGACAGTAACTCCATTACCTCATGCGATATATAAACGTGAACTGCTACTATTGTTTGTGTTAAGCTTCATATGTACAAAAAGCAATAGGATTTGAAATAGAATAGGAATTCCTGTGTATAGTTATCTTCTCACATCAGTACATTCTGATCCCTCCTTCCTTGCTTTTTTATTTTTTTAAATGAAACAGATACATTTTGTAAAATTCTCAGTGTTTTATGCGTTTGCTGGTTTTTAACTGAATCCCAGCATGAAAAGTACAAATTATTTCACCTTGCCATGAAAATAATAGATTTTTTTTTTTTAAACAGACTTTAAATATGGTCTTCAAGAACACGTAAGAAACAAGTTAGTAGTAACTTATCATTATTTGTGTGAGATGTAACTTTCTTACCATTTATGTTAGGACCCACTCAGAAGCTCCCTGTTGACATATGAGCTGTAATCTAGGTCACACCAAGGAACATTGGTGTTAAATTCAAACTGCGGTATCCAGTGGTTGCATCTGGACTTTAGGACTCCCACCCTGACTGGCACCTGAGGAAAAAACAAATGTGTTTAGTCCTGCTGTTTTACACGACCTCTTGCCCTTAAGGGACACCCTTGCTTCCAATAGAAATTGCACGGACAAGGAGTTCTACTGCTTTCTGGCAGGTACCTTAGTGTAGACAAGATGTTATCCAGAAAAACAATTTTCAGTCTTGTTTGATACAAAAAGTCAAAATATTCTATGCATGAATTCCTTTTCATTATACCAAACCCAGATCTAGCAAGACATGACATACTTGAACATAAACAACATCTCAACCCTTTATGCAGGTACTGACAATTAAGAAGCTGCCACTCTTCTCTCCATCACTCCAGCTGGCCAGTACCTTGGCTGATGGGAGTGCGCTATTTTTTGTCTGCTCTCTGGCTCCTATCTCTGGGGTAACTGCAGACCCAAATGTAAAGCTGAAAGAAAAAAAAGTCTTGCAGATCTCAGTTCCCTGCTCCATTCAATTTAAATTACCCTAAAATATCTCATTCATGAGAATTGTCTTGTCTGTTCTGACATGACATTAGCTGAAGAAGAGCTTTTATTGGCACAAATTTTCTTGCAATTAATATTTGCTCTTGCATGGGTTTGTATCTGTTATCACTTTCCTTACTGTAGTGTGGTTTAATGAAAGGATTACTGCACTTGGGATCAGGAGATGATACAAAATCACTTTGGAGGTAGAGACCTCACCAACATTTAGTGGCTCTCTCTCTGTGTCTATTAATCTTTTTTCCAGGTTTTCACATTTGATTGTGTAAGGGGTAGTGTTGTATCTCGTGTGGTTTGTTGTAAAGCAGTTATCAGAACTCTCTGCTAATATTACATTGTTATAACCTGTGTACCATGTTTTTCTTAAGAGATTAACTTTCAGTATGTAAGTGTCATTGCTTATCAGAATTTCCTTGAAATTGTTAACTAAAAAGATATACAATTCATTTATTTCCCATACCTCATACAGAGATATGGTAGCGATACAGTGAAGCAGGATTAACTTCCAGTGTTAGGTTAATGAACATCAGGTCATCTCACTAGCTCTGGCTGGGCTATTGCTGTGCTTATGTGCTCCAGGGTTCTGTAATTAACTTCCTGAAGATATGACTAAATGCTTCTTACTATCATGTGTCTCCTTCACTGATATGCACAAAGGAAATGATTAAATGAGGAAAATGTTGCTTTTTAGAAGGCATTTTCTGACTATCTTAGATTCCTGATGAAGTACTTCCCTTCACAAATTGACATCTCTTCTTGCACAGGAATCATCTAAACCTCTTTTTACTAAGACCGATCCTTGTTTGTGTTTCAATATAAGAGGATCAAGGTCTTCTCTGGAATAGGTCAGTTCCTAGGGGGAAAAAGTCTTAAGAAACTGACAGAAAACCTTATTTTAAATAAGTTCCTGTGCTGCCCCAGAAGCTGTGCACTTTTGCACGCATTTGCTGCAGCCCCATGCTGCGATGATGGAAAAAGCTGCTTCCAGCTGTGGGTGGGAGGTGTTCTTCCTTGAACCCCTTGGCCCCTCACAGCATGGACCGTGTCAGCATGTCTCTGCCATACGGTGGCCGTCCTCCTGACACCGTCCCCTTGGGCAAGAGGGCGAGTGTGGCCATGGTGGGCACTGCTGAAGGGCTCTGGGGTTTTCATGGCAGAGCAAGACCTGACTGTCGCTGCCCACAGGGGTGGCTTTGAATTGCGGATCCAAGTCCTTAAGTTGACAACAGCAGACCACCCTGAATTATATGATATGAGAGCAAGAAACATTTCTGCCTTGGTGGCAGGCCCTTTTGCAGCTCTGCTTATGATTACAGTCTCACTATGTTCTGAATAAGCAATGTATGACTTCTAAGTTACTGGATCAAAACACATGTTTTTGGGGGAGGGGGGAAGAGCTGTGTTTTGTGAGTGCGTATTTTGTTTTCTTTTTGTGTCTTTGGCTTGGCAAACCTGATAACAGGACTAATGTATAAAGAATGCTGTGGAAAACGCAGAATGAAAGCAGCTTTACCTTATTCTTGGATGAACTGGTTCTGACGCGTCAGTACAGTATCTTCATATTCCTCTTGCTCTGTTTAGATAAAGGTTTCCAGTCAAAAACCTCAGTCTGAAGATTTTGCCCAGACTGTGAGTTCAAATCTTGCCCAATACAGACCTTTCCTTGTAACTCTGTTACTGATCAAAACTTTTGTCAAGTTTCAGAATAAGAGCTCATCTTTAGTTAGTGCATGTTTCAAAGGAAAATATCCAGGCGTAGCAAATATCATGCATGCGACTCAGTGAATTCATGAGGAACAGATGTCATTTGCAGTAAGAAATAAGAGTAGGCACTTATGTTTTGAATTATTTAAGCATATGAGAGCAAAGAACAACCAAAAGATTAAAAAGAAAGTATTTTTGCTGTGTTAGTCCAAACTGTATATTCTCATAGTCATTTAAAATCATGCTAGGAAAGATTAATAATCAGCTATTGTTGGCAATAGGTTTTTACTTAGAGACCCCAACCAAGATTAGAGTCCTTCTGTGTTGGTCTGTTTGCGGATATCTGGTAAGAGTCAGTCCCTATCCACAGAAATCTGTGGTTCAAAAGCGCATAGTGAAATGGTTATTCACACTACGGGGTGTTTAAAGGGAGATGCATACTGACTTGCCCACTGTATGGTTTTCTGCTTCCTCTGAAGCAGCATCGTAAGAAGGCAACGTCTCAGAAAATATCTCCTCATGTCAGGCTGCTCTGTACAAGGAGGGAATGGTCCCTCCATGCTCAAGATGCTGCTGCACCTACCTTGTCCTCTGTTGTGGGACACTGTAGCTGTGTGATGACTCTGCTCAGCATACTGCAGGTGAAATGGTGCCCACTGCTGCCCTGCGTGCAGCCCCATGTCTCTGCGGGCTGTGCCGTGACTTCTCTCAGATGTTTCAGCTGAAGCAATACACCTGCTGATTTCATAGACTGACCCTCAATTGTCAAGGACAAAGGAACAATATATATGTCTATCAGCTACGAACAAAGGGCTGTAAAGCTGGAGTGCAAAATGAAAAGAGGCATTGGCATCATTGTGATAAAAATCACCAGGGTCGATCATCCTTGTCCCACTCAAATCAAGTGAGTGTTACGGCTGCTGCTTTCATTAGGGCCCAGATTTTTCACCCAAAACTACTTTTTAAGACAGGGAACATGATCAATACCACTAACAACAAAATGAGTCAGGATAAGGTTTTAAGACCAAATGAACATGTATATATATAAACTGAAAAATAACCAGTAAGCTAGTAAAATACAAAATAAATCATCTATCTCCAAACTCAACGTAGCAAGCATGAACAATGTATAGGAATAACTTCTCACTTTTCCTTTGCCTTTCACCTTCAGTGTTTTCATGAAGAGTGTTTAAGATCTTAATTAAATTTGAAAAGCAAACAAATGCAATAAGCATACATCTGATCCTATCAAAATCAAACAGGATATTCCCCTCTATGGTGATAGGAGTTTTATAAAGATGCTGACAGTTCTTAATTGGGATTAGGTTTAAGTAGGAAGGCTTTCTAATACCAGAAATTAGATTATTTTTGTGGTGGTTTTGTACTATGATTTTTATTCCCAAAATACACATTCTGTTAAAAATAACAGTTTATAGAATGATCTAGAAAATTACTAAACACACCAAAGCTAGAAAGGCAAGAAATGAAAATAATGTATGGAATAGTTATGCCTCTTTGAGATAAGACTTTTTCAAACTGATTGGAAAAATGTATAGTGCTGTAAATCTATGCCTAATATATTACAGCTGTAATTACTGCAAAATTATTTTTGCCACATCTTACAATGTAAATTATTGAAATTCTAGGAGTGTAAACTATTCAAAACATTGTATTCAAAAAGGAGTTACTTGCCTTTTTAGTTTCATATGCAAGGTATGTACAGAATTAAAAGGTAAACTGCGAGTCAGGAGAATTATAAAGAATATTGCCATTGAGAGGTGCACAGGAAAGCACAGTACATCTGTTAAGCATAACTCATGAAGTATTTTGTAGACTTGTTATATTCATTCATTGCTCATTGGTCAACCCTTTCTTAAATCAAAATAAATCTCAGTAACTTTCATGGGAGCAGTACTGGTACTTATACAGCCAATGCATATTTTAGGCTGAGATGTAAACAGTCATTTATCTATTTAGAAAGACATATATTTAACTACCTTGTGGCTGTTGCCATGAATTCTGTAATCAACTTTATTTATTTACTAATAAAGTCAAGGATAATCATTCCAGTATAGCAAACATCCTTCCAAAATCTACCTCTCCACGTTAGTATTTGCAGTATCCAGTTACCAAGGAAAAGTAGTTCTGCAGCACTTTTTGTCTGGTATGAGAGTTAAAGTGCATACTTGGTTAATGGTTTTGGAGGCAATTTGGGTGTTTGTCTAGGCACATATGTTTGTGTCTAGCAGAATGGGCAGGTGCAGTTGAATGTTCCCTTGCGTAAGATCAGGTGTGGTCTTCTCAGGGAACCAGACTTGTCCAGGGAAGTCAACAGGGAAAATGGAGATGTGGGATATGAAACTAGAATTTTTCTGTGAGATTTTGTCACAAATTTTTACCATTCTTCACTAAGCCAACTCCAAACAGTTGGCATTTTTAAAACCAGAATTGGACATGTTTTCCTGTGTGGAAAAAACCAAAAAGATACTTTGAGTTTTTTGTCCTGATTTGATATCAGGACAAAGTGTTTCAATAATGGAATTTCCTGTGTGATGAAAACACTGGTTGTCTGTCAGCTCTTTTTAGAAATCTTCTGCAGAATCTCCCAAAACAATATATGCAAGCAAATACTGCTGAAGAAAAATCCAGCTATGCTGTTTACACCAGCAGGAACTCAGCCCATGATCTCCATAACCCCATATACCACAGACTAGAGATAGAAGAACATATTTTTAATGTAATGTTCCATCTCAGTGTTGCTAGCCAGAAGAGGAGTTTTCTCATGACACTGAGTAATATCTTAAAGAATATTTCCAGTAGACTCTTGATTTTAATCTGCACGCTATTTCATATCTTCCCTTTCTTTGCACAGCTTGCACTCTGAGCAATGCTTTGATACATTCAGTGGTTGTTAATACTTTGATATCTAATTCTTTGTAAATGTACTATTTGTTTTATTATTTGCAAGAACTTTGGGATCTTTAGATAAGAAGAACTCTTGAACTGTGAAATAATATCATTGTGATCTAATAACATATTACTAATTCAACTATATTATGAACTGAAATGAGTCATAATACAGAGTAATCAAGCTTTTAAACTCATTAAAAAAGATTGATTTACAATTCACATGAATTTACTCAGAGGAAAATCTAAAATATTCCAGAAAGAGATTAAAAGGTGTAACATCTCTTAGCTATGCTTTCCCATCAATAAGATGCCACATTATTTCAGTTCGTTTCAACCTATGAGACCCGTAAAGAGTTGCATCTAACATGATTTTGAAAGAGACCTTCCTCTATTTTATTTTTGAATTTGTCTCATTTAGTCCTTGTCAGTTAGTTTTCACTGAAAACACTCAGTGAGTTAGCAAGAAGAAAAAAAAAGCTACTAGCTCAAGCTTAGAAGTCTTTTTCTGTTTGTCTTCTATTGTCATCTTTATCCTCAGTTGCTAGCTATTGTTATTACAGATGTCCTTATAAACCAGTGAACTATGATAATGAAATGTAATGGCTTGTGTTTCATACAATATACCCATCTCTCTTTAAACATGCCCTTACTTTTAGTTTGTTGGTAATATTGCTCACTGGGGTGATGAAAGTTTGGAGGACATCCCCTTATTTTCAACTATATGTTGAATCCTTACCTCTTATTACCTCTGTATTAATTCACTGGTAGTTTTATTGTTCAGTAGTAAATTTATTGTTCAGTTTTTGTGATTAAATCAAAACAGTTCTTTATTACAAGAATGTAAAGTAAATGAATAAATACATTGAGTGCCTTTTTATGTCTTTGCAAAGCTGAAAAAAAAAGAATTGTTTTAGAAAATCAGATCCAGCCAAGAACATGGTGCAATAGTAAAGTTTAACAGGGAAGGTAAAATGAGATAATCTATGAAAAATCTGCATGAGAATAAAATAAGTGTATCTGTTCATTTCAGGAAGAAACAGTAAGAATAAAAAAAGGGTGGTCTGGTGTTGTCTTTATGTCCCTTTTTGAGTCCTTCAAAGACTCGGTGCAGAGCCTTTGCTGGTGCAGACAGTTCCACTGACTGCATGGACCTGCATCATGGCCCAGGAAATCGTTTTAGCAGTGTTAGGCCTGCTACAAATAAGGCTAGCATACAGAAACCATTATTCTGTATTTCTTGTACTCTTTCCCCAAGATATATATTCTTTTTCTATTGTCTTTTATCTATCTGAGAATATTTCCACGCATTGCCTAAGAAGTGCTATACTACAATAGAACAATAGTTTTCAGTTTAGGCCTAGAACTTCTATCAGTGGGCTAGTTTGCTGGAGAAATGCTTCCTAATTTCTCTACAGAGTGAAGCTGACTTTACAAGCTAGTGACCTTTATGTACTAGGGGGTGTTTTGAGAAAATATCACCAAATAAAGTAAAGGCAATGTGAGCATAGATGAGTGCAGAATGGCTTCTGTGATCAACTGTGCGAAGGAAAACTGAGGGGGAGGGTTAAATGGAGTCACTAGGCCCTTTTGCAATGAAAAGGAAGAGTGGGTATAAAAACTTGTCATTTTTCTTGAAATTAGTTTTTGGGATTCTGTTAATTTATTTTTGGTTGGACAGAATAAGGATTATTCAATGCTGGCTCATCCTGGATAAATAAAAACCTTTTAAGAGTACCAACGGCAGTTAGTATAGATTTTCCTATAGGCGGTGTCAAAGGCAGGGGGCATTTGCAGTAAACACAACCAGCTCCTCTGTCACCTTGTGTTTTCTTCAATATCTGACTTTAATTGTAATTATCGTAGAATCATAGAATAGTTTGGGTTGGAAGGGCCCTTTAAAGGTCATCTAGTCCACCCCCCCTGCAGTGAGCAAGGACATCTTCAACTAGATCAGGTTGCTTAGAGCCCTGTCCAAGCTGACCTTGAATGTTTCCAGGGATGGGGCATCTACCACATCTCTGGGCAACATGTCCCAGTGTTTCACCACCCTCATTGTAAAAAATTTCTTCCTCATATCTGGTCTGAATCTACCCTCTTCTAGTTTAAAACCATTACCCATTCCATTTATGCTTTCCACAATATTCTGGAGCATGAAAGGCACTACTGAGTCCAACATCTACTTATAACACTCAGGAAAATCACTACTCTACAGATCACATATATTGTCATCTACTTAGGTGAAGGAGGCGGCTAATAAAATGGAAAAATGCTAAATAGCCAAGTTAGAAATAGTCTGATGGTGATCTGACTAGGATATTAATGTCGGGAAAATGTAATACAATATCTTGCTATAGGTAAGTTTTCAGTGGAATATGAAGTTACTTGAGTGTTTGTGACTACTGTGAATTACTCTTACACTCTCCTCGTAGCATTTGGCAGAACAGACTGGAAGATTAAGATCAGGTAGTATGAGTTATTTTGCTAATTTTGCTCGAGCCAATATTGACATTTTACAATCAGAATTGAGATAGACCTTCAAAATGCTCAATGCAAACTGTAAAAAGCTTTTGACACTTCTGCAGTTCATAAAGTATTGAAACTGGAAACATTACAATGCCGTAAAGAGTTTTAAATGAGTGGTGTTTAGGGTTTTCCCAAAGGTTATGCTTTGCTTTGTCACGGGTCAAATTCCTTCTGGAAATTAGATTAATTAAAACTGGCATGTAAAATAGGTTTAGCTCCCTTTTTTAATGTTTTCAAAACAGCCCTGAAATAACAACTTATCATATACACTTCTTTCCTGTGTATGAAGTCATCTTATTTTCAAAAGCCAGGATAGGCTTTAAGAAATGCTTACTCCTGTTAATAAATAGCACATGTTCTTTTATGCATGTGCTCAGTATGTGAAAGGAGTTTTCACCTCTTTTTTGATAGAAAGTTAGAAGTGTCTGGTAGAAAATTTAAGGCAGTAAATTAAGATTTTTTTCAGAAACATCTGAGAACTCTTTGGATCGTTGAAATCGTAAGAATGACACTTAGCACTTATATAAACTTTTATATTTCTTCTAGTCACTATATAAGCATTCACGTTTATATTTCTTGCCTTTATTAATATATTAAAATTAATACATTTATTAAATTACAATAATCTGTGTCAAAATTCATCATTAACATTGCAAAAGGAAGGATTTGAAAGACAGAAGAGTGCCAGCAGCAGGGATGCCTGGTTGGATGGCTGCATTAAGGTACAGTCTGAGATAGCAGAATTACCACAAAATCCAAGGAAGTCATTAGCTTGACACTAGGCTTTCGTTTATATCCACAGTCCCTAGGTTTTGAGAAGTGCCGGCCAGTAACGGAAAGCAAACCACATATTGATGTCGTTCAGCATGTTAAAATTTGCAAAATTTTTTTTTTCTTTCTGGAAAGTTTGTGGTTTCCCAAAGCTTTTAGGAGATTGAATTCCTCTTTACTATGTTTTAATTTTGTGAAGATGCATGGGCCTTAAAAAATGAGAAAATAAAATGTGCTTTCAGGTCAGAAGGAAGTGTGAAAGGCTATTAACCTGAATATTAAATGAGTGATTTGTTTTCTAGAATCTGAGTGTTGCTTTTTTTGAACCTCAAACATTTTAATTTGCATCCCATGAGGACAATTGGAATGGTCCATCATTTAAACCTATGCAATTATTCTTGATAGGGCTAACTTAAATATTGTACAAATATTTACTGTACTATAAGGTGTTACTTTTCCTCTAAGCTAGTAAAATCTGATTCTTAACACACAACTGCTGCATTTTAAGGCATGACCTCAGTAGCTTCCGGAGTTTTTCCTTAAAAGTGTAACTGAAAGAGAAATATGAAGTTTGCAATTGATAGGCACTGAATTTTATTTCCATAATGTTATTGAAGAAAAATTGCACACTTTTCTGCCCAGTTTTCTGAATATCTGAAAAGAAACAAGCACATCTAAGCAGAAATTGTTGTGGAATATATTTTTTTTTAGGACTAGATCTGTATGGTGCAACTGGCTAGATCTGGCTCATAGGATATTTCCATCTGACATGCCACCTTTCTCAGACAAAATGGGAAATACAGCCTTTACACATGGCAAGAAGGTTATTATAGTAGTGCTACAAATGATTACTTTTATTAAAAAAAAATGTAACTGCTTTCTATTGGAAGACTCAAAGTGAATCCTTTGACATAGTAATCTTGGCATGCTTGTTGGGGTAAGAAATGATTTATCAATAATAAAAAAACTGTTCAGGAAAGAAACACAGTCCCCTTTTTTCCTTCACTGGTGGCATATAAACCACGGGCAAGCTTCTATACTTCTGAGACGGTGAATAGTTTGTTCTGCTGTTCACAGAATCCCTTCAAACGTTACAAGGTAGCATTTGGGAGACTATTTCCATTCTTGACATTGATAACTTTCTCCTATTAAGAGCAGGGGGTATATAGTAGGTCCATAACTCCCATTGTAATTATTTTGGGAGTTTTATAAACAGGTTAGAAATGTAGCTTCATGGTTGTGCATCTTCCATGATTCTCATATATGGAAATTTCTTTGTGCATATAGTAGGAAAGGTACAGAAATTAAATACTGCATAGGTGGTCAAACACTAAAGCTCTCTATATTTACCCGTTTCCTCCCATAAGTAACAGCAGTGGGACTTAAAGAAGTAGTATGTTGCTGTGCAAAATTCAGAATTAACAGTAAATCAAGAGTAAAAAATTATACTATATTTCAATGTTATCACTAAAACAGCATCTTTTTTAAGTGCTGGGAAAAAAAAACAAACCTCATTGTTATTTACATTAATTGATTTTTTATTTGAAAAAATGTGTAGTGCTTGCTTTGTGATTATGTGTGATGGAGCATGTACATACATTTGTAACTACACACTCATGTATTTTATACAGATAAAACTGGCTGGTCTCTAGCAACAGTATCTACAGTTAAGACTGCCCAAAGCACTTTTATGTTTAAGAGCTTCAAGTATGTTAAATAAGTGATACTCACTGTGTACTGTGCCCTAAGTATTGTACATTGGAAGAGTTCTCTGAGGCCAAATAATTCTCTGTGCACTAAAGCAAAGGAAGCTTGATTTCTTAATTTGTGCCTTGTGAGTTAGCAACACTTTAGTTAAATATTCAAGTTTCTCATCCCTGGACAGTCCACGCAGAAAAGAGATGCTGAATGCTAAAGTATGGGAAAAACTCTGTGAGAGAGCTTGTCTTGTTAGACTTCAGAGAACCCACATGGGTGAAAAGCTGTTGCTGAAGCATTTTCTTCGGTGGATATAATGCACATTGAGTGATTTGGAGAAACAGGGTAAGAATACATGCAGCTTAGAAATTCTGTTTGATATCAGGGATTCTCTATTTTTGTCAGCACAGTAACATAATGGGCTAATAGACACAAGAAAAGATAGATGTGTCTGTCTGCTTCTACAGTCACTTGGTCCTGAACAGGTAAATTCCCAGTTCAGGGTTCTTGAAAATTTGGAATAGTTTAATAGTGACAGGAAAGGATGTATTTACATTTCCAGGGAATTTCGGGGGGTTTAGTGCTTGTATTTGGGAACTATGTAGTTGAGCTATCATGTCTGATTTCCATATAGGTGTAAGAGACGGAGAGGCTGTCCCCAAGAAAAGTCATCAGATCAGCCAAGGAAAGAGGGCTATGAATGAACCTTGAGATACATGGAATTAGGATGTTGCATATAAATGCAGAAGACTAGGGAATGTCCTCTGGGAGTAAAAGGACCAGGACAAGTAACTCATCAAAAATGATACAGAGCTAATTAATTTCCTATGACATTAAACCTCTTTTCTAGTTACCATTTTTATTTCCCACCTTCTGTATTACATACATAGTTCAGAGGAGAAAATTCAGCAAACAGAATTCAATAAAAAATAAGCTTAAAATCAACTTTTGTTTTATCTCTACCACCTTGTTCAGTTCATCCTGCACATACCCTTTAGCTGTTGCAGTGTACCAGCACAACCATGTGACTCATGTTTTTATATTCCTCCTCATGGGGAAAAACAAATCTAGTTCCTTACCTACGTTTTGCTTTTTAGTTATGTTTAGCAGATTGACTCTGGCCTAGTCTGCATTTTGATTTGTATCAGTTGAGGTTAATAATTCCCAAACTGCAAACTGTGCTACTTTGTCCTCATTACTGAAAGTGTCACAGGCCATTTGTAGAAGCACTTCCCCTTCCTGGTGAAACGCACCTAAATCACACACTGGGCTCTACCCGCTCTGCAGGACATACCTGTTTTCTGAGAAAAGCACCTGTCTTCAGTTCAAAAGATGTATGGTGTCCTCAGGCTTTCTACACTAATACTTACATGATTGCCAAAGGATGCTAAATTAATTTTGTTTCAGTAACTCTTTCTTGCATCCTTCTAAGCAAAGGAAAAGTCAGGGAGCTTAGAACCTGAATGTATTCTCATGCTAGACCTGCTGCTATTGTATGTCATCATATGAAAGAATAAAGAGATATCAGCTTTATCTTCTTTTAATTTCTTTAACTTTGACCTGAGGTTTAAGGGTGGGGTTTTTTAATTTTTTGAGGGGAAGATTTTTTTAGGATAATCTGTTAATTTAAAAACATTACCACCACTGAATAGAACCATGAGATCCATCTTGGTGTTTCATTTTTTCTTCCATTAATATTTCATTTTAACTTCAGTGGTCTAATTAGTGAGACACAAGCACATTTATTACTTCTTACCTTGGTGTAAAGTTTTAGTCAGAAATCTAGAGGTTTGTGTATTGTGCAAATCTATAGAGAAAAAGCCTGCCGTAGAACCTCTGTGTTGAGTAGCTATATTCAAAATCTAATCTCTTATTTAAAATAAATTACATTTTGCTGCAATTAAAACAAAGAAAGAAACCAGGTTTTCAACTTCCTCGAACCTTCTAGAGTTCTTTCACTATATTAAAACAGTATAACTGGTCCCCTATGCATAAGTACGTAATGCTGCTAGTAACTTCTACACTTAAATCAAGTTGAAATATCTGTGTTAACTTCTGGGATAATTACTCCTCATGGATAAATTGATAATTTCTCTTTAGGCCATCTTCCTGTAGATCTCAGAAATTTAATAGTGCCTGTTAACATTTCCCTCTTTTGCTTTTTTTGGTTTTCAGGAGGAGATTGGTCAGCATTCCACCTGTCCCTGCACTGTGTTAGCCTTCTGACCTACAGGGTTTCATACAAATGCATAGAGAATTATTTCTAGCATGATGTTGATGCGTTCTCATCCTCTGAGGAATGATTTGTTTTTCTTTCTGGCATTTTCTTTGAAAGGATTAAAGCAGCAGGACGGAGGATAGAAAGCAGAAAGAAAAAAATTCTTTCTTGGTTAGTTGTCAGACATTCTTGCTGTCTAGTTACTATAGTTTCTTCTTTGTACTTTTACACTTTGCATACCTTTTAGTGATTCCAGAAATGGAAATTATACATCATACTTTCATGTTACCCTTGTACATTTGTTCTATTTTTCTTTGCTATCTGCCTCAGTTAGGGATAGTACGCATTGGGTTTTGAAATTCCTCCAGTGGTCTGCAACTGCTGCTTGTCTGCTTTACTCAGCTATCACTCAGAGGCCAATGCCTTTTCTCTTGTAGCTGTTGTTTTACTATCATTTTCTAACCTGGCTATCTCTTTGTTCTTTAGTTATCTACAGTGATGTCAGAAATACAAACCAGACTTAAGGAGCAAGCCTTTTCCCGTTCTCAGTCTCTAACAAAAGTCCTTCAACTTCTAACACAGGAAAAAAATATATAGATGGCTGTTTTAATATCAGAAAGATTGTTTATCTTATTTAAATATTACAGTAGGATAGAAATCTGGTTGTTTGTTTGTTTTTAAATTAAATGTTAATCTGTGTGCGATAACTTCCAAAGCCTTTTGGTTTGATTCAGTACCTTACTCACTGGTTGCCTTGATTTCAGTGGGTTTATTTGTAGGTTTAAAGCACTATGCTCAACATTAACAGTGTTCTTTTGAAAGTAATTTTGAAGTCAGTTCACAGGTGCTTTGTTGAACTGCAAACAAATCAATAGTCTGCTGGCAGGGAAGCTATACCTCAGGCCTGGCACTTCATGATGATGGACAAACACCTGTACTTGCATCTTAGAGTCCCATAACTCCTTTATCTTATTTTAAACCTCATCCTCCTTGCCCCTGGTGATAATAACCATATACCATGTGTCTTCTAGGTCAGATGAGTTTTATTGAGAAATCCAATATATTCAGTCCCTTATCCAACCCTGTGAGCTGAAAATACCTAAAACTGGGGAAAGGAAGGCTACTACTTTTGACAGAAAAGCTTGTTGGATTTTTTCTCCCATTCCAGGTTGGTCAAATTTTGCCTTGAACTAAATCATCTCTTCAGGCCAAAACAAAAGTGTTAATTCCCTTTTAATGTCTTCCATTCAGTACTGTGAAGTTTTTTCAATGATTATCAGTAAGAGTGATGGTTTACCATTTCTGGTTTTTTGCTTTTGTCTCCGCGTTTACTTATGTGTATCCTGATACGACAGCAGTTAAAACAATGAAAGCTTTGCCAGGACAAGTCCTTGGTAACAAGTGATAACAAAGTGAAAACAATTTTAAACCTCAAACAAAATGTAGCTAATCCTATATATTTGGAATATATTCAGTAACAACTGGCTATTTATTAGTTATCATCAAGAGACATACCTGCCTTTCTTTTTGTCCTGACCATAGCAACATAAGAGTTAATGGACAAATATGCGTATTTTTTTTTCTTGCAATTGCTAAGAAAATTTATTTTTCATTAACATTGTTCCAGTACTCTTTATGTCTGCCAAGAACCCTCAATCTCTGGAAAAATATCTTATGTAGTCCAACTTCACCTCACAAAACTTTAACAAGAAACTTTGGATCTTGGCCACTTTGAAGTCTTTGTTGTTCAGGGAAGAGGACATTGCCACAAATCACAATGGTTTGAGAACAGAATTCCATATTTTGAATACTGCAGCTATTTGTTGTTTTGAAATGATGAGATTTCTTTGGTTATGTTTTCTGTTTTTAAATAGATTGTATGAATAACAGAAATGAAATGTTTTTGAGAATGATATGCTAAGAATTAAAAAAAAAGCTAGAGAACAGTGTTTGTAAGTGAGAAAATATGTTTCTAGAAAAAAAAATTGCTGGTATTATTCTTTACATGAAATTATCTAAGTATGATCCCGGTCTTCTGTATCACATGACTCCTTTCTGCTGACATGTACAAAAACATAGTAGGGCAGTGAATGCTATAAGCCCAACATTTATGTCAAAAAGCCTTTGGATAATCTTCAAAAAAGCAGGTGTGCTCCAAACAGGATGTTTTAGGAAATAAAATAATTGCACAAGCTAAAGACACTGTAATAGTGCATGAATGCAAAGGTTTACATGAGCTCAACTCAGCGGTGCAACGAGTTCCTGCTTACACCTTTAGAAATGAAAGGTTCTGGTCTCTCCTTCTTTATTTGGACAAGACTTGTAGGCCTCAAACCTCACTGTAATTGATTGAAGGACCTACCGCAGTACGAAATACATTTTAATTGCAAACATATTTTCTCTTATTATTCCCTAATTCATGTACATGTCTAAAATGTGAAAAACATAAGAATAAAAAACTAAGGTTTTTTCACCTGGTAATATTAATCTTTTCTTCCCCTTTTTTATGGACTGTCATTTTAAAAAAACCTGTTTATTGATCTATTCAAATGCAGAACATCACTCACTGATAAGAGTTTGCAGGGTTTGCTCCCCCTCTACATTTGCAGCCCTCTGAATTGTGGCTCTCTCTGGTTTTCTATATATACCCTGCCAGTATGTTCTGTTCTGTGCAGAGTCTCGGGAACTCGTGTATATGGAGAAGCTAGTTTGCTCTCCTGTTTGCCAGTGGTTGCCACTTTAAAGACATACAGGAGCTCCTCCACCTTCCCCTTCCAGACCATGAGGTCTAGGAGGGCCTTTGTTGGACCTTAGCCTGATATTGACACCCTGCACAACAAATTGGGTACAATGCTTTTGTGAGTACACTGCTGAATTATTTCTGAATCTGTTATGATGGTTGTTGCAAAGTATTCTGTTTAAATTATGGGGAACATGTAAAAGGAATTGTATCTGATAACTTCAGTTGGAGCCAATTTAAATGGACCTTTAAAAGTTTAAATGTTCCCTAACATTTCCCGTTAGAGCTGCAGACTTCTGGAAGAGGTCAGCTCCCTTTTAGGTCAACTTACAATGTTTAAAAATATAACTTTGTGTGTGGCACTTGAAGATATAAAATCTCTTGAACATCATAATGAAAACATGAATCTCATGATGTGTCTTTTTTTGTAGATAACCTAGCCAGGGCGCTACTTTGGCATTTGGGGTACTCTGTACCTACTCTTCCTCATGTAGAGCATAGTTTTTTATTGCAGACCACTGTGAGTCAGGCCCTAAACTTGATTCTCTCACATCCCAAACTAGTGACCTAATCTTCAGTATATAGTGTGTGAGAATGCTTTCTCTCTCAGTTTTCCCAACAAAAACTTTGTGGAAACAGATATGTCTCTGAAAAATGTTTTGGCTTGGATGAAACAGCATATTTCGATGAAATTTCATTTACTTGAGAATGTTCCGACCCGCTCTAATTACAAGCCTCTGTTATAAACTGGTTACGGGTTTGCCAAACATTAACGGGTTGGGCTGAAACTTTCCATGATTGTTCTCTGCCTTAGGCTGAATGTTTTGATGGCAAAGGTTTAACCATTTCGTAGGCCAGAGAAAAAGGGGCTCTTCCACCACTGTGAAAGTAACACTCTGGTACCTCTAGTATTTGGAGGAGGACCTTCAAATTTGACAGGCAGAAGACCTGGTGCACTGAAGATGTCTTTTGCAGTTCTCATGGAAATTCTTTTGACTTTAGCCTTTAACAGTCCCCACCTGGCAGTAAAGCAGCAGAACTTGTAGAAAGATTTGCTGATAACTTTTTTCTGTTGCTTCAGCACCAAGCATACTGTGCCTCCACAGAACTGCCCCATGAGTCAGCTCCACTAAATGCCCCCAGCTCTGAGGCTGAACGCAGATGATGATGCATTGCCCCGTTGTCCTGGGAGAAGGTCAGGGTTGATGTACAGGGCAGTGAGGACTGCCACTGCTCCCCTTTGTTGAGTGGTATGGGACGAAATTTCTCTTTGAGATTCTGAAATTGGAAATTCAATTCAAATTGAGCTATCGTGGCTCATGGACTAGGGATTCTCCACAGGGTCATTGCTGCCTCAGTATAACACTGTCTCAGAGAAAAAGCCTTTCTTTCTCCCTTCTCTGGTTTCTGCTGTGAGCAAAACTTAGTGTCCTGTGTGTGGACTGATTACATGAGTCATCCAAGCCTGTACTGTAGCTACTGATAACATGAGATTGTAGTATGCTTTGTGCAACAAGGTGATTTTAATCTTCTGCGCTTGTTACCCCATCCCTTAAGATTATGAAAGAGATTTAATGAGAAAATGTTTGATATTTAAAATTACTCCCGAGTTAAAAAAAAAAAAAAAGAAAAAAGCCACTGATGCATCTTCAGTATTTCTTATAACAAGTGACTTTTGTTCGTGAGCACAGGATCAGAAAGCTACATTCAGTAAAATGTTTAACTAAGTATTAGCTTCTGACACAAACGATGTAATTTATTCACAGAAAGTGAAAGAGCATTCAGATTTCCCTGGGGCACTGCTTTACCAATATAAAGGCTAATCTACTAGTTTAGCAAGTTATGTTTTAGTGTGCCATCCTCCAGTTTGGACTTTCATGAATCCACCTATTGAAGGCAGAATTTCACCTGCAGCTCTGAAAGCCTTACAAATGAGTCCCCAGTTCCTCGTTTCCCAGAACCACAATAAAATCCTTCTGAGGTAATGACTCATAAAACGCTTTATGCCAGTCTCAGCAATAAGCTATTTTTTTCACTTGCTGTTGCCCACTCATTTCAGCTTTACAAAACATCTTTTTTGTACTTTGCACAGGGTGGCCTCATACAGTTATGTCATGTAGTCTCGTGCGGGAGAAATCCCTCCTGGGGGCATCCCACGCTGCTGGTGGAGGCTGGTCAGGGCTCCATCTGCACCGGGATTTTGCCGGGCTGGCCTTTCACATGAAGGAAACCTCAGGATACAGCTTCCTCCAGCAGGAAATTCTGGGGCTGGAGCAGAGCTTGTCAGAAGGTGATGGGGACCAACGCTGATTTGCTGCTGCTTCATGCCTGTGTAGATGAAAGACTGGCTTGGGATCAGGGAGATGATCTTGCCAGTGTACCTTCAGTCTCATACAGCAGCTGTATAGAACAGTGCGGTACATTCACAAAACTCTCGTGACTGGTTTGTATACTGGTTTAAAAATGAGTTAACAAGCACAGCTCTTTGCTAAAATAAATACATTTAATTGGATCATGTTAAATCTTTCTCAGCTGTAACATTGTCACAGCTCAATAACCTTTTCACCACTTCCTGAAAATTTTTGCATTATTGTTATGAGAAGAAAAAGCGATTAACTGTTGAGAGAATTTTTGAGCTGAAACTGAAATTAGAGCTGATCTGATATTTTCCATGAATTTTTCCTCATTGAACATGTAGCATCTGTGAAATTGGTTTTTTATGTGCAAAAATTTCAATTTTATTATTGTTTTCTATTCCCCAGTGGGGAAATTGAAAGAAGACCTTTGAATCTTTTGGACTGCCTCCTCGAACTGAATGTGATTCAGTCTGACATTAGTCCGCATCTCCTTACTGTGCTATGCTATATGATAAGAGCTAAGAATAAAAGCTTTTACTGTTTTCCCCTGTGGAGTGGATGTCCTTCCTTTGAGAGGTTTCACCTCCTAAAATCCACCTGCAGACATCAGAGAGAAGGCTCACGTCAAGGGACAGGATGCTGGGTAGTGATGAATGTGAGGAGTTTATAGTGTTCAAGCATCTTTTCCTCTGTGCTGAGTGACTCTAAGCAGGATACAAACAACCCGGGAACACCAAGCAATTATTTATGGGGTAATGTGCAGCACAGCTAGCTGTGCTGTTCAGCTACTATGCTGAGCCCTAACATTCTCAGCTCCCCCATGACATACTGAAGAGATGGCGGTGGCAGGGAGACTGGACAGCTGATCCACAGAGGTGGTGAATTGCTCTGTTCCATCCTCTGCTTTTTTTTTTTTTCTTCCTTGAGGTTTTACACCTTTTTGTGCCAGCATTTCTCCTCTTGAATCTGTAAGCTGCTAACTATCATGATTTCAACAACTACCCTCTGTCTAGGTTTTCTCTTTGCTTATCTTGCACAGCTTTGGTTCCCGTATTTTCTCACACCTTAGCAACAATTTTCTCAGTAAAACTGTGCCAAGATCACACAGCTGTGCTGTACCAAACAAGGCCTTGGATTACAGACTGCTAAGAGTCTGGGTATAATTCACCCAAAGTCCAGTTCCCATGAGACATGTGATACTGCAGAGAGTTTCTGAGTTAAAACAGTCAAAAAAGTTTCAGACACAAAAAAAATATTTAAACATCTGTTCTGGTTTTTCATCACCTCTTGCAGAATGAAAGTTCAGATTTTTCATTTACGTCTGTTTAAAACAGTGTGAAATATTGGTGATTTGTTACCTCTTAAGATTTTACAGATCATACATGAAGAACAATAAAATGTGCATATTTATTGCTCTATCTCACAATTGAAACATATTTTCATGTTATGATTATAGATTTATCTCCTTAAAAAGGTTGTCCCGTATCACTAAGCATGAATCAATTGAATAGCAGTCCACCCCAACAAGCAGGATGTCGGGCAAAAATATCAGGACGCCTGTATGGATGAACAAGGAGCTCCTGGCAAAATTCAAAGATAAGAAGGAAGTGTAGAGAAGGCGGAAGCAGAGACAGGGAACTGGGGAGGAGTACAGAGATACTGTTGGAACATGCAGAGACAGGGTTCAGAAAGGCAAAGCCCAACTGGGATTGAATGTGGTGAGGGATGTCAAAGGCAATAAGAAAGGACACTCTAAGTATGCAGGTGACAAAAGGAAGACCAGTGAAAATGTGATTCTGCTGCTGAGTGAGGTGGGGGACCTGTTGACACAGGACATGGGAAAGGCTGAGGTACTGAATGCCTAATTCACATCGGTCTTTACTAGCAAGACTGGCCTTCATGAATCCCAGGCCCCAGAGACCAGGGTGATAATCTGGAGGAAGGAAAATATACCCTTGGTGGAAGATGATGAGGTCGGGGAATGCTTGAGCAAACTGGACATACATAAGTCCATGGGCCCTGATGGGATGTACCCACAAGGACTAAGGGACCTGGTTGATGTCATTGCGAGACTGCTCTTGGTAATCTTTGAATGATCATGTCGACTGGGAGAGACACCTGAGGACTGAAGGAAAGTAAATGTCACTCCTGCCTTCATGAAGGGCAAGAAGGAGGACCCAGGGAACAACAGGCTGGTCAGCCTCACCTCAGTCCCTGGGAAGGCTGGATTTATCCTGGAAACCATTTCCAGGCACATGAAGGACAAGAAAGTCATCAGGAGTAGTCAACATGGATTCACCAAGGGGACATCATGCTTGACAAACCTGATAACCTTCTATGATGAAATGCTTGGCTTGGTGTTTTCTCCTTGCTTTTGCCCTCTGCTTCTATTTCCTTTCCATGTATGCCCATTTTTCATGCTCACTATAGCCCCTACATCACTTGTTTTCCTACTCTCTCTCCCAATTACCTATGTTCCTCCAAAGCAAAGTGAATCCTTTGTGTCATATTCTTCATTTGTTTTCCACAGCATTGGAATATTCATCCAGAATATTCCTTGGCACTTTTTTAATAAATGGAGATTTCTTATTCATGCAGATTTGTTCCTACTAGTAATTCCTTTTAACAGTCTTTCTACAGTAATTCCAGCAAAAAAGTAATAAAAGCTGCTTTAATCTTTGTAGTCCGCAGCCTACCCACCAGAAAAAACTTTTAATCCTCTTACTGCTGTGTGTCTGATCTGCTTTGCTTTCTCTCTCATTTTTTGCCTATTCTAAGGCCATTGCAAGAACTCACACCCCACATCAACACTGGAAAACAGTGCCAAATGACATGCTAAATCTTGTGTCCATACAACATAATGCTCTCACTCACCAAAACAGCATAGATTTAAACTCTTTGTGGAAATAGTCCATGGTGTGGATTTGGATGTCCTTATATAAGTAGACACGTTGCCCCTTATTAGTTACCTGAGGTAACTAATGCACAGTGCTACATTATTCTAAGAAATTGTGACAGTGAACATAATAGAAACAAGCGAATCTGGATACGTACAATACAACACTGAAATAATGAATTGATACCTCATCCTTGGACAGCTAGCATACTCAAAAGTAAATATACACCTCTGCCTTTTTATTTTTTTTAAGCAATCATAAAACCATTAAATAATTCAGGTTGGCAGGGATCTCTGGAGGCTATCTACTCCCACTCCCCACTCAAAGCAAGGCCAACTACATCAGGTTGCTGTTGAGATACGAGGGACGAAGTGTTTACTTAAAGTATTGACATACTGTTCTTCACCTAGAGTATATGCAAAAGTGTGATCATTAAAACAATTATAATACATAATCTAGGTCCAAAGCCTAATGAAGGTCAGTAAGGCTATTTCTGTTCTACTAAAACAAATAGAGCAAGGGCACAGACTTTTGTGCACCTCTGACCATATGGTCTGAGCTTTTAGCATTTTTGACCAGTTCACTTATCCAAGATTCCATTTTTTAATTCACTCCCATTTCTGTCCAAGCAGAGAGATTGTCCTTGAGGAAGGAAGGAGAAAGAAGGTGCAGCAGCAGAAAGCGATGACTTTATCAGCTCCTGAGCACCAAGAAAAAGGAGGGGTTAGTAAGGGCTGCATTGTCTTCTTACTCTGCAAGGAAAGTGTTCTTATTCTAAATCCTTCAAGGAGTTGCAGGCTGGTACACTCACAGTGAATCATAATTCATATAATGAATTCAGCAAAGATACTAATGGAGTAGAATATAATACTTGTGGAAAAAGAGTATTATAAATGATATCGCAACAAATGATTTTTTCTCATAAATCTGGAATCATACCACTGGTGGCATTTGCTTTACCTCCTCCATGTACCGCTCCTACACAGCTATTGTCTCTGACTGCAAAATCATGCCTATGATTTAGATATATGTCAACTTCTAAGTTGCTTTGGTAACATCCATCATCTCCTAAATTCCATGGGTTTTATCAAACATAAGTTCTCAATTTTTTAACCTTTTTGTCTTTAAAGCTACAGGGATGCTGGTACTTTATTATATATTCTATTCATGTGTAGTGTTTCCAGCACGTCACTTTATGAGGAAATTGTTTCCTGCATTTTCCATGGAAACCCTTTTTAAAGTGAGCATTATAATCTTTTCTCATTGCTTCACTTATGCAATCCTGATGTTGTTTCCCATTACACGGAGATAACTAGCTATACTAATCTTAGGATATTGAATAGCAAATGGTCCAAAGCACTATTTATTCAAGTGGAATGTCTAGAGCTTCTACGTGTAATTTGTGTTTTCATTCCTGCTCAAAACCAGTGCTTGTATTTGTTTACCCATGCAAACCTTTACCATGTACATTTTCATCCCAGGGGAAAGTCACTGGGGAGTTGTGAATACTTTTCATGGATGTGTGAGCTACTCAGTCTGATAACATGATGTACAGATGTGCCAGAGACACAGAAGACAGTTGGTTTTAATAGCTATATTTTGCAAAGTCTGGAGAACAGTGATATGGATGTCACAGATGAAGAGGATAGTATAACCTTAGTGACTGAGTTGTTCCAAGTAAGTATGTTCATTTTGTTTTGGTTTTTAACTTTCATTTAGGCTTCTTTGTATGTTATGGGCATCTCACAAAGGAACTTCATTAAGTAGGTTAAATCAAGGGGGAATTTGCTTAAATGTAAATAGTAGCATGGATTTCTAAAATATTTAGTCTAAGATGATGACATAAATGACAACTGTACAGTATTTCTCTCTGAACCACAAAATTTTTGGTAGTTACATAAATGTTAGAGTAAAACATTTTCTTCTCCATTGAAAATAAGGAAGGTGCTATTTTGGCTTGATCTGTTACCTCTTATACGTGAAAAATATTCATATCTGCTTCACTTGGCAAGTTGTTTATTTGGTTCTCTTCTTTTGCAAAAATATTCATTGAAAAAAGCTTTTTAATCTTTTTTAGTAAGACAGACCTCTCTACTTTTTTTTTGAAACGTATGTGAGATAACAACTGTTCACTCAGTAAGAAGGAGCCTTCCTAGAAATGTTCACATTTTGTTTCACTTTTGTAAGTAATAGGAATTTACATTTCTTTGTACAGATTATTTACATTTCTCTGTACACTGTAATATAATATTTAAAATATACTGGAATATTCCTGACAGCTTAATGAATCATATTTAACCAAAGCAGTGAATATTTTCTTGTCCAAGAGGCTGAAATTCATTAAGCAATGACTAACATTTATTTATTCTTTAAGTTAAACAGCAAATGAAGAAAGATAAAACTCATCAAATGTTTGTACAAACTTGAAGATTGAATGCAATCTCAAGGCATATATTTTAAAGCTTTCAAAAGATATCTGTGGTAAAAGGCAAGATTAATTCTGACATCCACAGGGCCATGTGGGTCACCCCACTGTCGGTGTCTTTGGTAGCATCTCCTGCACAGGAGTAGTTCCCACATCTCTCTTTGAAAGGCGGGTGGACTCGGATGCTGAGGTGTAGTAACTGGTTGCAAGTTCACCAGTGTCAGCACCTGGCATCTTTGATGTAGGACCTGTACACTGCAGTGCAGTTTTGAGTGTTTGAGCCTGGGGAAAGACTGAGCAGCGCTTGTGTCTTTAGCATCCCTAGCTGGGTTTGTTCAGGCTTTGGCTCCTCATTTAGCACCGCTGAGGTGTGCCGGCACGGTGTTCCTCTGACAGCACAAACAACTTCACCAGTGGTGTTTTATCATTGTCCTCTCATTGTTTCTGCTCCGTAAATGAAGGTGAGCTGCCCTTTCTGTCATGATACAGGTTGTGACAGATGTCGTATAGTCCCGTTTCACTGTGAAAATTGGGCAGTCCCTAGCAATTCCCAGTAATTACCTAAATCTTACCCAGCTGTAGAATTGCTGTAAGCTGCAGCATCCCGGCTGGGTGAACAAAGGAAGGGAGGGTGCATGTTTGCTAGTACGGGAGTAGTAAGGGGTAAGGAGGCAAAAGGACCTTTTTAACCATAAGCCAGTACTGGCAGAAGACCAAAAGGGACCATAAAGGAAATTTGGGATGGACATTTGGAAGACTTTTTTTGAACAGTGATTTGAATTTTTGGTACAATGTGGGCAAAGGGGGGCATCTAACCTGTTTTTAAATTTAATTCTGGTAATTTATTCAAGTGATTTTGCCTGGATATGTCTTGATGTGGAATCAAATTTGCTCCCCTACTTGGAGAGTGGAGATAAGTGCTCTTTATCTTTAGTGATGATTTGCCTTACTTTCTTGGCAACAAGAAGTGGTTGTACAGTTTTGTGGATCATTTTCTTTTTGCTATGGAAACAGATAGATATTTGACACCTGGCAGTGACCAAGTGTAGATGTGCATGTGCATTCATGGTCTCTTCTAACAAGAAGTAAACCAGGTTATGCCACCCCTGTGTTGCCATCACCAAGAAAAAAGAACAAAAAAAGAGAAAAAAAAAGCTGGAGACTTTTTAATCATTATTTTTAAAGTAGTATTTTCCCCTTCTTTCTGTGGTAATCAGCAACAAGAATTTCAGAGAAAGAGTATGACAAGGAGAGTTGAATTAATTATGTTCTGAGGGGACAGGAGGGGGGAAAAACAATTTATCCAGGGCCACTCTCCTGTTTGTAAGGTTAGAAAAACTAAGAGACTGAACTGAAGTTTACATAAAGAAAGTGTGATTGAATCACACAGCAGGAAAGAGAGGGAAAAGGTGTTAATTGATCATTTAGGAAACTTTGGTAGCTCCTTCAGCCTCTTACAGTTTTTATTTTTTAAATTTTATTTTGTAGTGGGAGTGATTTGGTGGATCATAAAAAAACAAATAAAAACTTTTGGAGGGATATCTTTATACATCTATATATTTTTATATATCTATATATTTCCAGCTTTTTATTAGAACCTTGTTTGTGTAATAATAAGTAAGCTAAGCTAGGCTGTTTGCATTGCATTTCAGTCTTAACAACCTAAGAAAACAGTATTTTTTGTTATTAGGATTTAATCTACACATCCTGTTTATACTTAATTCTGGAAAAATCTCATTGAGATAGCCATGTTAGCTATTGTAATCCTCTTTTATTTTATGAGACTCATTCTTATGAAGCACTTTAATAGACCTCAACAGGTGTGGTGTAAGAAAAGTTGCGTTCACTACAGCCATCCTTCTTCCTACATGAAAGAAAGACCTTTCTCTTTGACATGAATCAGCATGTCCACCCTTTCAGTCAAAGCAGTTTCTATTAGGAATACCGTTTTTCTGAATAGTTTTCAAATGGCTCTACTGGCATTTCCAAGCCACCTACCACATTAGTGTTTACATATTGCATAAAGCTTCCACATCAGCTCTAAGCACCTACTTTAGCTAGCTGGCTAGTTTTTCTGAACTATCTTCTGAAGTAGCCTGATGCTCTCCATTGATTGCAGAGGAGGACCAAGCATTGTGCTTGGCAGTCCTGGGAACCTGCAGTCTCCCTGAAATTCTCTGTGAGTATCTCTTGCAGAACTGCATGCAGGCCAGACTGTGGGAAACAGCTTGTCCCAAGCCATGTTGAATCAGTTTCTGTTTTTATGAGACCTTAGATAAATCAAGGGACAAGTGTATTTATTTAAGCACAGGGTCACAGAGATTCCTGTTATGATTTCTCTCTGACACCAATTTGTATCAGCCTGTACCATGGGATAGTCTGACTGCACGTACCCAGGCTGTTGATGCAAGTTGCTGCCCTCTGTGCTAAGGATAGCACCGTGGATAAATGTGTCTCTGGACCAGATCCTGGCACTCCACATCTGACACTTTAATTTCTCTCAACTGTAACTAAACCACTCTCTGAACGTATCCATCTCTTTTCACTGATTACAGAGTGAGGCTAGAAGACTAGCTTTTAGGAAAGCTAAAATTAGGTGAGCCCCAGCCTTTCTGCATAATTAGATTCATTGGTCACAGTAGGACTCTCCATGGGCTAAGCTGCAGCTTTGTGTGAAAAGGGTATCGGAACCAGCCATTTTGCTGAGAAATGCAACTGCATTTCTGTCAGTGGCCCAGTTTGGCCAGTGATTGTGGCACTCCTGTCATCAGTATCATGTCACATGTCCATAATGTGCCTCTTTCATGAATGAAAACAGGGATGTGAAGCACTGGAGTGGCAAGTCCCACATGGCACTGTAGCGGTTTGAGAAGATGTAGTTCCACATTGAACTTGGGGAAATAAAATTAAGTGGTGTTTTGGTTTTTTTTTTTTTTTAATGGTTGAAATATTTGAGAACATTTCTATTTACACTAAACACAGAGACAAGTGGGAGGAAGAGAGGCGTGGAGAAAGAGCTTGTGTTGTTCCAGTGCAGTAATGATTGTCAAAATGATGTAATTCTCTGCAGGGTGGAAATTCCCTTCTTTTTTACAAGCCAGATCCTCTGAGAATCTGATGTTAACTTTAGTGATGGGTATGCACTGCCTTATTTCAAAGTCCTTGTTTGCCTAAAGTGGAATCATAATATTGCATAACTTCCATTTTTGTGGTTTAGTAAAGATAACCCTTTAATTTCTGTTATTAAAAGCTGAGTTATTAACACGAACAAGAAATCCTTTCAAGAGTACTTGTAGGAACAGCAGGTCAATCTGTTAGGTTTCTACAAAAGTAACTAGTCCCAAATGAAAGTGGTTAAACACAGTGGACCGGCGAGGGTGATACAGCATAATTCCACATGAATCCTTAGGTCACTGTTGTTTTACACGGGACAAAGATCTGGTCCCTTCTGCTTTTGCTACTTCTCTTCTTTTTCTGTGCTTATTTTCCTTTACCTTTTTATAATTTGTCATTAGCTGGTTAAACTTAATCAAATTCTCTGATGCCAGAGCATGATCTGTCCTCAGTGTGAACAAAAAGTATATGCCTTCCTTGATGCACTTTTAAACTTTGCAAGAGCCCAGACAATTCTCAGGCAGGTCACAGGAAACCCTGATTTAAATCAGGATGTAAGCATTTTGCATGGCTTGTGATGGCTTTTTGAGCAAGGGTTAACCTTGCCCTTTAGAATATTTTATAACCTTCTTTCGCCTTTGTAGTGTTTAAAAACAAAGTGATGTAATTACCCAGCTGCCAATAGTATTGATCTAGTGCTGATAGAGTGATAATGACCCAGGCTGAAATCTTAAGCAACTGGTCAGACTGCTGTACTCATCCAAGCCTCCTTGCAAGGCAACTCTTTGCCCCCTGCTATTATCTCATAGACCAGTATTGTACCGATACCGCAAGTTACTGTGTAATAGCAGTCATGGCTTCCAATACATCTACCATGTAGTTACCACACACTTAACACAAAATAGCGCGTTTTATTTTGTGGTAATCCAGTAAGCGAATCACACTGCCAGGCTGTGCAGAAAACCAGTGCTGCATATTGGAGGTAGAGAATGTCTGGTGCTTTTTGTGGGAAAAAGCCAAACTGATAAGAGTGTGATATTCCTCCAGAACTGTTCTTGTTCTGTTCTTCTACTTTACCTTTTAGCTACCACAGACAGGCAAACCTCCCATCTACCAAATTTACAGTACATAACATACTGGCACTCAAGTTTCAAAGGAAGATTGTATAAAGCTAGTTAATTCATAAGTAAAAAGATCATTAATTCAACAGCCAGCTGTCTATGGCTGGAAAGAACAGGTGGATCCACATCTGGGTTTTGTGTGTTTGTTCCAATCCCTCTGTTTTAGTGGACAGAGGACTTTTTATATTCCAGTAAATTTCATTTTCAGCTTCTTTTCCTGGGTCCAGTGGTGGTCTTCTACATTTGGGAGCTAAGCAAGTGAGGCTTAGCAGAGTAAGTGAAAACTGAAAGTTATACGCATGTGTATTTTAATTTAGAAACAAATATTTTTGAAGGTGTGTTTTAAGCGTAGTGTATAGATTTCTTTAACGGAATAGATCTTGGTGATCTGAGGACTTTCTGGAGGTGAGGACCCAGGTGAGGGGCATGATCTGTACTTCTCACCAGGCCATGATGCTGCAGCCCCTTTTATATAGCTCAGTGCATTCAGTGATCCAGTTTTCTGTAAGTGTAATAAATGCTTGAGTTGTAATGTTTCTCTCTAAAAATAATACATAACAGCTGTTCTAATGAAAAATTACATATTTTCCTTCAACTAGAAAATTCAAATATTTTTAATTTTATAACACAGCAGTAGAGATGTTCTCTAAAATGTTGGGGATCAAGATCCAAACTTTCCTGGGCCAAATTCTGAGTTTATCTAGTAGGACATGTTTGACCTACAGTGAAGTCTAGCTCACCTCTCAGGAAGCTCGCAGGGTTTCATGGTACAGCTGGGGATAGATATGGGCTCTTTCCGTGCAGCATATTCAGCTACATGAGGGACCCTGTCAGCTACCTGAGGTCACAGTGATTTCATTGACACCTATAAACACCACATCGGTGCCAGGATCTGAGGATTATCAGCTGCCACCTCATCTTCTAACCATAATGATAAAATTACTTTAGTTAACATCACTGTCTCTCATTTTTTGCAAATATATTGCACTCAATTCTTGCTACAGACAGGGAAGCCAAGGGGATTTTGTGTCTCTATTGGAGAGTAGATTTAGATCCATTGTGTTAAAGTAAAGTGATAGCTTCAATTATTAAATGCAAGTACTTGGCCAGGCTTTAGTGAAGGAGGCCATTAAAGTTTCTGAGATCCATTTTATTTTGGTTACCAAAGCCTGTTTCCAAGAGCCAGTGTCTGAATCCTGTTAAAGCAGGACTTTCCATCATTTTCCATTAAAGAAAAAAAGTCTGGATTGGGCAGTATTACCACCGCACTCAGACTTCTGCCAAAGCCTCCACTTGGATTGCACAGCTGCCTTTAAGACGTTTGAAAAGCAAGTCCTTCCCTGGTATATCTGAAATCCCTCCCTTTTCAAGTGAGGCTTATATTTCTTTTGGAAATATAGCAAAAGAACCATTAAAAATGAAACACTACTATGTAGGCCGAGCTTTAAAAAAATTACTTGCATGCCTTAAATGGGGCTTAGTGGGATATAAGACTCCAAAGTACAACACAAAAATTACCTACCCCCTCTTCCAGCTGCCCATCTCATATCACGATGCCTCCTTCGTTAAGCTGACAGTTCCTGCACTGGACGTCTGAACCGGATGGCAGATGGTGGTGAGGAGGAGCCTGGCTGCGTGGGCATCCTCTGGACATCCCTTGATCACAGTGATGGTGTCCAACACAAAATGCAGTCACCACTGACAATTTTTTAAAACATAGGGCGTGGAGGAGCAGGTGCTCATCACCTGCACGGAACAAGGTATGGGAAGAGATCGATCTGATCTGGTCTTCAGCCAGAGAGCGTTCACCACCACTTCTCCCACCCTAAGATCACTGTTTTGGCCCCTGCCCAGCTCGCCGGGCTGCAAGATGGCTCTTCCCTTCCCAGAGGTTTGGGCCATGGAGCAAAAAAGGGGAGAGGACATGAGGGGGGACAGGGCTGTGAGAAGAACTGCGTCCATCCTCTATTCCAGCACCAGTCTCCCTCCCTTAGGAGACCTGTGCTGAGGGACCAGTCATCTCCAACTGCAGTCAGCACCAGAAATATGAACATTAAACCAGACACCCACAATGTTAAGAGGCAGCAAAGGTGGTCAAAAACAGCTTTGAAACCTCACTGGGACATTTATCTCAGATGATTGCTTGGTAGTCTAAGAGAAAGTTGTGAGATGAAACAAACTGATAATGTTGGGTAAGGGCAGCAACAGGAGCCACTAAGCTCTATTCGAGTTTTTTGTTTCGCAAAGAGGTTCTAGACAAATTCATATTTTCTAAGCATATGATGGTTAGTATAACCCTATCACAGGTATCAGAGGACCAAACAGATCTAAAATCTCATGGCCGAAGTAGATATAGTTTTATTTGTTTAGTCTGAATTTCAGCTACATGGCATCTTCTCTAAGGCAAATCCCAGATACTTTCATGCTTGGACATATCTCCTTTGCCGTTCACCTCTTGTTCTGAGAGAAATCCTATTTCCACCTTCTGGCATGTTCATCGGTGTTATTTCCTATGGCCAGCATCTCCCCAACAGTGGCAGATGTATGTGTTTTCCAAGACATTAGCTGCCTAAATGTCTCTAAATGCAGATGACAGAAATTCGCCTGAACTTTCAATGTCTTGGTGACTGAGGGTGACCAAAATGAAAGCAAAGAAGTACTTGTGCTTGCTGTTTCTGCTTATCCACTTACTGATCACAGTGTGAGCAAAACCAGGGGTGTGCTAGCTGCAGTGCTTGTCCAGGAAAAAAATAATGCAATTCCATATTTCCAAGAGAATTGAAAAGAAATTTCAGTTGCATCATGAAGAACCCTGATTGAAACTGAATGGTTTGTGTTTTGGTTTGTGGTTTTTTTTTTTTCTAGAGGTACTTGGTTTGCCCAGCTAAATACAAAGCATATTTTAAAGCTGATGGATTTGTTTCAGCTGGCATTTTGTTGATAACTCGTAGATCCCAGTTTGATTACTCTCTAAAATTTTGAAATATGCGTTTTCTTAGTGCTGATGTGGTCTGAAAAAATAAGTTTTATATCTTAAGCACCTCAGGCAATAAAAATAAGAAAATTATTAAAAATTACACACTTTTATGTATAAAACATAAGTGCCAATAAATCATACTGTTGTCCATCCTCATCCACCCTACCAAAAAATTTATTGTTGCTGTTGCTAGCAATAATTATTAGGTGATTTGGTCCAACAGCTTCCACTTGAAACATGTACTTTAGCCAGTTCCTGGGCTGAGTTTTTCAGGCCTTTTCTTTGGATTATGATTTGTTCTTTTTTTATTTGTGATACAGCAGAAGTGGAGTGGGGGTGTTGACGATGTCCGTCGGGCAGTACCCACGCAGAGCCAAGCTGCTGCCAGTGTGCTCAGCCTTCCCAGGCGTGAACCCTCAGCTGTAGATGAAGGCTCCAAGACAGGCTAATGGTGTAATGTCTGTGCCATCCACTCTCTCTTTGCACCTGAGTTTTCCGCTAGTGAAATGGAGCTAACAGCATTACTTCTCTCCTTGATTTCTTCATAAACTCTACGAGTTGTTAACAAGCAGTTACCACCTTTTCATATATGTTAGTTTGCTGTGCTGAGGCCTCTCTGAATCTCCTCATGCTGCAGCAGTGCACTGTTTATGATGAGTCACAAAGGAAAATGGCTTTAATAAGTGAAATTTAGGGTTGTTTTGTACCCATGAAGTGTGTGCTTCTTACACAGTTTTCTGTAGAAATTTAAAATTCTGATCAAATTCCAACATTTTCCCCCTTGGTGGGTATCTACCATCCACACCACAGAGTCTGAGTTGTAATAGGGAGGAAGCATATATTTGGACAGCATATATCTTATTGTTTATTACTGCATGAGCTGAAATGTGTGCTAACAACAGATCTATGAAGGTAGATCGAGTCTTTTCTGAAATTATGCATTTGGAAGGTTTAGTTGCTCTTTTTTTTCCATTGTTTTCTTTCATAATGCAGGTACTTTTACTTTTTTTCTTCTAAAGCATGACCCAAGCCTTTCAGTGTGCGGAGCAGATGTCCTAAAGATTATTTTTTATTAATATTACTCAGTTATAGCTAAATTTCACTGTCAAGCTACAAAGAAACCTATGAGTTTCCTGTGTGAGCTGTATGTAAACTTGGCTAGTTAGGAAATATTCACACCTTCAGAGTACAGCATGTGTTGTTAAAAGATCTCTATTAAAATCTTCAGTTTATTAAACTGACAAATGGTAGGAAACTTTCAGACCTCAAAAACTATGATATCATTTCATTTTAAAATAACCCCACCAAAATCTCACATTTCTTACTGGGAAAATAACTAAAACTGTACATGTGTCATTGCAGGCAGCACCTCAGGTTTGGTCATCATTAGCTGTGGTTCTTGTGTTTAAATCAGAGCCTTCAAGGCCTGCAAAAGTGAAAAATGAGAACCTGAAACCTTCCATTTACAATTGTCAGGGATTAACCTTTATTCGTGAGTTTCAGATGCTATATCCTTTCATAGATTTTACATAATGAAGAGACAACTTCTGAAAAAGATGTTGTTCCCCCCTCACCCCTGCAGTTTATAACAGTGGTGACACTTTACACAGAGCATGTGCATATTGCTTAGATGTTTAAAACATCATCTAATTAATGCATATCGCTAGCCGGATATCTTAGTGCTGCTTATACAGTTGCAATGTTATTGCATAGGTCATTCCTCTCCTGTTTTAATTCAGTAAAAGCTCCTGTACTGTCCCTGCTGGTCTGGCTTAGGGCTCCCATTCTGCAGTGCATTAGCCAAGATGACTAGGCTCAGCCTTTTTGCTCCCTCTGCTCTCACACAGTCAGTGTCAAGTGCCTTGACCAGTGTCCTGGTCTGGTGGGGAGGAGAGAGGAGGCCCAGGGTACTCCCTGAAGGGTGCTGATGATAAGGCAGGCAGGTTGGAGCAGGGCATTTTGCGTACGGTGGTGCAAGAAGTGAGGTGAGCAGAGCCTTGTTTCACAGGAGCACCTTTCACCGCCTTGGGTCAGCCCCCAGGAGCACTCGGTGTTCTTTTACGCAGTGGCAGGAAAGATAAAGGTATCTGACTTGGAAGCTTCCATGCTGGAGGGTCAGAGAATCATTCTGATATGCCGTGCCCTTGGGCTCCCAGGAGATACGGCAAGGAATCTTGGACTCACTGTGGCAGGGCTTTTGCATTGTGCTACAGAACAATTCAGACTGTTTGTAAACCCTGTCTGTTGAGGATGACAGAGATTAAGCATCACATCTTTGAATACAATTTGGAGTTGTTTGTTGGAGACTAATGTGAAAAAGAAACTTTTTGGAAAATGCCAAGATGAAACATTTTAGCCAAGGAAAATTATTCATTACTTTTGAAAATGTCTCCCCATGTTTTTTAGCCAAACTACACGGGCAGCATGACCCAAACACGAAATAACTTTGTCACCCAAGGCCCCCAGAGTTTTGCTGTTGTTGACCTTTTTGTTGCAAAAATATATTTACCCAACTCACTTTCTCTACAGAAAGAAATAATCCTTCCTACAGATCCAAAAGGTCTGAGTGATGCCAAGCTATAAATACCACTGTGACAGGCACAGTGTAAGACTTAGACTAGAACAGGTTGTTGAACCGGTGTTTCTGAATTATGTAAGTAAGTTAGAAAGCATGGACAGGCACCTCTTTATGGCTATGAAACATCCTCCTAATCTAATCTATGAAGCATTTACTCATCATTGCTATGGAAAATGCATAGATTTTTCAGATCAAAGACAAGTCGAGTAAAAATGGCATCCCGGTGGATTCAAGGGGTAACTTCGCGTGTCCAACAGCAACATGAACACATGTGAAAAGCAGAGTCAATATGAGAGGTAGTACGTTGCCTGACAAAGAGCTAGGCGGTGCTGCTTGGAAAATATCTTCAGTTGCTTAGCTTTACTTGTCTACTTTCTAAAGAGGAGGAGAAGTGGAATAAAGAGTTTACATTTCTTTTTTTCATCAAGGAAAACAGCTGAGTGTTTTAAAGAAAAAAATGCAATTCAGGCCCTTCCCATGAATAAGTACTTCATTCCAGTATTAAACACTAAGGAAATCAAGTACAAAATTAGGTATTAAATAAAGGAAAGAAAACATTTGTTTAGTGCTCTAGATGGCTTTGGCAGGATTTGTTTGCTCTGGGTTTCACAAAGTAGTCTGCAACTTACTCCTGTTCGTTTATTTGTAGAGATGCCTGTGTTTCCCCATAAGCAGGTATATCTCTAGTAGCTATTCACAGACAGAGGCAGCCACAGCCAGTTTTTGAAAATATCTTGCTCCTTGTAACTATTTGATCCTGTAATTGTCTATAAAAGCTTGGATCCAGTGCTGATGCTGGGAGTATTTTATTGCTCACCAAGGAGCACTTGTGGCTGTTTTGATAGCCAGGTTTGTGGTTCTGGAAAAGTTCAGAGATTCCAGGAGGCCATCAGTGCAATAATATTATTGTATCTTTTTAGTGAAAAAGAGGAAAATACTAGAGGCTAGTGAAACGTCCATAGGTAATAATTATCAATAATAAAAGAATATCTCTGGAATAAAATTTATAGTGTAAAACAGTGTCAGCTTTAATTTACTTTCACCAGCCGAAGATAACAGCTGAAGATATACAACTTACATGAAGAAATATAGCAATAAGCATCACATTTTTTAATTCTAGAACACTCACCAGTTTGTATTATCAGCATCATATATCTTTCTCTCTTGCAATGCTGCAGGGAGTCCACCTATTCTGTATGAGAAACAGAATTGAACACAGTCGTATTCTGTAATGAGAGACAGATTTAAACAAAATTCTGTTCATTTTGTCACCATAGATTTCAAGCTGAATTCTCAGCTCAGGATTTCTGGAAAAAAAGAGTCACACTTTCACTGCATTTGACAAATACCAGAACATGTTTTAAAAGTCTGGCTTATTTAACATTCAGGCATCTTATGTACCAGAATAACTGACTTTATTCAGAATATTATCATTAAATTATTTATGAACTTTCTTATGAAATTATTTATCTGGAGTATCAGGACATTAATAATTAATATACATTGTTGAAGAATGAAATGTTACTGATAATGTACGAAATGATCTCTGAGGAAGGGAGAGGAACTTGGACCCTTTGAGGTTTTTTTAGGTATATTCAGGCTGTCACAGAGTTCCAGCTTTAGACTCGCGTTACTTTGCTGCATGTTCCCTACGTGGACATAGCCAGTGTGTCTTACACTTCTCCTGTTACACCCTTTTATATTTAATGCACTTTAAATCGCTGAAGACTGCAGTAACAAATCCTTCTTTCACACCCAATTTATGCATCTTCTGTTCTATCCTAATTTGTACACTGCCCTCATCACTATGGTACTTGAGTGATTCCCAAGTGATATATTTAATAACCATCAAGAGTACCTGTCCTCTTAAAGGGAAGATATGTGTGTAACACGGTGATTATTTTGTTTTAATTGTAGATGGTGGGTGCCATTTATCATGGGAAAAGGTACGTTTTTCTCATGTGTCTGACAAAAAAAGGAAAATAACTGTGATATATGGTATCACACTTGGAAAGAGGAAGACGACTCTTCTGATGGAAGAGGTTTCCAATGGCTCCTCATTCCCACCAAACTTTCTTTAATGGTTGTGAGGTGGACCTCACAAATTAGTGGGGCATAACTCCATGGGCAGCTCTGCACAGTTGTTTCCCCCTCTGCCCACATTTTAAGCTGGTTGATGGCAAATTGACTTTAGTCCAGCCATTGTACTGGGCAACTGAGCCCTGAGAGAGAGGGAGGGTATATTGGTCAGGCTCAGCACCACACTATTGCAGATGTACCACTGTTCACTCTTAAAATGTATCTATATTATAATATTTTTACACTGATTTATTCAAGCTAATGATCTATGACTAAGCAAAATTAGGCATTAGCAAGGATGTTACATTATACATTACAGTTTGATATGTAATGACTGTTGCTAGTCATTGAGAAACAAGCAATCTGTATGGTTATTTCTCAGGCAAATGGAGGCTAAAGCACTCAAGTTGTTATATGATCATTAGTATAGTATTCTTTGTGAAATTCAGACTGTGAATCTCAGACTAGTGATCATACAAAGGTAGATTAAAATTTTCAGTGAATGCAGACTTTTTGCCAAAAATTATACGTGTCTGCTCCAAATCTAATTGCAAAGTCACGTTCAATTTTTCAAGCACTACAGGTCCAAACACTGTGCAATAAGAACTGGGATCTGGATGTCCATTTTCTTGCTATTCTGTGACTAATGAGAACTGAAGAAAAAAATCCATAATGTATGTTCTTTACTGAGCCAAGCTTCTGGTTCTATTACTCTTCTCCCCTAATCCTTTTCTAAACACTAGAGATATTTTGCATAAGCAAATCTATTTTTAAAAGAAATGATGGTAAAATATGGATTTTTTTGTTTGTTTTCTTAATCTTTTTTTCAGGTCTCTAATATATAACTGTAATCATTAAAACATTTGTCAACCTATGTTTATAGGAAAGCATTTTAATGTAATTCCTCAACAAAATGTGAAACTTCATGTCTCTTCACAAGCAGTTAGGGAATCTATAAAATTATTTTCTTGTTTACCATTTCCTGTTTAAACTGGATTTCTTTTTATATTTTCCTCACCATATATTTGTTTTCAAAGTTCTGTATATATGTGTCACTTGTTATACTATAGAATGAGAGAATGACAAAGTTATCTTACAAATGAAATAATCTATAATCTCTGTAGTGTAGAATACCTATACCCAGGCTGAGGTGGGACCACCCTGGACCAGATCCCAGTTTTCCCAGTGTCTCTACCTTGCACACTGCAGTCTGGGTGGATCCAGTATTGGCAGTGTCAGCTCTTCCCAGGCCATGACTACCTGTGAGAAGCAGTGCTTCTACTTACTGCTGGTGAAAGGCAGAGAGCAGATGGAAGCATCGCATGGACCAGACCCACCATGGAGGATGGATTTGGACCACATATTTGCATGTGTATAAATCCTATGAAGATCAGGGATGATAAACTAATTCTGAAGCAGATCTCTCTAGAGAAGATGGACAAAGCTTTTTGTTAATGTAATTTACCACATGGCTGCACCATGCAATAGAGAGCACTGAGGATCTCCCTGAGCTGGGACTGGGTATGCTAGCTCCTGAATAGGGCAATGGCATTGGCCTAGGGCAGCATCTCAGCATGATGCTGCACTGTATCATGTGCAGCTTACAGCCAGCTGACAGCCTGGTCAGAGAGGTAGGGGCAATGCTGACTGCGTGGAGGAGGATGGCTCTCCAGGTCTTGAGATGGAAAGTCCTAACTACATTTTTAACCCCTGTGCAAGTTTTGTCACTTTTCTTGTAGCACCCTGGCAAACATAACATACTTGAACCAATTATGAAGACTGAAGGGACTCTGTCCCCTTCCACAGCAGGTTCAAAACCTGCTGGATAACCTCTCTGCTCCTCTCTCTGCAGGCATATAGACCTCTTTATGTTTCAAAGACTGTCCCCCAAGTTTTGTCCTTGTTCTAATGCAGTAGTGTGAATCAAAGGCAGGACCTAGCTGAACTTTAGGAAAAACAAAAAAAAATACTTTCACCTTTGTTTTTTTTTTTTTAAATTTTCAGAGCTTATGCAAAAATCCCTGGTTGCATGTATTAAAAGTCTCCTGAGCATGCTCATTCTTCTTGTAACTAGAGAAGTTGCTGTGAAAAGATCTTTATCTCACCTGTCTATATGTCTGACAGAACATGGGAGATGCACCATGGTGTCACTGGCACCTGAGAAACAGCTGCTCTTGCTAAACAGCCATTGTCCACAGCACTTTGCTTCTCTCTGCCCCCACCTCCCCATCTTTTGCATTCCCTCCCTTGGTGCGTACTCAAGCAGATTTTAAAGGACTGGAGGACCTTAAATCTCACCGCTCAACCCCACCAAAGGCAACTAGAAAGCTACTTTCAAAATCCCCAGCTAGGACATTTTACCCTTATTTGATGAACAGGTAGTTGAAAAGAAACTAAGACGACAAATGCGGGTGTTTTTGAACTATTAAGCCCGTGGGCGGACAGTGGAAGGACTGATGGATTTGCAAGAAAGGAATAGTATGAGTATTGTGGATTCCTGAGACTGGAGAAAAAGTAAATTACCAAGGAATTGTCACATGCGTTGCCAAGACGCTTCTGGTTTGGTAACAATTTCCACTCTGTGCTTGCAAAGATGAAAGTGATGGCAGTCAAGCAGCAGTTCCAGGCCCCAGCAGGAGATCGTGCAACAGGACTGATATGTTCACTTTCACTGACTCTGCTGTTGTTACTTCCTTTTCAACAAATGTATGTAGTGATTTTGAGTTTAAGACATTTTTCAATATAGCATGCATTCCATAGGCTTTAAGGAAATCTCAAAATGTACCTTTCATGCATACAGAACCTGCCTCCTTTCACCAGACTCTGTTTCTAATATGTTGCATTACACTACACTTAGCTATTCAGTAAGGTATTTTGGCATTGTGTCTGCTGGTTCCTGTTTAAAGTAAAACACATCATAGGAATTGGATGATGGATTTTAATACATCATCAGTTTGTTACATACAGAAAGCTTAATAACATAATATAGATCTTTCTTTTCCTGACATGTCATCTGTGTGTCTTCTTTCTGTCCCATGCACTTTAGGCCATCTAGTAAGATTCGACCTAAGACACTGCTCCAGGACTTGTACGTTCTACCTTAATAGCCTAAATACTAAAATCAATAAATTCTTACTTTTGTAAGCAATATTTTATAAGCAAATGTATAAAAATACCTAGTAAGATTGTGAACACTACTTTTATATTGAGGATGTAATGTGGATCTTTTATTAGAAGAAAGTTAATTAGAAAAGAGTCTCTCTCTCTCTAAGAGAACATAGATTAATACATGTGGTATTAATTAGAAAACATTTTTTGAGCTTCTTTCCACATATTACTGATATGTAATATTCCATAACTTTCCAATTGACTTTTAGCCTCTTTGTCAATGACTGTAAAAGACAGGAGCTTTTTTATTTGCTTGCAGGCTACCATGTATTGCATGTTACTTTCCCCCAAAGTCAGGAGGCAGCACAGCTGAAGGGTTGGCTTGCCTTTTCCTAGGTGCTGCACTCTGGGTCTGGATGAAGCGGAGGGTCTGAGGGTGGGCTGAGTACTCAGTGCAGAGCTGGGGGGAGTGGGAAGAGGGAGATCACAGCGTACGCCTGTGTGCACGTGTGCATGCCTGTGAGCACAAGCTCACATGCTGCCTGAGCAGAACCTGAGAGACTGCAGGGACACAGGGAGTAGACATGCCGCCGGCCTCAGGGAGGATGAAAAGCAAAGAGCTTTTTCATGCAGACTGTGTAGCATCATTGCAGAGACACATGCCAAAATGCTGGGTGAAGAGCAAGGCCAGGAGAAATGATGGTGCACAGAAAGAGACAGGGTTTACAAACGCTTTTGATTTCACTCTGAGTTTCTTTAAATGAAAAAGAAAACCACAGCATGTCATCCTCGTTTCTGTGCCCATAAGCTCCATTTTTTTTAGGTTCTCACCCCATTTTGTTGTTTTGTTGCCCTTCCTTTAAGGACAAATGTTATGTTCTCAAAGCCACAACTAATTGATTGATCACAATGATCAACTCCCTACCCAAAAGCACAGGTTCCCCTTTTCCTCATCTGTTGTTCTCTGTGTGAAACTTTGACTCAGCCATTACTGGACATTTTGCTGGCACATGTAACTGGCCTGTGTGCAGCAGCTAAAATTATGCTTTCTTCTCCCAGCTTATCTGCTGTGATTGTAACTTGTATTTCCCATGGCAGCGAGCAATGCTGGACCCTCTCTCAGGTAACGCACTGCCTTCTGGTCCCAATGGCTTGACAGCTGGTCTGGATTTGTTTTGGTCTATACAACCTCTGCTGCAGTTTGAACAATTCCTGTTCCTTTCATTATTCTCTGTCAAGAAAGTAATTTCTGAGTGGTGCCAGCTTGGGGGAAAGCGATGGGTAGGCAGAGCCAGGGGGAAGGTGTCAGAGCAGCACCCTGCACAGAAAGAGACATGGCAAGGGGCTCTTCAGTGCGTCCCCTCCCACCTCTCACTGATGCTGGGAAGGGGAATATCCCCTTCTCCTTTTCCTGCTATTTCTGCCTCTTCCTCCTCACCCCATCTCCCAGAAGCCTCCCCTGGCAGGTGCAGCTGGGGCCATCTCCCCCCCGGGTCGGGGGACGAGGCCAGCCACAGCGGAGGCCCAGTGCCAAGAGGCTGAGCTGCGCTCTCTGCTTCAGCTGCAGAGCCCTTCCCTGCATCTTTCCCTTCTTCTCTCTTCTCATCTTTACTATGTATTGCCACACTGTTTTGGTCCTTTTGATTTGTCCACCTATCTCGATTTCTGAGTGCTGGCTATTGTGTCTGTGAAGTACAGATGACTGGCTACGTACTATGCACCCCTCAATTAATTCCGCTCCTATTTCACCTGTCCCTGCATGCTCCTATGTTATGAAGCAGCCACATGGGTGAAAGTCTGGAGTAGGTCTGTTAGACCGCATGATATATGGTAATTTATAGCAGAATCTAATACCTTCCCTCTTCGTGGTTCTTGGCTGTACCATAATAATATCTTATTAAATGCTTTAGACAGCTGAGTAATCTGTTTGGCTATCTCATATCTGCTCTAAGCCCATATGCTTTTGTTTTCTCTATGTCACATATGCGTTGATTTGTTTGTCTAGCTGTTTCTTGAAGATTGCCATACTCTTCCCCCAACACTGAAAGCCTTTCAGTGTTCTCCCTCCCACCTTATTGTATCCACTCTCAGCTATTTCATTCTCCTTTCTTTATCTACCTGCACTCTTCAGGGGACACAGAAAAGCTCAGCCCAACTGGGAGAGACCATATAAACCTGCAGACCTGGTGCGGTCTACACAGACACAAGAAGATCTGGTGTCTCTTTCAAGAGTCTCTCTGTGGTGCCATGCTCCTGTGCCCATGGGTCTCTGGAGAACATAGCTGGCCAGCAGGTACAGGATAAGGCTGGAAGATGGTTTGGGATATCCTGTAGAAATGTTTGCTTTGGTATCCAGATGCCTCCCTGTCTGAAAACAGCGTTAGAAGGTTGCCAAGCATAGGCTGGGAAATAATGGGAAGATATTGTTGGGTTCTGATTTTTTTTTTTTTTCCTGGGGAACTACTCTGTCTTTGAGGCAGTCCCTTTGGGACTCATTCAGAAAAAACAAACTGATGCTTAAACACATGACATCTCTTTGGTGTAGAGATGAGATATAGGAATGGAAGCTGATATTTATATATATAAAATAAGGAGCTGAATTCCCTAATTGCTGTCACGTCACTTGGTTTCTAGCCAGGAGGTTATCCTACAAGCTCACTGTGGAGGTTTCCCCTTAGAAAGGTAACTGTAACTTTGCATGGCATGTCCTACATTGGAAAGTTTACTGGAATAGGGATTTACTTCACATAGGAATGTGATTTTTTTAAACAGTTTTTTAAACAAATATTTGGACCAGTAGACAGGCTACAGTAGGTGGAATCATCACTAAAATGTGCTGATATTGGGGATTAACTTCTCTCCTACAAAAAATAAAACATACACTGGCAAACACTTCCAATGTTTAATCCTTACCCATTGAATGATCTCGTTATTGGTCTCAAAGGCTACCTCCTCCTGTGAGGCAGAAGAGGTTTTCTAGATTTCACCCCATAAGCTTTCTTGTTGAACCGTTCAGTACTGGCAACTGTAATAAACTCTCTCTCTTCCTAAAGAAATAAGCATATTCTCCAAGGTTATGTAGAACCAATAAATTTAGGAGCTTGCAATGTCATGTTTACCGATCTTTTTACAGAAAAGGACTTAACTGAGAAGCTTGGTGCCTTCGACCGTTCTCTGACTCTTCAGATAAGGAATTATTTCTGAATATAGATGGTTGTACAGGCTTTCTGTTATTCATACTGCTTATTTAAAGTGAGTCATTATTTTCAGAACTTATACTTGTAAAATTTAACAGTTTAAAATCTGACTGCTTGCAGAAGCTCTGCAAGCTCCTCGGGAGGACTGTCAGGTTAGCAAGACATGGTGCATAGAGCCTAGACCAGATAGGTTATTTCAGCTCCTCAAATAAGGGGAGAATACTTGGTGGGGAAAGTCATTACCCAAGGAATGCAATGACAAAACAGCACACTATTCCAGAGTAGTACTGGACATTTCACAGGATCATAAAAATCTTGGCTTCCATTCACTGAGGGCCTTTAAGCAGCTGAGTGATCCAACTGCATTCAAGTGCCTAGCAGAACAAGTGCTTTCTTAGTGTTACATTAGGTTTTGTAAATTTAGCGTGTAAAGCTACATGAAATTCATTTAAAAAAAAGAAAAAAATAAGGTATTGTTTTTCTTTTTATTTGGGTAGAGAACTGTATTCCTCTCTAACTGATAGAATGATTGGGGACTTTACAACTGTACAAATATTGTCTGGCTTCAGAGAAAGTAACTGTTTGAATGCATAGTTTTAGTATGGGCTCCTCTCAGGAAAGATCTGGAGATTATTGGATTATAAAAATTAGCTTATTTTAACTTGCATGGAAAATAATTCTGCTTTTCAGTCACAATGAAAAGCATTCATGTGTTTGCTCTAGTTACATTGTTTTCCATCTTTTAAAAGTTGAGGCTGATTATTCATGTTGCTCACAGCAAATCTCCATATAGTAGTAAAATCACTAGGAAAAACTGATCTTGAATTTAAATGCTCCTTGTTCTAATGGGAGCATTACCTGGTCCTGGAAACACTTGAGTTATAGCACAACAGAATTTTTTTTGTCAATTACTCCAAATTTGGAAGGCAGGAATTGGTAACAGTTTAGTTAGACCAGTTTACTAATCAATTATGGACAATGACACCTCCATTTAATGTGAAGTCATGTGAAATGAATGTGTGGTGGGCTTTTTGTTCATATTTAGGATACTGGATAAGCAGAATGGATTTCATGATGGCAAACCAGAAGACAAGAATGTGTGCCTGCACATGCCATGTTTCTTCCTTATTCAGCCTTTAAACGCTTGCTTTAAAAATCTTAGATTTGTAGTTCTGTCACAGTTTCTTCAAAGTGGGGGAAGGGTAAGCAAGGTATGAACTTAACAGTATTTACATTTGAACACTAAGCAATTTCTGAAGAGTGTGGTAGGAACTAGTTATTGCAAGAACTATTATTTAGTTTAATTGATCCCAGCTGGGCTTGGAAGAGATTCCAGCCAAAAGCATGCAAATGCTTGCCAAGAGCCTGTCATATTTGATAGCTCACACTGCTATGAACTTGGCTAAGAGAGGTCAGTCACATAGCAAAAACTAAGCTCTCCTCCACTGTATCCAGGCTAGCTTAAAAATGCAGATATGTTGCCAGCTGACTAGCAAGCCTTTCTCCTTTCAACCTTGTTTTAAGAGGCCCCTGGTTTCTTGGAAGTGGGGGAGTGCAGCACTGCAAAGCAACGGGAAGATGTTCCACACGTGGAGTGATGGGCAGACACAGCTGCTCCAGGATCCTCTGGCATCTGTTTTCATTAAAACTTCACTTGTGCATTTGACCTATCAGCTGGATTCAGCACATGTCACTGGTAAAGGTACACAGTGTGTGTAACACCACTAATTAATCAACCTTGTTTTAAAAATCTTCCCTCTGTCAGAAATACCTTCTTCTTCTTTGTAGGGTACCTCCCCCTCAGGCTTTTGCTAACTTTGTTAAAGATTAGAAAAGTTTGTGTAACATAATTTAGGACAAACCATCACAACGAATATCTCGTATTTATTACAGGAGCAGGCACATTAAATCTGATGAATTTCACATTGCTTTCCTTCTTTGATAGCTACCTGAAAAATTTAGGATAGAACAATAATTTTAAAGAAATACAAAACATCTAATTAAGGACAATTAATTTTCTAATCAACTATGCCTTTCCTTCTCAACTCACCTAGTAAGTATAACTATTTATGTTATGTTGTTCAAAAGAGCTAAGCAGGCACCTCTTTCCTTCTTGGTATTTGTACACTGGGTTTCCTCTGTCCCTTTTCTCTGTTGGACTGTAACCACCGTGGTGGAACTCTCTCAGCCTCTCCAGAGAAGTAGTTCCACTTTGCCTAAAAAATTAAATATTCCTTGGACCAGAGGACTGGAACCTCTACAAAGGGCTTATTTTTTCCCTTCTTCTTTATTCTTTGTTTCCCTCTTACCCAGTGAATATTTAATTACAAAGTGGAAAAGTCCAACAGGAGAGATGAAGTCAGGGAAGATCCTCTAGGTCAGGGGAATTGGCTTTCGAGCAACATTGTCCCACTGGAGTGAAACAAAATTATCCCTCCATAGCTGGAGATCTGTCTCATTTAATCCAAAGTACTGTCATTCTGTTTTTCAGAATAAAGACTTTCAAGGAGTGCTCTTATGGGGAAAATTAAACAGCTACTATGAACATAATCATTAAACTTATAAAATGCATGTTACACAGGTTCATTATTATTAAGTTTGGAAAGTAAGATATAGACATGAACACAGTGTAACAAAGTGAGGGTTTTACTTATCATAGGGAATAAGTAATGGGATACGGAGGTTCAGGAAAGTACTCAAGGGATGTGAATCATCTAGGCCACTGACTGGTTGCAGTCAAAGCTTACTACTATCTGAAATGCTTACTGAATTAAAAATAAGCTATAAATCTCTGTCGAGCTCCTGTGAACATAAATATGTAGCATCTTTGTTATTTTTAGATGGTATTCTTGCCAGAGAGGCAGTCTGGGCAGTTGCAGGGAATGCATTGTCTTCTCTCGGTTGTTTTCAGAATCCGCTGAGGATTCATTGCAACATGCTATGACACTGTTCCTGCTGCTGTTAATAATGGATTAAGAGTGGGACAGAGCACTATGAATTTAGGGACAATGAATGGCAGGGTAGGTGCTAGATGCTGTGCATACAGAATGGGGAGACAGCAAAAGCAGAAGCAAGAAAAAGCCAACAAATGAACACTCTAGTATTAAAGTACTGAAGAATCAGATTTGTAAAAAAAAAAAGGGTCATTACGTTTATAAACTCTATGGTCATTTGACTCATTTAACAGCTCAAGCTTCTGAAAAGCTCTGCTTCACACTGGCCACATTCAGATGTTAAAACCTTGGATGTTTGTGACAATTATGCTAACTTTATGCAAGCTACGTAGCATAACCGTCTTGCCAACCCTCTTGCCTTGCTAACCTGCCATTCAGGTGTTAATTTTACAGTGCAAAACTGCATGGTCACAATCACCTTACAACATTTCTGTTTAACAGCATCTAGTTAAGTAGAGGGAACATATGTGAAAGAGGAATTATGGTCTGGACACAGACAAAAATCAGTAACATTTATTGGCAGAATTGTGTAAGCAGAGAGAAACCTTGTGAGGGAAACACGGTTAGGGCAAAGTTCAAAGCTGGGTACTCAAATAGAATGATTTTGGCAGTCAGGTACTAGAAATGGATATTTAGATGCCATATGTAGGTGTTTATATTTGAATCGAGTTCCACCTATATAGAGTACAGCACCTCTTTTGAGTTGGTGAAGTGTAAAAGGGTGACCCATCATAATGAAGAGAGGCAAAGCAAGGACTGACCAAAGTCTTGGACTAAAATGGTGTGATGGGGGTGGCTAGGCAGAATCAGGTAGAGATACAACATTGATTATTTCATATTCTCTCATACCTTGCATGGCTTGCAATTTTGCCTAATTTAGTGTAGTTCAAGCTTTCAGTAATCTGGATCCCTGCGCATTTGCCCATTTCTGTAGTTTCCTGGACTGAGGTAGAGCATGAAAAGCAGTGCAGATCCAGTTTAGGCACATGAGCAGAAGCCCGTGATGTCGTGGGACATTTTTGTGTGGTGTTAATGGTAGGAATTCAGTGGGCTAGCATCCTGCTGGCGTTGGCAACAGTCACGGTTGCTTTAGGCTACACCAGTAGCTTGTACCACCTTCTCTCAAGCACCAAGTAAAAAAGTAAGCATACTGTAGATACTTGTCACCACATCCTGTTTAACTTGGGCAGCCCTGTTTTGGCATTTCTGTCTTGGCTCATAGTCTTGGTTGTAGGCAGAATGATTGCAACTGTATTAGATGATGAAGGATTTCTCATGTAGGGAGCACATGTCATGACTAGCAATGTTTAAGAGAAGCTGAAGTTTGTAACAGTACCACTTTTTGGACAAAAAAAAAAAAAGCTTTTTGAACAAGAATGAACATCTTTGGAAAGTTCAATTGAATGAGAACTTGGCCTAGCTTTTCAATGAAAATCCAGAGACCGTAACTTCTCTTCCAGTTTCTCCTTTAGTTTTGAATCTGCTTACAGAAACATCCTTTGAAAATGGATTCTTTTTATCCAGAATACCATTTTGGAAATCTATTTAAAAAAACCCTTTTTCCTTCTGTTTTACAAAATTGACATTAAACAGTTTTATATAGAACAGAGATATTGATGATGTAAATAACTATATTGAATACAGCGCATAGAACTTAGAACAAACATATATGTTCTGAATAACACTGATTAAAATATGGTAAGGAATAGAAAAGGAATTTCATGCTTAACTCTTCTACTCTATCTATGTTACTACATTTTTGTATATTCCTCAGTGCTTAGAAAGATATGCAGTGAAATGCTGCAAATATTGTCATAGTGCAGTAGAGTTGGAATTACAACTTGTTGATTCCAACCCTGGAAAAAGTCTCAAGAAAAAAACTGAGTCCATACCCAGATGTGCACTGATATCAAGGATGACACCTTTCTACTTTAGTGACATCAGGACTGTATTCAAAGTAAATATTGTGGCAACTTACACATGTGGTTCTCTAGAAACAGATTTATTCTTGTAGTCCTGAACCAGCCAGATACTAGAAACAATATCAAACTTCAACTAAATGCAATTCACTTAGAAAGGACTGTGCATGGGCTTTCACATTTATGGAGGAGCACAGTCAATGTAGTGACTGTCTTGACAGTGTAAGGAAGAGTGCAAAGAGGCTGCTTTGTTATACTTGCCAGTTATTGGCTTACGCAAAAAAGTAAATGATCAATAAATAGCAAATTAATTCTCCTTCAGGTGGGTAGTAGATTAAAGCTACTGAGGAAGATTCACTCCAGTAGTTATATTGCTTTGGGAGGATAGTGTCTATCATTAAGGTCAGTTAGAGAAGGGAGACGACACTATTCTTGACCTTTACTTTAAATTATTCTTCAAATGTCAATCCTTTTTGCTCTAGTCTCTGTATAAGAGTAAGAGTTCATTAAGGCTTAAAGTATAAAGCTAGTGTACACTACTTAATGGAAAAGGAATTCTGTTTTTCTCAAGTATTCTCTATATGTTACAAAATAAGACCATTTGATACATTTTTTTTCTGAAAAAAGGAAGGAATAAAAGAAAATATCCCTCAGACAGCTGTACTTTAACAACTTCAGAGATTTTACGTATAGCTGTCATCTTCAGGACCACAGTGAAGCGCAGGCTTGACAACAAAAGAGAGCTGCAGAAGAAACTCATGAGCTGCAGTTGTCTGAGGCAGGTACAGGCATGGGGGATGGATAGAGCCTCGCAGTGCAGGGATACTGAGTGAGGGTTGCTACAAGTCAAGGAAAAGCTGTGAAGGCAGCTTTTTGGTCTGTGTGCACATGTGGTGCCTGCTGGAACCAGTGACTTGCTTTTGATTCTTTAACAGGGCATCTGTGGAAGGGGGAAGGCATTTGATGATATACACAAAACTTGTAGCAACAACTTTACTTCTTAGAAGGGTTTTTACACCTTGCATAACTCCTCAAGGAGTAAGGCTGTGCATAGTGTGAATATGGAGAGCAAAACTATCTCCATACTAAGTTGTCAGGGAACTACCCTGTCCGTTGATTCATACTTTAGCTATTACTCCAACCCTACCACAAAGGAGCATTTTCTTTTTATTTATTTAGCCCTGTCCTCGGATGATAAATATCAGTTTTTATTCTTTTGTCTTACTTCAGTGGTCACTGTTAACCATAAACAGTATGTAAATAAAGCAGGCCATCTTGCATGTGTTGTCTGCTGTAAAATCATAGTTTACACTACATTAAAAGCAATGATGTAGTCTGACAAAGAATTAAACTGACCTTGTGGATCATAGTCTGACCTTTTTTTTTTACATAGACAACATCAGTGTTCCCAATTATGGATTAATTTTCATTTTTCTATATTCTTTTCTTTCAGCTCCCAGACAATAGTTTAAAGTATTATAGAGGGGTTTTCTTTACTACTACTTCTCACTTCCTAATTTTTGCTTTCCCTGTCTTTCCATTATGTCTTTTGTTTGGCTTTTTTCTCCTGTCATTCATTTTTTCCTCTTCCAATGGCACTTGAAAGTTATTGGATTTCAATAATGTTAATCATTTTAATGATTGATATTTTAATAACATGTTCTTCCTTTTATTTCAGTTCAGAGACTGAATGTTGAAAATCATGAACAAAGAACAGAGTTGCATGAGAAGTTGGCTGTCACTGGTTTAATATTAGTCTACCAGGTGAACAAAAATCTTAATCTGAATTTTCAGTCTGGGCTTTTATCTTTCTGTGGTCTCTTTCCAATGTAACTGCATCCTTTTCCTTTCTGTGGCCTTCAGATCAGTCTTTGCAACATCTAAGTGGTGGATAAAGGAAATCCTTATTGCTTCAAACAGCTCTTCCTGTTTGTAAGGACCTACAATATGGTTTCCTAAAATACAAGCTGACAAGGCCGCTCGCCTGTGAAATGCTGCTGGAGGTGGTTTCAGAACTGGAGTTACGAAGCCTGGTTCCACCTAGCCGTTGTCTGTGTCTTGCCTCAGGTGCTAAGGGGTGTCCACAGAGCCCTTCCCCAAAGCACAGCCATGAAGTCCAAAGGAAGAACAATGACCTATGCCATCTGAATTCTACTCAAAAGTCAGAAAGATAAATATATTTTTTTAAACAACATTTTAAGCTAAAATGTTCAAACTGAAAAGGTCAAATATAAGGAGGCGCTAACCTTATGTAATGTAAAACCTGAATCACTTCTTTAATAGCTATAGTACTTCAATGAACAAATTCAGCTATATTAAATTATATTTTATTTCTTAGTTTCTTGATGGTGTGTACTATTACGAACTTCATCTATATTACTGTTAAATAGGGATATTTTTCACTGTTCAGGTATGAGTGTTTAAATGGTGGTAAATTTCCGAGTACACAGATGAGCTAATTTAAAATTTTAAAATTTTTTATTCTAATGGCAATACATTCTGAACCAATTTCACAGTTCAAGTTCTGAAATGGTTTGTAAAGTTTTGCTTGATTCTTGAGTACTTCCAGGCACTTGAAAAAGCATGGTTCAGAAACATCCATAGTGTTCTGTTTCTGAAACTCACAAGTTAACCTCAGCATTGTTAATTGAGCAATAAACTTTTGTAAGAACTGCAGTTTCATTTGACAGTATAGTTTACAACTTTATAGACAAACCAGACATTAAAATTCAAATTGTTTCTGGTTTTATGGAAAATGGCAGAAAAATAAGGGTTTTTTTTGACCTAGTAACTTTTGACTTCAAGTCAAGATTGGTAGGCCTTAGTATTGTTGAAAATCAGAGTTATCTGACCTCCATTAATATTTAGTATCAGTCATAGGTTAAAACTGCTCACGGGATGATAAACAGTCTGGTTTTGCAATGGATATTTTAGTTCACTGGATGCAAAGACAAGTAAAGGAAACTCCAGTATGCTTACTGTCCTGCACACTTGCCATCCTCTGTGGCCACCCCAAGGCTGTAGTACCCATAGGGGTCAATTGGAAGATTAATCTTGTCTGAGCATCTCTGCCTGATGCTCTGTACTCTACAGCAAGGAGCCAAGTACCAGCTGATCTCACAACTACCTGCAGTACATGAAGGTTTACTTATGATTCGGGACTTGTTATTTCAAGACCAAGCACCTTAATTGTGGATAGGTTTATTTATTTCCTTTTTCGTATCTACTCTTTTACTTTTTTCTGTTGCTAAATACTGGACAACAGTCATTTCAAGTATTGGGTTACATGTTTTTTGTTTGTATGTACTAGAGTTCTTCTTTCAAACTGTCTCTGTATTTTAAAACTAATTGCACATTTTATTTAATGCCTAGATTCCTCCTTAGCAATCAGGAGCTTTTTCAAACAACTTCTTTTTTTCTACTGCTGGATAAGAAGGAAAAACTGACATTTTCTTTTGTAACAGCACCAGGTTGTAGTACAGTAAAATTTGAAAAGCACTGCCAAGTCTTCCAGCTGTACTTTCCCCCTTTAGTTTTACTGATCCTCCTTTCTGCTCCTTCACGTCTCAGATAACTAGTGATGTTTCTGAATGCTTCTTTTATCAGTAGGGATAATCTTTGTACGTCAGCTGTGCAGCTTTCCATTTAGTCCAAGATATGTTTGCCTGAAATATAAACAAACACAAATTTTGTAGTACACTTTGTCCGCACCAACTGACGTAGCTTTTTGGATAGGTGTGATACCACTGCAGACCAGCACTGTTAGTACCAGAGCTTTCCTTAAATCTTTTTTGACTCCATCTCTTGACGTTTTAGTTGACATTCAATATTTGTGCCGCCACTTTGAAGTCCTCATAATACAAGGGCATATCTCAGATTCTTGCACAGTTTGTCTAACATGCCTTGTCCACAAAGGAAAAATAGCTTTATACTGCTCAAGAGCAGACTATGGGAGACTTTTCAGCTACTGGTGACTCACCAGCTCATGATCAGTTCTGCAGCTCTGATGGTCCTGAAGCTGTTGGGGAGGTCAGATATGGCATGAAGGGAGGAAGCCCAATGGTGCTGGTAAGCCTGCCCCAGCTAGAAGTGGGCTGCCTGTCCAGCAGGATGGTGGGGTGCCTGGGACATCCCTGCTGCTACCTGCTCACTGTGACCCATCCCCAAAGCTCCTGACAGGACATGAGCTTCATGGTCTCTGGCCGCAGGCAGCTCTCAGAAGGGATCTTCAAGCTGTGCAAGACACCACTATGAAAGCTAAGAGAAAATCTCCATTAAAGAAGTTCAGGCAAATGCTCCTGTTGTCTAGGAGCCAGAAGCCAGGCTTTCCAGAAATTTTTTGGTGCATTTACCTTAGTAAAGTCCTGAAGTTGCCAGTTTCAATTTGAAGTGCAAAGCAAATATCCACTCAGAACAGTGAATGTTTCTTTATTAAGACTAAGCTGTTTGCAATTATAAGAAAGTAAATACTGATTTTAAAAAATACACACTGCTAATTTCCACCTGCATCTGATTCAGCTGTGTGCCAAATACCTGGGTTTCAGCACCTACATGTTTCCAGGATGTTTTTCAGAAAGCAAATGAAAATTAATTTTAAATACATTATAAAAACAACAGGTGTTTGGGATTTTTTTCATTTATGTCCATGCCACTACTGCAGGATAAATAAAAAGAGATTAGTGAGAAAAGTATATGGACAGCAATCAGGAAAAAAAGGGGCAAAGTTTTTATGGATTTTATTATCACATCAACATTATGCCTAATGAGAGTTTTAGTCATGTCTATAAATATTTAATAATATAATAAAGTTTAATAATAACTACATCATGTGTGACTCCTACAGTTTTTTCTTTAGTGAAACCTGGATTGGGAATTTAATAGTAAAGACATGAAATCTATTTGGACTTTATGCCACACTTTTTTTTTTTACAATTAGATTGTCTGTTGTTACTATTAACATGCCATGTGTGTTTAATACTGTAAATTGGCTTACCCTCGTGTTTGGGAAGTCAAATGCCAATTTTTCTTCCACAAGGTATCAGGTGTAGCTCTTGTAATGGTGTTTCTCACAGGTGATAAAATGAAGCATGGAAGGTTTTGCTAGAAGACATCCAAGTGTTTTCTATCAGACTGGAAATGTGATGTGACTGCAGTCCTCTAACGTATGTTGACCTAATAGAGAGGGTGCTATGAAGGGGAGAAGGAGAAACAAAGGGAGGCAATCAGAAGAAAGAGAAATGGGAAGAAAAAGTACCTGCTTTAAGGTATGCTTTTGACTAATGGGTGTTTTACAGGGAAAGATACCACACAACCCAACCCTCTTCCTTTGGTGTAGAAGTGCAGGATAGGTGGTGGGTGTCTGGTGTTCCGATATCTTTGCTCCTGGCTATTCCCTGCGTGTGTTTCCTCCTAATGGGAGATCTTTCCCTGTGTGTAATAAAGCTGATCAGAGGGTGGCTGCAAAGGTATATGTAGAAAAACTGGTGAGAGTTTAGTCAAAAGTTTGAAAAATTGTTCACCACCTCTAATGGCAAGTGATGTTCTTCTACATGTACGTAGAGAGAAAGAGAAAATCTCGCTAGAAATGTGTGATTTTTTCATATGACAAGATACAAACGAGTTGTGAAGACACATTGAACATGTTTCTTCTGTATAAAGTTTCATATATCTTGAATTTGGAGTTTATTATATGACTTGCAGGCTTAATGTTACCTGGCCCTTTTATCATTTTACTCTCCAGAACTAGATGAAGAACTCTTGTTTTGTAAGCCAAGCATATCTGAAGCTTGATTGTGTTAGAAATATTTACTCTCCTTGAGGTTTAAATCAACAACCCCTCTCCCCCAATGCAATGATGTAGCATAAAACCCCAGCAGAAATGCCATATTTGGCTTTCTTCTCTAGCTACACGCAGTTTTAGGCTATCAAATGTAAGAACAGATGCGCGATCAGAGTACGTTAGCCAACTGAAACATAGTGGGGAGTTGAGTCTTGTTATCATTTAGCATATATCCAAATTATAAAGATAGTTCCTAATTCCTGTTGATTAAAAAATAGGCTTCCAGGGTGACAGAATCACCTGTGTCTTGTTTTCACATTGGTGAATTGTCTGACACGACACCTGTACTGCCTTCCCTAGTCAAGCCTCAGGGAAAGTTTGAGTTCAGAGAACAAATTGTCCTGTGTTGGTAGGTGACTGAGTTTGATTATACAACAATTTGTGGATGTAATCAATGGAGAAAGTCACTATAAACCTGGGTTTCCTTGCTAGACAAGTAACTCATTCCAACATTGGAAAACGGGGACTGGAGGATGAGCTTGATCTTTAGCTCATGTCTGTGCAGGTATCTGTATGAAGTGTGACAATGTCATAATGAAGAGGTAGAAGTACCAAATACTCAAAAATCAGAACATAACACTCCATTACCAGTTATAGAGCAACGCAAATTGATATACAGTATTAAAAATGCAAATGGTTACACTGTGCTAGGAAAAAGCACCTCTATTTTTTATCAGAATAAAAGAGGGAAACTGAACATCCAACTGACTTTATTCCAAGGCATTTTAGCATTTCAAGAGAGTACTCATTTTGTACAAGACTTTCCAAAGAAACTTGTGTCTGATAGTAAGAGGAAATGAAAAACCTTCATTTTAGAGCCAAATTCTCCTCTGTTTTACCATCTTACCTCACAGAAGAATGCAGGGCTCTGGGAAACGCAGCTTAGAAAAACCTTCCTATTGCTTTGGCTTGTTTTTACTGAAGATTGCAGGATATTATGAGCTTTTTGTATGACTTAATTCATTGTTTGCAATGAGAAAAGGGAATTTTCAATAGTACAAACTAAAGCTGAAATGAGAAGTAACACAGCTCTCTAATGAGACTGACACTAAAATTGTAATCGGACATCTGAGGGTCAGTTGAGGACGTATTTGAGTCTTTTCTACCTTAAATAAATGTTTTAGATTTCATCAGTTTCTTACGGGTTCATTTTTCATGTAGGCCATCAGCAATGTGGTTTAAAATTCCTAGTCTGTTTTGGAGTTCAGTGCTGCCAGATAATGAGCATAAAGTTTTTAAAAGAAGTTTAAAACTGGTGCAAAGAAAAGGGCGTGTAATGAAAAGAAAATAATTTGTTGAGTCATACCTTTGTATCCTTATTTGCATAGAATAAATGGTGGGAGACATGAATAAATGAGAGAGGAATCAAAGATTGCAGAATAATAAGCAGAAATACTACAAGAATCAGTTTTACGCAGCCATAAAAATTTGGAGAAAATAAGAGTAGCAAAAAGCTGTATTTCTCTTTCCCTAATTGTACACAGTACCTAAGGGAATGTTTGGGCAGTCCCACAAATCACTGTCTAGGATTTAAATTAGGGAAATTACATAAGCAGACATTTACTTCATATTCCTTGTCCCCTCAAATTAAATTTGAACTGAACCTTCCATTTTTGACCAATTTTCATTCAAGTCTTATAAAAAGAAATTTGAATTAAGTATTTCCTGTGAGATTGAACCTCTATTTCTCTGCCTCATCACTTGAAACATAATTTACTTCTCAAAGTTATTAATCTTTAAAAATTGTTAGAGGCACCATCTTAGATTAAGGGGTATGCATGCATGTGGAAGATGCATGTGTATGCAAAAGTGTTTAGCCCACTAACCCTTTTGTGGCTCTTGTGTGTCTGAAGGACCGTATTTATTAGAATATCTGCTACTGTATTTATTTCCTTACATACAGATGTGTTTTAAGAGATCTTATGATTTTTTTAAATCATTGTGATTACTCTGGCTTTTATACTTCATTTTTCAAAGTGACCTTGCTGCTCAAGACTCGGGTATTACAAAAGTGATGAAATTGTCATGGCAAGAACATCACATTGATACAGAGAGAGAATGAGATTATCTCTCTCAAGCAGATGCTATCTGAAGATAATGCAGTACGTGAATACTGATATGAGTCATTATTCATTGTTGGAAGCTTGACCAAAGGATTTAGTACCACTTACTACTGTAACCATTTGTATGGAAGCATTATGTCAAAGAAGGAAACAATCCTCACCTCCAGCCTAAACTGGCTGCTACGGGCTACTACTGACTTCACACATCACGTCTTTTACTTGAAATTATTGATGTAGGCAAGTTCCTACATCACTTTACACTCACTGAGTGACTTTTTTTCTTCGAATTGGCTGACAAAGGGGACTTGCTGAATGTTCTAGAGAGAAAAAAAACAGTGTCAGATATTTGAACAAAAACAGGTATGGCCTCTTTATGTCATTGTTCTAAAGAACAGTTTTCCATGAATTCTTAATTTTCACTTCAAAGTGATGGGTAAGTGATTGAAAATATCTATGTAAGCCACAGAAAACAATCCTATTAATAGATGCATTCTCTGTCAGACAAAATACTATCTGTAAAGGAGAGAAAATAGTCATACTTCTACTATAAAATTATTTTAATATTCTCAGGATTATATAAATGACCTTGTCCTTTCTCATATTCTTCATTATTACTTTCCACGTTTGTTTCTGTGGAATTAATAGAATTAATATAGTTTTGTTAAGAGACATCTCAGTATACCCCATAAAGATTTCAACCTGATGCAATATGTGTTGTCATCAACAAAAAATTTCATCACTTGCTCAAGTAAAATGTATGTCATGTCAATATTCTGCAAAAAATCCCAAATTATCTATCTGGAAAATTAAAAACATATAAACCATAGTTGTCCTGAAAACAAAGAAAAATTATCTTGTTTTAGTTGCTTATATCTGAAAAGGACCTTTATGATCATCTGTAGTATGCTTAAAGATAGTCAGCTTTTCTATTTGACCAGAATTTTCAGAACTGTAAACTGGTAATCAATTATTTTTGGATGGGTCAGCTGAGATAATTTTGACAGATGTTGCTTCTTTTTCAAGCTTTCAAATTTCATTTCCATTTTTCTGGTATAAGTTACAATTTGAAAGAAAAAGATTATGTTGAAAAATAGATTTTTAATTAAAAAACTGAAGACATAGGAAGTATTGACTGCTGAAGAACTTCACCATCAAGTTTCTGGAATTGTGACTTTTCACATGGTTGATCCTTTCCAAGATTAGACTTTATTTAACAGACTTGTGAGAAGCTTCATTTTAAAATTATGTGTAGATGAGGATGAAGGGAGGTCATTAAAGACAGTTACAGAACAGATATAGGACAGACAAAATCAGATAATATACTGTCACAAGAAGATTATGTAATCAGATTTTTTAAAGGAGAATGTATTTAAAGCCGCTTTCCAAAAATCAAGACTAGACAAGTGTCTCAAATGTCTTCATTCCAATACGCTACTAAAATTCTGTAGGACATGTAAAAGCATGGCAAGTGTATACTGTACAATTTGTTGGTCACGTCACATTGTCTAGGCAGCTTTTGCCCTAATCTGCAGTAACGTGTATCAGAGAGAGACCTGCTAGAAAGAGCACGTATGTGTTCCTGCTCTTAGACCTAAAATGGACCTCAATGCACAGAATACTGCTGTAGCTACATGTGGACTTTATTCCTAGTGATGTTATTCTAATGTAAAAGCCAATATGGAAAGCATCAGAGAGAGAATAGATATTTCTTACTTACACTTCACCTTCCAGCTACATATCAACATGTTGCACTATGGGTAGCTAGAAACAGACAGGATGGTAAATCCTAAGTCAAAGAAATCTATTTGGCCTAGTTACAAACAGGAAAGAGTGTTGTAGGCTTGCCATTCCCTTTTTTGTTTTGGGCTTTTTCTTTGTTTGTTTGGTTTTTTTTTCTTTTTTTTTTTTTTTTCTCTAGGTTTTTGGAACCTATGGGTTTTGAGCCTTAGTTTTCAAAGAAAGCCCTTCCTGTAAGAGCAAGGGCTATTAATGCAAGCGAGCTATTTTAGCACATTCTGGCAATGACGGGTCATTGTCCGTCAGTGCCATTTTGCAGCCTTTGATATAGATGAAGGCCTGACCTTTGATTATTGTGCAGCCAGTTTACACTAGTCTCCCAGTTTAAAAATGTACTAGAGATCGATCGTTGAACCTGGCTCCTCAGTGGTACTGAATCTGATTGAAGAAACCTTTGTTATTGCTGGAGGGAAAAACAGAAATAAGAATAAAGTTCTGATTTTCACAACATCTTAAAGAAAAATCTGTGTTCATGCAGCGCAACAAATGTCCAGAGATTGCCAAGAGTCCTCATGCTTCCACCTACTTAACTTTCTCTAACTGTGACTTTTATATAACTTTTAGCTCTAGTAGCTATACTTGTTTCAATGGGTATCCTGTATACTAAAAAAAAATACCCAAACAAAAAACACCCAACATGTCTTGGTCAGAGCTGCTACTAGTGAAAGACAACACTGATGACAGGGAAGAAACAGGTTAAAATTAAAAAGACTTGCAGGCAGGAACAAAGGTATGAGCATTTGCTTTGAACCTGGGAGCTTCACAAGCCACCCTGCCAGTGTATCCCAGGTGTAGGCCACATGAGCTGGGGAAAGAATGTGGCTGTGAGGAGCGTGTTGACAGGTCCAGGTCTGTTCTGCATTCATCCCGGCATGCACTGGTGCATCTGTTATGCATTTACAAAAGGTTTGCCTTTTTCTTGCTTTCTCTTTTTCTTGGTAAAGTTATTTAAGCAAATCTAAGCAAATATTGAAACCATTATCACAACAGCAGTGGAGAAACTCTTTGAAAGAAGGAGATGTAGTCTTGGTCATAAAGTGGTAGCACCAGCTCTCCCTTAGAGCTGCTGTAATGGCGCTGCCTAGTCTCTGTGTGAATCTTCTGTTTTCAAGCAAAATCAGCAACGGAGCAATGACTTGACAGCTCACTCGTGTGTCCTAAGATAAGGTACTCCTGAGGAAAACTGTTTCAATGGCTCTGGGAATGTACATCTTCTGCTGTACTGATGGAGTTGCAAGGTGCCTGCAAGTTGGCTGAGGGCAGGAAGGGTGCACTCAGCAGGTGCCCTGAACGCTGAGGTCCACCACAGCTTCCTCCCAGCAACACACTGGGGTTTTCCTCTGGGGCACAATAGGCTGTGTGGGTGATGGTGTAGTTCCCAGACTTGTCCTGATAGATAGTCAAAACAAGGCCAGGCCTCCCACCCAAGATCCATACCTCAATACATCTGCCACACCATTTAGACACTAACCTTTAGAGCCAGACAGAAAAGATAAGTTTACAACCTATATATGTGGGTGTGTTTTCCACCCGTTTTCATCTGGCAAGAAATCTTGCTAGTTTTATTAAACAAGAATAGCAAGCAACATTATTTATTTCTGATAGCATCCTCAACCTGCTAGATATCAGGCAAATCATCAGTGAGGCGTGGGTCCTGACTCAGAATGTTACTGTGTTTAAGAGAAAAAGCTAGACGTGGGATGTAGAAATGATTTTTTTCACCTCTGTGTAAGAGCGGTGAATAGTGAATGCAGGACAATAAGATACAGTGAGAAAGATGGAGGAAGAAATAGGAAAAAAACCAAGAGCTTGCTTGGATTTTGCTGAGTGTTTTATTTCAGAGAGTCCAGGTGTACAGAAATGTAAAGCTATGAACAGAAAGGGTTGATAAAACCATCTTTTTCTAAATCCCGGATGTGTTTAAGTTTTTTGCAATTTTAAAAGGAAACAAAAAATAAATTACTCCCAAATCTAGGGCTCACTCAAAAACCTGCAGTCTAGAGGGAGGGCTCTTTGTGCAGCTGGCTGAGGGTGATATTATTAGTAGCCTGCCTGGGTCCATGCTTATTGCTCCAAAACAGGGGATATCTGTTATCCATGTCACTATAGGCCATATTGTACCCTGAGTTGGAATCTAGAGCAGCACGGGAACCTAGGCAGAATTTTTTTTTCTTGAAAGCAGTATCATGCTGCGACAATACCGTCTGCTGTATGTCTTACAGAAACACGAGGTTCTGAACTCTCCTTGGCAGGTTTTTGATTCCTTTATGATCTTCAGAAATCTATGCAGCCAAAGTGGAGAGAGGCCAAGTTCAGGTCTATGCCATTGCCAGTGTTGAGTCCTTGCCTTATATAGCAGGCTTGACGGGATTCATCTGCTCCTCAAATATTTTTATTTATTATTTTGTGTGACAAGATTCCAAGTTAATCTGCAATAATAACCAAGTTTTATTATAAATGTGATTAACTGCTTTTAAAACTCAAAGTGATTGTTGAATGGCTTTGGTTCAGTGAACCATTGGAGGTTTCTGGACTTTGACTCTCAGCATCTATCTCTTGTGAAGGCAGAAGCTTCTGAATTTAGCATTACAGCAAAGCAAAAAGGAAACTGAAAAATAAACATATGTATGACTGGATCTCAGGCAGGGTGGTCCACAACCTTGTTGGTCTAAATGTGTCTGTTTTGCTGAGGAGAGCAAGCTAGGCAATATTAGTGATTGCCCTAGAGTGGAAGGGCCCCAGTTGCTGAGTCTGGGGGCCTTCAGCCAGGAGAAGGCAGAGAGAAAAAACAATTTCTAGAATGGGAGAAGAGGGAGGCCTGTGGAAAGAAGCAGCACATTGCTGAGCCAGCCAGCAATGTAGGTCCTTGCGTTTCTGTTTTTATTGTGGCTTTGAAATGCACAGTAATGCTGCATCTCTGAAGAAAGCTGTGATTTGGAAATCACACCTAATACTTGATTGTTATGGTATGGGCTGAGCCTCCTGTTCCTCTCAATCTACAGGACACAGAAGGTCAGGTCCATCATAGGGATCTCTCTTCTGTCCTTTTCTACTCCGTCTCTACCTACATGACCATAGTTGTGTGGCTTCTAGTAGTAAAAAGCCATGTGAAATGGTGACACTTCACACAGTCCTCCTGCGTGAAACCCTTATGAGTAATCTGACTGGATCTTTAATTTTTGTCAGACAGCAAAAGCATAGCAACTGGTAAAGGCAAGGCCATTTGCCCCGAAAATTGGTAAGGTGAACTCTGGGTGAAAATATTTGAGATGGGGTTTTCATAAAATACTCTCCTGCTTGTTGAGAAGTGGACATGAAACAAAGCGTTCCTTGCCCTTCAATTAAAAAAACAAAACAAAACACCCAACCCAAAACTTCACACAACAAAACCTGAGACTGTACCGAAGCAGAAATTTCTATCTGTCTTCTCTCCTCCATGCCTTCTTTCAACAACCTGGAATTATTCATAGTCCCCATTCTGTACTGGAATAATTTTTCCTTTTTCATGTGCTTAAAAAAAAATTAAACAGAGGCTTTTTATTTAAGAAAGGGAGAATAATTCCCCTCCTAAAAGTATCATAATGGAATTTTTCTTTCACAAAGCATCCATCTCCTCCATTAGGATGATTAAAATCATTTTAATGTAGTGCCAACTGGGGGATTGTTGCCTTCCCTCAAAGAACTATTGTAAACACTTAATCTCCTTTGTTTATATTATTCTCATGTAGAAGGCTGCTTTCTGTCTCTGGACCTGTTAAACCTTTAGAGATATATCAGCTCTTTCATCTTTTTCCAGTGCTCGTTTTAGAAAGAGATTAGGTCTGACCATGAGTAGGGTAGGACTCGCTGCACAAGTGATAAGGTTAACAGACTCTGAGCCCTTCTCCATGCCATCACTTACTTTCACCTTGTTAAGTGAAGTTGCTTTTAACGTTTTTTCTGTTCTCTTTTCCACCTCTGTGACAGCAGTCAAAACAAAGATTTATTGAAATCTTTACAAATGATCTGTAGTATAAAAGCACCCCCCAGGCTTTTGACAGCCCACCTTTAGCATACGACAGAATGGGTGGCATTGAAGCATCACTTCAATGCTTCCCTCCCACGTCTTCCCCTGCTGCCTCGTTGTTCTCCTGCTGCCGTAGCTTAGACGTGATCTACCCCATGGTCAGAGAGGTGAAGCAAACAGGAACTTAAAAAAAGTTGGTACCAGAGAAGCGCAGCACCATGTGCTGTAAGGCTAATACCAGCTTCCTGACAGTGCTGGGCCTTCCAGGGAAAATCACGTTTTGCCAGGTGCTGAGCATCTTCTAAAGGCAATGATTCCACTCACATCTCTTCATTCACCCATCAGCCAGGACTGAATTTAAATGTGTTTCAGCTCTATAATAATATATGTATTCTGTATAATTTTGTCATCCCATTCCTTAACCAGGATTTCTTGTCTCATCACGAAGTTTCAAACTTTATCTGTAGTGGGTTTATAAATTATCTATTTAAAATATTAGCTTTACCATCATCAAACAGTAACATTGCTCATTTCTTCCATTTGTTTTCTACAAAACGATACGCTTTTGAATTGACAGAATGGCACATTGACTGAGTCTGTGAGTGGGAGGGAAGTCATCCTGCAAATAGACTGAGACTGAGGGGAAAACTGACCTAGGACTAATGGGGCCAAGTGTCTGCTAGAGCAGAATAATGTATGATATTCAGTACGCCTCGAGGACTCTGCTTCTACTTACTATGTCCTCCTGTGAAATTGTCTGGGAGAGGTTTATAAGTGCCACAAGTAACTTACTTAAGATATTATCTCTTTGACTTTTAAATATCTTATCTATAATGTGCGATATTACCAGTCTCATTAAATTTATTTTGTGCAGCACAGAATACCTAGTCAATTGACTCTCTTCCTGTTACGATCACCACATTTTTCCATTTAAATCAATTCTAATTGGATTGAATCTTAGTGACAAAAGCCAAATTTAAAGTTGTTTATATGTTGCCAGAGAAAATGTGCTTTCGTCAGTAAATCTTCTGGTTGCACACAGATGACATTATTGAAATAGATAATCCTCTACAGATGCATTAATTTCATAATCTAAAAATGCTTTCTAAAGTATTTTACAGCAACAAATAAAGACCAGCTTGATGACACAACCTACAAGAACAACAGTAAATAAAACAAATGGTAGTGCAAGTCTGCGACTGCAAAGACTTTAGAAAACTAGCTTCTTCCACTGGATCGAAATTTTTAAACGTCTTTTCCTATAGAATGTCTCTCTATCTGTGTTTATAAACCCAGTTATTTTACAGAATTATGGCTTGCCTCTAGGTGCTCCCCTTCTGATCAAAGCTTAGAAGCCCTGTAGCGAATTTTGTTGTTTGCTTGACACTTGGAGTAGCTGGCATTCACCCTGCTGTTCTAAGGTTGTACTGCCAAGGGAAAAAATATGACATGCCTCCTTGTAAAATTTGTGCTGCTTTCTTTGGCATTCCCCTCTTTCGGGGCCTGTGTCCATGTGGTAGTTCTGCTTTGTTTTTTCTAATTACTAGCAGCTGAGAGAGTTTGTGTCCAGGGCAAAGAACTTTAACCAGCTCTAACAGGTGCTCCAAGGCCAAAGCTTTTATGTAATACCATGTGTAAAATGAGATGTTTGCTGCACCTGACCCACTAGTGATCAAATGAAATAAACACTGGACAAGAAAATACAAGACTGTTTTGTCTAAATACCTACATTTTCCAAGGCATTGTGCTGAAAGAGGTTCAAAAGAGTACTTACCTTTCTTTAATAACTCCATTCTGTGTTTTTTCCAAAGCCTCTGAAGAAGTGATTTGAAATCTATTATCTGTCATGGGCATTTCCAACACACTTTAAATGTTTCAGTACTCTGGAGAACATGTGTACCTTTCCTGAAATGCATCCTTTAATTGGCTCTTCAGATATTCCTGGGATCATGGAAGTGGGAAGCTTTACCTAATGTTCCTGAAAACTACTTATGAACCTTTTTCCTCTGGAAAATTTTTCATTAATATCACTCGTTATGCAATAAAAATGTTTGGAAACAATTGAAATGTTTATAACAGACGATAAGTAGTAGAGAATACTTTCTGCACTTCTATTACACTCAATAACACCTATGTGAATTTGAGATGATTTCTTTTATAGTTTTCTATGAGTGAGGTCTTGACTGTACACTCAGGCATTATTTTCACCTTACTTATTGTAAGTTATCCATAAAATCAATCATGTATGTTACAGTACCTTAAGACCCTAAGGCCCTGCAGAGTGGAATCTGTGTGGTGTTTCAGGCCGTGTGTGCGCAGCACTTTCATGACTGGGCACATGAACCCAGCCTTTGACATGATTGTTTGGATGGAGTGACCTTGATATGACTCTTTCACCAAGAATCCACACAAGCCCTGACTTTTTCTGTGTTCTTAGTGGAAACCATTATCTGTACCCTATAGCTTACCCTGCTCCCTCCAGTGTGTGCTGGCATGGTGCCTGCTCCGTGCCCTGGGTCTGTAGCATCCTCTCTCCCTGGGGCTGTCCTGGACATGCCAGCCCCACTGGAGCAGGGAGCTCGGAGTAGGTTTCAGTGGGCTGGGGTTGGTTTGTCCCTTTGCAATAAATCAGTGCTGTATTTGGGGAAAAAAAAAAAAAAAAAAAGTAAGGAGTATGGTGGAGAGCAAATCAGTGCACAAGTAGGCAACAGAATGTTTGAGTGATGGAAAAGGTCTGGCTTTTCCATGCTTATATGCTTATATGTTTGTGCATATGGTCATGTTCATACATGCTGATGCCTGTTCATAGCTGTGTGGTTTAGAGCTGTTGTGACTTGCTGAACCTGGAAAAGGAGATGAAGTGTAAATTAGACTAAATTACAGCAATAAACAGTAAATTCACTGAAAAGAATGTGATTTTTTTTTTTTTTAACATTCTGAAACTTTTTGGCAATGTTTTCCCCTTTCATATTAGCTGAGATATTAACCTACTTACCTAACAGAAGAGGTTCAGGAGACTTGAATTCTAACCTTTCATCCAGCTTTTAAAATCTGAATTCAGTTTTGGTGCTAGAGAATGTAGATGGTTGCCTCTGACCATGCTCACTGCTCAGACACAAAATGTGAGAAGAATGAGATACTGGGGGCTAGTGGGATGCAGATAAGGGTGAATAAGGCAGAAAAAACATTATTTTATTTTCTGGGAAGGGACAGGAAGAGGGGTGAAATGATGAGGATTAGCCCAAATATAAAATATGTTTAACAAATAGCTACAAATCTAATATATCAAGAAGTGTCAGAGCGCCTTATTATCCATATCACATTGAGGAGATGTGGCAACTGTTTGGTTCAGGATTTGCTAGCAGTGCAGTGAGGCTGTGCACCACTTCAGTCTTTGGGAGTCTCTGCAGCAGCCAGAAAGAAGTTTTTTTTCCAGCAAGATCCTGTCTGTCCTGTAAATGCTGGGGCTTGTTCTGTTCTGTCAGCCCCCCTGCCTCAAGCTACAGGTGCTCAGTATTTGGCAATTTATATGGGTTTTTGATGATTTTTGTATGGAAGCTCTCAGTCATATGGCTGACTAGGGGCCTGTTCTTGCGTCTAGCAGGGTGATGCCCAGTCCTTGACTGAGTATTGTTTACTACCAACACAAACATGTAATAAAATACATATAAAATGTCTTGCTGTTGTTGCAATTGCTGTTAAATTAATTAAAGTATTATTAATACTAGACAAAAATATCTACATAGAAATCACTCTCAGGTTTCGCTCAGCAAACGTACTGACTTTGTTAGCAGGATAAATATATTTCATAGCAAAAATAGTGACTCTGCAGACCAGGGCAGGTTGCCACTGGCATCCCTGCTGGAGGCAATTAGAGCCAACGTGAAGCAGTAGTAGGTAGTCACACCACAAGCATCACTGAGGTACTCTCTGGGCACAGGTTTTGCTGGTAACCACAGGTGTCACTAAGTCTTTGAGAGCAATTTGCACTGGAAAGTGAACACCTGTATGGATGTTTTAAATACAGCTTATCTTCCCTTGACATACAGAGGAACTGTGGGCTGGCACAGGACTAACTCATTTAGGTGATATATTCTTCATTTTGTGGGGTACCATCTTAAGTTAATGGTGCATCCATGCTCCACCTGCTCTCCACATCTAACCCAAAGGTAAAGATTACCTAGCTTGGGTGAAGTTTGTGGAGGATGGAATCAGAGAAGTAGAAGGGTGAAAAGAAGTAAGAGAAGCAGGGGAAAAAGTGAAAAAGAGTTGGGAAAACGGCACTATGAAATTTAATCTGTGGGGCCCAAGTGGTGTGGATGGATTCAGTATTGTTCCCCTCCTTACACCCTTTGCCACTCCATTGCACCATAAAGATCAAGAATTAGTCATTCACTCTGGTTTATTCAGTAGCAAGAATTCAAGTAGACCTGCTTTAAAAAGAAATCAGAACCATTCACGTGCAAGTAATTCATGACATGTTGTGTCATAAATGATGGTTGAGGTGAAAATGTCTGGAACACCAACATGAGGAAATAAAGTAAATAAAAAACAAATACACATAAAACCTGATTGACAGAAACAAAATACTTTTACATCCTATCTTGCCCTAACAGTTACTAGTCTTTAGCTGCAGTGAGCAAACAAGGTAAAAAAACTTGCAAAGGGAGGGTATTGTACTGAAAGACTACACAAGGACAATACTCAAAGCAGGATATTACACAAACTTGTAACTTCAACTGTGACTGCACCGCAATAGGAAAGCATGTCCTTGCTTGCTCCCATTTACTCTTATTGGTATATATCACACTTATTCCCGTTTACCATTACTTGGGATTGGTGGCTATTAGACACAAAAGTGTAGCTTATGAAAGAGGATCCTGAAAAGAAAAGGTATCCTGGTTAACTGACGCAACACAGGAAACCGTGAACTGTTAGAAAAGCATGGGCTATGTCTGTGTTAGCAAGTAATTCAGAGCAATAGAAGCAGGTCAGTAGATCAGAGCAAGTGGGGCCAATGTCTGCCCCCTACATGTGTCCTTTATGAGGCTCAGGTTATAATCTTGGTTTGATTGAGCCTATTCCCTTTGAATCTCTCCACTGTATACGTGGTTTGGAGATGCCTAAAGGATCAATTACTATCTTGGATCTTTATGTCTTAGTTTGCAGCATGTTTAGTGGAAATATAGGACAGGTATTCTAGATCACTCCATGCCTGCATTAGCAATTATTGTGGTCCTGTAGGAGCACATCCATAGAGCAAACAGCTGGATTAAGCCTATACTAGATCTGTTAGTGTGTGGCAGTTACTTTGTCTTAGCTCTGATCTGGTCCCATGAACTAAATGCTGGTTGGTAGGTAAGTGTGTGGAATGTGTTCCTGGAGCTCATCTTCCCATGTCTTTTTATCTGAAAGGAATACAACTTGTGCCCCACAGACTGTCTGCAAAGTGAACCAAAGCATGGTAGGAGACTGGCTTTCAAAACTACACTTCTGGTCCAGCTGAAATGCTAATGTAGATGTACCCCTTAGTCTTCTCTGGAAGGAATGACATGCACCGAAACTGCTCTGTGAGCCAAACCAGCATGTGGAAAATGGAGGCAGTCAGGGGTTTTATTACGGAATTGCACTGCAGCTCTGAAATTAATGCTAATGTAGACAAAGACAATGAGAGAAGCTTCAAAGTAAAGAAGGGGAGACCCAGAAGAACAAAAAATATTGGCTTGTAGGCAGAATTGCTTGTGTTCTGGCAAAGATGAATACAGAAATGACTCTACTGGGAAAAAAACAGGGAACATTTGGAAGAGAAAGTACAATAACTGGGGAAAATTGGCAACAAAAAGCAATCTTAAATTAACTGTAACTTTGTGTTGTCTTCTGTTTTGTTGATTCTCACTTCAGATTGATGTGATCACCTGAGAAATTTCTTAGTTTCTAAAGGAAGCATAATCTTACATTAAAATAATGTAATGTATTTTGTTGTTAAGAACATTATATATATATAAATAGGCACCTGAACTGTGTTTGTGTATATTGTATTTTCAGAGTGTAATGACAAATATGCTTCATAACTGTTAACTACTGAAAACTGTTAAGCAGGATACGGTGTGCTCTGCTTTATAGTATACAAACAAAAAAAGTGACTACAAATTTAAGAAAAAGTCAAGTATCTACTAAGGAGTAAAGCAATGCTTTTAGAATATTTGTGTAGTAAGTTTATGTATTGCAAATAAAAGGAATATGAAAGGCAGAGAATACTGGGGTCAAGGTCTATGGCATTCTTTTCACATGGGAACGAAAAGCTTGGCAAGCAGTAGAAAGTACTGTTCCCATGTAGGGTTTCCTCCCACATTTTTGTTTAATAAAAGGTAAGTTAGTTAGCACTTGCCTCAGAGGTGGCATTAGTAAACTCTTTCATAGTCACTGTCCTATTTTCCTCATCTTGTAGGAACTCAGTATTTTGTCAGACCTCTATTTGAGACCCTTCACACTTGACTGAAATTAGAAAACTGTGTTTAAGGGGAAAGTTCCTACATACATGAACACACACTGACCTTAATTGCATGAATTTCTTACAGAACCAGGTTAAAGTATTGTTCTAAATTACTTGCATTTACAGAAACTTGGAAAGGCTCAGGTACCTTATTGGCATCCTACTTTACTGTGCCAGGCAAACTGCTTTTCTCCTAAAATTTGTCATCTGTGTCAGAACACCAATTCCTTTTGAGTGTAAGAGCCTCTGAATCCTCTGCTAAACTTTATCTTTGTTGTGTACTGGCACTCTAACAGGTGGCGGAAAAAGGCTAATGATAATGGTTCACTGGATTACATCCTCTACCATGGGCATTGTTCTGAGCAGTTCACATTTAGGAAACCTGGTTTATCAGAGTTACTTAGTGATAATGTCATCAGTGAAAAGTCTGTGATCATCTGCTAGGTATGGTCAAATAATCAGTGGAAAGAAGGTGTGGTAGGTGATTATAAAGGAAAGGAAGACTTTTTTTTTAGGAGAAGTTTCTCCTGCTTAAAGCTGTAGGAGCTGCTGTAGGATCTACTGCAGGAGATTGGTAAGGTGTGGAGGGGCCCTGCCTGCCCCGCCCCTTCTGCAGGAGGGGCCCTGCCTCCCCCACCCCATCAGGGGGTGAGCCAGAAAACCTGGGGACATGGCAGTCATGGTCTCTGTTTTGACCATTATTGAGTACCTACCTTGACTATAATAGACACCATATATCAGCTAAAATGTTCTCAGTAAAACCTCTAGCCCACATCTCTGGGTCCACACAAAAGCTTATGCTTACTTCCACCCAGTTTAAGCCCTATCTATCTCACACAGTGTTACTGCACAGAGAGATTGTGCTTATCATAGAATCATAGAATCGTCAAGGTTGGAAAAGACCCTTAAGATCATTGAGTCCAACCGTTAACCTATCACTGCCAAGTCCATCTATACCATGTCTTCGAGCACTGTATCTATCCCATTTCTTCATCTCAGTCAAGTGATAAAAATAGTGTAATACAGGTTTCTACCAGATAGTTTCCAAGCCCTGTAGAATTTGTGTTTGGTTCCAAGTCATCTGTGATGCTTCTGTTGTCATGAAACATTTATTGGAGTTGTGCTATTAAAAACCTACAGTACCATCATGCCTCTAACCATTGCTATTGATCTCTCAGCAGATAAAAGAGTATTCCTCTAAGTCCATATCTGACTTCTCTTTGGTGTGTTGAAAGAAAATATGTAGGGGAAAAAAAGTGGATTTTTTTTTTTTTTCCTTCTTTAAAGAAACAGACCTATTGGCAAGCACATTAAATTATTCCTTTCACATAAGTCATGTTTTCTGTGGAGGCCTGCCATGTTTGTTTCATATGAAGAGAATCACACCACTTTTTGTTTTGTTCAATCAAATAGAGGAAATATCATATCTCCTAAGCTTTCCTCCCACAGCAGTGATTAATCACTCCCTTTGAAGTACTTACATTTTTGTAGTTAGAAGGGAAGTATTGATAACTGATTAAGTTCTAGTTCTTCAAATGCTGCATACATGACAGCAACGATACACATAAGTAATTACTTTGGTTTTAGTGGGACTTGCCTGTAATTCATGCTGAAGTATCTGAATACTTTGAGACTGATGTTAGTTTGTGAGTTTGGAGATATTTCAATCACTGTTATAGAAGACCGGTGTATTCTGAGTGGTAGTGAGTAAACTGTTCTTTAAAATTTGAATCATAGAACCATAGAATGTTTTGAGATGGAAGGGACCATTAAAGATCATCTAGTCCAATCCCCTGCAATTGGCACGGACATCTTCAACTAGATCAGGTTGCTCAGAGCCCCGTCTAGCTTGTCCTTGAATGTTTCCAAGGATGGGGCAAATCAAACGTATGAATTCATTAACATAGTGATTTTAAAGGTATTGCAGCCAAGGGCATCACTGTTCAGATCCACTTTTCAATTTTTATTTGTCTGTATATGTTGCAAGGAATTTTTTGTTTGTCCATAGAACTCTTGGTATGATTGGGTCTGATGCTACATTTGGTTCACAAATAAAAGTTATGGTTAGATATTTATGAAAAAAACAAATTAAGCTATGTTGGCTGAGCTCTTTCACTCTTGAAAGGGTAAATTAATCTCCTGCAGGTCAAGATTTCCAGTTTAAGAGGCACAGATTAATACACTGATATATGTTGTATAAGTACTTTGTTCAAAGCAGCCTGATCACAAAACTGCAGAGTCACTCAGGTGGGAAGGGACCCCAGGATGTCTCTGGTCCAGCTCCCTGCCCTGAGCAGGGCCAGCTCTGGGATCAGGCCAGGCTGCTCAGGGCTTTCTTCAAGAAAGTCTCCAGGCTTTTCTCAGCAGAGCTGCTATTCAGCCATTCAGTCCACAGCCTGCACTATTACAAATCAACAATCCATCCCAGGTGCAAGACTTCACATTTGCTGTTGCTGAATTTCATGAGGCTTCTGGTGACCCATTCCTGTAGCTTGCCTAGATGCTTCTGAGTAGCAGCCCCTTCATTAAGCATATCAGTTGCATTCTCTGGTTTGGTGGTGTCAGACTTGGTGAGGGTGCACTCTGCCTCCTCCTTCAGGTCGCTGATAGAGGTATCGGACAGGATAGATCCCAGGGCAAGGTCCTGGCAGAACTCCACTGGTAACTGGCCTTCAGTCAGGGTGGTCTGGCCTCCAGCCATTACCCTTTGAACCTGAAAAATCAACCAGTTTTTCACCCATCTAGAAGTCACCCATACAGTATATAACATGCTAACTTGCATACATTGGTGTTGTGAGAAACCACTTCAAATACAATGATGGAGATGAACTCAAATTCACTAGTGCCATCATGTGAACAGAGAGTGATATTCTGATTCCTATTTTGTTAAATGAAAAACAGCTGTAGACTGAATTTCTTAGGGCATTCTGAAAACTTATTTACAGTTCAGTACAGTATGTAGTCTTTTTTCATTACAAAACTTTTGACTGGATCTGTGTGCATACTGGAAATCAACTGTTGTCTGGAAGTCCAGTAGAAGAACTTCATATCATCTGTTTCCCTCTTTTCATTAGGTAGTATATATCCTACACTCTGGCTTTGTGCCAAATATCATTATTTATAGTAATTAATAACTAGCACATTTAATGAAGAAACACTCTCAGCTTTTCCCAAATGCTGAGATCTGTGTACCTCTGTTAAAACTCAGTGGACTTTCCAAGATTTAAATGTTAGTATAACTCATAGCAGAATTTGCTCAGTGATTTCCTGAGCATCTATTGCTTGTAACCTGGCTTTTCTCATATGAGTGATTTTTTTGCTCTGTTATTCTTCTTAATTAGAAGAAAGTGCTGAGACTCTCTATCCTGTAGACTATGAGCTACAGGTGTCTCAAATTCTGTAATAAAGGGTAATGCAGGAAGGATCGTGTCTCAAGTGCTCCCTATGGAAGGGAGTGTCTCACCTTCCAGCTTCCTCCATCAGCACTTTGGAATTTCAAGTTGCTGAATTAAAATGGTGTCAGGAATTCACCGCTTCTTTCTGAAATTTCAGGTGTGGCAGTTAAAGTATCTAGCACTCTCTTAACACCCTACACTGAAGTAATAAAAACCCTCAGAAACAAATTACAGATCTCACTGAATATTACTAGTCTTCTGTCTTTAGCATCATGTGGCCCAGAAATTTTTTGTGGCATTTCATCTGCTGGATAGTTGAAGAGTGCACACCACATGACATTCCTCCATAAAATTTACAAATGTTTATGTATATTGCTTGAAATGTTATATAAATAAAAATTAACTCCACAGCAGTGTCATGATTTATAAAACCTATACTGGGATTTAGAAGCCTATTTTGCAGCTTTGTTTAACTGCACAATTTGCAATGTAGTACAAAATGGGACTAGAATTGAATCTGATATGTGCTAGCACTGATCAGCTACAGGCTGACTGCTGTGCACGAAAATAAAGCAGCCTTCATGTACTCAGAGTAATAAAACAGCTCAGAGTCAAAACCTTGCTATTAAAAAGCTGATCTTCATGCTTCCCTTTTCAGCTTCATCACTCTACATCAGGAGGCAGTGTAGCACAAGATAGATATTACTATTTTAACTTCCTGTTATCTTAGACCAAGCTACCAGAGAGAGAATTACCAGTAAAAGTGAGAGGGAGCTAAGCTACCAAGTCACAAACATTACTTCCTGCAGCACTCTGGCTTTTTTCTTGGTGGTCTCCTGTTCCAGCTCAAACCAGGCTGCAGACAAATCTTTTTGTTGATTTGTTTATGCTCTGTTACTGCTCACATAGATAGTATAAGCACTTCTAATATACATTACTTTTAATGACATTTAAAGAAATGTGATTATAGGCCTTGGTTCGTAGAGAAGGGGGATAAGTGACTCGGAAAGGACAGATGAAAGACAGCATAAGTAGATGTTTACAGGAGAATGGTTCATTGAGTGTATGGAGCTTTGTATGGCAGCGGGGTATGTTCCCCTCCAGGCACCCTCAAATTCTTAGCACAGTCTAAATGTGAAAAGCAATGCCAAGACTTACTAACATTGTCTTACCACTCAGCTGTATGCAGTGTAAGGCAAACATTAAACATGTTCTTTGGCACCCTGACCTTACTGTCCCATATCCCCAGGATGAGGTAAATTTAAAGACTTCATCTCATTGGCAAAGAAAATAGATGGGCTACACAGGAACCTGTGAATTATCCTTGTTTAGTTTTCCTTAAGACTGGACTAAAAACTGTTCTGCAAGTCTTTACGGTGTGGCCTCATGCATAGCCAATATTTGGTCATTTCGTGTTTTGTTGAATTTCACTCAGGAAATCTCCTACTGTGATTTGATGTCCGACCATTTGAACGCTGATTTTGTCCCCCTTCTTGTCAAATCACATGGAGTAGTTCTTGAATTTTGCAATGGTTGTGAGAAAATAAATGTATTCAAAGGGCCAGATATGTTAGGAACTGGCAGAGCTCCATTGACTTGCTAGGGTTATGCTGCCCCAGCACTCATAAAGGTCAGATGGTTACAGACTAGTGAGAGCAACATGACATTTAGGGCTTTGGCCATATTCCAAATTCATGTGGTCAGCTTTGCTTTTTTTTCAGAATTTGGGGTTTATTGGCTTATATCTAGTTACCCTTTGTAAATACTCAAAATAATCTTTTTAAATGTGGCCTACTTAGATAGCAAACCAGAACACTTAGCTTGCCAAAATGTGTCTGTGCTTTAGTCTTATAACACAATGACTTTCTATGGAGTCCTTCCTCAATCATTTTGCACATGTAGCTTTTATAGTGTGTTGTACTTGTGAATACTAGCCTCACAAGTATGTGAGCAAAATGGAAGGTCCGCCACTGAAATCGGTAGTTGTTGTGCAGATGAGTACCAGTGGGATGCTTGTGAACCATCACCCAGGTTAACTAATCGAGGATACAAAAGAAATGAAGAAAAACATTCAGAGGAAGATTTTTACAGCTTCTGAGATTCTCGGTGACCGTTCTGAGACTGAAGATAGAGATTTTCTCCAACTTCATCTGAAATTACAGACACAGAGAGAGAGTTAGGATGTTGTGACTTATTTTACAGGACAGTAGCACCTCTCTTACGGGCCCTATTTTCTTGAAGATAAGAACAAAATTATTTAGATTAAATTTGGCTTGTCACAAGTGTCAGAGTGGCTCACTCTTCCACAATTTCATTCATCTTCCTGGGTAAAACAGCTTTTGGATTCAGCAGCTGATAGGAAACAAAACTAATGATGATTATTTGTATAATCTAAAAGCACCGTATCCTCCTTTCATTTGGGAACACTTGCACTCTCTCTCTTTCTGTGTGTCCCTGAGTTCAGCTGAATAGCAGCCAAACTACATCACTCAGTTATCTCATTAGTCTTTTATAAAGGGCAAGACAAACAAGTGAGCAACGCTGAAATATGAAGGGCTTCATTTCAGGGAGGAAAAAAAAGGGTTTCTCTGTGCTTTGAGATAGAATTGGAAAAACTGAACTTTAAATTAATCTGATAAACACAAGAAAAATAATATTTAATATTGCTGACTATAACATGAACAGGAACAGAAGAAGAAATTGATTTAGTTTGTCTTTTAGAGATATATTAGTAGAGTACCAGAAAATGATGGGTAGAATTTTTAAACTTCGTGAATTCCTTTGGAGCAGGGTTTTCTGGAAAAAAAACTCTCTCTGACTTCTTGCATGAGGTAAATCTGTGAAGCTTTCTCAGTAGCTTCTATGTCCAAACCCATAACTTCTGACTTTTTGCTCCTAGGCTCTGTAAGATATAACTAGATAGTGAAATCTCAAAAAATATAAATGTAAATCTGTCTTCACCTTTCAAAATTTAAATACAGATACAAATCTTACTATTTCAGGAGTTTTCTTTCAGTAATCTCATTAAAAACACAGTAGCAAAACTGATACCATTTTTTTTCTGTGCATCTTTTCTCAACAATCTTCCTCTTATACCTCAAGGAAAAGGAAATACCACATAAATAACACAAATACAATCCAGCATCATTCTCATTGAAATAACAATTAAAGCCCCCTTTTCTTTCAGAATATTTTGGGTAAGATTATGCTGCTGCATCTTTGGTTGATTCCAAATGGTTTCAGCTATGGTGGAGATTTTGTTGCAAAGGCATCCTGTTTACATCTCAATTTTACAACCAGTCTCAACAGAATTGCTAAAAGACTGCCACTTGTAGTGTGAATAAAGCAGGGGGGTCCTTTAGGCATGAAAGAATAAAAAGGTGAAGGATGAAGAATCTTGCATTATAATGGTAAATATCTCATGCTCTATTAATTAAAGTCTTTATGCTTGCCTGTTGCACATTGAAAATAAGTTTGCTTACATGTTTTGAAGAATACGTATTTTATTCTAAAAGGAAATAAAACAACAGTTGCTAATCCTTACATGATAATCTGTGCCTGCTTCAAATGGAGATGGGCAAGTGATGAATTATAGCAGTCTCAAACATCTGAGAGCAGAGCCTGATACTTGTTTCGATTTTTTTAGTTCAGTAAAGCAGTCACTAATGAGAAGCAGGATGTACGATACATTGCATCATTACAGAAAATTACAACAGGGGTCCTGAGTCCCAAATACGTCAAATGTTAAAGTAAAAGCAAAAATGGCAAATCAAATTCCATTAAGCTTTCAAAAATCGTATGCTATGCTATCGGTTCACTGTTTAGTCTTTTGCTCATGTGTATATTGTAGTTTGGCAAGAGAGGCAGGAAGAGACATCTCAGCAGAGATTTGCCTTATGAATTAGTGTTTGACATCATTAGCAGTAGTGCTATTTCCATTTCTGATGCAATAGCAGGTTTTTGGAACCTACAGTATTCCCCGTTTGGAGTTCAAGCCAAAACTGATTTATGTGGTCTTTATTCTGGAAAGACACAGAAAGGGTAAAAGTTTGTGTAACATAATGCATTAGCAATAGAGCAAAGCGGTTGCTGTATTTGCATTATAACTTTGTCTTCTTGTTGCTTCAGTATGTTGCATGCCCTATACAAATAACATTTGTATAGTACTCTGTCTGAGGACACAGTACTGGAAGTGCAAAGTAGTTTTGCTGGTCTACAAGTTCATTTAAAAAAAAAAAAAAAAAAGAGAACTTGCCGTCAGTTGGTTCAGCTGCTGCTGTAGCTGTGTGCTGGTTCCCAGTGTGCTGGTAGCTCGACTGAGTAATTGCCAGCTGCACATCTACAGCAGATGTTGTTGCTCTCTGCCACCTCTTGCTGCCTCCCCTGGCCCTTGCCCTGGGCGATGTGACAGGGTATTTGTTTGGTGCCAGACTTGTCAGTAGCAGAGGCAAAACCAAATGTGGTTACCCAAAGATATAAAGTCAGACTCAGGCTTCTCCTGTAATAGGAAGCAGAGAAGATGAGCTAAGTATGGAAAAGGAGGCAGAAAATGAGACCCAGTGGACGAGGCTTGCAGGGCCTGCTGCAGGTGGAGAAGTGTAAGGGCTGGGATAGCCATCACTGCTCCTAAATGGAGCTGACCTTGCTCCCTAAAAATAACTTGTCATCCTTGACCGCCCTGAGCAGCAGGGACAGCAGCCAGCCTACTTCCCAGGGCTCAGCATAGGCAGCGTAGGTTAAAAGTAGTGTGGCCTTTTCCCCACCCCGCTGAGGTACACGCTTCCCATGTAGCTGCCTACTTTCCCTGCCTCCTCCCAGTAACAGTGAATGACATTTAGTGGTGGTAATGGAGCCGAAACCTTGAGGAACCACATCAGAGATGGGGGAACAGCCACAGTCTCTTGCAAAGTGTTCTAAGTTAAGCAGCTGCTTTTGCAATTTCCCACTGAAGTTAAGCAAATAGGGTTGAACTGTGGTGTGGACTAGTGCTCTGCTTTTACAATAGAGATTGATAGTTTCTTTGGGTTTTCTGTTTGATTTTTTTTTTTTTAATTAATTCTTTCTCTATACTGTTCCTCAACAACATGCTGTGTATCCACACCCATCGTTCATTAGGTCTTCTGTGCTGACAGGAGGCTTTCTCGGTTATCCTTTTTGCCAGATTGTTTCAGTACAGATGTGTTTCAGAGGTTTTGGTAAGAAAGCCTGATGCTCCAGACTTTTTTGTTGTAGTCTGCCAGAGCTGTGAATGGCAGCAATGACATCACTGATGTCAGCATCACCATGCAGAATATATAATTATGGTGTAGTTGGCTGTGTTTCCTCTGGGGAACTCTGTGTTTTATGTCATGGTACCTTACTGCAGACAGCAGAGATTGCAGGGAGGAAGAAAAGCATCGCTTTTACTCCCTCTCCTTACGCACTCCCCATCAAACTGGTTAGCTGTCACCAACTGGAGGTGGACAGTCCTGCCTGCCTGGTGCCTCCCCTAAGGAGGAAAGCAAACACTGCCTGTGCCTGGCCATCGTGGAGGGAGGAGGGTCCAGAGGGAATTTTTAAGCTGCTTGTTTATCAGCATCTTGGAAATGAGCTGGGGGTCTGTATAACTCAGATTTGGCTATGTGTTAATGTCCAGCTCTGTTTAATATCAAAGACAGCTGTAACGCTTGCACAAGGCAGAATCTTAGCTGATCAGCTATCTTACCTCACCATGCAGGAAAAGGCCAGCAAGGGCATATTTTTAAATGGAAGTGTGTTTCTGCAACATATAAATAAAAGTTAGGCCGAAACTTGAACAATAATCTCACTGTAAGTTGTTTCTTTGTTTTGTTTTTGTTTCAGGTTTTTTTGTATCCTTTTTAGTGGAGGGGTTGTTAATGTCTTGTACTGCAGGCCAAGAAAAAAGGAACAAGCGTGAAAAAACCCACATCCTCTCTTAGGACTAGATTCTTCCTTTGGTTGTGATTCCTGTTGACTTCACTAGATATTGTCCAAGTGGAGCTAAGCACAGAACTTGACCTGCTGATTTTGCAAGCCTAAGTTTAAGTTTCATGTGTGCTCTTATCCAGTTAAACAACTAACTATTTCTACTGCAAGATAAATGCTCTCCACTGAGATGTCTTGAGCCTGTACTTGGCTGCTGTAGCTTTTCTTCTGTTTCCCACAAAAACCTCTCTGTCTGACCACTGGGTGTCAGTGAAAGACTGCAAAGTAATTTTCTGTAATTAAATATACATGAGTTTCTCTCAGGCTCTGTGGGTGTTCTTTAGTTAAGGTGGCCTGGGCTTTTTCAAGAAAGCTGACTAACACATACACCAGAAGTATATAATAATTAGGAAAACCAGCTCAGGTCAGTAAGTTCTTCCTGAATCACTTCATTATTCTATACGAAATAATTCATACTATCACAGGCAGTTAAGAAATTATAGAAAAAAGTTTATCTTTCTTCTTTATCTAGTAAAAACACTATTCCCAACATAATACAATCAAGCGGTACAAAGCTATCATATTTTACTGTATTCACATTCCTTATGCATTAGCCACCAATATGTAACTGGAAGTCCCAGTCCCGAAAGGTGCTGTCCTCATGCAAGGTGGTCAGTATGAAAATGCCCTTATAAATGTATGAGAATTCAGGGTGCTCCACACCTTAAAGTCAAATCTATTTTTGATGCTCTGCCCACTTTTACCAAGGGGAAAAAATATTCTGTTGTGGATTCTTTGGCAGACTGGCCTGAAAAGATGTGAATATCTGACAAAAGATAAGACAGAAGCTGAAAAGTCAGTGGTAGGTTGTTGTTTTTTTGTTTTTTTTTTTTTTTAAAAACTGAAGGGAAAAAAGAGTTTAATTGAATGGAATGGGTAAATACACATATCCACATAATAGCACCTGTATTTGCATATCATGTTTATTTTATGTTGAGATTGATTCCAATTTTCAGTATGTCAAAGGTGTAACAGCATTGAACAGGCTGTTGGAAGGAACTGTAAGAGTTTTGGAAACTTGGCAGGAAACAAGTGGCCTCTGGGAGCTGGGCAGGTGTCACAAGCATTTGGGGTTATGTAATAGGCACATTAATTGTATACTGCTGCGAAAATGATCTGCTGTCAAATAACTGAGCGTTTCGGCGTCAGTCTGGTCCTCCCTCTTTAGGCTTCAGAGTTCTCTGGCCATTGAAATGAGTTAGAGTCAAATTCCTGTGATCTGCTGCTCCATACTGCTGACATGTTCAGGAGGGTTCTGCTGCCTTTGCTCAAACTCTACTCATATTTTAAAGACACTTTGCAAAATTCAAGCGTGTAAAGGTTTATTTTGAAATAATCTATTTTGATAGTCGTTCCTTAGAAAAAAAACTGCAGCAAATTCTTTAGCCATACAAATAAAAAATATATTGGACTTCTGTTTAGAGCATAACTATAAAAGAACAAACCAAGATTTGCATCGAAAGTTTTCTTTTGCATAGTACAAAATGGAATTTCCCTGAATTGCCCTTCTAGGTATTTTTACTGTTTACAGAGTGGATATTAAAAGGCACAGATATTTGAGATCTCACTTGGTACATGATTGTGGTATGGGAGAGCTGCCCTTGGAGCAAGGGTTTCTCTAAACTGAATCTAGTGTAGAAACCATCTTAATTTCCTGCGCTGTAGGTATACACAACCCGTGTGTTTAAATAAGGGAAAAGCAATAGCCGAGCACTGCTGAATTTCTCATTTTTGTCCTGTTCTCTGCACAGAGACTTGCCCGCTGCTCCGCGTCTAAGCGTTTGCCACTAGAGGCCCTTCTGCGCTAGCGGGATGCAGCGCAGACATTTTACAGCTGCTGCACCTAGGTTTGTGGGCTGAAGTTGTGCTCATGGAAAAGAGTCGCAAAGTTTCCATTATTTTCATTGATGTAACAGCAGGTCTGTAGGTCAAAGACAGAGTTTCTAGGCAACCAAAATCAAGAATCAGTGTTTTTTTTACATATATTGACAACAACGTAGTTCTACTGAAATTAAAAAGGGCATTTTTGTTTTACTCTAAAGCTGAAGAGCTCAACCTGTACCTCCTTAGGTGTTCTAGTGCAATGAACTACATGCTTCAATTATAAGAATTTAAACAGTGATATTTAAACATGTTTAAGCGATGCTTGAAAAGTTATGCTGTTCTGACTAGAGTACTAACAAAATTATTATTTTTGTTGAGAAGTTCTTATTTTGGCAATGAAATATAAAGATTCTTTACCGTTCTATTGTCATTCATAGCACTTAGAACATTAAATACTTTTCGGCTTTAATAGAGTATAGTATTGAGAGTGTTCTGTGCATAACATGCTCTCAAATGTTTCAGGTCAAAGTCTATAAACTTAATGTCTTTCAACATTAAGGGTTACAGATAAGCTGGAGCCACTATGCATTTACAAAAGTGATTTTATTAGACCTAAACAGATCACATCACAAATTAGATTTGTACAGTGGCAGAGTACCAGCACTCTGACAAGCGTGTGCATATTAAATTTGCAGACTAGAAAGCTAATTTTTTTTTTAAATAGATATTCTCTAGGGCTAATATTTCTTCATATATGTAAAATATGATTAATTTTAAACTAAGTTTCTCGATAACAACATCATAATTTATTGTTGTTGTGCATTATCTCAACATATTACCTCCACAATGACTTCAGAGATGAGCTTCCATCCAAGTGAAATAAATGAAGATCCAAGCTCATCAGAATTATATTTATTGGGAAATTTGAACAGGCTTCTCACCTGTGAAATGGTACAGTATACACTTACCATTCTATCCTAATTTATTCATTTTTAATAAAAGACACCAACACAAAGGAGGAGACTAAAAAGATAAAACTGCAGTTTGAGAGAGCTTGTCCAGTGGGGGGGCTCAGCTTTAACTTTGTGCTGATGAGAAAATCAGTTTAAAGAACTGGTCACATCAGTTGCTGGGACCTGGGGAGCAGCACAGGCTGCTTCTGGGAGCACCCGTCCTCACTCCATCGCCCGGCCCACTCTCCCCAGCAGGCAAGGACCTGGGCAGTGTGGCTGCAGGGCAGCTGCAGGAGCAGCTCTTCTGGGCAGCGCATCGCTGCACATGTTTTTTGTTGCTGGCATTGCAGCGATGTGGCTCTGTGGGAGCCCACGGCCATGCTGCCCTCTCCCCAGCCGCAGGATCCGGGAAATATGGCGTTGCTACTGCCGTCTTCTAACTCATCCCACATCTCCTCATTTGCAGGCACCACGCTCACATACATACATGGGAAAACATTGCAAAAGAAGGGAGCACTAAGACGATTATCAGGAGGGCATTTGCTGGACTCGGTCATGGTTCCTGCCTAGGTGGGGAGGAAGACTATACAAATCACGAGAGCAGCGCTACCTGCAGCCACTGTGCCTGCCTGCAGGTACGCCTTGCGGGAACGTCTGAGGTTGCATTTGAGTCTGTGAGACAGCAAGTGCGTTGTCTTAAGTATAATTCTGTGGTAAAGCTGTTGACCACATGGAAAGTGGCATTTCCAAACTAGAAAAGAACATGTTCTCTCTCTGAATTTGTAGGGTTTTACTCATTTTAGTAAATGCTGTTAAATTATATCAGATTTTTCAGGAATAACCCATTGTTTCCAGAGAAGGAATCAGTTCATGCTATTTTAGACATCTGTGACTGAAGACTTTTATTTTACATTTTATACTGAGGTCAACCATAGAAAAAATTAGTCTAGAAATGAGTCATGGGTTTTCAAAATGAAGGCAATTAATCACTGGACCACCCTGACATGGGCTGTGGTGGACTTTTCATCACTAGAATTTTCTATCAAAGTATAGTGTTTTTATAAAAGATATGCACTTATTCCAACAAGAATTAATTTGGGAATGTCCTATGACCTGTGCTGTACAGGAGATCAGTCTCAGTTACTACAGTAGTCTCTTCTGGCCTTATGATTTATGAATGCATATGTATGCATGTATTTGCTTCAGTAGTTACTTAAAATGTTTAATGTTTGTATTTTCAGTGTTTTCTTTCATAAAATTAAACCTTTTATGGTGGTCGCACAAGTCATGTTTCCGTGAAAGCAAACAGCATAGAAACAATTATTGTCTTTGGCTACTTTGAGGCTAAATAAATAAATATTTTAATTAAATCTAAAGGATTAGTGAATGTCAAAAGGAATAAGAACAAACATACAAGTAATTTAAAAAGATCAGAAATACAGCCAGCTAACTTCAAAGCATAATATTTACAAAGGCCAAAAAAGTGGCTTAAGTTTTAGTAGTGCAAGTTAAACAAAACAACAAAATAGCCCCCTAAAACTTTCCAATATTAAATTAATTAAACATTTTTAATTATGCCATGAAACTTGGGGAGTACTAAAGTCTGACTCAGGCTGTAGTCTGCTTCAAATAATACTCTGTTGTTTATTATAGGTAATGGTGATTTAAATGCGGTTTAATATAAATATATATGTATATAGACATGAAGAATCACCTTATAAAAAAGAGTAAGTCTATCTCCGAGGAAGTAATCTGATAATTTCCGAGGTAAACTTAATGTTTATTTAAAAAAAATATAAACTACATATCTATAAATGTAAATTTTATAAAGCTGACAATGTGTGCAGACAGCCTGTGGCCGTCATGAATGCTTTCCTCCAGGTGAAGAGCAGGTATGCCAAACAGAAGTTGGGACCAATCTGTAACTGTCTTTTGGGTTGGATGCCCCATCCCCTGAGGCAGGAGGGGGCACCACCTTTCTAGGATGCAACATATCCAGCGTCTCTGTCTCCTCAACTAACAGGGTGATTGTAAACCAGATAGCGGGGAGGCTGGTCTGCCATTGCTGATCTTGATAAACTAAACGGCCCGTGGGAAGGGCCACGTCTATTCAAAGCATGCGGTGCAGCGTCCTGACCTCTGGATCCCACATATATATTTGCAGAAGCACTTCATGGAGAGACATGGTGTGGCGGTGGCTCTCTCCTTTTACTTGGGCTCTGGCAGAGCCCTGCTGCCCCTGGTAGCACACTGCAACTGCCACTTGTCAAGCGCAGTGACCTACCAGGAGGGTTTTAGCCAGAAACTGCCTGCCAAACTTGGAAGCAGGTGCTCAGCTGGTGTAAGATGGGAAATGACACTGACAAGTGACATTGCTTTCTGGCTGCCTGAGGTTCGGCCTGCCACTCAGGAGCACTCAAGGGCTTTCTGAGACATGTATCAACTTCCCTTATCCTTTAAATGAAGAAAGTTTTTGGCAGTAGGGTGTGGGTCAAGCTTTCAAACTGCTCTTCAAGGGTTCAGTATTCTGTCCTAATGGAAAAGATTAGGTACACTGTAGTTAATACCGCTATATTTACTGATGAGGTGTGGATTGATAGGTACTGTGTAGGGACATAAGAAAGCTGTGTTTTCCAGTTTTCCTTGCTCATTTGTTATCTCTCCATCATTTACTTTCAATTAAAAGATTAGTGTAGTTTAACTCAACCACTATGGTATGAAGTTCCTGCTTCTCTAATTGCAGTTGAGGATGGAGTAAGAATAAAGTAATCTTGTAGGTTTGGAGAAGGAATAGATATCTTCTAGCAAACGATCTTTACCCTGAACTCTGCCATGGCCACTAAAGATTACTATTAAATGTGCCAAGAAGAAAATGCAAATTAATATTTGTATCTCAGTATAACCTACTGGAATAATACTTACGCATTTTAAAGGTTTAATTAAAGCCTATTTGTTGCCAATGTATACACTTACTTATTTCAGCAGAAATAACGTCCTCTTAAAGTGAATATTTGGCTAGTAATACAGGCCTGCCTCTGAGAGCAAATCCTCTGAAGGAGCTGCAGATCACAACACCCAGGCAGGCAGCTGCACACAGAAGGGTTATTTTCTTGGGCTTTCTTTTACCTTTTTAATCCTCTTATTCTTTTCTTTGCAGAATAGTGGGGTTTTTTTACAGCTACAGAATGGTCCTTTCTTTATAGGATATATGATTTTTTCTTGAAAAATGATATTATGCCTGCAAGTTGTCCAGGTCAGTTTATAAGTAATACGGGTAAAATGTGTTTACAGCCTCACATCTGATTTGCTAAATTTAGTCTTACCAGGCCACCTGAAATTGGGCTAGTTAATTGGTGGAACTGTTTCCATAGCCTTACTACATACAATGGGGCTGCTGCTTCTCTCTACTGTGGTAGTTTACACAGATTTGAAGAAATATAGTGGTCAGCTGTACTTTTTTGTGAGATGTGCAGGTGTAGATACAATGGGAAATGCTTTCACTGACTTTCTCAGACTGCTGGATAGGAAACCTAGTCACATTAGTTAAATTTAATGTAGCAATAGTAGCTCTAATTTGCTCAATGGTAGGCAATTGAAGCATTTGTTTCAGTGTTTGGCATTAAGATTCTAAAAACACTTATTTCTTGATTTATCTTACTCATACAACTGCATCCATTCTTTAAGGCTGCTCATGGTGGTTTCATGGTCATAAGTTTAGAAACTAAATTCCCCGTGACAACATGGGTGGCATTCAGGTACCTGAACACCAAAGTGACTTTAGGTGTTCATTAGTGACGCTAGACCTCTTAATTCAGTCACTTCCAAGGATAAAATATTAGAATATGTTATTTTCATACAAATGCTCATTTCTGGGGGAAAACCAACGAACCAAACCCCAAAACAATATCATTAGTACAGTCTCAGCTCAGTGTAACTGGAAAATAGCAGCACATCGCAGAACTGAGGTTCCCAGAATTGTGCAGAAAGTACACAGAAGCTATCAGGAAAGCTTAAATTAATGATGTCCTGTTGAAAAATGTCTTTTCTTAGAGTACACTTATGGAACAACTCATCAGGCTGGAAAATAATAAAATAAGAAGGCAAGATGATAGCCAAAGCTGTTCAGCTGTGGGACAATTCACAGAATACTTTAAATTCACACTTTATCTGACGCTTATAATTTTTGATCTCTGTCTTCATTCATTAACCCCTTTGGACAGTCATTCACACACATTTGCAGAGTGAATAAGACAATGTCTTCATGTTTCCAGATTTAAAAGCAATCCATATCATCTCATTCAAAATGCCATTTTCAGCAGAGATTAGTGATTAGCTTGCTTCATTTTAAAACACATTTAAATTTATTTGAATAGTGTTTGAATCTACAGCAGTGATATCATGAAACTAAAGATTATGGCCTGAATAACTCATTGCATTTGTTGTTTCTTCTTTCAAAAGCATAGGAGCCTATATTATTTTAAGTATCCCCTAGTCATTGTTGGACTTTCTGCTGAGAGTCCACTGGACTCTCTCCCTTTAAGCCAGTAAACCTAAGTCCTCTTTCTTCCTTTCAATTAAAATGAGATTAATCAGCTTAAACTCATGACTTCCTTATGCCAATCCATCAAAAAAAGCTGCCATTAACTTCGTAAACAAAGTAGCTTCTATATCAAGTTTCATCTACCTTTCCCACAGTAAAGGTGGAGCTGGGAGAGACAGACTGTTGCTAGGATTCTCCATCAGGATATGGAAACTATAAATTGCTGAACAAAACAAAAACAGCATCCCTAAGGCAGGCTTGTTTTCTACTTCATCGTGGCTAATACTCATCAAAACCAGTGTTAGGAAAAATGTAAATAGCATTTAAGGTAGAGAATAGCTCCCCTAAAAAAGTCAGCAGTTGCCTCACAGAGCTGCAGCTGAAATCCTATCCTCCACTGTAGGTGAGATTCCCAGTGCAGACTCACAGGAGGGTGCCCTCCAATACAGTTTATTTGTTCATAACAAAATACAGATCTGGATATTTAAACCAGAATTATAATAATAATAAAAATCTTGCTCTACAAACCCCATAAATGTACATCCCACTTGTAAAATGTGTCCCTAAGTGATGGCTTTCCATTTGAGAGCAGAGGTGGCAGTGGACACTGGTTTTGGGAGTGGTGATTCCCAGCCTCGGTTCAGTCAATGGTCTACTCTGAAATGGCCTGTGTCCTACTAGTGACATCTCTGCAACTGTTGTTTTCTTCTTTTTTTCCATTAAGACTGTGCAAATATTTACTAAGATCTTTTGGGCAGAGTCCATAAAGATTGTGCAGTGAGAGAAGAGGGGAAGGAAGCTCCTTTACACAGTGACAAGACATTTGCCATGACACCTAGAAATTATACTGACTGAAAAGAGTTAATATCTCTTTTAGCCTGGCAATAAATTTACATATCTCAAACAAAACTAAGATGAGCAGGGGGTGACACATTTATCATTTATGGAAAACTGAAGTGGTTCTTTGGTCAAAAGTGAAAATACTTCCATGATGGGAGGCAGCTTGCATGCGTTATGCTTCTTCCTCAGTGACCTGGAGCCCAGCTAAGAGCCGTTGTTTCTGTCAGAGCAGAAATGTGCTGACAAAGCTCTTTCCTCCTGCTTCCGTCTCACGTGTCATGCACTAACTGTGTCCCCAGCATCTGCATGGCACCACTCAAGTTCAAAAAGCTGGGCTTTCTTACGCGCCAGTCTCTACCTACAAACATTGTGGCAGCACAGGGCGATGCTGCAGGGGAACGAGCATAGAGACCCTTAACCTTTTATCAGCATGAGCCAGGTTATCTATGCAGAGCAGTCTTGTGCTGTGCAGAGCTGCTTACGTGGGCCTGAGGTCAAAACAGTCAAATTGAAGCTTCAGTGAGGGAATGTAAGCCTTCCCTCTCACATGACCCGGGTAGACTGATGCCCCAACGCAGCCATCCCACTGTGGCTTTCAGAGCTAATGCAGCCAGTATCAGCTTGTGCATCTTTCCTACATCCTTCATTAATATTTCAGCATTTTTTGATCATCACCCACTTTCTTATGAAAAAAAGAAGATGGCTAAACAGTTTCTATTAGCTTTGAGCTCAGTAATCACTATGGGGTTATTTCTTTATTAGTAAAATGGGGTAATACCATTTAGTCATGCTCCCATACTGCTTTATAGTCTGGAAATATGAAACGTTAAACATGCGTGGAGCAGTATTAACCTTGTAAGCTCATCTGGGCAAGAATTGCATCCAGCTCTATTTATTCTAAAAATAACATTTTTCTTAAAAGGGATTAAAGTTCCTTGGGTGCCATCCTCCCCTGCCAAAGCAAACCCATAAAAGCAAAGAGATGCCAAATAATGGGACATTTCTTACTGATATTCTCTTATGCCGTATTTTCCTTGACAATGACAGATTACATCTTTTCAAGGAATTTTTGCCTTCCACAGATAAAGAAACAGAGCACCCTGAACATGTTAATCACTTTTGCTGGCTATTACAAACCCTGCCTTAAAACCTCAAAAATGCCAGCGAATACTGAGTCCTGACAGATGGTCTCAGGCTGTGTGCAGTGTGTTTATCTGAGGATGAAGTATGAAGTCATATGTATGTGTGTATGTCTGTGATGTATCTTCACTAGGCACTTCTTGCTCAACCCTTAAATATCAGCTTATTGAATGATAAATGAAGTAGAATATAGAATTTGCCCGGCTGTTTTCATTAAAAGTTGTGTCCCATTTGCAATTATTGCATCCATTTTTTCTTTTTGTGGGTTGCTGTGTTCTGAACTCGGGATGAAATGTGTGAGCACAGGGATTTTTTTAAATGCTAAAAAGGAGGCCCCAGACAAAATTTAGGTCTTCAGAGTACAAGACAAACTGTTAGAAATTTGTGCAGCCACCAAAGCAGTTAAGTCTTTCTTCTGTTCATGTCTGCTACAGGTCTGTATGCCTGCTCTGCTAAAAGGTGGAATACTGAGGAGATCCACAACTGTGTTTAAAATGCATTTTGTTAATATATACACTATGAACTATCATATCAGGGCATAAACTGAGCACTGAATGGGACTGCCAAAAAAAATAGCTGTTTTTTATTAACCACTGACAGGATGATTGCCAAAAACGGAAGTCATGATCATATGAGAGAACTTCAGGTCTCCTTTCGTAAATTGATAGTGATATTCTTTTTCTTTTTAGGCTTTTGTTTCTATGAGTTTGTAGCACAAATTACCACACTTCTGTGGTGCTGTATGCCATACAATGAATCTTCTTGAACAAGAAATGAGAAGAAACTGCACAAACACGCTTACTGAGAGAGGACTTGGAATTCTCTGGCCTGTCCACATCCCTTGCCTTGCAAATGATTGATATCACTGTGGTTTCATGCAGTGAAATAATCACTTATGGAGGAAAATGGGCTCTGTCTAAAGAAACATGGTCTGAAACGATCAGGGTGTAAATAATACTGTGTTTGTCATCAAGTGTAACTGGGAAAAGGTCACGTTATGCCAGGATTTACCGTAAATTGTTAGGGAACAGGATGAGTTTGGATTTACAGATGGCAAGCTTGACAAGGCTTGGAAAACTAAGTGTGGGAAGCCACTGTTAGGGTGCATAGGTGAGGGGTGGCACAGAATAGTGATAAAGATTTTCTCCTGATCAAAAAAGTTTCTGTAAAAGCAAGATTTTGTTCTTTTGAGGAAAGAAGTGTATTATGTTCTCATTTTAATCAGCAGTTAAGTTACTGTTATGAGGTAGACTTACACTGGACAACAATGTAGTTACTGAAATATTTCCCTGTGGGAGGAGGGAATGTCTTGTAGTGGTGAGTGTTAACCTTCTTCAAACACTGTACTAGCCTCATTTTATTCTGCTTCTAATTGTATATTCTCCGAATGGTGACACCTAACTTTGCAGATCTGTTGTCATCCTGAGGAGCAAGGCATTACCAATAGAATTAAAACCCTGTTCATTAATGTAGAAACTTCTCACCTGCATGCTGAAAATACAACCCATTGCAGGATGTGGAAGCACCATTACAGAACACTACTGCATGTTGCCATCACTGGCTCACTTTTCTAAACATGCGGGTGAGTACCCTTACACTCAAATGGTAAAGTCTCAAACTGTATTTAAACACTTACTTTGTTAAAAAATAGATATATATATATTACAAACTGCTGTATGAGGGCATAAGAGAAGTGCCGATAAGATTGACTAAAAAACACTGGTGTGTTTTGGGCTTTTTTTTGACCAGTAACACGATAATTGCCAGATAACTACCTTGAGATACCTGGTAGATTTTATGAGAACTTGGAACATCATGCACCAGCAATTCAGGTGACCTGTGGTTTTACTGTGCAAAATAGTAGAGAAAGGGACTAGACCTATACTCAGAATAGATGCAAAGACTTGCCTGTATCAAATAGTATTAATTTAGTCACTCTTCAAACTGTCTTATCACATAAGTACCTCTGAAGTTATCAAATATTGTGTAACTGTGGTGAGCAGAACAGTGTTTTAATTCTGTCTTGTAAAAATCCACTGCACACAGTGAAAATTGCCTTCACCTATATTTAGAAATTTGCCCCTTAATAGAGACTTGTAGTAAATTGAGCATTTGGCTCATTGGAAATACGACACTAAACCCAGAGACTACCCAGTTCATTAGAGATACTTAGTTCTTATAAGATCAGAGTAGTCTGACCCATAGCTCAGAAGTTACTGCCAAATTCAGATTAAAACATAAAGAATAAATTAGACAGACTATCTCAAAACATTAATACTCCCAACGGTTTTAGAAAGATCTATGAAATATGGTCTTTAGGTTGTTTACCCTGCATAGAAGGGGGGATTAAGGCTGGAAAAAATGAATCTGTGAAGCACGTTTGATCCAAAATACTCTAGAGTCAATTAAGATTTACATTGTCTTCAGTAGGCGTGGTATCAGCCATTAAGATAGAGTGATATTCAACTGTTTAATTGGTATAATACAAGAAAAAAGTTAGTTGTTGCACAGGTTTAACACTACAGTTATAAATTAGAGAATTATACAGTCACTGTTGAATGACCACCACTATTTCAGCTTTGTTTGGTGTTTGTTACATGTGATAATATAAACCCTTCTTTTACAGAACATTTATTTTGAGAATGTTTGATCTCTATTTATGATTTTTAATCTTTATATGGCCTGTACAAAGCTCAAAAAGCACCATGTTAACAATGAATTTTCACTTTTCAGATATAATATGCAGATGCTTATCTCCTCATGAGAGTTGTGGAGTAAACAAGCAGCAGTGTTACCTGTCAAAACATAAAAATATTAGGAGCCTGAGGTTTATGTAAGCACCACGCAGCCAGCCTGTGTTTTCCTCAGATATGAGTTCAGTGGAAATGTGATACAAAATGCAGCAGAAAGCTTTTTGCACTGCTGGCCCTGAGCAAGTTTTTACAGTACAGGACACGTTCATGTCGGAGGTAGTCACGCTGAGCTCCCTTTATTGCCAGTGGAGTGAAGCAGGCACTTTTAGAGGATTCACCTGTCCTATTTTAAACAGTTACTCAAGTGAGATGAATCATGTTCCTTTCTATAGAAACTGTTGATAGGCTCTCTGCTGACTAGCTGAGATGCAGGTTATTGTAAAACTCCAAAGTTTTTATTATAGTAGAGTACCTTTGCATTTGAAGCCCTAGGGTACAGATTGCTAAACTGTAGCTCTTGAGCTTTTTTTTCTTCACCTTCAAGCCTGGCTCACCTTCATGGTTAACATGATTCAGGCTAGAAAGGGACCTATGCAAGTGCTTCTGGGATATCTCAGTTCCTTAGAGTAAAAGGAAATTCATTAATGTCTCCACCTGTACTGTGAGCTGTATGCAGCTCACAGTGTGTCCCACAGTCCTAGTTCCCTCATTGTCCTCATTAGACAATACATATGGCTCCTTATATACCTGTGTTTCTGCTCTGAAAAGGAGAGAAAGAAAGAGGGAGAATGAAAGAAGAAAGAAAGAAAGAAGCAAGGAAGGGAGGAAAGAAGGAAAGAGAGGCTTCAGGGCATGATGGTGCATGCTCAGGTCTCATCTTCACTGGCCTTACAATGTAAACACAATTTCTGGAAGTAGCTGAATGGTGAACTTCAGCTTGCTATGGGGCTGGAAAGCCACAGCCATAGCTAAACTATGGACCATTCCCAGAGAGAAGACTTCCGTTGCTCTTTTAGGTTAGGTGGTGCATGTCTGGTGACTGTTGTATAAAGACTCTTGTATGTAGCTCAGAGGGTCATAGAATCTGGCCATTCCTCCTCTTCTAATGCATTGAAATCAATGGAAGTTTTGCTTGGAAGCTAAAAGTAGAGTTTGAGCCAATCTAAGATTGTGAATGAAAATGTCTTCTAAAGTATTTTAGCCATTCTGCTCACTGAAAATGCAATTTTGTTTTGTAAATACAATCCTCGTATGCATACTGCTATTTTCTAAATATTAAAGTAATGATTCTTTTAAATGACTGTATCACAGTTTCTTTTAAGTCACCCTTTTTAGGAATTGTTTTCTAAGGATTTAGCCTGAATGAAAACATCTTCTGCTGGGGAATACCAACCCCGAGGCCAACAGGGCATGAGGAACCCAGTCTAGACTGTCTGTGAAGCGTCTTAATGGTATTTCCTAAGTAACAAATCTTTGCTCTTGATCTGATGTGTTCAGGTTTTACTGTGAAACATCACTTTTCCTTAGAGAAGTCAGGCTCTTTTTCTCAATAAATTTTTCCCCAGGGTTAGTTGTTCTCAGGAAAATTTTGGTCAGTCAAGACTTCGATGGAAAAGACTTTCTGCTGGAAAAGACTGTCTATTTAAAAAACTCAGACAATTTTTTCAGCACAGTAAGGCTCACTAAAATATTTTGTTTTAATAATGACATGAATTTTCTATATTTTATATTCATCTGTAGCACTTAGAGAAAATTGTATATATTTCCATGCTTTCAGTTTTCATGAAATCACTTATTTGGCCTAGCATAACTTTAAAACTTTCCAGCTTCCATGAATGGAGAGATCATTACCAATTCTTTTCCATTGATTTGGAAAACATTTTATTAATCCTGAGAAAAAAAAAAAAAAAGTCTTCATCTTACAATAGTAAAGCTTTTGGTTTTTTGCAACTGTGAAATCTCTCTCTCCTCTGTTTTCTTCTCCTCACCTTTGTAAAATTTCCCCAATTAGCATGGACAATTTATCACCCAAACCACCTATCCAACTGCATGGTGATCTACTATGCTGTTTCATTCATTCATAGAGATATCTCGCTTCCCCCAGTGAAACCCCAGATTCCACACAATTCCTGTTTCAGATCTTCTCCAGTTTGCAGAATCTAGTCCATTTTTGCTCAATAACAACATGCAATTTATTTATTTTTCAGCAGAAATATGAGCATTTCACACTCACAATGACAGTGTATATAAATGCAGATGGGTGTCTCCTTTTCATTAGGTTGTATTCCTTCTCAGAAAGTGATTTCACCATACCTAACCCAGTGATAAAGCCCTCTCTAGCCAAGGGGTGCAGGCAGACTTGAAGACTCCAACTTCCTTTTCAGTAAGTGTGGAGTTTTTGCCCATTTCTTATTACAGAATATCCTATGCAAGAACCCAATCAAAAGAAGCTTATTAAATTGAATGGGATTTTTTCCATAGACTTTTCTAGGGTTTGGATCAGTATCCACAGAAAACCATCTAATAAATTATAGAATAATTGATAGTTGATGACAAGAGTTTCAAATGCAGGCTCGCCACATTGCTGCCAGCACTGCCTTGAAGAGATAGGAGCTATATAAATCTAGGAATAATGAAATCATCCATTTTTTCCAGAGACAAATGCGATCCAGAATTGAAGCCATGAAACCACATCTGATACTAGACAAAGGGAATATTAACATATGTATGTTTCCAACTATAGGGGTATTTCTTGAATTGTGTGTTCTTATTCTTGCCTTTCAGCCAGATTTTTTCAAACCCAGCTTTTCCAAGTGAAGCACTGCACTGCACAGGTGAGAAAAAGCTGATGTAAATAGGTTAGTGGTTGTTCATGCAGCCAGACAGCAAGGCTTTGCTGATTTCATGTGTCTCTGAAATCCAGTGATCTCAGAGGCAGAATATAGATGTTGCTAATACTACTTAGTTTGTCAGCCTTTGTCATTTTGAGTCATCATTTTTGTGATACCTGCTTTTCTGGAGTTCATTACTTTTTGTTGGGTTACTACTTTTGTCTTCTGAAAATGTCCATTAATAAGAAAATATTTACTCTGAAAGTTCAAATATTTGCGGTAGCATATAGCAACATACTTGTACAATCAGACAAAAGAAGTCTGACAGCATTGCAGAGTTGCATAAACTGTTTATAGTGATAAATCTTGTATGTGGGATCAGGGTCCCCACTTTTATACACAGGAATTCAGGCAAAGTTTATAATATGGATGCATGGAAATTTGAAAAATTTAAAAACAAAAGATTAAGGATACACTTTTGCATTAGATTTGATGGAGCAGATCTGTCTTTCACACCTAGTTACTTTGATCTTGAAAGGGTCACTCATATTCCCAAATTATGTTCGCAGAATCAAGGCTTCTCCCCAGAAAAAAAAAAAAAAAAAATGTCCTTGGGAGAGTCAAAAGGCAATTACTACACATCAGTTTTAACTTGTAAGGGTGTACAGAGACACATGGCAAGTGTCATATTATAGACATAAACTGGAATATGTGGGTTTTATTATCATTTATGCCCTCATTTCTTGAGAACCTCTGCTCTGCAGCAAGTCAAAGAAGGTGGGTTCTATTACGTGGTGCTGCCATTACACACAGATGTATATTTCATCATTCAGTAGGTGAAAAAAAGAATAAAAAGTACACAGGATCAATATGAATGTTGTAGAACCTTTTAATTTTCATTACAATTTTCCATAGATAATTATTGTTTCTTGAGAATAGAAAGTTTACCGAAAAAGAAATAAAGATGCTCTTCCACAAGAAAAACACAGAGCTTGATTTATAACTTGTCCCTCTTTTTTTTTCTTTTTTTTTTTTTCCCCCTCCCTAAATAGGTGTTTACCCATTTTGATGAAATGATCCAAAATTCTATGTAGAGCAAAAAAAGATGGTCAAATCTTCCCCTGCTAAGTACAATAACCTCACAGAGTTATGGTCCTTAGGTTTCACATAAAGAAAAGGGCAATACGCTTTGAAGCAACCACGAAGAATGGGGGGAAAAGGGACATAACTGAAGATCACATACAGACACTGGATTGTGCACCAATAGAAGGAATGCAAAAATTGCCATTTTATCGTCGTAAGGGTGTAAGCCAAGTCATAGAATCATACAATCATAGAATCGTTAAGGTTGGAAAAGACCTCTAAGCTCATCGAGTCCAACCATTAACCTAGCACTGCCAAGTCCATCACTATACCATGCCCTCAAGCACCACGTCTACCTGTCTTTTAAATACATCCAGGGATGGGGACTCAACCACTTCCCTGGGCAGCCTCTTCCAGTGCCTGACTACCCTTTCGGTGAAGAAGTTTTTCCTCATATCCAACCTAAACTTCCTCTGGTGCAGCTTGAGGCCATTTCTTCTTGTCCTATTGCTTGTTATTTGGGAGAAGAGACCGACCCCCACCTCGCTACAACCTCTTTTCAGGTAGTTGTAGAGAACAATAAGCTCTCCCCTCAGCCTCCTCTTCTCCAGGCTAAACAACCCCAGTTCCCTCAGTAAGCACTCCTCATAAGACTTGTGCTGTAGACCCTTCACCAGCTTCATTGCCCTCCTCTGGACACGCTCCAGCACCTCGATGTCCTTCTTGTAGTGAGGGGCCCAAAACTGAACACAGCACTCGAGGTGCGGCCTCACCAGTGCCGAGTACAGGGGCACCATCACCTCCCTGGTCCTGCTGGCCACACTATTCCTGATACAAGCCAGGATGCCATTGGCCCTCTTGGCCACCTGGGCACACTGCTGGCTCATGTTCAGCTGGCTATCGACCAACACCCCCAGGTCCTTTTCTGCCAGGCAGCTCTCCAGCTACTCCTCCCCCAGCCTACAGCTTTGCATGGGGTTGTTGTGACCCAAGTGCAGGACCCAGCACTCAGCCTTGTTGAATCTCATACAGTTGGCTCCAGCCCATCGATCCAGCCTGTCCAGATCCCTCTGCAGGGCCTTCCTACCCTCCAGCAGATCGACACTTCCACCCAACTTGGTGTCATCTGCAGACTTACTGAGGGTGCATTCAATCCCCTCATCCAGAACTCAATCCCCTCATCCATTAGTACTATGATATAGACAAATTTGTGATATTTTTGAGGCACCTGACCTTCTTCAGTTTCCATGGACTGTTACTTCAACAGTGACTTAAAGCAGCAAACATTCATCTTCAGAAATCCCTGTAATAAGATATGCATCGAACAATATCAGCTTGAATTAAACTCGTGTGACTGAAAACACTGGGTATCTAAATTACATCCTATTCACTTGCTTAACTTGTTTGTATGACCAGTAAAATTTATTTTTATGTAAAATACAGTATAAATGTCCTGAAGTCCTTCAAAAGGAGATTAAGTCTATGCCTAATTGTAAATGCTTTTGTAGATTTTAGTCAGACCCTATAATATATGTGATTGTAAGTTATTTTATGTACTGTATGATTATTATAGATTGCTAAAAGAGACCCATCTTTAAGAAAATTAAAAATAAATAAAAAGGTTATTTTCTTAGTTGGTGGCAGACATTCAAAATCTGCTTGTAAATGAGTGTATTTTTAAAACTAAATACAAAGGGTCCCTTTAAGTATATGTTTTCTTACCTTGAAGCTTAGACTGAAGTTTTTGTGTATGATTTGTTGATACAAAGGTTAGATCTGGCTTCAAAAATGGCAAGGTATCTTTACGTAAAGTCCAAATACGTCAGTGTTCATACACTACCCCTTTCTAAGACCTTGCAGAACTCAAATCAAAATGTTTATTTAAACCTGTTCCCTCACTTCAGAAAGCCAAAAAAAGAAATACAACAAAATTCAAACTGCAACACCTCAGTTGGATCTTTTTCCATGACGGTCAGGCAAAAAGCTGTTTCCAACATTTTTACAAGAAACCAGAACTCTTAGCTTATCTTGGTAACATGGTATATTTCCATGAAAAACTGCAGCCTCTGTAATTTTTGTTTTATATGTGTGCTCTGTTTATGTATGTATATGTAAAACTTCACATAGAGTGTGTGAAAAGATACTGCAGGTACATTGTATGGGAGGTGTGTATGAATGCTTGAATTATCACCAAGTGGTCACCATGCTGAGTTAAGGCTGTTTTCTGTTTATAAGAAAAAATGTCTAGCTGCTCAAAATTTTCAGAATATAATATTAGTTTTTAAAACAATGGAAAAAAACCTCAGCTAAGCAATTAAAATTTCTTCCTCAAAATTTACCATTTTAAATGTATACTTTCTGGGTCTCCTAGTGCTGTAAGAAAAAGTTCAATGAAAAAATTTTCTAGGTTATGACTTATGTCTTCAGTACAAGCTGTGACTGCAGGTTCTGTGACATTGCAATATCTCTTTTCACAAAGGGCTTTTTGTCAGGAAAAGAATTATATTTATGCAATCTCCCTAAAAGAAATGGAAAATTAGATGATAAAAATGTGCAGTTATGGATCAGCTAAAGTTATTTTACCTTACAGATTAAATCCAAGACCTAAGAAACAATAAAATTAAACATCATCCCCTATTCACCTACTCAAGAAAAGCATCTCACCAATAGTAACCTTCATATCCCATTTCAGAGCTGTGCTAGGAGGGATGCACATTCTTCAGCAGTCTGCTGCAGTCTAGAGCTGTGCACAGTGTGAGGCAGCTGAACACAGGGGATGCTGTATGGGACATCTGCTATTTGTAATGCAGTTAGATAGGAGTAAACTATATTTTTCCATTACTTTTAAAGGTAATAGCATCCTGGTTTTGTCTATCTTCACGAAACAGATTTTTCTGTGGGGAGTTGGTGGTGGTGGTTGGGTTTTTCTGAAAGATTGTAGTGATGGATTTTCATATGGCTTTTGGATGCTGACTCTGGTTTCTTCCGAAGAAAAAAAAAACCAACCCATAGTCTAGACCTAGATCTCGCTTTTAGATCTCAAAGTGCTCAACATAGGTATACTCTGCTTTGGTTTGATCCTGGCTTTGTCTGTTACTTTCAGGGAGTGTAAAATGTTTCTGCTTTTAGGTATTTGCTAGCTCCTTCCAGAGTTGATTTATGTAAATAACTTATATCCACACTTCCTTGGTTTTCCTGGCTGCCTCTGTTCTGTTGCTGTTTTAATTCAGAGTGTAAACTCTTCAGTGCAAGGACTGTTTGCTTGCTGGGTGTTGGTAGAGTTCCTAATCAACAGAATCATGCTCAAACCCAGTCTCTTGGCACTCGTGTAATTCAGTGATAAATGGGAATAAGGTACTGACCTGGGACCTCAGAGTCTTTAAATTGCTAATGTATACCTCCTAGATACAACAACACAAAAGTAGCTAGTTTTATTGTCTTATCTGGGTTGGTTTTATTTATGTCCCTAAACTCTGAGCTTATGAGCACGGATTCTTTTGGTTCCTTGCAGTTCTAGGGATTGAACATCATCCTGCAAGAAGTCATTATCTCTTTGAAAAGGCCAGCTAAACTGCTAAAGTGGGTGCTGTCTAACCCTCAGTCAAAATCAGCCCCTTTGATCTTAAACAGATGAGATATTTGGTCTTTCCAATCTCAGCTATTGACTGAAAGCTGTTCAATAGCTACTACCATAAGCTGCTACAACAGTAAGCTCTAGGAGTGCTGGAGATGCTCATGTCTTCTGGTGGGACAGCAAAGGCCAAAAGAGACAGCGGAACATCTTCTGAGACATATTCAAGTCAAGAGCCTTATGGTACCCTATGGCTAGCTTCTCTGCTGATGCAAAAGGATAAATGTCTGTGAAAATCAATACACTTTTGCCCATTTAAACATTGTGAAATTTGGCCTGCAGTTTTCCAAAAACCGCTGATCTACTAGAGGAGGTTGTCCTCACATTGGATTTTTACTGGTATGTCTTTGAGCCTGTATGCCTTAAGTTTTAAAGTATGTGAAGTTTATTTTATTGAAAGGAATGCTTATGGTGTATAGTGAAAGCATTTGGCTTCTGACTTCTGGCTTTCATTCCACCAGTTCAATCATGAAGTGGTTAAGTATTATTTATAGCTCTTAGACATTCTTTAAGGATGAACACATCTACTGAAAAAACAAAAACTCTTGGTGCTCGTGGGTAATTTATAGCAATTTTAAAGTCAGGAGAAAACTGTGATCTCATACTACAGGCTAAAAACCTGTCCATTCATTACTGCATGGCAATGGAATTTGGTTGAGAGGTTGACATAATCTGAGGAACTTGAGATTCACAGCATCCAGGTACAACTGAGCAGGGAAAGGTTCAGTTACATGTCCTAAGGAATTACTTAACTTTTCTTTCTTCTACTTTTTTTTTAATACTAGACACAAACAGAAGATCAAAAAGACCTTATAGTTTTTTCAGTGCACTCCATACATTCTTTAATTTAATTAAAAAAATTAATTCCACTATTGTTGCAATATGTCAGTTTACAGAAATCAGAACCTCAGGGTTTCTTTTCAGTAAGATGTTTTCATATGTTAAATCATAGACTGTAGGTTCAGAAGATTTTTTATGTATCAGAATTCATTAACTGTAATTTAAGTACACCTTTACATCACTTTGAGTGCACAATGAAATCCAGTCTTGGTCTGATGTCATTAAAAGACAGAGAACCCGTCACCTCTATTTTGAAGTTGTCTTACTGCTGAGATGCTTCCTTGCCTCAGTTTCAATGTCTGGCTTCAGTGCACAGCTACTGGTTTTAATTAGACCTTTCCTCACTGGATTAAAGAACTTTTCAGTACATTTAGTAATTTCTTCAGATACTCTTACGTTGCAAGTCATCTTCCTGTTTATAAAATAGTGAGTGAGCTTCTAACTTTCTCATTGTAAGGCATCGTCTCCAACCCCCAATTTCCTTTTGTGGGTTTTGGGCTTTTTTTTACTGTTGTGTTTCTGGTTTTGGGTTTTTTTTTGTGTTTTGGGTTTTTTTTATTTTATTCTTTTTTTAGCTAAAACTGTTCTTCAACATATTTTTTACACAGGGGCACAAGACAGCAGAATTTTTCTAACCATTGCCATACACTGAGGTGAATTAATCCTTATTTTCAATTTCTTCTCCTCATGCTGACAAGGATTGTCTTCACTCACTGTGCCTCTTTCCCTTATAGTGGCAGGAAACCACAGCTCTTCCACACAGAAAGGAAAGCAAGAAGTTTATCACTCCCATCCTGCCTTGTCCTTGAAACACATTTCCTTGAAGCCACAGCTCAGTCAGTAGCCAAGATTGGCAGATTCCCCCATTGGCAGTTCCTTCATTTTTTAGGCAGGAGAGACCCATTCATTGCTAATGGCCCTTTAATTGCTTTTTCCACACTTTCTGGGCAATTTCGTACACTCCAGGCTTCTATGACCAAATGGAGAGTCTAATTCATGTTGCCTTTTACAAGCTCAGTGTCCATAAAATTAAATGGAATTATTAACTGGACACATGTGCATTCCTGAAACTGTTACCACCCTCATTTTTGATTTGTCTGTCCCTGTCCCCCCCTCCATTTATGTCCTTACTGAAGAAATTCCAGTCTCCTCACTTTGCTCTGTCTTATTTCTCCTCTTTAGTGTTTGGTGGATTTATCAAACAAGGCTGACAGAGTTTGTGGAGAGATAGCTTGATTTCAAACAAACAAACATTATGAGTAGTAATCTAAATAAAGATATACTTAGATACAATTTATTTTGAAAGAAGAAATTCTGAAGGAAAAGCTCCTGATTTAGGCACAGATCCAGAAAAATGCCTAAGCACACATATAACATTTTTTAAAAGAGGTAATTTTTTTGTCTTCAGTAGATTGCATATACTTTAAGCTAAGCAGAGGCTTCCATGTTTTCTCTGAAATCTTATGTTTATTAACTCTGCTTCTAACCTGGACTGCAGTACAGATGTCAATAACAGCTGTTGGATAATAACTATTATTATTCAATAGTTATTCAATAGTTATTCAATAGTTATTATTCAATAACTATTACAGAATTTTTAAAAGTCAGGAGAAAACTGTGATCTCATACTACACTTTAAAATTGCTTTCAGCTTATGGTGATTATATGAATTTATATATGGTGATTATATGAATTTATAGCTACGGAGCAATATCTTTCTTCATTAACCTTCTTTCTATATTTAATGATTTCCAAATTAAAACAATACTCCAAGAGTTTTCTTTATTAAATAAAGAGGTTTTTTTAATTATTTTTTTTAAATCTCAGGCAGTGCACTGTGATCTGGCAGTACATTGCTTATAAAGAAAAATTTTTAAAGAGAAAGTAACGAACATTTTCATTCTGTAGTGAGCTCTGTTTGCATGACTGGAGCTATAAGCTGTACACTGTTTAACTTCGGGTCATTTTCTGATTTTGTATGTAGATTTTTTAGCATAATGAGGCCTTGTTCTAGGCCTTGTTAGAATCCCTAACAAATAATAGAGTCCTATGCAAATAATAATAAAAATGTGCTTAGATAATTAAATCATTCTTTCATTAATCAAAACAATGTATTTATGTACTCCTAGAAGTCACATTATATGATCTTACCATACTTTCTATTATTGCTTATTTGGTAATAAAATAAAAACAGAATAAGAAACATCAAAATAATAACAAAAACCCCCAGTGGGTAAAAGTGTGATGATGTGAATACCTGCTATGGCTGAGATCGTAAGGCATTAAAGGAAGAAAACATGATCACGCGTAAGAAGCATGTAGAATTTTTATGTCATACTTCCAATGCCATGGCTTAACAGCCTCATCCTGTAAGGATCCTTAACAGCCTCATCCTGTAAGGATCCTACAGTCTTACCTTGTAAGTCATAGAACATAATCAATTTAGGTGGGAATCAATAAGAAATTATGTTCCTTAGCACTTCCCATGAATGACATATATTGATATCATTAATATTTCTGGTTTCAGCTGGGAACTGCCTTTGAAATGACATAAGGTTCCTAATTCTCTGAGGCTTTGATGTTTTGCATTTTCCAATCTTAAACTTATCTACTGGCATATAAACAATATAATTACACAGATTACTGTGAATGGAATACTACCTACGTTTTGATGTTTCTTTTGCATCTACTATGATATGGAAATAAGCATTGATATTTTGATATCCTGGTTAACTTTTAAATTGACTTGACCTTTGAGACCTGTTGCTGACAATGGTGCTTACTGTAAATCCTGTTTAAAGCTCATTCTGATTTGTAATGAGCAAATACTGGGAAGTATTCAGGGTTTTTTGGAAAGAATCAAGTGTTCCATTTCAAATTATGCCACTTGGAAAGGATTCTCAAAGGATACATTTTAGCAGTGATGATGCACTAGATGGTATTTTGTTTTAATTATCAACCTTTTGTTTTTGGAATACAAATAAATCTGTGAAGGGACAAGTGATCTCCTGTTCTGAAAAAATAATATAGAACATTTAAATCCTTCTCTGAATTACTTCCATTAAAGCTATCTGTTTTGTTTATCTTGGAACATTGGGATCTATCTGAGGTAAATAAAATAACCTGGTTTACTACTGTTCTCTTTTCCTTTCATATAAAGTGTCTAAGGCAATTTTAATTACCCTTTGCATTAATGTGCAAAGATTCTGTTTACAAGAGAAGGTACGAACTTCTCTATTTATGTTACACAGGCAAGCACATACTGTACGTTATATAGCTATTATGATCTCAAAGGAGGGCATCAGGATTCGCATTAGTACTTGAGAAACCTTTTACAATCTCTCTGGGCTCTGCAGCAGGCTTGGTGCTACTAAACAGATTATATGAGGTGTCCAAGCTCACTGGTTGCCTGTGCTGAGTTGCATCTTCAGTTTTTGATAGATTGATTCTGGATTTGATTATCAGTTTGGAAAAAGTGTCATCAGCTACTTTCTGAAAGAGACTCTCCCTTTCATGTGATTTGCTGAAACTTAAATTCTGTTCATTCATGAATTAATTTACTGAGAAGTCTTTTGAACAGCGCAGCCAATACTAAGAGGTAGTTGAAAACACTTGCACTCAGGAAGCTCATGTGGCCTCATGTGGCCTTGACAGGCTTATGTGGTCAATGAGAGAGCTCACTAAATTAATAATAAATAGTCACTAAGTTCTTGTGCTCCTGTATGGTTATGAGACTCTCATGTTGTGCAAAAAACACACCTACCAGTTGGAGAAGTTCCGTCACACGCATGTTCAGAGCCTGAGGAGAGGTGTTCTGACTAGGGTTGAGGTTTTTTGGTGTGATTGCATGTCCAGTAAGACATTGATGATGATGGCCTAGCTACAGTAGATGCATGGTCAAATAGCTGACAAATAAATTCCTGAGAAGATCATGTCTCCAACTGGAGAGAGAAAAGAGGTTCCTTTGTCAAGACAGTGCTCCAGGAACACCCAAAAGGCATGTTTAACTGTGTACGATATAGCCAGACATTTCCTCTGCTCTCTTTGCTGAAAACAGGGACTGATGAAACACCTGCGCAAAGAAAGCTGTGAGTTTCTTTGGATATCTGTTTGATTTTGACATCCATATGTATAATTTATATCTGTATCCAAAGGAACCCAGTATCAATTCCTAGTCTCTGAGACGCAGGCACCTGCCCTGGCTAAAGTCTGACTCCATATGGAGACAACACGTAGACAAAAAAAGAATGTCCTCAGTCAGGGACGGGCTAAGTGAACAGTGACTTCAGTAGGGCAGCACCTCAGTCACGAGTGACAGTATGATAAAAGCAGCTTGTAGCACATTGTCCTGTAAAATCACCAGTCAGGCTTGACTAGGCATGGGTTCCCTCATCTAGAATAAACTCAGCAGGATAACAATCAGTTATTCAGAAAATAGCTAATCACAGTTTATTTGAGAACAATATGCTAAGTGATATGAAAGGTGCTGAGGAAATGACTCATGAAAAATCATGTGAGGAGAACATCCATTAGAAATTATGCATAACTTAGTGATAGTTTTCTTGACTGACTGATAACAGTAAATAAGAACATAGTGTAAGAATGCACACGCCAGAACAACTCAATGATCCATGTAAACTGGTATATTGCCTCTGGTAGTGTTGCATACCTAAATATTTACAGAAAGATGACATAGAGACATAATTATAATAACTACCCGTGTAAGATTGAATTCTGCCATTGTAGGTTATAGCGAATAGCACTGTACCTCTGTGAGTAGTCTGTCTGGTTCTAAATATGTAGTGCTGTTCAATGCAAGAGTGATAGTTTTGCAGGGGAGGGAAAGGAAATACCTTTATGACCTCATATTATCCATTTATACTCTGAGTCATTAAAATGATTGCTTCTTATAAAAGCTATCTTACTAGTAGAGGAATATGTGGGCAAATACTCCCTCTGACAATCAGTGTGCTTTGGGTCAGACTCAAAACATACATGTTATTCAAACTTAACTTTTCTTGACTCCTACTGAATTATTTGCCCTAAAAGAAAACATCTGAATCTCCATAAAACTGCAGTCAATGGTGAAATTCCTGTCAAGTACTGCAGGTCTAGCATGCTCCTCAGGTTAATTGTAAATTACCCTGTAATGTGTTATGCAAAAATAAGATTCTGTACCAGTAGTTTGCAACCTGTGGCCCACCAGTGAATAAGGAACAAGAGTCTATTGTCAGTTGATTAAATTTATTACACAGTGTCCCTTCCATCAATAGAAAAGTTTAGGGGATCTACAAATCAGAAAAAGATTCAACAACATTCTACTGTGTCCAAATGTGTAGCATCTAAACAAGTTGCCTTTCTGCTTGTCAGATTTAATTATAGAGTAACTTTATTGTTGACCATGTAAGTCATTTTCTGTAAGTGTTAAGGGACTCACTAAGAGAAAATGAAGAGGAATGGAAGTATGAAGAACAGATGAATTTCATAAAGCTGCGGTTCACTTCATGCCCACATGTCTAGGTTTACTTTCTATGGAAATGAAGTTACAGTAGGGGGATGATTCATAACAGGGTCTTTCTCTGATGTGGCAGTAGGGATGTGGCAGGACTGTATTCCCTGATCAGGGAAATAGGAATTGCTCCCAGGTCCTGCAATTTAGATTTAGAAGAAAATATATCTTGCTATAACAGTTAAGACAGTAAACTCCATCAGTTCATCCAGTTTAATCCACTTTTGCTCAAATACTTTGGTGGCTAATCTGATTCAGACAGTGTGTCATTCTATTTCTCAATAATTTTATTTCAGTTAACCACATTTTGCTAGTCGGTATTTGTTTTTGCAACCATAGTGATGAAATATGTTTATTGGCTACAGATACAAGCATACTAAGCAGGTGTCTAGCTTTGTCAAATTTCAGTAATTCAGAACATCTCCCGTCGACACTGTTAATAACTGAAATTTAAACAATGTAACCCTTTGTTTCTCTGATATCAAATCATAAATCTCTCCATTTGGAACTGGTCAAGAAGATATGAGAATATTTATCTACAGTTCAAAATCTCTTCCAGCATTTTGCTATTAATTGTGTCTGATTCTTTAGAACATTGTTGTCAGTTAGTAAGTAACTAGTTTTCCTCTGCTAGTCATATCTCCATTGCATTTGGTGTCTTTTGGTATAGGATGATATCAGTGTAATCTGTTATGATATTGTTATGAGAGTGACATCTGATACTTAGTGACATGGGCAATTGATACTTAGGATATATTTGTTGGCTAATTTTTAAGCTGGTATTGTCTTTCAGTGCTGTTGAAAATATCTTTATAACCAAAATATTCTCAGGTTCACGGAAGGTTACTTTCATTACAAAACCCAATTATCCCCTATCTTGTGTTACAGCAGAGGTAAAAAAGGAACACCTATTTGGCTTTTATTTTTGGTTTTGAAAACATGGGGTTTGCCATTCTTTGATTATTTCTCTTTTTACTTCCCTTTCCTTTTTTACAAATAATCATAGACTTGTGAAAATTGGTTCCTTTTTACATTAACCTTAGCCATTTTAATGTTGCAAAATGTTGTATAAAATACACTCTTAAACACTCTGATAAAGAACTATAATACCTTCAGACTGTGTTTCAGAGGAAAGAACATTTTGCTCTACTTCTGCACATATACATAATCTAACCACCCACAAAGTATTTAGACACAGAGAGTATTCATAATCCCACAATAATAATCTTTCTGGATCCTTTTTTATTTCTATAATATACACTGGAAGTGTTTGGATCAAAAGGAATTAATTTAAGGAAGAAAAAAAAAAATCAGTACTGCATTGCATAATTTCCTTTTTATTTTTTTTCCACATGCAGATTAGTATCTTGCTTGTCCTTCTGATTCTGATGGAGAATGAACTGACTCTTTTACTTAGGTGCCTGCTGGTGTTTTAGATTATTTTCTTCCTGAAACACTAGATGTGTTTTATTAATATTTAAGAATTTTAAACTTTTCACATGTATTTACAATGTTCAGGGTCGACCATATCATCTATTTACCAAAAGTGTTGTGTTTATTGGTATTTCTTAGACTTGTCCTTATGCCAGCCTGTGTGGTTTTGCTAGTAAATACTGTCATGATGGTGATCACAGCTTTTAAATCTGTGTTAGCATATCAAATGACGTTTGTGCTGTACTGGAGCTTGGAACACCTGCATTCTAAACTCTTTCCGTTTTAAAAACTGGCTATTTATTTGTACCCTGTTTTTCATATGACTTAATCAGCTTTTAATCTGTAATAGCATTCCACCCCATGGCTACAAATGTTTTGAACTGCCTCAAGTGGATATGTCCATATAATCAAAATTCTAGATATTTAATATCTCTCTTGCCTTCAGCAGCCTTTCTCAATAGCATTCCTGCTGACAGAAATTTGGCCTAACACCAGAAATAGGTACTGAATTCTCAGAAGGAAGTCCATATTAAAAAGGAGGAAGCTGTGCAACAGAGATCACCTTACTGATATGTTTATCTTATAATGATTCTTTATTTCCCTTTGACTCTCCTACTTAATTGTAAAAAGCTCAGAATAGAGACCATAACATCTTTTTGTAATTCTGAGCAAAACTCTGTAAAACTACTAAGAAATAAGTGTCTGTTATGAAACTAACCCATAGCTAGTAGATAGCAGTAAGTGAATACAGAGGGGTCTGGCTATGCAAAATGCTATAGACATCTCTTTTAAAAGCAAACTAGCAGTTAGTATTAGAGACACATACCTCTACGCTTGTTAGTATGTATTATCAGAGAATTTTATTTAACAAACTCATCAATTACAGTCACTTAGTCCATGTGCCTTTCCTGGACAAGATGATGAGACACCAATTGTAAGTTTTCTTGATGCTTAATATTTTCACATGATTGAACTGTTCATCCTTATGGGACATAGAATATTGGATTAATACAGGAATATTTTTTATCCCCTGAATCAAATTTGAAAATTTTTCCTGCCTAACAGGATTTTAATTTGTTTGTAGCCATTATATTTATTAAGAAATCAAGACAGAAGATGCTGGAATCTTGCTGTTCAGAGGCAAAAAGATCTCAAAATGACAACATACTAAGAGCACATATGAAAACAGAGGCATCTGTGTTTGAACTTGAGCCTCTAAATATGGATATTGACTAAATAGTCTTCAGCAGGTGTATATATATATATGAAAGACATCTAGTTTCCTTTAACTTAGCTCCATTGTGCATAAGGGAAATTACAAAATAAAAAGTTATTGAGAGTAGGGATATCTTCATGATTAATTATTTGATGTGACTGACTACTCATCTACATAAATGACACAGTGGAACCTGAAATGGAAATGGGCTGTTGAACTGCTAGATATGGCAGTGACAAAAGTAAGATCATCTAACCAATGTGAAAGTATAATGAACTCCTAAAATGTTTCAAAATTGTTAATGTATTGGTAACATTTCTGAATTTCTAACTGCTACATTAGCATCCGTGTACATATAACAGTTTTATCACAGCATCAAATCAGCATTTCAGAAAGCCCTGACCACCTTTTAACCAGATAGGGAGAAGTGAGAGGTAGTCTCTAATTTATGTCCAGTGGGTATCCACAGCTGGCACTCTTGCTTCTAGTCCTTCATCTTAAGTCACTGCAGCTCTGTTTTCTGCTGTTTTATTTATCTTTTCCTAAGGAGATATTGAAATGGAGCTAGACTTGGAATAGTGGCTGATTATAATTTCAGCTTGGTTTCAATTTTTGGCAGCTAAATCTGAAGACTTTTGGAAACCTCGAAAAGATATATACAAGGGAGGCTACTAAAAACATTACTCAATTGGGAAACATCCGCTTTTCCCAACCACATAGAATGGAATAATGAATAACATGGACACAACTATCAGTGATGTAGATTGTTGTCACTGCATCGAAGTTGATGATGAGACAATAACTTAAATTTATGATCTCAACTGTTGTTCCTCTCAATTTCCCATAAGTAGATGTATTAAAAATCTTGTTAGAGGACATTGAATTTAAAATAGGAATGACATGTGCCCATGGAACTGACTGTAGCATATTGAAGAAACTACATTTGTTATTAAAATTTCATTGGAAAGATAAAATGCCAGTAAAATGACTGGAAGAATGTAATTTTCTTTCTCCTCAGAAATATTATGAAATACTTATAATGTAACAGTCCACTTGGTAGTTCCCTAAAGGATAATTTCCTTTCTCTGTCCCTCTATAGTTCCTTCCATTCAAAATACTGCATGTTTCTTTTATTTATTTTCCTTTTATACCATAAAACTTGACTGTCACTAGTTATATTTTGTTAGGATACAAAATAGCCCATTCAGCAATTGTTTTGTATTCACACCTTGCATTTCAAAAGAGGAAAAAAAGTTACAGAAGAAAGTGCAGCTGAGGACAGGCAATATAATCTGTCTTACTTGTATTGTATTTGACTCTATGGAAACTAACTGGCACTATTAATGAAGTAAACTGCACTTCATCCTAAGTAAAGATGGCAGAATTTGAGTACTTTTAAGGGAGAGAGGAATGAAACTGGGTAGATTTTACTTATGAACATAGCATTTTGAAGGCAGAGGCTAAAGTACATTTCCTCTAGTTTTGAAAAATATTTAGCCTGGAAAATACGATAGACATGCAATTTCCTATCTCAGGGAATGCCACCCTTAAGACATGCTGAAAATTCTCTCCAGCACTTATCTCCCTGAATCATAAAGGACATTGTCATTACATATAAGAAGGTATCAGCTTAGACATCAAAACTGAAGAGATCAGTATGGTCCCTGTGTCCTTTATACCTAAAATGCATACCTTTCCTTTATATAAAGAAAAGTCTGATACACCTTTTTCATTTTCAACTGAGGAGTTACGAAGAAATTCTTTATTTATTGCATTGATTTAAAGGACTAATAGTGAGACTTTTATAGACATTTTCCTACTGAGTGTTGTCTGTTTCCAGAAACCACTGACCTTTACAAGTGAAAAAACAAAGTATACAAATGATGCAAGTTGATGGGGGAATATAGGACACTGACTTTTGTCACCTGTAATTGTGTAACTCCCAGAACCCCCAGATAGTTGCTGGAGACAGCCTGAATTTGTGCTAAGGTGACAGACCCAAGTCCTCCTGGCATTCAGAGTAGAGGCCCAGAAGTGTGGACATCTCATGTAACAATCCTATTTCTGTTAGTGACTAATGAAATGAAGGCAGACCAGTCATTCGATCTTTTAAACTTAGTTTGTATTGACACAAAATAAGGCAAAAGTATGTGTGTGTGGATATAGATACAGGTATAGATATATGGATGAAGTTGAAAGGTTTTTGTTCCTGGGTTTTTTTGCTTTTGGCGGGGGGGGCGGGAGAGTAAACTCCTTAAAATCTTTTGTGATCAGGCTTGCATTTATCAGTGAAATGAATACCCACTTCCATGCTGTTCCAACCTCCCAAGAGCAATTTCCCAATAATGTGGTAGTAGTGTCTACATCGGGTGGAACTGGCTCTGTTAAGGCAAAGCTCCATTACCCTTTCCTTCAAAGTAAAACTGCTGTTATTTTTGTTGGCCACAATAAGACCCCACCAATATCTGCTGTTTTTTTTTTTTTTTCTTTTTCACAGAAACATCATGAACTGAAGTTGGAAGAAAGATTTAACTAGTAAACTAACATCCTTGCCTTACTGGATGTATACTAATATATATTACTAGTAGGACCAGTCTGGGGCAACAATGCTGATCCAAGGGTTCCTAACACGTTTTAAAAAGTTAGATTCAAATTGTACTATTAACAGTGGTAATGCAAATCAGATGAATTCCTGAAGACTTATCACAGTATAACTGAGAGCTATATATGGTCCTTATGATCCTTATCTTTTCACTTAAAGAGAGAATGTTAGAGCAGCAATCTAAGTATCTGTTTTTATTCAGCTAAACAATAGAGTTAGTTCTTGTAGGGCTTTATCAAGTAAGAAATTATGGAATTTGCAATTTTTTATGTTATTGGACAGTACACCACCTCCAATCAGGGTACTATTTAGGGTAACTGCACATCTCATAGGATGAAATGACTCTGAGGTGGAAGCCTCATCCATGTCCCCAACTACACCAGCACCAGCAAGGGGCAGTTGGTCTCTCTGTGTGGCAGATACCTGGCAGAGGCTGAGCAGTGGTGCTGGGAATGAGCCCTTATACCAACATGAGGCCGCGGCATGCATGTGATGTGGGTGTGCAAATGGGTGGATCTGCCCCGGATGCTGAGATGTAAGACATAATGGTGTGGACCTTACGTTATGTCATAATTTTGCAGATGTCCAGTACCTGGGCTTGTGCACTCTTCTGGGGCAACTGTCCAAAGCAGGTAATATGAGATCAAAAGTGCATTTCTTCCTGTTCTGAAAATGGCTCCTGAAAACGTTGGTTCCTGCCATCAGCACAGATGTCATCTGTTACATGAGAGTCACTTAGTCTACCTAGTTCTACCTCTTTGTATTTTTTTATACCAGCACCATGGTGTGGAGGACACAGAATCCATTAAGTAATAGTGCTTATATTCTCTGGTTTACATGTGTATAGGTAGAATCTATATGTCTGCAAGATTTTCAATGTTACATATGCACAAGGAGCCTTATAGTTAGTACTCAATTTTTTCTGAGATTCTGAAAGATGCGACACAAAATAAACTTCTAGCATACTATGCTCTGTTCTCTGTCAGCATCTAATTTTCCCTTTGTATCACCTTTGAACAAAGAATGCTATTAAACTCCATTCTTTATGGAAAATTTCTATGTTTTGAGCACCTGCCATCCATCTTACTCTGAATTGCAGCTATGTCTTGACATTGTTTAATATGATAGCAATCTACTTTTTTGATCCTTGGCAGAAACATCTGTTCTTTATTATATAGAGAGGGGCAGCAATTCAAATGATCATTCTATCATTGATTTGTAGCTTTGTTTTAGAGGAATTTCATTCACCTCGTTAGTTCACTTGCACCTAATTAATCCATCTGTTAGAATCATCAAGAAAGGATTTCCCTTATTAACATATCTTACATGTGTGATTTATGGTCAGTATTAGAGCTATCACAGTGGTGGAGGTAAAGGATTATATCTGTCTTCTATGGACATTTAGTTTGCCTCATCCATTTTTACCAGCAGCTTTTATCTTACTCTCAGCTGGACTGCAAGCATGATAGCATGATGTAATAGGTGACTCCACACACACACACTGCTAGTGGTCTGTGCTTCTAGTCTTTTCTCATTTTGCTAATTTGGTATCTTCTAGTTGAGCAAAACTTGGAAAAAAAAGAACTCCAGCTTGCTTTGTTTAAGCAAATTCAGTAATGCTGAATTGATAAAAAAAAGGAAAAAAAAGATAAATATCAAAATAAATAAAATAAATATATAAATAAACATATAATAAATAAATATATAAACAATAAATATATAATATAAATATATAATAAATATATAAATAATAAACAAATATATAAAAATAAATATATAATAAATATATAAATAAATAAATATCAAAAAATTATTAAAATAAAATAAAAAAAAGAACTCCAGCTTGCTTTGTTTAAACAAATTCAGTAATGCTGAATTGATAAAAAATGCAACTTGAAAGTATACTTGCATAAGAATTTTGGATTTAGTTATGTTCTGTGATAGATGAATGCAATAGTATAGCATAAGCAATACTCTCAGGAGTGGATAAATGCTGCAGGTAAATATGCTGAAGAAAGATGAATTTGTCTTCTTTATGCATAAGCATTATGTACTGTTTTGATTACCAATAATGTATAGATTTTGTACTTTTTTTTTTTCTTTAATTCTTGTTCATTGGGAGGAAAGAATGAAAATATTTTGTCTTCTGCTTCCACATTGAGCCCTTTACTAGTTGTAGGATTGAGATCCTTACAGCTACAATTGCAGATATAGAAGTTTCTGTTTATATCACACATAATATATCTGTATGTATAAATTAATTATGAGTTGCTCTTATACATGATTATTCTAAAAAAAACCCAAACAAAACAAACAAAAGAAAACTTGTAGGGGTAGATCATAAATTATTATAAATGATCTGTTAAGAAGATTCCTTGACTGCATGCCAAGAGGTTAAAAAACAGTTATCACCAATGAGTGGATGGAGCAAATGTACTGTATCTGCATGTGTGACTCAGAGCAAAGCTGTTTTAAACAGGTTGGGTTTTCTTAATCCCCTTCAGTGTGTTATTATCAGAATGTGGAGTGACTGTGTCCAATTATGGAAAAGAAGGCAGCATCCATGCAATATGTGACTAGTCAAGAAGATAACAAGTTCTCAGGGGTCATTATAAGTAATGTAAACAGCAATAAACATTTTCACAGTATTTTTTGTTGCTCATATTTTATATAATTATGTCAGCATTAACAATGAAACTCATATTGCAATAAAACAACAGAATTAGTTTTAGCCAATAGAGTCTCCAAAATTCAACATTAAATACTCCATTAGAATACATAATATAGTGAAACTGAGGAGGAAGAGAGGCTAGAATTAGAAGCTAAATTTAAGAGTCGATGTATTCTTATGTCAGCTTCAACAGGTCTGCGGTGTGTGGAAGGCCTCCATTTTAAATGCCAGTTTTGTTTTATCCATTCTGACTGAAGTCTTACTTACGATAGAGCGGAAAAATAGTATATGCAAATTTTTAAAACTGTAAGTAAAATAGCAGCTTCAATCCCAGATTAGAATTCATAGAGTCCCACTCTTGTGTTTGGTCTGTTTCCCACTGACATCACTTGGCCTGTATGGAGGTAAATGAGGTGGTGCAAGATTGGAGCTTAACTGGGAAACTAGACCTAACTCAGCCACGCTTTAATGTTCATATTTAAAAAAATGAAGTGGGATTTTTTCAATTTTGAACAATTGTTTACAACAGCATAATCTTTGGGGGTTCTCTGGCAAAGGGTAATATTTTCTTTTTCAACAATGTATTAAAAAGTATTAAAAGTGAGAAAGGTAGTTTAGTTAATGGATGATGATAGAACTGTTGTTTCCTATCTTCTGCAGTAGGAAATATTAGGTGAATGGTAACGACTGAACTGAGAGAGTTTGTTAATGTGAATAAAAGCACAGCTCTTACCAAGGTTCAGAAATTTGTGCAGAAACTATGCCAATGTTCTTTATACCCACACATAAATATCATCATTTGGGAGGTGATTACTCTACTGAAAAATGTGTTAGAAGCATCGGCAATATGTTGCCATAGCACCTTGACAACTTAAAATAATTTTCTGATCACAAAGAGCAAAAGCAGCAGGAGAAACTTAAGTCATACCTTTTCTGCAATTTCCAGACTTATCAGGCACTGAACTACTTGTGTGTGCAGTGATCATTTGGGAGGCTTATCTGTGCTCATCATTCAAACTTAAGAGGAAAGCATTTAGCAGTTTTAAATCTTATTCATTACAATAGCTGATGTGCATACATAATGCCGTGGTAATGGCCTGCTACTGGGTTTTAGTGGATTGAAAGGTTGGAAACATAAGGTCTGTCAAATCAGAGTCTGTGTAATTCAGTGTTTGCAGAAACATCTTTACCTGCAGAGCAAAAATGTAATTTTTTTCCTGTGAAAAAATACAGTGTAGAAAACCATATACAGGTTGCTCATAAACACCAGACACTTTTGAATTCCACAGCAATATACTTGTTCAGACCTGGAAATTGCAGTGAAACATGGATTAGCAGCCCCAGAAGTGTATATTATGTTAATTGATATAAAATGTGGGAAAAAAAGGTTATGTATTATATTTGCTGTTATATAGCCCTCCTGTCAAATTCATCAGCATTAAAACTGGTCTGAAATTACAGACAAAATCATACAATCACCCTTCACCCCCTAAAATCTTAGGTGATGAGAAAAAAAATTACAGTCTATCAAAATGTTCAAGAAACAGGGTGGGAGAAAGACTATAACATGCAGGCATCCGTTCAAAGTAGATGTTTTTACCAAACATGGGATCCCTTAGGGCAGAAAGATAGGTCACAAAGTCTTCGTCAGGCACGTAGTTTGCTCTGCAAGGCAAGATTTATGATTCTCTTGCCTGCTCCTCTAACAAGATAACTCCTGTCAACATATCAAGTTAGTGGATGAAGCAAGATCGCAGCTCAAATATCTTCCATTCTCTGCTCTTGTGCCAGATGAGAACTGATCCTAGAGACGTGGCTTCTCCACAAGAAGCAGCACATACATGCTGCTTCAGTCAGACCAGTATCGGACTAAGCCATGGCCACAGTGGCCAAGGCAGTGTCCTTTACTTTGTATAAACATATATACGAGCATTTAATAACATTAAGCTCATAATGTAAAACTCCTTATAGCAACAGAGCTCCTCCTGATTCAGCTTCATGGAGGCTGCTGGTGAGACAGAAGAGTTGTCCTGAGCCTCTCTGTTCTCTGGTAATGGCATAGTTCACTTCTCTTGAAGTTGTTATTCCAGATAACTCTTGCTGTGCATATTTAAATCATTTCTGGCCCCTACACTCCTTTCTTGAAGATTGATTCTCCCCACTGTAGAGATTGCAATCAAAATGCAAAATAGATCATTTACACCATGGCTGAGGATGCGTTTGTGCTAAAATATGTGACTACAACAGTCAAAATGTAGAAACTTGGTCTCTTCTGCTGAGTCTCACATGGAGGCTGTTGCCACTGGTCAGATAGATGGTAAAATGTAGACGGTGAGAGGCTGGACCTGTGTTTGATTTGAACAGGCTGGATTAGAGCTGGTGTCTAGGGGAGACCACAAGCTGAGAGAAAGTCTGTTCCTGCCTGGTTGGACACACAGAGGCAGGACAATGTCCTGTGCCAGGATGGCCAGGGCTGGACTGGCAGAGCTCATCACATCCCTGCCTGGATCTTTACAGGTCTGCCAAGTCTTGAGGAAGCAGTGATACCTTATAATATCAACAACTGTTTCTTAGGACAGTGTGAGTCAGACCCACGTTTTCAAGCATTTCTTATATGCAAAAAATTAGAATATAAAGCCTTCCCTAACATTAAAACATTTTAAAGGTAAAAGCCAAGGAATTCCAGATCTCATATATATATATATATATATTTATATATATTTATATTTATATATGCACACGTGTTTATGTACACATATTATTCATTTTCTCAAGCCTTTTTTCATGCCATCTGTACTGTGACTAGCAAGCAGCAATGGAAGTTAATTCTGTTCAGAATAGATTTAATCTTCTCTCTTTACACATGAAATATTTATATTCTTCAGATGATGTGAGACCTTGGTCTACTTTGGTGTGAAGAAAGGGTGAGAAGAGACTTAATCCAGAGATTCAAATTTTTGGACAATGTGCTGTCTTGTTATAGCTTTAGCAGTCATGGAAGAACACAACATGCCTAGTGATACTGGTCAGTACAATGCTAAGACTTAATTACATATTCAACAGTTCTTGTTTTACCCCATGTTTACATACTTTTCAGATTCTGGAAAAGGAACCATGTTAAACTACAGTGACACAAACATGTTCAGACAGGTACTTTAAACTCACCTGTCTGCCTTCTTTCTCCTCGCCTTTACGCTCCCATCCATTCCCATATCCTTTTCTTTGAAATATTACCTGAAATCTAATAATAATCTCTGGTCATGAGTTTCAGATAAGATTACTGCAAAGTTTCAAAGGAAAAAAGTATTCCGATTAACTTTCATTTTCATATTACCTATTGTATTATGTTCCAGAAAATTAATTAAAACCTTCTTTCAAAGGCAAAATGGCATTCTCTTCTTCTATTTATATCTTCCAAGTATTCAGGTTGTTTTAATGCAGTCCAAAGCCTTCCTTACATGGCATATGATGCTAATTAAATACTTCAAATGATGCTTGATAGCATTAATTTCACCACTGATTATAACAAAATAAACTCACTTTGCAGTAGACTTGCCAATAAATCTAAGTAGATCAAGAAAGAAAAAGAACATACACTTTCCTGAACATTTTTATTTGTTTAATCTGTACTTATTTATGCTTTTTACCTCCAGTACGACCTCTTAATGTCTAATTGTTACTCCACACTTAAGGTAGCAATTATCTACCTACTATTGACTTCATATCAATCTGTTATCAGCTTTTGCCAATAAGTTCAGAAGAATTATTTTTGCATAGGGGTTTCAACAGGATAATAAAGGCCAGATGCAGAGAGAGACTTAGAAGTGTTTGGCATTGCAGGAATGAACCTTTAACTGCTTAACGCTGGTACTGAATTCAGAAAATGTGTTAGTTTCCTGGGCTCTTTAACCCTGCAGAGGGGCATTAGATACCTCAGAAGGGAATGAAATGACTCACAAATGGAAAGAAAATACATGCAGAATTTACCCCTGGGAAGTGCTGAGTCCAGCAGATACAGCGCACCTCTCTCCAGAAATTAGGTGCTATACCTTGTGCCACAGGGAGTACAGAACTGTACCTGTAGGGTAGAGTTATAGAACCCCTCTTTTTAAAATGAGGCTATTTTTTGCTTTCAAGACATCACTGGAGAAAGAGATATCTCTGCGTATTGCCATTGTTGGTCTTTTTTACACGTCAGCCAAACAATTGGAGAACATTAAGTGGCAACAGAAACCGAGGCTTATATGCTTCCCTGCTTTACCTGAAAACAACCTTGTTATTGTGTTCTGGGAAGAACTTAATTTTAAGGTGTCACAGTACCTATGAGAATGCTTAATAAACACAAGAAGGTGAAAGACAGGGAAAATTATTTTAAACTAAGATACGTATTTTTATAAAACAATGGGAAAAACTCTCAAATAAATTTTCAGTGAAATCTTTGGTTTTCTTAGGTGACTGAGCAACTCTGCAAAATGTGTCGGGTTTTTTTCCAATAATTTAGACATTCTAATATATGTAGTGGATTTTAAATATAATTTGGCATTTTAGAACAATACTATAATTGCACAGGTTTTTTTGTAGACAGCTGTATCAAATGCACATTAACTATTGTTCCTGGATGAACTGACCTTTGACAAGGTTTGGAGCTCAGCTGATTCTTTCTCACATGACTAGATGAGTTTAATCTTATGCTAAGCCCTCAGCTCAAACACCTGTCAGTCAGAATGGGAAAGAGCTAATAACTTAGGGGCAAAAGGTTTATGAGAGAATAGATGGCCTAATTTACAGGCAAAAGCTGTGAGGAAAAGACAGGGGCGGAAAAAAGTTTGCAGGACTGGAGGTCAGTGAGGAGAACGTGTTTGGGTCCCTTCTGGGCTGTTGCCTTGTGAAGCTGAGATGATGAAGCTGATGACTTTTGAGAATGAAAGAAGCTAGAATTGAATCTGCTAGGGACTGTTAGTATGGGAGTGTAGTTGTGGGGGAAAAAAATACAAATTGGGGGCAGAAGGCAATATCCAGTTTAGTCTTCTGCTTTGTTTTTGGTCACTGATGGCAAACCTGCAACCTATTAAGAAGATTATCCTCAGCTGAAATGTATTAGCAGAGGATTGGCTGTAGAACTCTTCCCTAGTCCTCTTTATAGCTTCATGTTTTGTGGTAAGGAAGAGATACTGTTTTCCTTAGTTCCTTTATCATAAAAATATTTTTTATCTCAGTAGCTGTGAGTTTGGGTCAAACCCAGGGAAACTGAGGTAGGAAATGATGCTCAATCCAGGCAGGTGGGTTACTGTTGTTAGTTGCAATTAAGTTTCTCAAAATAGTCTTCTGATGTATGTGGCTGGTTAATCAACTTTTTCTTTTTATAGAGTGGTAAATTAGGCTACCCCTTAACTGTATGGGTAATGAGGCTCATCCTAATGAACCTGTGACAGAGGTTAGAATGGGACCAAGGGAATTTGGTTTCTATTTTCCTCTTCTTCCACAAACTTTTAGTTGGCAGAAAGTTTAATGAAATCATAACTTTAATGTCTTGAATCCATCCCTTAGAAAAAGGAAAGATTAATTTAGCAAGGTAAACTGGCAGAGTTTTTCAGCAAGTGATATAGAAAGCTGAAGCTGGCCACATCTTAAGCAGAATGAAAAGCTGACTGAATGACAGCATGTCTTCCAAAATAGTGTAAAACCTGTACTTTGAGACTTAGGCTGTTTTATTATAAGTAACAAAACCCAGAAACCATGAACTACAACTGAATGTAAGAGGGTAGAGTGAGCTAATTTTAAAGTCACAAACAGTATTTTTTATTTCTTAGATATAAAAAAAGTAGCTTGCTTTTTTTAAAAAAATCTTTTGGATTATGTTGGTGTGGAAATGTCAAATTGAACTTTAGCAGCAGTCACAGATAAAAGAGGGGTGTAACAGATATTTTCTACTCCTGAGTAATATCCCTAGATTAACTTCTGTGAGGAGGTTGTAGGTTCATGATCTGTAATACTCTCTTTAAAATGGTTGTGTTAAAGCTGACCTTGTAAAATTAATCCTGTAAAAAGAAAAGAAGAGAGAACAGATTTCTGAACTGTCAATCTAATGTCTTTGCATTTAGTTGACTTGCATCTTACTGTTCTTATTGTAAGCTGTAACTTGGGCCTTCTGGGAATCTTAGCTAATCAGGAGGCACACAATGAATCCACTGACTTTAAAAGACTGCGAGAGGATTATTCATGTCCTTATTCCTACCAAAAATTTCCTTGGAATTTTGATTATCTGCTGCTTGTTAAAGGAATTCTTATGCATAACAAGATTTCTAATGGCAATGCTCCAGTACTTATCAATAGGAGAAGAACCATTTGGCCAGTTTGAATAAGTGTGGTGTACTTTAAAAGAAAATACTGAGGACTTAAGAACTGCCTATGTTCTTGTGCACAGAGCAAATAGAAAGACTTGGAAGTAAAGCATCCTGATTGTACAGCATAACTGCCACGGATGTTTTGGCCACTTTCCTCTTCCCAGTGCAGTGACATCAAGGAAATAGCATTGCTCTTGGAGAGTCTGTGTTCTCTGAAGAGTTTGTGTCTGGAACAGAACTGTGCACTCAAGTGATAACTAATAGCAGCGAGTGATGAAAACATTTTACATAACTTAAAAATAAACGGAATTGCAAAAGGATATGAACTAATGATGCAGAGGAGAAGAGGGTGGAGAAAAGGAAATTGTGTAGACAAAAATTAAAACTTACATAAGAGCTCAATACTGGGTCAGACTAAAGGTCTATCTAGTTCATGTCATACCTTCAGTCCTGGCTAGTACTAAATTCTTAAGAAAATATATATATAAACCGGGCATGTTGAGAGTATTTAATGTATGGATTTGTTTTCTCCACTTTAAACAGCTAATAGTGTAAGACTTTTATGAATGAAAAGTTGTATTTGGACCAAAATACTCAGTAGCTACTGGTGGACTCAACCTCTACCAGTCTAAACCTTTGAATCTTTTTATACTGTTCGCTACACTATGTTGTGAAGGCCATGAATTCACCAAACTAATTATATTCTTGTGTAAAAGATGATTAGCTCTAAGCTTTTAATAAAGGACCATGGTGGAAACTCCTTGACAATTCAGGTCTGCCATCAACTGTTTAAGCCTGTGCTACTTCCGCTGCTTCAAAAGCTTTAACAGAATTTTGAGACACAAATCCAGCATTACTGCTAGAGATTTTTTTTTTTTTTTTTTTTTTACTCAGTTTACCTAGACCCCAGTTATTCATAATGCACTAATAATATTACATTTCAGTGTAACATCTACTAGTTTGCCTAGGGATGCCAAGGTTTTAAGACAGCTGTTATGTTTACCCCCTTTTATTATTTTGGTAAAAACACAGGCTCTGTGTGTATGTTTTTCAAGGTGCTAGACTAAATGTTTCTGTCCCACACTTTCTGGCTTTTCTGGTATTTTATTTGGGAAAATCTGTAACATTCCATTAGTGCTTTTGTTTTTAAATTTCATCATTTAAGCAAGTTGTAATGTAGTCAGCTATCCGAAAATGTTTTTGTTGGTCTGGATGTTGAATCCCACTGAGAAAGGTACAACTGATGGTACCTTACCATGCAAAGTACTTCCATTCACAGTTTGTCATCTTTCTTGCCAACCTCACTGTGCTGGTCTTTGTCCAGTATTAGGGAAATATACTGGTATAATTTGAGGGTTGCTTGAATAGCTCATCAGAGGTTTGCCTTGTCAGGATTCACTTGAATATTTCCCCATGAGACCTATGGGCAGCACAAATGACTATGTGATGCTGTCCCCAGGCTGCTCTGCGCTGCTCTTCAAGCAGATAAATGACTTTTTGTATTGGTCCATGATGGGTGACGTTTTGTAGAACAATAGTTGTTTGCAAGCTTACAGAAACAACTTTTAGCAAAATGTGTTTAATAATCATGTTATATGTATCTTACACAGTGACATGCTTAGGAGTCATGTTCAACCAAAAGACTTGACTGGGGTCTTTTTCTACTAGTTCTGCTGGTACAGTAAGAAATTCTGAATTATCCTATTTCAGGACAAAGAGTTGCAGCCCTAAAAACAGTGACAATGAATGCTGTGAGATATATCAGATACATGACTTGGCACATTCTTTAATTTGAAAGTATTTATTTGCTATAAAGTTTAAGAATTAGGAGTACTTAAGTAAATCAGAAAAGCTTTGCAATAGTCTTATGAAAGTTTAATGAACATTTTATTCCATTAAATTACTTTGAATAGCTACATACCATGTACCAGGTTGTCTTGTGGGCTGCTTCCCCTATAGACTATCCAGCAGTCTATGCCCGTGAACCATGACTGACTATTGTTGAACACGGGAAGAGTAGAGCTGGGTGAAAAGAGTAAAAACTATTAAAAAAAAAAAAAAATTAAAAAAGGATGTCTCAACCACAAAATATGTGCACTTCAGAGCATTAGTAGTGCCTCATTTAAGTTACTGTTTCACACTTGATGGCAGGTATAGAAAAGACATTTAATGCAATAGATAATCCCTACATTTTCAACTCTTCTCTGGATTCAGAATGCCTTTGAAAACTTTCTGCTAGTGTTTTGTGGGTAAAGGTCCCTGTTTTCATTCTTCTTGCGATTCAATTGGGAGGTGAGAATAGTGGTTTTAACAGGACTGTGTTCATCCGGTGGTCTGTTCTCCAATGCTTGTGATGAAAGAATTAAAATACACTGTTGAATTCAAGCACTGCTTTATTACAATAAAGCTTTATCTCAGTTACCTGAAGATATGAATTATCTTTCCCTGTTGGCAGAATGTAGGATGATGGTGATGACAGTCACACACATGGTAGTCTAACTTACGTGAAAATGTTATCTAACTGTATAGATGTATATACTAATTGTAAAAAGAAAACAATTACTTTACCTGGTTTGAGACAGAAAGAGCATGAGGCAAAACATAATGCATATGGCTCTCTAAGTTACCACTGCATATACTGCTGCATTTAGCAAACACTTTAATCGGGGTTTAAGTCTTCAGTGGACCTACTCCTACTTACACCAGGTGGCCCAGACTAATACAGTAAATTTAGTATTTGATGAGGTCTGAAGAAGAATAAAATGTAGAAATACCACAACAACTGATGTAAAACTAGAAAGCAACACAAAAACTGAATAGTGAAAAGGCTGGAGGCTGTTGGAACAGTAAGGATAAGGCTTGGAAGAGCTTCCCAACAGGAGACAGAGGCAGTCGCCTCACTTAAGGATGTAATTTTGTACCGGGTGCAGGTTCCCAGGTGCTGGCAGGGGGCTGCAGGGCGGCCTCTGTGAGGAGAGGCTGGGGCTGCCCCGTGCCAGACACAGCTGGTTCCAGCCAGCTCCAATGGCCCCACCGCAGGGTACAGCTGAGCCCTGCAGCCACAATGGTGGCATCGCGGGGAAAGCCTGGGTAAGGAAGGGCAAAATGCTGCCTGGCAGTGAGGGAAAAAGTGTGAGAAACAGCCCTGTGAGGACCAAGGGGAGAGAGAAAGGAGGAGGAGGGAGGAGGTGGAGGATGTGCTCCAAGTGCCAGAGCAGAGATTCACCTGCAGCTCATGAAAGACCATGGTGGAGCAGGTGGATAAGCCCTGAAAGAACTGCAGGCATGGAGGACCCATGCTGGAGCAGGTTTACCCTGAAGGACTGCAGCCTGTGGGAAAGACCCACGCTGGAGCAGGGGAAGAGTGTGAAGAGGAAGAAGCGGCAGAGAGGAGCTGTTATGGACTGCAGTGCCCCACTCTCCATCCTCTTGCGCCGCTTGTGGTGGGGGGACGAGGTAGAGGAGTTGGGAATGAAGGAGTGAAGTTGAGACCCTGGGAGAAAGGAGTGGGGGGAAGGTGGTATTTCAACTTATCTTGGTTTCTTACTATCAAAAGCTATTTTAATTGGCCATAAATTAAATTAATTTTCCCCAAGTTAAGCGTATTTTGCATGTGACGGTAACTGGTAAGTGATCTCCCTGTCCTTATCTCGACCCATGAGCTTTTTCATCTTGTGTTCTCCCCTGTCATGGGGGAGGAAGGAGGGGAGTGAGAGAGTAGCTGGGTGGGCATCTCCAGGCCAGCCAAGGTCAACCCACCACAAATTTTACCAGCTTGTTATGTGACATAGAGGTCAGAGGACGGCACCCTGTCTGGAAAGACTGGTCCCTTTTGAGTTCTGAGCCCTTCTTTTGGTGATGTAGAAATGCAGACTTTTAACACAGGGCTTTCTTCATCATCTTATTTTTTTAAAGTTTGTTTTTTTAGATACGCTATACCATGTTAGTCCTTGGTGGGACAAATGAAAGAAGGCAGGCTGGTTGGAGGTATTTTGTTGTTTGATTGTTTCAGGGCTGTTTGATCAGAGAACTAATTTTCAGTTCTTTCTATCTGTCAGCTCAGGTACAGAGCCTGTCGTGGCAACTGAAGGTGATTCCTGTTAGTATTGATGCCACTGCACACTTCATAGGAAAGAAAAATGTTCCAAAGTCTCAACAAACTCCTCATGCAAAGTCTTTTGCTGCCTTCTCATTTTCACGTTCCATGTGCTTCAAGGAAGTACCTACATCAAGGTAAGAAATTTTGAGAGGGCTCATTGTAGGCCCCGCAAGGGGTTATCCAGATTGTAACATTATACTCTTTTACAGCTGACTTGGAAGTTTAGAAAGTACCTCTCACTGAAAGTCAGCAGGATATGACTTAAAAATTATTTTGATGCCTGTCTTGCATGATTTTAATGAAAAGTAAGCTACTATACACCCAAAATGTATTAAAATGTGAGCTATGCTTCTGAAAATTTTTTCATTTCATTCTTCCACATTAATCTTTACACATTTAGATTAAGAAGTTAATGCTTCAGATAGAATTCCTCAGCTTCTCTCTAGTTCCCTTAAGAAGCATTAACTTGGAAGCAGCCCACCTGAGAAAGCAAGCCTCTCTGTGCCAAAAATTGCTTTGGCACTGACAAGGCTGACTGACTCCCCTTGTGCAACGTTTCCCTTCTAAATGCCAGTTGCAGACTGTCACGGGGCTTGTGCAGTTCTATATCAAGGGACCTTCTTTGATGCTTTTGTTGTAAGCAGTGGTCTCACTCAGGTTCTCTTGTGCGTTGTTATCACTCTGGATCTTTGGAGAGATGACTGAAGCACAGTTGTCCTCTTGCTAAAGCTATGGATGAACCTGACTGCGTTACACACTGAAGTCTGAACCTATTCTGTCACATTTGCTGTTGCTTTGAAAGAGGCCTCAAGTTTAGAAATGTTAGGGAGAGCATAAGTGTTCATAAAGCCTCAGCAAAAGACCAAATTGTGTCTTGATGTGTAGGTATGTTCTCTGTCCTTATGAGTCACTGTTGTTACGAGACGAACACCATTAAGGAAAAACTGCTGGAAAACTGAATATGTCAGGCCACGCAACAGTGTGCAAACAAAAGGAAGAGAGAAGTCCTGCATGTCATATCATATTTTCATCCTCCTCTGAGAGCCTAGTTCTTTATAATTTGTGTCTTTGTTTTCTTTCCCAAGTTACAAGGTCTCTATACCTATCTAATTGTGGATCAAGCTCTTCTCCCCACAGTAAAAAAGTTGTTCTTAACCTAATATAGTTGTGATTATGCATAGATCTGCCAGACACAGTTCTCTCCCTTAGTGCTGCTTATCTGGTGTGTACAATTCTGTGTTACATGGCAAGGTTGTGAGTCAGCAGCTGTGCAGCCCTTGGGTCATATCACTTCTGTGTTTCTCCCTTGTTGTTCCACCTTCCCCACCCTTGAATCTGTGAAGGCTGGGGCCCCTTCTTTGTGCCTGAAACAAAAAAACTTGGCAAGTGAGATATTATGATTGATTTGTCAAGAACACCATCACAAACAACAACAAAAAATAGTTGAACTTCATGCACGATCAGGTAAAGAATGCTTGAATGTAACATCAAAACCTTGATGTTACCCAACTTTATACAGTTTCTTAGCTAAGGTACACATTGTATTTGGAGAAAGGAGAGGGCACCTGGTTTGCAAGACATCCAGAGATGAAGTTTAAATAATTAATCGAAAAAGCAAACAATAGACAATAGATGGGGAAAAATAACACTAATGGCTGAATAAGATTACTAATTGTTAAACACATGTAAATGGCATATCATAGAACAAGATTAAAGTATAAATTAATAACAAAAACCCTTTGACTGCATACAGTTGAGTTAAATTTTTTTACATCTATTTAAAAAAAATTTCTTCTAACTCTGGTGGCTTTGGAGGTGATTAGAATGTTAAAATACTTCAAAAACATGCTGTGTGCATGAAAACAGCAGTTCCAGTCTTGTCCTAAACAGTAGGATTGAAAACCATATCAGAAAGTCTGTTTTCTTAGTATCTCCAGACCTTCTTTGCAGACCAACAATATGTTTATATGCTTTAGTTAGGATAAGATTCAGATAAGAAACCATTTTGAGATATTTCCTCTAACAGAACTGACATGTTTTGCAATTTGCCTTTTGCTGAAATGCTTTTTATGAAGATCAAAAAAGAAAGCTTTTTTCATGTATGGATGTAATGTTTCTGTGTGAATGTTTGTGGCTTTTTTCTAATGTAAAATGATTTTTTTTTTTTTTAATGGAGTTTCTAGAACTCTCTTCTGAATGAACCAAAAACTATTATATTTTTTTAATGTTTCTAAAATGAAAGGCAAGCCAGGCTGTTACACTGGCTCTACATTTGCACTCTGTTTATAAACAGTGTTGAGGATAATCCATCATCTGTCCTGAACTTCAAAATGACGACATCTGGACTACATCCTCACAATGGTGTAGCACTGACACTTCAAACAAACTCAGAAAGTGGTAAAAAAAAAAAAGCACTACTTACGACCATCCCATGAGCATAATCATCTGTGTGCAAACAAAAGACTAAGACACTCATTTTTGCTGGAAACATTTGAAGTTTCTTTTTCTTTTTTTTTTCTTTTTTTTTTTTTTTTTTTCCCCCTCCTCTTCCCTTTTCCTGGCTTTAACTTATTGAACTTTTTAGTTAAGGCACCCTGAAGGCACTAAATTACAGATGGTGCTCACTCATACTAAAATTGAAACCTTCCTCTTTCAAAAGCTAATTGTTTCCAGTTGATACATGCAACATGAAGTGGATAAGTCAATCATTTCTAGAATGAAATTAGCTCCTGTATTCCTGAGAAGGGAAACTCCTTGAAAATGTCTCTCTGTCCTAAGAAAAGAGATTGCATGCTCTTTCCTTCACATATGATCTAACTTTAAGCATCAAACCCACCCACAGTAACTTTGGCAGAAACAAGTAAAACTAGCAAGTGTTCCTTATTATTTATAGTCTATGAATGAAAAAATAAAAATGGAAAAAAGCAGATTATATATTTGAAAACATAAATGTTACCTCTTAATATTTTAAAACTTTCTTATAAAGACTGGTCTTAGAGATCTCGAGCCTGTAGCCTTTTTGAAACTGAGAGTATTTTGAACAGCAGATCATGTAGTAACTGCAAGAATACGTACACAGAATATACCATTATACCGTGCACTTGATTATATATCTAACCCACATTGAAAAAAAATCCTGAATAAAAAATATCTATTTAAATAAATACTATTACAGTCAGAAGTATAAGAAAGTTAAGTTCATTCTATAACTTCTGATAAGCTTCTTGAAGGCATGCACCCTAATAGGGGTTTTCTAATTATTTAGTACCTCTAGATCTAGAGTAGGAAACTCTGCTTTTTGTCTTTACTGCTCAACATAGATGTGAGCACAGACCGCAAAGGGAAATGAACTGTGCCTTTTCTCACTGAGTTTCCTAAATATATGCTGATAGTAAAGGCATGCTGAGCTTCAGGAGTCCTGCATCTTATTTCAGCTCTGAAGAATATGTGTTTTAAGGTTACAAATTCTTCTGCCTCTGAACAACCCCTTGTTCAGTTTCCTGCTCTCATTGGCTTCTCCCAGCCTCTTCTTTCTGTCCCATATCCTGGTCTTCTAGTTTCTTGTCCCTGTTTGCCCTCTTGTAAAAAAAAAAAAAAGGATTAACAACTTATATTCATGTCTTTAAAATCATATTTTTGAGCTATTTCAGAGCTGTCTTCTTACAAGTGGAAAAGCTGCCATGAATGCATACTTGCAAGTAATATAAGTAGCGTTGCACACAAGCTCTCAGAATAGTTTCTGCGTGTGTTTCTGTAACTGAGATATGAACATCAAGGCCTGAATGCCTAGTGCTTAATTTGAATCATCTGAGTGAGCCGGGCTCAATCAATAACCGTGTTTGCTTTATTCAGGAACAAACATACTCCAGCTTATTCCTTCTCCAATGAAAACAAAGCTATTTCCTACTGTCCGTTTGCACCTTTATTTACTTTAGCTGAATCAGATAAGGGTTACAGTTTAAGACATGAAATTAGCAACAGCTTCCTAAATTTTTTTGTTCCATATGAATGGCTTGCCTCTCTCAGGGAAGCCATTGGCCTGATATATGTCCCACTGAAGACTTGTTTTTTCAAGGGAGACAAGGAGGAATGAGTTATTTTGTGTACACAGTCTGGGCCTACATACAGCTTTGTAAAATTGTTATAAAATGTTCAAGGTAAGGCATAAGATCTATCTTTCCAGTGGGAGGGGGAAAAAACCCCTTGTCATCATTAAAAAAAAAAAAAAAAAAAGAGAGAGAAGAAGAAAAAAGGAACTTTGAATATGTGCAGCGAGGCAGGAATTCCTTAAGAAAGCTTAGCCCATGGGCAGCACAAGGCTTCGGTGCTCCCTGGTGTTTTCCTACGAACCATCCTGGCAGCTCACTGCCTGCTGCAGAACCTGCTCCCAGAACGCAGGAGGACTGCGGCTGCTGCTGCACGCACAAAAACCCCAAGCCCATAGAATATCCTTGGGCTCCCGACGTATTATGTGATCTTTCAGACTATCTAAATGCTTGACTTAATGAAACTCAACTGAACAATTCCTTTTACTTTGCAAGGCTCCTGCTCCTGTTTCAGAATTGAAGAAGGGCTTGTATGCTGAAAAGCTTGTTCATTTTTTTTTTTTTTTCCCCAGTTGTGTCAGCTGGTCTAGAAAAAGCTATTATCTCCTGAAATCTTTCTCCTTGTAAAGAGTAGTGCATGTATATTTTTTGGCTTGCTTTTTTTTTTTTTTCACTTTCAGGACAGATTCACACAAGCAAAAACATGGTTTCTGTTTTAACTGAATTCTAACGGATATAAAAACATTTGTAAATCTCCCTCCTTTCTGAAAAATAAACTAAGGACTGACTGAAAGTTAAGGTACAAGAACCACTTAAAAAAAAAAAAAAGAAAAAAAAAATAAGCACAGCATGTACCTAAGTATATTGCTGACTATGATGAAATTAAGCACATGCTTCAATGAAAAAGGGCAATAACAACCTCTTTCCCCCTGCTGGATGGTCCCCGTTCTTGTGGGGGTAGGGGTGTCAAGGAAAGACTTTTAAACAAAGCCATGTTAAGTGAGTAATACCAGTTCCCAGGCACATTCTGTTTATGAGGCAGGGAGCCTGGCTCATGTTAGTTGTACTGCAGATGAACTCTTCTGAATTCTTTCATACTTCCATTGCCAACTTTATGAAGAATATCAATTAAAACCATAAGTGTTAAGAAATTACATGTAGCTGTCATTGTATATCTTTCTAAGATAATGAAAAGTATTCTTATCTCTTAATTAAGGTTTCTTGCTGCTGAAACTAAAAGCATAATGCTTACCCTAATTTAAATCAAAGTTGAAGACAACAATAAATGTGAAAAGTGCTTACCTAAGCGTTTTGACCTAGGTGGCGATGGTCAATAAGCCTGGGCTTACTGTCTGCTATAATTATGGATGCATCATATGGTGTTTAATAAACTCTCTGTCTATTGGCATTTCTAAAGGCTATCCCTTAAAAAAGTGATCACCGAAATTTTGCTTTCTCTGCTCTGTCTATAGTTAAAGACAGACTAAGCAGAACTACATTAACTGAGAATGTATTGTTTGTTCTTTGTGGAAGTTAGTAGTTTCCAATGAATACAGGTAGTAGCTAGGTAGCATGCTTAGGCAGTATATAGAAAATTTGCCCATGATTTACAAAATATTTGTAAAGAGATTGAAAATTGGTTTCAAACAAACCAATTTCAAAAGCTGTGTAATGAAGATATCTTGGCACTTGGCACCTGTGGAAGGTAGATCTTTCTCATCACATTTTTTTCTCCCACATTTACGTTATGAAAAAAATGCTTGGAAAAAAGCAAAAGAGCAATTACAATTTTGCTACTTTTTTTTTTTTTTTAATTTCCAAGATGAATCCAAAAAAGCTAATCATTTGGCAAGACATAAAAATTAAAAGCTTTCTAAAAATGTAGCTCTATTTAGTCATTAGTTCTTATGCTGAGAAAGAGTCCTGAGAAAATTTCTTAGAAAAATGGCGATAGAGATCAGTGTGGTAGCTTAAAAAAGCAGTCCAGTTCAAGGCATTGGGGGTGGTGAAGGGGAAAAAGAGAAGGTGATCTCATTAATAAAACAAAGTATGGAGTGTCTATAAAGAAGGATGTATTATGCTGCGAATCAAGTGAAGGATGCACTTGAAAGGAAAAGGTGCAGCTTGGATATTTGACCGTAGTTCTTTGAGACAAAGCTTGATTAAAAAATTGAGAGAACAGTCAATCCTCCATAAATGCATAATTGTATACTGCTGCTTCCCACACAATGGTTCCTTTATGGGCTGCCTCCTGTTCTCTGCTCTGTACTAAGCTCCAGCTCTGACAGTACAGGTATGACTTGGAGTCTTGAAGATTTTGAATGTTGAGGGATTTTTTTTAAGCAGACTTCAGATGTGAGCAACACAAAGGCTTAGCTTGTTCTGAACCTAGGTTTTTAAAATTCCCCTCAAGTATAAAGAGGAAAAATTAGTACTTTACTACCTGAAATACAAATAAAACATCTTTTGACTACAATTATTGAACTCTAGCAAAATATTATTTTAAGCTGAGTAAACTAATGCTAGTTCCGTGCTAAACAGCCCTCAAGTCCTACAATAGTAATGTGGAAACTCTCTGGCTGAAGGTGTGTGTGTGAGAGGGGGAATTACTACTCATGATAAAAGCAAAGGAATGCAGCCAAGCAGCGAGTAAGGAAAGCATGAAATTAATGGATTTCCCTTGTTGTTTTAATGAAGCCTGTTTATTGTGGAAGAAGAAAGGACTTCAGATTAGGAAATCTCATTTCTGGATTAGGAAAAGGCCTCTATCACATCTACCAATTTTTCCCGGAATATATTGTTATATATAAAGGAAAAACTGTAATTTTCCTTTTGCTTGAATGCTTCTCTTCTACTACTAAAGAACTGCCGTCTTAAGTGAAAAAATAATAAAAGATTTCAATGGCTGGAAGAAAAAGTTTGCTTAGCAAAGTTTTACTGTTACTGTGAATTAGTAGCTTTCGTGTCTGCCAGACATTTGAGCAAGCTAACTGGTGTTGTCTTAACACCTGATGACTGCACTTGCAGTGTGTCTCTCCTAGTCTGTCCCTGCAGATCTGGTAGAGGTCCCTCAAGTCACCAGCTCTCCACGCTAATGCAAGAGGGAGCATCTTTGCTTATGGAGTGCGAGTTATGCTTGCTGTGCCTCTAATGAAAATTGTACTTCTATGCATTTTGTAGTAGCAGTCAAGTCAGCTCTAAGTATAAAGTGCTTGTGAGTTTTCTCATACAGTATTAGCTCTCACTCAATGAATAACGAATCATGGGTGTGTTGTGTTTCCATCTTTTTTCACCTTAACCACTTACTAATTTTGGAACTTGAAATTCATAATGACAGCGCTGAGCCAGGGCTCTTGGCTTAGGAAATCAGAATGTTTTAAAAGGAAGCTTAATAGCTGCATCTTGGTTGAATACACCATTAAGAGTTTAATCTGACCTACATTAAAAACTTAGAAAAGTTTTCATTCTGTCAATGAATAGAGGGCCCTAACTTTGAGAAAAAACACACCTTAATTTCTCTCTAAAACACTAGGATACACAGAAATAAAAACGGAAGAGATATTATGGGACTTACCTATACTTGTTTCAGCATGTTATGTGGCAGTGCAGTTTGTCAGACTGTTTGCTTCAGTGCCTAGTACAGTAACCTTCTGTAGATTGGACTAAGCAGACAATTTGATTTGTCCTAGCATGTCTTCTGAATGCCACTAACTTAAAGACCGCTTCTAGATTATGTGTAAAATTAGCTGCTAGGTAATATAGGTAAAAGAACAGCTGATTAAATTATTGGTAAAGCTTGTCAAGAGATTTTTCTGATGCTGCATCAGATAGTTCCATCTTTTAAGCAGATATGGGACTCCCTATTGCAGTCTGAATAAACTATAAAGATGATACATATTTAGATTGCTGATGCGTATATAAAATGCACATATATGATTTTTTTAATTACTGGTATTAACTATGGCTTTGTTATCTCAAATAGTTGCGTTAAAATTAGAAAGGAAATTGTCATCCAAGAGGCTCGTTATGATATAAGGTGCAAATGTCTTGTCTTTTTTGTGTGCTCCAAGGAGGAGGAGGTCAGGAATTCAGAGAATAAAATTTTGTCTGTCATGTATAATTTGCTTATTACATAAACCTTAAGCCTAAACTGTCATTGGATTTATTTATATAATGATTTTTATACACACACATGCTTCTTTCCTTCTCTGCTGTAAAGCATATAGGGGAATAGCCTTACTTAAGTGAATGACTAGTTTATACTTTATAATCCAATTTTTATAAGCTCCATAAAATGTATTTGCTTATTTGAATTACGCTGCTACTACACTGATAGCAGTCAGCCAAGCTTCGGATTGCTGTCCTGCTGCCACATGCAGTGTCTCAAAAGTTATTTGTGTAAAAGCTGGATCTCAAAGGGAGAAGCTGGAGTGCTTAGGGGATGCAAAATTTTTAGCTGGCAAGGTGCAGAGCTAACAGTCATCTCAAGATGGTTCAGGCCACACTGCTGAAGCCAATAAAACCCTGTGTGAATCTCAGGCTACTTGCAATATCTGACAGTCTACTTGTTTGCTTCCTGACCGTATTTGGCTTTAAGTACTGAAGAGAAAAGACATCCATTTTGATCTAGGAATAAGCTTTTTCATCAAGAACTGTCTTCAAGCAGGTTTTAAGCCTTCATTTTCTTTCATTGGCTTGCAAATTGTTCTGCTGCAGCCATTAGTTCAACAAGTGGCAATTCTAGTGGCATGAACTAGGAAAGGTCGGTCAAAGTATCGCTCAGATTTAAGAAGAAAAAAAAAAAAGAAATCCTTGATTTTAATTTTCAACTAACTAAAGCCCCGTGTGTTGATAATTGGCATTCTGTAGCAACAACTGAGGAGGAATTATTCAGGCAGATTAGGGGTTTTTGGTTTTACTTGCTTGTTTTGGTGGGGGCTCTGAAGCTGGGCTAACAATCCAGCACACTAGCAAAAACAAACAAGCTGACAGAGGAATTCTCTGACCTGATCGTCTTTCCTGGTATTAATATTAAAGGGTCACACCAGTTTTTACAGTCATGATGTCTGGATTTGGAAGAATATATTCATGAGCAAGAGAAAGGATGACATTGCTGCCAGGAAATGTATAAGATTTCCCAGTTTCTAAATATACATTTTGAACACAGAAGTCCAGTTTCCAAATGCACAGTGATGAAGTTTCAGGCAGTTTAAACTTACTGCAAGCACAAATCTACTTATATTTTGTAAGTCATTCCTTAAGCCTGCGTCAGGACAGCACCTTCTTCATCTGTGAGAAAGCCCAAGAACTATCGCTGTGTGGTGCTTTTTCTGTCTCATTAATTTCTAGTATCTTGTGTGATCAAATTCCTGTGTACTAGTGCTGTTTCCTTTATACCAGAAGATCCTCCTCCTCCTGGTATCTGCCAGTGTGTTTGTTTTTCTGGTTATGTTACAAATGATCAACTCAAAATTCAGTAGATTCTTTTCAGTAGGTCAAAGTCTGAGAGGTGAAGGTCTGAGTTTCCAAGTCCAAACACTGAAACTGTGTGCTGAGCTCTCCTCCTCTCGTTGGCAGGGTGCCCTGACTGCAGACTAGAATTAAAGATGAGGAATAGGGACACTGTAAAAGCAAATGCACTGGGGTTTTGAAGGCCAGATCAAAGTTAAGCTGTTTAAAGCCAGGCAAGTGCACTCTGATCCAAACAAAAAAGTATTCCCCCTCCCTCCCTCTCTATCCCTTTAGAGATAAATTTCCTTTCTTTATGGCAACCTTGTTTGGAAAGGTGCAGCACTGTGTGAGCACTTTTTTTTTTTTTTTTTTTTTTACACTGAAGTTCTCTGATAACATTTCAAACCCAGGTCAATTAAGTCAGAAATAAAGTAAACTCAGTTCCTTAAAACAATGCAAGTCTTTGTGCCTAAATAAGAAGAGCTACATCTAAATCCTTATGTTTTATTCATTTTTAGATCTTTGGCATGATATGTTCTGTTTACTGCACATACCTTCAATGCTGCATCATTTAAAGAAGAAAAGTTGTTTTTCATATCTATTAATGGAAAACTCTACATGTTACAATTATAGCAGGCCACAGTGAGTAAAGCAAGATGGCTTTTTAATATCTGATGTGTGCACATGTGCCAGAGACTTGGGAGATGCAATTTGGAATAGGTACAGGACTTCTTTCTCCTGATCTTGGACCTAGAGTTGAATCCTCAAGACACTGACATTTTTAGTTTACAGTTGCCCTGCAGACCTGACTGGGAAAATGAATTATTAAAGACCCTTATTCTACAATTAAATCTGAGCAGACATAACTTTATGCTTCACAGAGTTCTAGCCAGGCTTGAGGGAGAAAGGAGGTGTCTGTACATATAAAAACAGCACTAGGCCATAGCCATCCTCTCTAAAGAAGACTTTTGGCAAACTGAGGACCCTACCAACTCAGAGTCTGATGTCATCTGACAGCCTGCAGTTTTAGTGAAAGGAATGCTGATGTATTTAGCTTATGTTTAGGACTATGAAGCAGACTTGATTCTGTGTTTTCCCATGAACTATTCAAAGATGAACAAGACTAAATTAATCATATTCAGATTAGATGCCATTTCACATCCATACAGCTGATATGCTTAGTGGGATTTATTAAGAACTGCCCATTAAGTTTCTTAAGATTAAGGATCTGTTTGGAAAACTTTCTTTCAAAACTTTGAGGTACTTGCTCACATAATGTGTTTAGTCTGAGATAGTATAGCACATATAAATAAAAACTCTTAGAACAGTGTTCACTTTGGACACAGAAGCATAATACAAAAATAGCACACCACAAAATATTCACATATGTTAAATGTCACTTTGAAATATGGAGTGTGTGGAGGAATGATTTGTGAGTTCAGCATGAAAATAATGACCTTATCACTGCAGTAAATTCTATTATCTTCAGAAATGATTATATTTTCATGATGTTTCAGTGGATGCAGCCCAAGCAATAATAAGCATCACAGCAAATCTAATAGGCATCATTAAAAAAAAGCATATTTGGTCCCATACTTTAGTGCATTCCGTAACACACCCAGGCTATTTTTCTTAAAACTACATCTTCATCCTAGAGGGCACTCGTAGAAGGGAAGGACCAAAATAAAAAAAAAATGAATCTGTGAACTTTCTGTACTGTTGTTTAGGTTTGTAGTTGGTGTTTGTGCCATATTACAAGGGAAGGAAGGAGTGCCAGTACTGGTATAAAACCAAAAATTGTTTTAAAATCAGGTTGGGGTTTGTTGGAACACATCTGAGAAGCAGTGAGCTGCAACCAGCTGATGACAACAGTGTTTGGGTAGATCCAGCCAAATTCCACATGGTACAAAATGTGAGATGAGAGGACAAAACTGACTGAACACTACCTTCAACATCCTGGCATACTCTACCCCAACATACTTTGGTATAGGCTCAGGCCTGCTTCAATTTACATCCAGCTGCAAGAGACCTCGTTTAGGCCATTTTAATAACTGAATCTCTAGAACAGCACTTGAGGTACATTTTATTCACTTAGCTGTACCTTAAAAACAGCTTGCAAACTGCAAATCTGGGGGTAAAGCTGGAGAGATGCTTTTTTTGCCCAGGGTACCAGTGTTTTAATAGCCAGAGACTCTTTCAAAATGAGGGAACTCTCAGACACTACCAAAACGTTCTTTGAAGTGTCTTTGTACTCGCAGTCTGGCACGGAGCAGCCTCCATGAAGGAAGCCAAGATTCAAGCCTTTTCTCTGGCGTGCGTGTACATTAGAAATAAGAGCACGCTGTTTACTTCAATCACTGCTGATGCCCCTGGGGAGAATTAAATAAGGAAAGTGCCAGAGCTGGTGAGTTCCACATAAAACAGCAGGGAAAGGATGGGAGGTTGCAGCGGAAGTGCCAATCTGAAGTGGGATGGCCCAAACCAGCAGAGATAATGCTTCCTGAGGTGTAATCACTGGGTGATATGAAAAGGCATGAGGACTCCACCTCTTATTTCCTTAACAAGAATACATTTTTTGCACTGATGGGCTAGTAAATCCTATTAACTCTTTCAAGCTTAAAAAGTTGTTTTTCTTACTTTTAAGCCTTCTAAAATCTCTGACACTTTTCCTAGTTAAAAAATGGTACCTTATCTGTCTTAATTCATTAATCGATACTATTTATGACTCTTTATGGACACTGTTGGGGGCTGACCTTACAACACAGCAGTTAACATGAAATCCAAGTAGGTTCTGTTTCAGATCCAGAAAATCTGGATGCTCCAGGCTTCTGTTCCATTCTTTATTTAAATTATAAATTGGTGGGGAGAGACAAAAGGAAAAAAAGCTTCTGAACTGGATAAACCTTTAAAAGTGGATTCTGTTCTGTTTTATGAGTGTTTTAATGATCTTCATGAACTGAACTTGTACTTGGGGTCAAATCTTTGCTAGGGTACCTAATCCAATTGGCACCCATTAAAGCTGATATTCGTCCTGCAGTGCAAAGGCACGCTGGTGGCTATATGGGCAGGGGGAGTGGAATGAATTAGTTTCACTTCAGACTCTTGCATTTCTTGGTCTGATTTACAATGTTAAGATGCTGAATGGGTCTACCCAGCCCATTTACTTGTTTCTCATTTCAGCAGCACCAAGGGGAAACCAGTGGTTTAGGCAGCAAAATAACAATTGCTCTGTATTTGTAATGTATGCTTAAGTAGCAAACCTTATTTCAGTGTTATTTGAGTTACTGGAATTCTGTCGCTTATGGACTGAACGATATTTTCGAGTCATGGACTTTAAGAAGGTATAAATTGGACTAGTGGATGTCTGTATAAATGAGATTAATAGCATCATATTTATGGCTAATTCATATAACTAATTTTCCTTAGAATATGGTTGAACACATTGGAAAGCAAAGTGACTATCTGGAACGTGTATTTGTATATAAGGACAGAGAGTTACCTGGGTGTGTACTTAGCCTAAAGAGGGAATGATTTATCAAACAAAGAAAAAAGGTAGGAGAAAACCTTGAGAGTATTTGAATGTGTTTTCATCTTATAAACAAAAAGAAAATAAAAACATCTTAAAAACTAAATAGAGGTTACCTAGGTGAGATATCTTATATGAGCTTTGCTTATTATGAATTTTTCTAGAGTACTAATTGATTTTTGACAACACCAAACTGTCTTATAGACTTTATTCAGCAGGTGATTAAAACATTTGAATGATCAGTTCCCAGCGGTTTTTAGTATGCTCTCTAGGTTAAAATAATAAGAGCTCTGAGCAGCAGTCTGTCAGCTTGAACCTGTCCCAGCTGTAAAGATATGTGTTGGTTTTTTAAATTTTATTTTATAACCAAGATAAATAAGCATTTGGTTTTCCAGTTTCAAATTTCTAGACTTTTCCTGTATAACATATGATTAAAATGGTGAATTATTCCTTATAACATTTTTCAGGGGGAATCAGCACATGTTTCCAAAGCCAAACTATGACTGTATCACAAGACCTGTCTACACAGCTGCATGTTTGAGTACCAGCCCAGTACTTTTATTTGTATGGTATACTAAGATTCCTCCTTCTAAGAAGTAAAATTAATATATTAATTTTAATATATTCATAGAAGACACCTTAGGATAGTAAATTAGATTAGTGTATTCTTAGGCTGGGGCAACATGTAATTTAATTACCTTTTTGGGAATAACTCCTTTCCTATTTGTATGATGGAAGAAATGTGTGATGGAATATTCATCAGCATAAACAAATGCCCTGTAATTAACCTACAGGTGAGTAGGAGCCTGTGGCTGACAAAAAGCACATTGGCATTTATATACCTGACTAGTCCACCATTAGATGTTTATTTTCAGTGTCTGTTTAGTGGGATTGCTTGTCTGGGTAGTGACAGGACAACACATTTTCCTGCCTACTCATCTCATGGTCCCTATTTACTTTTCTTGTGTACCATTCAGCTAATTCTGATGGGCAGGGTTGCTGACAGCATTAACAAATGCCCACTCTGTGGAGAAAATAAGGAATGTCTCTAAAGTTAAGAGAGGCTGACACATTTTTTCGTTGTTTCTGCTACAGAGGTAACGGGGAATCGGAAACCCCCAAAACAGTGTGGAAAACAATGCATGAATTTAGGAATGAAAAAAATTTAGAAGAGTCAAAAACTTTGTAGAAAGAGAGTCCCATGACTATTCCACATTTCTTTTAGTAACAGCTGGAGTAGTGTGGTTGTTTCCAAGCCGTTACACTTTAAGGTGTAAACTTTCCTACAGTTTCTTAGTATTCTGCATTTTCTGTACAGGAGTATTCTTGTAAAATGTGGATAATGAAAATTAATGCACAATTATGAACGAAATTTCATTTATTTATTTACTGCTTTTGTTTATGGATGTGGTTTCCCCCCTCCCCTCAGAAAAAGAAAATAAAATTCTCTCTTTTATAAAATAGGAAAGGAAAACTCTGACAAAAAGTGTGAGAAATGGATAGTCTCTCAAATGGGATTTACACTTCTAAGTTGATGAAATTTACACCTGTGCTGAATGCCGATATGAAACTTGTACACTTTTTAAGAACTATTTAAGACCTTCTGTGAGGAATCTCGAGAGAGATAACTCTCAGCCTAATAACTAGAACTAGGTCCAAATTTTCTAAAAATGTTCACGCAAAATATCCTTTTTTAAAATGCCTTGCACTACATTTTAATTATTGTTGTTGATAGGATAACTTTCTTTATAGTTCTCTTAAGAAAAAATAATCCTCAGTTTCTTTATTTGTTTCATCATGACCTCTGTAGTATTGATTTTTTTTTTCCCTTTTTCAAACTTTAGACAATATCTTGCATAATATACAGACCCAGTATTTCAAATGAGGGTGTCAGGGTCTGGTTGTACAGTTCAAAACAGATATCTTTGATCATCTAATACCCTTTTTTGCTGTTTGGAATGCAGTTTGACCACGTGGATATGAGATTTAAGAAATGTAGATAGGCAAAGATATTCTGGGAAATGTAGGCAAAGAAGTAAATGAAGGATCATCAAATTTTACACATAAAGAATAATGGTCTTTGCATGTGTAGGTTGTCTTTTCTTTAGATAGCTATTACTCCATTGATATTATGTATCATTAGAAATACTGATAATAAGAACAGTCAATCAATCAAGCAGTCCTAATGCATGTTGCTGCATACTGTATTTTCATTGCTTACATCTTTTTATTTATCTGTAAAAAAAAGTCATCATCATCTGCTTCTCACCTAAAGCTTGCAACTCGGCAGCATTGTTGTACTTAGGACAAAGACAAGAAGTTTATGCCAGAGCTCCCTTCCTTCAAGAGCTTCCAGAGGCATTTAATCACCCTTTTTCTGTTTCTTGTTCTCCAGGAGACCCATATGCATATGACTTTCCCCTCCTCTAGGTGCAAGGTGTCTTAGCCAAGAGGTGGGGAATTTCTCAGGTCTGCAGCTGCCTCCAGACAGGGGAAAGGGAAGACCGCTCTGGGTTATCTGAGGACTTATTTTCATCAAGAAAGCAGAAAAGACTTTAAAGGAGTAGAGGATTCCCTGAGATGCAGATTGTGGATATGGAAATATGGAGCAATGAAATATTCCCTAGGATTTTAATTATTGAAGTTATTAAATAGTGAACTCAGGAAGAATATGTAGCATTGTACATACTGAGGAAGAATATGCAGTAAATAATGTACTTGGGAAGAGTATGTAGTATGTAACATTTCTGGGAATTCTTCTGAAAAGGACAGTCCTTGGAAAGGACTTCCTTCCTCCTTGGAAAGGAAGAGTAGCTTTTTGCCACTACGTATAAAGTTTTGCTATTGCTACCTGGTTCCAATTAATTTGAGACCGTAGAATTTTACCTAAAGATAATTTGATTTCTGGCAATTATCAGATGATGATGGACAACCCTGACATAGGCAAAGGAGCAGAAAGCGAACAGAACAATATAAGGAGGTGAGCGGAGGGAGCTGTATCCTACTTATTTCTTGAGATCAGGTTTGAAATGCTGACTGAGATGGCAGCAGTCATGACCCACGCTATCCACAGTCACAGAACTCACAGTTTCCTGGTTTCTCCTTGTCCAAGTGTAGTTACAGACTCAGTTATCTCCTTCAAAGGGGAAGAAAGCTTCATTTTAAGTTGTTGTTTGTTGGGTTTTTTTGTTGTTTTTTTTTTTTTTTCCCCCCTCATAATAATGCTGCATATTGCTTGATTAGCAGGAAAAGTTATTTAGTTACAAAGCTTGATGTCTCAGATTGATGCCTTCCAAGGATCTGTGTCAACTCTCTTGTGGCTGTCCATTATTTCAGTAAGGTTCACAAAGAATGCCATTAACAAAGCCTACCATCATTATTCTCGCTTTTATCTTGGATATCTGTTGAGCCTCCCATCATGAGATGAGGTCAGTTTCCTGTAATATCGCTCACGGACCAGTGTTTGCCAAATGTATGCTACTAGATCTGTATAAGTGCTCGGGGCAAGCACAGCAATGCAAGGTGCTTCTAATTTTTCCTTGTAAACACCTCATCAGATATTCCAGAAAAATAACATTCAACTACGCAGCTGTCCTGAAATGCCCTGACGATGGAGATAATAGTTTTATCAGAGGTAGGACATGGTTCCATCTGCTTCTGTCAGGCTGATTTACAGAACTGGAAATGTTTCTGTTCTTTCATTTTTCCTCCCAGATATCACCACACCTATTAATGAAATGTACATTTCTGGGCATTTTTTCCCCATTGTTCAAGGTTAATGAAACAGCATGAAGGCATGGTTACTCTGTTAAATTTCAAGCACATTCTGAACATTCATTGGTCCAAAAAGAGGACATTACCTTTTTCTTTTTCCATAAGTCAGGCAAAGGTTGAGATTTGTCATATCCCTCTGACACACAGTAATGAGACAAGAGTTACCAGAAAGAAATTTCAAAAAATAAAACAACAAAGTCAGAAGAGAACTCTGTTTCCTTGGTAGGACTTACTTCTTTATTAAACAGATTCTAGCACCTGTTCTAAGAGTGTTTCAGTAAAAATAGTTATGATGGCAAAATACTGTTAAAAATTGCTGTGTCATCCTGGGGAATGGGAGTTTAGAATTTTGTGTAGAAAAAAAAACCTCAGAAACTATGAGAACATAAAACCAAACACAAAATAGGTATAATCTTAGGATATGGGACAGTAGATCTGAAGATATATAATATACTTTGCACAGTCATTCACTGAACTTGACTTTTGAAGATCCAGAGACACTTAAAATAGATGCCTGTGTTTGAGACTTATTTAACGGCAAGCGCTACTTCAAGAGAAAGAAACACTCAGTGGCAGCCAATATTCCTTGTTATAAAAGGCTGGTTCCAGGAATCAGATGAGGGCAGGTTGTTGAATAGAATTACTGCCCCAATTAAAAATATAATATAGATACACAAATTGGCATTCTTTTCTTGTTCTTATCTAACCAGTCATTGTAACAGTTGTAACAATCTCAGAGTGCCTGGGGATGTGAAAAAGACTGTATATCTAGGAACCATACTTTATTTTCATTTACTGTTCTGTTGCAACTTAGTAAATTTCTTGTAAAGATGGCATAATCTGAAGTGTATATACGAAGTTATGAACTTTTGTACAATGTAGAGTATAAAACTGTAAGTGTACACTTCCTTATTCTTCTTCTTGGATCTCATCACCTCTGGAAGAATTCTTGCTTTAGTTTCTTGGTTTAACCTTTGGATCTCAGACTTTTTTCTTTTTTTTTTTTTTTTCTTTCTTTCATGAATGGGTTTATATAACTTCTTTGGGTCTCATTTGACACTGTCCCACACACCATCCTTGTCTCTAAATTGGAGAGACATGGATTTGATGGATGGGCCACTCAGTGGATAAGGAATTGGCTGGATGGTCAGTCACACTCAAAGTCTTGCACTCAATGACTTGATGTCCAAGTGGAGACCAGTGACGAGTAGCATTCCTCAGGGGCCGGTATTGGGACCAGAGATGTTTAAGATCTCTGTCGGCAGCATAAGCAGTGGGATAGAGTGCACCCTTGGCAAGTTTGCCGACAACACCAAGCTGTGTGGTGTGGTCAACACGCTGGAGGGAAGGGATGCCATCCAGAAGGACCTTGACAGGCTTGACAGGTGGGCCCATGTGAACCTTATGAAGTTCAACAAGGCCAAATGCAATGTCCTGCACATGAGTCAGGGCAATCACAAGCACAAATATAGGCTGGGCGGAGAATGGATTGAGAGCAGCCCTGAGGACAAGGACTTGGGGCTGTTGGTTGATGAGAAGCTCAACATGACCTGGCAACGTGTGCCTGCAGCCCAGAAAGCCAACTGTGTCCTGGGCTGCATCAAAAGAAGTGTGACCAGAAGGTTGAGGGAGGTGATTCTCCCCCTCTACTCCACTCTTGTGAGACCCCACCTGGAGTACTGCATTCAGCTCTGGTGCCCTCAACATAAGAAGGATGTGGACCTGTTGGAGCAGGTCCAGAGAAGGGCCACAAAGATGATCAGTAGGCTGGAGCACTTCTCCTATGAAGACAGGCTGAGAGAGTTGGGGTTGTTCAGCCTGGAGAAGAGAAGGCTCTGGGGACACCTTACAGCAGCTTTCCAATACCTGAAGGGGGCCTACAGGAAAACTGGAGCGGGACTTTTTACAAGGGCATGTAGTGATAGCACAAGGGGTAATGGCTTTAAACTGAAAGAGGGTAGATTTAGATTAGATATAAGGCAGAAATTCTTCACTATGAGGGTGGTGAAGCACTGGAACAGGTTGCCCAGAGAAGTTGTGGATGCCCCATCCCTGGAAGTATTCAAGGCAAAGCTGGATGGGACTTTGAGCAACCTGGTCTAGTGGAAGGTGTCCCTGCCCATGGCAGGGGGGTTGGAACTAAATGAGCTTTAAGGTCCCTTCCAACCCAAACCATTCTATGATTCTGTGATTAATTTTTCCTACTTGTGGTGGGTTGACCCTGGCTGGATGCCAAGTGCCCACCAAAGCCACTCTACCACTCCCTCTCCTCAGCTGGACAGGGGAGAGAAAGTGTAATGAAAAACTAGTGGGTCAAGATAAGGATGGGGAGAGATCATTCACCAATTACTGTCACAGGCAAAACACTCAACTTGGGGAAATTAATTTAATTTATTACCAATCAAATCAGAGTAAGGTAATGAGAAAATAAAAACTAAATCTCAAAACACATTCGCCCCACTCCTCCCTTCTTCCCGGGCTCAGCTTCATTCCTGACTTCTTTACTTCCCCTCCCTGAGCAGCGCAGGGGGATGGGGAATGGGGGTTGCAGTCAGTTCATCACATGTTGTCTCTGCCACTCCCTCTTCCTTAGTGGGAGGACTCCTCACACTCTTCCCCTGCTCCAGTGTGGGGTACCCCCCACAGCAGACATTCCTCCACAAAGTTTTCCAATGGGAAGTCCTTCCCATGGGCTGCAATTCTTCACAAACTGCTCCAGCGTGGGTCCCTTCCACAGGGTGCAGTCCTTCAGGAACAGACTGCTCCAGGGTGTGTCCCCCACAGGATCACAAGTCCTGTCAGCAAACCTGCTCCAGTGTGGGCTCCTCTCTCCACAGGTCCTGCCAGGAGCCTGCTCCAGCGTGGGCTTCCCACAGGGTCACAGCCTCCTTCGGGCACCCACCTGCTCCAATGTGGGGTCCTCCATGGGCTTCAGGTGGGTATCTGCTCCACTGTTAACCTCCATGGGCTGCAGGGGGACAGCCTGCCTCACCATGGTCTTCACCACAGGCTGCAGGGGAATCTCTGAGCTGGCTCCTGGAGCACCTCCTGCCCTCCTTCTTCACTGACCTTGGTGTCTGCAGAGTTGTTCCTCTCACATATTGTTGCTCTTCTCCCCAGCTGCAGTTGTGCAGGTTTGTTTTTTTTTCCCCCCTCTTAAAGATGTTATTCCAGAGTCACTACCACTGTCACTGATTGGCTTGGTCTTGGCCTTGGCCAGTGGTGGGTACATCTTGGAGCCAGCTGGCATTGGCTCTGTTGGACATGGGGGAAGCTTCTAGCAGCTTCTCACAGAAGCCACCCTTGTAGCCCCCTGCCGCTACCAAAACCTCACCATGCAAACCCAATACACTACTTCATATAGACTTAAGTTGTCCAAGCAAATCCACCTGTAGAACACTAGATAAGCATGAAGTTAACTGTCAAATTCACAATTCTGTTCTTCCAAATAGGCATCATCTGTCATCTGGTTTTCATGTTGTGTTAAATCTCTCCTGAATTCTATGAATGCAAACTTTTAATATAAAATATACAATTCTTTCAAAGCATGTATTTTTGAATGATGATGACGAGGTGTGGTTCAAAGTACATGCTTCTATTTTCTTACACAGATATTTTACAGGTACTTTATATTCATTTCTTTCATGTTTCCTGAGGTAGAAATTAGTTGAGGCATTAGTTGCAGCATTTGCAAAAACAAAATTAGGCTGTCCTTGTGCTCGTCAGTGGTAATTACTGTTCATTAATGTCCCTGGTGAAATATAACAGATTTCAGAAATCAAAGGAAATCACTTATTCTATAAGGACTTAAGTTACTGAAGTAGACCCAGCACCTTGTTTAGGAAGTGTGTGTCTCTTTGGTTATGGTCACTTGTCATCAACTCTACCTAAACCACTGCAATTTCAGTGGAACTGTGGCTCATCTAGATTTCTGTTAACATATCGTTATATGGACAAATATTCTTTCACCAGTTATTCAGCAAAGTCAATGGTCATGTTAAAATAAAATATGTACATATTTTATATATATATATATATGTGGTCACATCTGAGTTGGAGAGACCAATAACACTGTCTTTACTAGTGTTTTTTACTAGTATCTTTACTACCAGAATTTTCATACGATGTACCATATGGTCATGTCCTTATTACTGCCTGTTCACATGCTATCTCCCTCGGAATGTCTTTAGAAGAATAGGCTGGCATGCCTTTAATTAAGTCTATCTGTATGGACACAAAATACACTTTGGTGGAGAAAGAATGCTGCACGTGGAAAGGTATTCCAGCCACATGGAGGGAAATTAAAACATACTTACATTGTTTGCTATCCTCTTCAATATTCACTTGGAGGGACCATTTTCCAAGATAGGAAAATAGTATAGAGTTTGGCTTTTGCAGTGAAAGTTCAGGTGTAAACTTGAAAACTTGAAACTTGGTGTGTAACGTATATTTACCAACAGGACCATTCAGTTTTCTGTAATGTTCTGAGACACATCTATGATTGGTTGCTTTTTCTTCCTTTCTGTGAAGCATCCAGCAAGGTTTGCTGTTGGAAAAATGATTTGGATGTGATGGGCAATAATTATGCCCCATTAGGGACTGTGCTCTGTAATGGGAGATTACTCTCTAATGGGAGATTACTCTGCAATGGGAGGATGCCTGTTCTGAACTCACATGCATTAGATTCTCTCTGCTAGCTGGGAATGGAATTCAAATAAAAATAACTCTCTTTACCCTACCCCCGCCCCCCCATTTCAGCACTCCTTGAGTGGCTCTTTAAGGATATCAGTATTTCACTATGTTAAAGAAGGATTTAGTCCACCCTCTTTTGAGGATTGGTTATAACAGAAGGTAATGGGAGAGACAGAAAGGACAGGTAACACTGGAATAGAAAAAAAAAAGAAAAAAGTACTAATGTAACAAACAGCCCTCCCACTTACTCATTTACTTTGCCTTTTCTTGGTTATTATCCGTTCTGTCAAAGGTGGATCTTATGCAAAATTAAATTATGGGGAGGTGAACCCAACTTTTCGAAGGCTGTGAAGAAAAAATCACATTTCCAGCATCAGCAAGCAGGGCATAGTTAGTTATGCCTTATGCTATACCCACTTTAAATATTCTCTGCTTCAGTCTAGTTTGAAAGGTGTATATAAACTACCATTCAACAGTCATCCTAGTAAGTCTTCAAATGATGTTATCTTTTTACAAACTAAGTAAGGGAATCTAAAAATCCAGTATCAGCAGTATTCTTTTGGATATTAAACTTGCAGTTGGTTACAGTCCACTTAACTTCCCTGAAATAACTCAGGCTGCTTCCAAGCCTATTTATAAGCCAACTGTTTCACATATTAGGTGGAACAGATTTTCTTCGCTTGCTTTCAGCTGGCATGATAGTTTTTTATTTAAAAAAAAACAAACCCAAAAAACCCTTAAAGCACTACTGTACTGCTCTCTTAGGTTTTATAAAATATTGCTGTCATAAGAGACATCAGGTTCAAAAAGGCAAAGAGATTGTTTTTCATCAGCATCATGACAGTTGGTAGGAAAAAAAAATCCAGAGGAAAGACTTACGGAAAAGAAGAAAAGCAGAATTTTATCACTGAATTTTGTTTACAAGCTGATAAAGAGAACTGTTATCTGGCCATTGGAATCTCTCACTATGTTTAGTGGAGAATGAGCACACTTCCAGTCTCTGCTGCAGATATTGAAGGTCTGCATGTAAACGGGGTCACGTACACAAGAAAGCACTCCTGCTTTTTTCTCTTTGTAATGGATACTGAAGTTGACACAGATGGTAGTAATAAGAAGGCAAACTCCAAGGCTGCCAACTGCGTCAGTCCTAGGTCTTTCAACGCACCTCATCTGAAACGATAACTATAATTCCTCTTCCATTGTGTAGTACCGCTGTGCCACACATCTTTTAAAAATGTTAAGAAAATTATTCAGAGGACTTACTCTACCAAAGCATTGTTGGAAAAAAACCTCTATATGTAGTATCCGAATGCCTTTTTCAGTTGGGCTTTTAGAGTTTTAATGCTTCCCAGCAATGATCTCTTTTCAAAGTTGAATTAAAAGTTGCACTCAAGTTTATATCTTAGCTGACCCTCCCGCTGTGGCTTGTGTTATCTAAGTGTCAGCTGTTCAGCCCTGCAGTGCAGTACAGCAACAGAAAAGGCAGGAGTGAGTGATATGTTCCAGGTGTATACTCTCTGGATAAGAGTAAATGGGAATCTGCTCAGTGTAGAGAAATTACTCCCTTTCAGGTTTTAAATTGAAACATGTTAAATAAGCATAAAATTAACTGCAAAAAAAGGGCTTGGGGTATGACTTTTTAGGTACCCTCAGAGATTTTAATATAACTGTGGCTGGGTAAAAGCATTTTAAAGTGTTTTGCACTTGAAAAGCCTTTGTATCGTTAGGCGTACATAGAGAAACCATCAGCAGAATTAAAATTGGACTCTTCCTTTAGTGTCAACAGCAGCCACTTGCAACATTTTCATTAATGCTAGGATTGTACTGACTCAGTGCATACTTGGTGTCACTGGTTTAAATCACTTCTGTGCTTTATATTTTTTCTTTGGTTTTTATCTTATGTTTTGCTAGGACTAATGAGAACCACATCTTTAGAGCTAGTGTGTAAGTACTGTTTACAGTGATGGAAGAAATCCTTAATCCTTATTTTTTTCATATGTCTTTTTAACCCTGTTCACTAAGATGCCTTTCTGATCCCTTAAAAAAAGGTCACTTCTCAGTCTTTTCTCCCCCTCATATGTAACAAGTGTTGCATATACATATTTATGAATACATACATACATACATACATATATGTATATATATATGAATACACACCCCCTAAAATACATTGTGAATCAGCTGTGGCTGTGATGGATTCATACCAAGTACATGAGCTGCCCTGGAGCTAGGGCCAGCACACTGAATCCCTCCCTGCCTCCCAGAGTCCCCTACTGGGATGTTGTCTTGGAGAGCAGGTGGCAAAGGTTGAAAACCCCCCTGCAGAGGGGCAAGTGGAGTCTGATGTCTCACTTTGGGCATGCAACTTTCTTTGCTGTATATAAAAGGCAGAATACCCTAATACTACTATATTTTCTGCTAACTGTGATTAAGAGAAGGCAGTGGCTGCACAGGAAGACCTGCTGTAGTGGGAGATGTACATGTTAGGAGTGTTTTGAAGGTACTCACCCAGTTGATCTTCTGGGCTGGAGAAGTGCCCTGCTGAGGTTTTGTTAGGCTGATACATCAAGCAGGTCGCAAGGGTCTCAGCCCGATGGAGGCTAAACACATCTGGATCTGTGAGGGGCAGTGGATCATATTGTCCGGATCTGAATTTTGGACACTAGCACCTCAGTTCTATTCAAGATGCATGATAGGTACTTCATTATATTTTAGATTTAGCTTCTTGTCCTTTATGAAATGCTTAGTACACATTGGGGAACACCAAAATAAATCTCATTATTTTCTTTCTGGTTACCTCTATTAATTCAGGACACAATGTACTGAACTTTAGTAAGCTGAGAAAACATATTATCTTCAATGGAATAATATCACTAACTTCCACTTTCATAGTATTCACTTCTAATTGTGCACCTGATAGTGAAAGGATTACTGAACAAGAAAGAAAATCAAGAGCTCTCACATTCAAGTCTGCTTTCTATGAAATATATAAAAAAATCTTCAAACACTTTTTAATTTCTCTGTGCAATTACTTATCTTTCTCCTTCTTTGTTCTGTTTCTTTTCTGGTGAAGGCTAACTCATAACAGTGCTTAAGCTTGAGCTCAGATTTAAATTTGTGGACTTTCCCAATCACTGTGTAAAGTATGCATTTACTAAATTGAAGCTTGAATGACAAGAGTTTTATTATTTCATTACCCCAAAATGTATCAACAGTGATGTGCACTGTGCAGTAAGAATCTGCTTACAGAGAATTAGGACGTGTTAACTAATTATGAATTAGTTTTAACCAACAACAAAATAATGTACTTTGTTTGTTACATGTTTGCTAATGTTTTATTGTCCTTAGCAGTGTAACTTTTATTTATTTTTTATTATTTAAGAGCAAGTGACCAAATGTTGGAAATTCTTTTTCTTTGGATCTACATGTACCTTGAAACTGTCCTTCTTCACCCTGCGTATCTCCCCCCTGCTTTTTTTTTTTTTAATTTATGTTTCCAGTATGCAAGGAATTACTTCACTGAAATAATACTTTCTTCTTATATCTAGAAATGGAACTAATACCATTACAAACATAATAATAAAATGCAAAAGAATGATTTTAGGTGTCAGTCTTACAGAAAACAGATGAGTGTGGTCGTTAGGAAGTATGCCTTTTGTTGGGACTTTAAATGAGAGTCCTTTACTTAATGCACTGAAAAGTTTCCCAATAAAAAGAATCCAAATCAGAGCACTTTGCAGTAGAACAAGATGAATAACCTTGCAGACATTGGTGTTGAATATAAAGAGCATGTGCTGTAGGAATTAAATGATCACATGCATTAGATTCCTGCAGTTGCAAGCAACAATTTAGCAGAAACGACCAGTGGTTATTTTTGTCCTTGATTTTTATTTCCAGCAGGTGTCCCCTTCTGGTAATGGTGAGGGACTCCTAAAAGACAGAGTGGAAATAGTGAGTGTATAAATACTCCCCCAGGCCTTTTAAAATTAAATGGACATTCCTTAAGCTTAAAATATCCTTTAGGTGTGCACTTACTTACAATTTTATTTAAAGGTAGAGGCTGCTTGTCAGGAACTCCATTTGCTACGATTAGATTGACAAATTAATACTGCTAACTATTGATGGTTCGAGGCCTAATCAACAGACTGGCTTTGAGGAAGATAGGTATTACAACTAACATAATTTTGTAAAATATTTGTTTGATATCTTACACACATATGATGAGTATGTATTTCCCACAACACCTTAAGATAAGGCATTTTCCCTAGGAGGGTGCAGTGGCAAGGTGTCCCATTAAAAAAGAAAGAAACAAACCAAAAAACCCACAAAACCCCACAAAAACCTCAACCATGAAAACATTAAGCCTGGTCTGACCCTAAATGTCAGCCCCATGCAAAGTCCAGGGCAAGCATATGGAAGAGAACCAATGTAAGACAAAGGACATCCAAAGATTTCAGGGGAGGTCATGGGAAATGTCGCTTACCTTGAGCTTGATTATAATCAGTTCTAATTGTTACAAGGCTCATGTTGTTTTTAAAGAATGCAATAATAAAATTTCAGGTTCCTGGAACTTGAACCAAATATTGCATTTAATATGAGAAGAGTCTTTCCTTGGAGATTGTGTTGATTGCATAGTAAGTGTGACTTGTCATCTTTAGTTTCAAATAGCTGTCTGCACTAAACATTATTGGAATGCTTAATATTGTTACTAAAATGAAGATAAAAGTAACTTTCTCCTTAGACAAAAGAAATAAATTATAGTTGATTATATCATAGGTTTCCATTTTTTTAGAAAATAAATTTCTTTTTCTTTGTTACTTTACATGATCATTATTATTAATATTATTAATTTTTACAAGTTCATGCACTAAAAATGCATTTTAACTGTTGCAGCTTTCAGCTCAGAACAGCTATATGGTATGTGACAGCCAGCAGGAACTCTTCCAAACATGCCACACTTAATATACCGGGCCAAATTCTGAGCTCAGATAAATTCCTTTGAGACACTCAAAAGGCCCATGAATGCTGTTCATCTGAACTAGGTTCTTAACTTTTCTTTTTGCAGTCCACCCTGGTATATTGGGCAGTAAGAGGGGCAGATGGGTTTGCAGAATCTTATATAAGTAGGGTTCAGAAAAAAATTAAATCCTCCTACAAAATAAAGCTTATACAGAATTATGCATCTCTACTATAGAATTTATAACTCGACTTGAAATACCCTAGAAGGGTGATCAGTCCCTCATAGCTTCTATATGTGGGGTTTTTTTTTTCACAAGGAGGTATACATGGGATTTTTTTCCATAGGCAATATGAACCTATGACTTTTTCTGTTCCTCATTAAGTCCTCATTATCAAGTTCCAGGCCAGAAGTGGTTACCTGACTCATATAATTCTCTCATTTTTAAGGTGGGTCTTAACTTCCAGTCCCACATTGACTTCCAGTTTCCCATGACATGTTCTTGCATCCTACAGCTCTCTTCCCCAACAGGATGGAAAACTTGTAATCAGCAGTCACAATGCCATTTGCAAAAAAGCATAGGGTTGGACTCAATTATCTTAAAGGTCTTTTCTAACCTAAATGATTCTATGATTCTATAACTCATTCGAACAATTGTTTAAGAGAAACTGTAAATGGCAAAACAGGCATTCTCCAAGGCCTGTCCTTCCTGGATCTGAGTAGGCCTATAGAGACAGCCTATTCTTCCAAAGCAAATGCATCTCTTTCTGTCGCTCTCTGGCACTCTTCATAATCTTCCCCAGACAGCTTCTCAAGTGTAATTATCTTCTCCTTTTGAGAAACTTCTAATAGGTCATTATAGCATTTTGTTCTGCAAATCCAGAGCCTGGCAGAACACACTTGTGTCTTTGAAAGCAGGATACATGGTTCCTGAAGCTCATGGATCTGTTCATTTTCTTTCAAGTACAGTTGGATGTCTTGTTCAGGGATCCTCTTTCTTGGTTTTTGGTTGTTGGTTTGGTTTTTTGTTTTGTTTTGTTTTTTTTTTTTCCCCCGCTTGTTTGTGTGTGTGTGTGTGTGTTGGGTTTTTGGTTGGTTGGTTGGTTTGGTTTGATTTGTGGGTTTTTGGTTTGGTTGGTTGGTTGGTTGGTTGTTTTTTCCATGGCATAGTAAGACAGTACTGTCATTTTTGGAACCTTTATAAATGTTTCCATTTATAAATAATGTCGCCATTATAGCACCTGTGATGGCTAATTTCACACTGGTCCAAGTAACTCTGTGTGATCTACAGTCAGAGTACTCACTGTAGAGATAGTCATGAGGTCTTAGTAGCTTTTATTGCAACTAAATATTAGCACTGTTGAGTATCAGCACAATCTGAGCGTTGACACAAGGCTTTTTTCTGGAAATGCTGTGGAATACATTTCTTGAGTCCTACTGCAACTGAGTTATGTTAGACCTTCCTAATGTATTAAAGGAGTCCACCTCCCCTTTTATTCAGTCTTTGATAAAAAAAAAAAAAAAAAGCGTGTTGAGCATTTCTGGGGTGAGATGAAATGGAAATGTTGTTGTCAATTTATTTGTACAGTCTTCATTTGCTTGGGTGTGGTAAATTTAATAGTTGTTTATTGGTCCCTGGGTTCCATTGATCAGCATTGCTCCTTCTCACACCCATGGAGGGCCCTGCGCCTGCAAAGCCCTTGGTTTAACTTTGTGCACCTGAGGAGGCCATTAATTAATGGTTTGTGATTCTCTCCAGAATGAAGGCCAAAGTACAACTGCCATTTTGGTTTGGGTAATCCAGTCAGTTGACAAAACCAAATACTTGCATTTTCTGTATTTTTATAATGGTAGCCATCTGTCTCTACTTTTCAATGTATACCTTAGAAGTAATAGTCAGAAATTCAAGGATTCTAGTTCAGCAGTATTCGGGCAACCAATGGTGACTGTGGAAAAGAATAGCACTGACAACTTTTTACCTGTTAGCAACGGCCTGGAACAGGGGAATCTGTCAAGGAAAAACTATTGTTCAGCTGAAAAGCCATGAGCTCATGAGAGCAATTCTCAATGTGGCAAATACATAGATTGGCATGAAAATCATGGTCTTGCCCATTTTTTTTGCTAGTTTGCCTCTTACCCTGATTACCTTGCTCTTGCACACTGTGCTCATCTGAGGGCTCAAGCTGCATGTGGCAGAGGAACTCTTGACCTCCTGAGCACTCTGGTTTGTTCTTGCTTTAATGCAGCCTGTTAAAATCAGCTCAAAGGACAGGCAGTCAGATTAAGAGATGCTTGGGGGAGGAGCCATATCTACCGCCAAAATATTTCCAAGAACTGAAGACGAAAACCGGATGGCAAAGGACTTCTACAGCTGGAGAAGATGATTTTAACTTTAGATATATTTGTTATGGCTCATAAGAGTGGGATCAGCATTGAGAATCTGCTACTGGCAAGGAGAAGGCAGGGGGAGAATATTTTAATTATAAACATATTTATTAACAACGAGTGCAGAGACATGATAGGGAGAAAGAGAGTTTTCATTTTTAACACATGCATTATTAATCATGAATGATACTAGGGTTACAAACGGGAATCTGCCTGGAGGCAAAGGGCAGAAGAGATGATTTTTATTAAACATATTGAGCCAATTTCTGTCCTCTGACATATGCATGCAGCTTCTATTGAACTCCATGGGAGGCCTACACTTGCATTGCAGGACATAATTGTACTCTGCATGTTCCATACATATTAATCATAACTAAAAATAAAGTTCAAGGCAGGGCTGAGGGATATGTGGTTGAGGAAGGGCTACGGCCAAGGTAATCTACTTTATCAATATACATTTCCTAAGGTGCCTTGTATCTTGGCAAGCGATAAAAAAAAGACTTAATTCATATGATATGAATATACACTGATACATGTTGTGTAATATTTCCTGTTATATACACCAGTTACAATCCTTTTTGTTGCTTTTAAAAGATTTTTAAAGGAAGGTTAAAGCTAAAAAGCTAAAAATAAAGGTTTAAAACTCCTGAGAACACCATGAGTGTTCCAGTATGATGCTTACTGAAACACAAAGATATCCCTTAATGTAGCAAAATTAAACAGTGAAATGAAACGGTAATGATTAGTATTATCATTGCATTTCTATCTGAAGTGTTAAGTTGTAGCCCTGTTTTATATTCTGTCTTTTGGATTGGGAATGTTTCTCTGCATTCCAGAGGAATCTTATTTCCATGACGTGAGATTGAGTTGTCCTTTGTGATTTTGTGTAAGTGAATTTTGCATAGCTCTATTAACTTTGTGGATTCAGTTGTTATATCTATGCCTGAATATTTTCTAATTTGCTTGCCATCAGTCAAGTTATTTCGTTATATATTTTGTATATCTTATTTTAGAGCTTGTGGTCTAGTCCATCCTCTCAAGAAGTGGGCCTTCTTCACGCCATTGCCCTCTTCATAGTCATATTTGAGTGTTCAGATTCTGTTTTCATCTATGTCCAGTGCTTGCTAATCTCAGGGCTCTCCTTTCTTGATACTTCTACTCAAATTAGAGAGCTTTTAACACCTCGTGGCTCTGAGCTGAGTGTTTTAAACTGTGTCCTTTAAGTAACTTTCAAGACTCTTGAGTAACTTGCACTGGTGATCCACAGATTATGAGATCTGTCGGACAGAATGTTGCTTTTTATCTTAAGCCACTCCTGCTCACAGGTTTGGAAGACTTCGCTCTGTGCTTGTTTGTCAGCTAAGAAAGCTATTAGATTTACTCAATTACTTTCTGTTTTGAGGACTGCATATTCCAGTCTAACTTTTCTGATCAAGATATTAATGCAAAGATAGTTTCCTGCTTACTCAGTCTGTCTATTCTTCTTCCTTTTTGTGTATAGTTAAATCTTAATATGAAGTGATCTAAGGAAACATTGGCCACTCTTTTTTTTTTACCCACCTCTTTCAGGGCATAGAAAAATAAGCATCTTGATTGTGAGCACCTTTGCGAACCAGTGAGATCCCAGGCATCAGGTAAGGAAATTTATTCTAAGTTGTGGGCAACCTTCCGTCGTCCTTCCCATGAGTGGCTTTGTTTCAGAGGATGTTTGGGTCTCCACGTAGTGCCCCACGACTCTGTGTGAAGTGCTTAGGGATGAGTGAAATCGTGTCTTTCCCATAGACTTCAGCAAGATATAATGTTTTGCTTTGTCTGAAAAGAGAAGGAATATCTAGACAGTGTGGGAAGAGAAAAGGACCTTCTTCTCTGAGAAAACAGATAAGAGGGTCAGGACAGCAACCTCCTCTTCTTCCTAAATGCCGCCTGCACCTGGTCACATATGCCACCTAGGAGAGTTTCAGGTGAAAGGAACTGCTCTGTGGTTTTCTTCAGGATGTAGGAGTTGAGACTGTAGTAGAATGATGCAGGTTAGGATACCTTTTCTGCAGTTTAATTCACATCCTAAAGCTACTAATTTTATAAGTATTCCTTTGCAGAAAAACATTAGAATTTGCAGGGAGATCCAGCCAGATCTTCACCAAGGCAGTTTCTGGGCTGACATGAGTTCTGAAGCCTGAATGAAATTTTTCATTCAGGTCAAAGATGCCAAATGAGGCTACTTAAATAGATGTTATATTCATATGTATGCATATATTTTTCCAAATACCTTGTTTAAACAAATTAAATTCAAAACAGATGGAACTGAGAAATACCTTACGTAGTTCTTCTGTGAAGTTACTAAGCTTGCTTAAAGTTAGGTAGAAAAAACTCAGATTCCAGGGAAGAAAGAATAAAAGCATGAGCTGTTTTATAAACTATTGATGCATGTTATAGGCATGGCAAAGTAGCCAAAAAAGAACTGAAACCAATACATCAGGAGATGCCATTGACCTGAGACTACGCATCGCATCTGTATTGGATAGAGACTTTAACAAAGCTACTCATTTTTCTGAGGGGGTAAATTAAACATGCAGGGGAAGAGAAATCAGAAACTGACATGATATTTTCCTTCAACACCTGGTCCTCAACCACTAAACAATTTCTGCCCATGTTAGAAATCTTCTTAGATAGTACTAACTTGTAAAATGCGGGTAAAACCATAGCTCTCTTTGATGTCTACATCAGTAAGAATTATTTGATAATTTCTAATTAGCAAAGATTGCAGATGCTGCATCATTTATCATAAAAGACTAGTGTCAAAATAGAGGCATATTTTTTTCCCTTGTAGGAAAAATAATAGGAAATATACTTTATTTTAAGGAAGATACTAAAATATTTTAAAGGATTATTTATTTGCCCTTTAACAATAACTGTATTTATGCAAATGACACTTAAAATACCAATTTAACCTTATAAACCTATATTTTTAGGTCTTGCTATGGTTACACAATCTTGAGGCTCCTATGGTGACTTGACTGGAGAGCACAAAGTGGTCATGGAGGTCTCTCATCTGTTTTCCCTCTGCCCCTCCTCCCCATATGTTTTAGGATCAATTGTTTAGGGACAATTTCTGACTCTGTGGGTGTGTAATACATAATCTGAATGGTTTGACTTGCCTTGCATTATTACACGTATGTTTGTCATTATTCCGTAACTGTATTTAGCCTGTCTAAATTTGGTCATAAGGTACCTAGTTGCTTTTTAAGGCTCTGTCCCTCCCACTCTTAGGCCTACCCTTAATTTCCTAGCAATTAGGTTGACACCACTCTTCCTTCTGCTCTTTTTCCTTTTTTTTGACTCTTTTGGTCCTGGCTGCCAAACAGCTCACACAGGTGACCTGAGCGTGGGGCTAGTGTGCTTACTGCAGCAGGCGAGAGGTGGGTTCAAGCCCCTAGACGGCAGGGAGCTTACAGCCCAGTTCTCCTGCTTTCTTAACATCTGCAGCCATTGCTTGGTAGAAGAGAAATACTCCTGTTGTCACCACTGTAGATGTTGTTTGGCTGGTTGGTGTACTGAATTGCCAGGAAGAAGAACACAGACTACTGGTGGGTTCAGGGCTGTGGCTGTGTGGCTTATGTGACAATAAGGGAATGCAGTCATGTTATCTAAAAAGTCTGGATCATGCTAAAAGGAGAGGGGCTTGGTTTTTAGAGCTTTAGATATCTAATGCAGTGTTTTCTTTATGACTATTTCATCCAACACGAACAGATTTTCTTCCTAAGCAAAGTTTTCAGCTAATGAAGATTACGAGTGACCAGTACAGTTCCTCACAAAATACTGAATAATGTGAGTTTGGCTTGAATCAAGTTTTCTGTCTTCTGTTTCTGGATTCATAATAACTTTTAGTATAGAGGTAGTCCAATAGTGAAGTCAGGGGAACTGTATGTGTTTAAACAAGGATATTTGCAGGGTTCAAATCTGTAATCCAGTATGTTCAAAAGTTATGAATTTTTTGTTTGGAAGATCATGAGTAGATGAACTCCGTGGTAATGCTATCTGAAGATAACATGGTAAGCATACCCAGATGCTTATTTAATTAATAGATAATGCCATACTATGTAGAAATTTTATTTAACAATCATTTAAATAAAGGCCATTAGAGAAAATAGCTAAAAACAGCCAAAGGTTGTTTACCTAGGTCTTTCAAAATGCACTTTTTATCATACAGAATGTAGGAAAATAGCACACATTATCTGGATTGTACTCGCACTTAAGTTGTTTTCCCACTTTCTGTAATGTTCTTTCAGGATGTTAAAAAGAAGGTTAAACTACATTAACTCATTCACCCTGTTGATATTAGAGGTACTTACCCAAAATGCTTTTGAATTGTCTTTGGCATGAAAATCAGTTTTCTTCAAAGCCACTCTCGGGTTGCAACCGAAATCCTCCATGTGTAAACAACTTGAAATTCTTATGCTAGATTGAAAATCCATACTTTACCAAAGTACTTGTTCTTTGACTAAGAGGGTTTAAATAATTCCTGGAGATTAACTCAAATGCTTTATGAATTAGAAATGAGAAATGATTCACTTTTTAAAATTCAATTTTACCCAGATGTTTTGACATTTGTGAGGAGTTATCAAAAATGTTGTTTTGCTTTAACTGTTGAGCATTAGAAATAAGATAAAGTTGCAACAATAAGAAATTACAGAGTGTTCAATTTAAATGTTGTTAACCAGTAACTGTAAGGGTAATATGAACAGGTTCAACCCAAATTCTGAAGTGTTTGACATCAGCAATTGAAATCCACTTAGAACACTTAAATATCTATATTTTAAACCTTTTGTACAGCTGCAATGCTGATTTCATAATTTCACATGACAGCATTTTTGATGGTAGGGATACAACATGGCTGAGTCATCTATCGGATTTTGGAGGTAATAGAAGCTCCATCATGTTTCACTGAGCAAATCTCAGGAGACAGTCGTGCTAGTGTATACAGGATGTTTGGGATGTAGCGCTGTCTGTGCTGGCCTTACCTTCATAGGTTTGTAAATTTAAAAGACAGAAGTCTTTGTGATAATTTGTTCTGAAAATTGGAACCAGTTAGACTTTCACATGAAGACCTGGAGAATAGTCCCTAATTGTTAGATGAAAGATGAATTCATGACTCACCATATAGAAAGGAGACTAGAAGTATTTGATCTAAATTTTCTTTAAAACAAAGATTTAGATGGGGTTACAGCAGACAGTTAAAAGAACTGTATACCTATATTGACATTGGAGAATATTGCACATCATTACCAACTGAGGCAGACATCTTTAACCTAGCCTGACTCAAGTTTGACTGCCAGCTCCATGTGAATCTAAACACATAATTAGCACCCATATGATTATTCCAGAAAGTTTTAATTTTGAAGCAGAAAGGTATGCACAACTATGTGAAACAGATGCCTGTTTATGTACTTGAATGTTAAGAAATTTTGGGTTCTGATGCTGCAAATATTTGTGATCGTTGTTAACTTCATCGATCTGTATTCATGTCGTGCTCAGCAAGCCTGGGTATTTAGACATGTGCATGCCTGTGTGGTGAGCAGGGTCCAAGCAATGCAAAGTTAGAAACAGAAATGTTCACCCCATAGAATGGATAATGTGCTTTGGGAACTACTGGTGACTAAATGAAGAAAGAGAAGACTGTTTTAAGAGCAGATGTTAAGAAAGAAATGGATAGAGGAAAGAAGCATTTGCTGGGTAAGCACAGAGAGGTACCTGACCGTAACAGCATTAAAGGCAGAGAGAGAGAATGGGAGACAAAGAAGTGGAGAGGAGACGGAAGAGGTGTATGCCATCTCCACACACGTTTGCAATAACTCCCTACCTTTGCTTTTCTATATCCAAACCCATATATCTACTAAACACTTCATAAACTTGCAGGAATCAGCTCATTTTCAGGAACCCCCTATCTTGTATTAATATCTGCAGAGTTTATCAAAGGTTTATTTAAAGTCTTATCTATAAATGTATTCCACATAAATGATATAATGGTGATTAGTTGTTTAGATAGGGCTGTCACAAAACTTGTCGTTATATTCAACAGGTGGGTAAAAGCAAATTGCATCGGTTTTGAAATGTTGTCCCTTTTTCAGGTTTTCATGCTTATATCTTACCATTCTATCTAAAAGTCATGGTGATACACTTTCCATCCCAACTGCAGTATTTAATTGTTACAGTAAAATCAAGGGATTGGATATGGACAGGAAAAAAAGTTAATGGATGAGAGAGAGAAGCAGTGAAGTTTTTCAGTTGAAATCTATTGTCGTAAGAATCCCGCCCCCAGCAGTTCTTCTATTACGTAGACAATTAGTAAACAGATTTAAAAAATAAATAGGGAAAATAGGTAGTTGTGTGTAAGCCTCACAACTGATGCAATACTGCAGTATCATTTTCCTCTTCTACTCTAGACAGTTATAGGATAAGCTCACACTGTTATCCCTGTGATGTGGAGATTTGTATGAAAAACAGCATTTTCAAGTGACCAAAAGTCTTCGTTTGGACTATTTGTAAGAATCTAAAGTGGTACAGAAGAAATTGTTGCCATTCTTGCAACTTCTCCAACTTAAGGTAGTGGCTTTTAGTTTCAACTTCTATATGCCTGCATTTTTTATACCACATTTTGAGAAAGAATATTTTAATCTGAGGCAAGCAAAATCAAACAGGAATAACAGGAAAACAAAGTCTGATTATTTACGCTGTTAGAAGTTTTCTTTTAACTAAAATAAAGCGATGTTTTTATCAAGGTTTTCTTTTATTCCTGTGACATATGTTTTCACTTCCTCTTTGAATTTGAACTTCACACTTCTGAGCATAATGAATGATCACACTGAAAATACTGTCTGATTGTATGAAACTATTCCCAAATGCAGATGGGAAGCAGACATCAATCTTTTAAGGTTTGAAATAAAAGGTAGAATTAAAAAATTCTATCATTAAGTAGAATTATTTCAAGCTATTTATACTGAAGAATAAAAGCTCTGGCGTTGCTCAGTCCAAATTGCTGAAGGGCATTTTCTGTGCCTTACATGACCTACTTTTAAAACCACAAGCCTTTAAAATGTCAGAATTAGTAAATTTATCTGTCTTAGTATTTTATATTATTGAGGCAATGCAGAAGATTAAAATCTCCTCTATTTGCACTAACTTATCCCAAAAACAAATATACAGACTAGACAAAGCAATGTAAAAGTATAATTTCTAAAAGCCATTTTTCTTAAACTTTATATATAGGATACTGTAAAATAATTCTGTAATACAATCAGTCTGCAGTATAATTCATTTTCTGTCTTCCTATGTTAAGACTGCTTTTGGACACCTGTTACCATAGAAGAATCTGATCTTTAGGAAAGAACTTGAATTACAGTGTGGACTGGTAACAGCACTCCACTCTCTCACATGCACAGCAGCATCTCTTTTCAGAGTCAGCTTAAAGTGAAGTTTTAACCTCTGTGCGGTGTAAGAAGGTCAAATACGCCTTCAATTTTGTGGATAGAGGCTGTGAATAAGAATGTGACTGTCAGTTTGACTTAAAATAAATCTTTTCCATATTTTCTGTCAAAAAGTAGGATCCTTAAGAAATATCTTTTTTCCTGAGCCTTCAACTTATTTTTCAAATGTTGCATATAATTAAAAATCCCTCTTAGGACAGGGTCATTTTTGGAGAAACATTTGAAGAGTGAAGGGTTGATGCATCTTCCCTGCCTGTTTTATGGAACTGGAACAACTGGGTTTCCTTTGCTATTGCCGTTTCATGAAACCTTGTCACGTGAAAGGTAACTGCAGTCTTCCATAGCTCTCAGTAACTGGAGCCCTAATAGAAATCTACCAGGATTTCTCTACAGCCTTTGTTTCTAAGGTTTGCCAGAAATCAACAGAAAATATTAAAACTCATGACAAATAATTAAAATGTGACATATTTTAGTCTTGGGACATTAAAAAGATATTGTAAAAGTATCTTCATGTTCTGTACCCCTGAGAAGGAAGTCTGAAGTAATGGAAACATTATAATGCACAAGGATAATACTCTGAGTGTATTACCTGTATTACCAGCAGCTTGGAACTCAATGCACTCAATATCTCAACACAAATCTCCGTCACTCGAGGTAATCAGAAAAATTTAAGTTTTGGTAAGAAGCTACTAGACAGGAATGTCATGCACATAACTGTTTTCAAATAGCAGTACCTTCTTGGAGGATCAAACCACTTCTTTCTTTCTGAGGCCCTCACTTAAAGGGCGTTTCTATTGTAAAGACAGTTGTTGGAGACAGGATACCTACACACAACTGTTTCACACATGTTTCTGCCTGAATGGCAAGGGATAGCATTTGGGTCTGCAAGCTGGGAGCTGTGGCTCCCCACCAGAACTGAGTCCTAGAAGAGAGAGTTGAGAGGAAACCGTACAGGTGCCAGAGGAGAGCGGGAAAGACAGCATCCTTGATCAGCCTCCTTTATCACACAAGTGAGGAGTTGTTCACAAGTAGTGACTACAGTATTCTTGATATTACAAAGGGAATACAAAAGTAATGTTTGTTTTGATGATCTCTGTTGCCCCTTCTACATTTCAGTTAAGTTATGAGCTTGAGAAGATAGTCTCCTCTGCTAATTCAGTTGTGTAGAACTGTACTTTTTTTTTTTAAGAACAAGCTGTACAAACAAAACTTCCTGCACAAACATAATCCCTTAAATCTTTTTTTCTTCTGAAGTCAGAATCTATCTGTGAATGGTGATAAATCCCAGTGGTACAGAAAAGCCTGGAAAAATCTGGCCTATAGACTTAAAATGAGAAATTTCCTGAAAGACAATTAAGATTCTTATTTGTTACATGGAAATGACTAGTTCTTTCTTAAAGTTTTGTTCAGTTACTTATTATTATTCATGTAAATGGTTCCCAAACGTAAAAATGAGAGGACATCAAAGAAGTATAGATGGTAGGGGAGTAACACTGAAGCCGAAATAAGTTTCTCAAAAATAAAGATATATGAAGTATGCATCATGGATTGCTTAACACTGTGAATGAGGTACTTGTCACAGTTTTAATATAATAGTAGAACACTGATTCCATTGAAATACATTTTCTTCTGTAAAATTGGCTGTATTCTTACATGTGCCATTGCAGAAAATAATAACAAGATTCCAAATAACTGTGTGCATTACAGGACTGTATACACTCCTGTTAGGAATTCACACAAATTATATAGTTCTGATGCACAAGAGAACAGTTATCTCAATGAAACAATTGTTCTCATCCAAAACCAGAAAATAATTAGGGGTGTGAGCCAAAGTAAGCAATAATAACATCATAGCTTTAAATATCCAGAAGGATTAAAGCACATAATACACAGTTCAAAGAGTATAATAGACTAGAAGGCTAAGTAAAGTTGTGCAGTTTCTTTTTTTTTCTTTTTTCTTTTTTTTCCTTTTTTCCCCTTTTTTCTTTTTTCCCCTTTTTTTACTTTTTCCCCCCTTTTTTTCTTTTTTTTCCTTTTTTTTTTTTGGATTTGATTATTCAAAGTGGATCAGAAGTTTCAGCATAAGTGCAGCCTTGCCTTTCTGTCTCTCTTTCTCTCTCTTTCTCACCCTTTGTCAACTCTGGATTTTTTTCCAGAGGTGTAACTGAAGGTCATGCCAGTATTAGCTTTAACAGCCTTTCTGTGATACTTAGGGCACAACAATCACAATAACACAAGCCTTAATTTTGTCTGCACATGTCCAGCTGGGAGGAAGCTATTGGGCAAATGAAACCCATATTGTTGCATCTATACAGCTGTAAGTATTTGGGTTAGGCAGTTCAAACCCAGTTTAAGCATGCTTATAGTATCTGCAATCATTTACCTGGATTGTAAAGTAAATGCATCAGACAATGCCATCTTCTGATATTCCTCTTGAATATGTCTCATACCAGTATAGAAGAAACACCACAGAGTCCCTGTCCTCCAATCTGCCTCATTATTGTATATAGTGGCCTGATAAAATTATTAGTGTATAACTAGATAAATCAAAATAATCCTAGTTTTGGTGAATTTATGGACACAGCAAATCTGAGGAAATCACAGCTGTTGACTAGCACGTCTCTAGCAAAGCAAGGCTGTTTGCAGCTTCTTACAAGCTTGAGCTGAAGCCTGTTTATTTCACAGATGTGGGAAGCTGTGGATACAATGGTATGCAAGAAGACAGAGTAAACTGGAACAAGAGATAATAAAAAACAGAACCTGTAGATCTCATTCCTCAGCTTTAACTGCTAAATAACAATCTTCTCTACCAAGCAACCGAAGCTTTGAGAAGGTGAATGTGTAATGGAATTATCTAGGAACTTACTTACTAAAACCTCTTCTACCACAAGGGACTACAATATTGGTGTTGCTCTTGATCATCCCTGCTCATGGCCGTGACATGTGACTCTGGTGACTGTTGATCTTCTGATCTTAAGTGTGTTATCTGATGTTGAAAAGTATTCTGGGTCCTGTGCCGAGAGGATATTAATGGAGCAAGTAGTCTGGTCTAGACAATCTCTACAGAGCAGAATAAGGGTCTCTGGCCTAAAACAACATCATTTGTGAGCAGAGGAACCCTCTTACATTTATATTCAGGTGAAGTGGGGGGAAAAATGCATATACACAATAGTGAAAAATGGCCCTCACTGTAAAATACAAGTATAGATTTCAGTTGCTATGCAAATCCAAGTTGACTGAAAAATAATTAAAAAAAAAATCTTTAAGCTAGATCATCCTACCTGTAAGCTTTTGGTTGATTTGAGTCAGAGTTTTAGAGGTATGTAGAATTGCAATGAAAACATACCTACAGAGATTTTATAGCCCAGGTTTATGTCCCAAATTTACAGCCCTGTTTTCTTTTCCTGGGCTAAGTTAGTTGATGATTTGTTTGTACTTCATATGAGTTTTTTGTGTTGTTGTGCTGAAAAAATACTTTATTTTCAGACTATGTGGATTTTCAGATTTTTTTTAGTCTTAATAAAGAAAAAAAATTATTCTTATTACCTTTCTGTAAAAATGGTGTTTCAAATTTGAATGTAGGTCATTAATAAAGTGGTCTTCCTACCCCAAAACCAGGAAAAAAAACACCAGCAGGAAGTGCCGAATCCTTCTTCCGAGAAAAAATCAATAGTCCAAAACCTGCTTTATACTTTGTCTGAAATGTTCATGATTTAAGCTGAAAGAATGAGAGGTTACTCTTTTTCTGCATCAGCAGTTTGGTTTAGTTTGATAAAATCCTTTTCCTACCATAAGGTGAGCCAGACCTCAACAATACAAATCAGCTTTTTATTACTGTGTGTGGATAACAAAATTTGAAGCTAACCATTAGCTGAATTATAAACTCTACCCATATCGTGACACAAATCCCGGTGGGACCAGGGCCTGTAATCCCATAATTGCTGTAACAAGATGAAATGCATACACAGAGCACGTAGGGTACAGGCTTTGTATTTTCTGACTTTGTCTTTCTACTCTCTTCATTAATGTATAGATTCTTTTTTCCTGGACTACAGAGCAAAATATGCTATATCAGCAACCAATAAAAGCTTCAAACAAGAATGTTTCCAAGGATACCCTACTAGCTTGGCTCTGGCATGACTTTTATTCTTATGAAAGCTAATCCCCTGCACTGAATAAATGAACTTTTTCGAAGTGTAGCTTATAATTGTAGTTAAAGATTTTCCATATGTTAATAAAAATTGCTAAAATATTTAAAATAATAGAGAATATTCCTGACATTCTGTGGCTCAGCTCTGCAGTTTCTCACATTCTCACTGGGACCCCTGGTGTGAGAAACATGATTTTAAAAGCCTCCCCCTCTCTGGAATTTGAGGGGGATGATGGTTACTCAGGCCAATGCCAGCTGCAGTGGCCGGGGATGAGACCTAAATTTTAACAGCACCCCAGGCAAACTTCACCTGCATAAGGAACCTCTCTTAACTTTGTTCTTGGATCTCTTTAATTTCTGAGGCTGTCTGACAGCCTAATCATAAGGAAGCCAGTGGAAGTAACCTCTTTAGTGGAGCTGGGTTGTATATACTGATGGGGAACAAAGGTAGGGTAACAGAAAGGCAGTGGGAAGGGAGGGCTTCCTCCCATTTTTGCTCTCTTTTCATAATCTCTTTATATCCATGGCTAAACCAACCTTTTATTCTCATGTATTTAAAGGGATTTGTTATCCAGTCCATTGCCAACACATTGCTGCTGAGGGAGCATTCAACTCTTTCTCATCCTCTACTCCCTTTGCTTGTCTTGGGAAATGCTTTCTTGGTTGGTGTCGCAAAATGAAAAGCAACAGAGAGGCACCTAGAAGAAAGTGTTTCTGGAGGCTGGAGAGGAAAAAGGCAGAGACCAGGATTTCCCAGGACATGTGGGCACAGGGAGCATGGATACAAAGGAAAATATATGCAAGAAGATAGTTGAGATAGTTGCTCTGAGGAAATGGCTTGTCTCTAGCATGGTCTTCATGTTATCCTCAGATTATTTCTGTGTTTAGAATACGCATGAAAGGCAGAATACGGGCATAGTATGGGTAGTAATTTTTAATACATTATTGTATAAATATTTTGTTACTGCATGGATCTACATAATAGGAGTTGGACTACTTTTTAGTTGAATGTGACACAGGCTGAAATGGAATGAAAACAGAATTTATTTTAATTAGGTAATTTCATCAAATAACTAAAATGAACAAAATTGCATTAAAAATGTTTATTTTTTACTCAGACAACAATATGCAGATAAGATAAAATCAGTGGCCACAGGAAACTTCTTCAGTTGTAGACACTCTGTAAGGTTAATATAAACTACTGGAACAAAATGTTGTCGACTTAGCACTTGCAACATAAAGTGTGAAAATCCACAGTTAAAACAAAAAGAAGCCTCAAGGAATTATTTTTAAAACGATGTTATTTTTAAGAGCATCTATGAATTATACCTTACTGACTTGTGGTTCTTTGTTTCAAAAGTGAAAGGTGTTTTGGTTTTGAGATATTGATTAACTATCGCCCTCTTCCCAAGCTAGTCAGTAAAAAAAAAAAAAAAAAAAAAAAAAAAAAGGCCTGTTTTCTGTGGGAACCAAGAATATTAAATTCCAAAGGAAGAAAGGTTAAAGATTAAGAAAGGGACAACTGAGGCCAGTGATTTGCCATGCTTTGCTGGTGTCTGGGAAGCCTTATTTTTGCCCTCAGCTGGTCTCCAAGCATCTTGAAAGTAAGTGCTGACTCACCACCCTAATATTTGTTAATCACATCAGACTGCATTTGTCAACAAATATTAGGTACCTTATTATAGACTGACATTGTTAGACAATGTTTTCTTTGTTAACTTCGGGTTTTGAAACTTGGCTTTGTATTGCATCTGAAAAAAACCAACAACTGGTTTTTTGTTAAATTGTTTCATGGCCTTCTCTGCCTTTACTGCAGTCTCGACCAGGTCTTTTGCATGTCCAAAGTACCTTTCATGTTGCCAATGCACAGACAGAAGCTTCACCTTCTCAGAGATTACAATAATGCGATTTCCCTCTCAGTGTGTTAATGGAATGCTAATGGAGTGCTAGTATTCTGTTTCCACAAACCAGAGTGAAAGACATTAACTTTATCAACATAGAAATGAACACTACACATTCAAGTTTGTTTACAAATGTATCTAGAGAAAACAAAATAAGGCAAAAATCTGTGACTACATTGTTACATGTATCTTAATTTATATAGGGGGAGGACTGAGGTTCTTAGACAAGTCCTAGAAACTATGTCAAGGTACCAAGTGCTGTAAAAACACACTTGAAAAATAGTTCTTTGTCCCACAAAGTTTTAGGTCACAAATGCTTTCTTATTTATATGTACTTTATTTTTACATACCTGTATGTTTTATAATATATACAAAACCCAATATCATGTTCTATTTGGCCCACATATATTAAGATGACAAAAACCCAAGAAGCAAGCCATTTTCCTTCTATAGTGGCATTGTATTTCTTCTTTCCTTCTATGAGGCTATATTGCTTGTACATTCTTCATTAACTTTAGAAACAAAGGTGTCAGATGTGGGACATGTGCCAAACTGCTGATATTGTATTTGTTTTCTCCCTAGTACAATTACTTTTTTTGGTGAAAAACAGACTTTTGGATGGAAGAACCATTATGTGTTGTATTATGGGTTATAGGGAACAAAAGAAAAAAAATCGGTTTTATGACAAAAATCTGGGTAATTTTTTTTTCTGACTTTGTAGAATAAAGTATGTTTTATACTAGGAAGACTCAATAGCCATAGGTTTTTGTTTTGTTTTGTTTTTTTCCTGGATTGGTTTCAATAGGTAAGGGGCGTGGTGCTCTCACTTGAAGTTTCCATTGACTGAGTTCAGAACTCTCTCGGATCATAAACTCCTTGCGAGTTAAAACTGGATTTATTTGTACTTAGGAATCTTAATTTTGTATCTATAGCTGTTAGTTCAGTGTGGTTTGGACTCTATTTGTTGTCTTTATTTTTTTCTTTGCTTTCCTGTTTCTATGAAAGGTTTTGTTTTAAAGTATTACTTCCTTATTTTGAAAATCTACTCTGAGGAGGCCAAACTAAATCAAAAGCCATATCCGTGAAAGTTTTAACCCAAAAGAAAAAAAAAAAAAAAGCTTATTTCCAAGAACTCTGTATTTCATTTCCCAAAATCTGCACAAAATAAACCAGAATTACATAATACAAATATTTATTTGACTGTCTTCTGAAGGTGCCTCTTATGGTTAGCTTTATCTTTCCTCATTCTCACTTATTGAGCACACAACACATGCTGGTTGCATATTTTCTCATTTAAAAAAAAGCCTTACCCAGAGATAGAGTTACCATTGATAAACAGGACTTCATTTCTCAATGTATGCTGTTCTTTTGACTACCTAGAAAAGATAGCCCTGTCTCTTACTATTGTGAACCTTTGGTCAATTGGGGTCAGTTGTCCTGTTTGTGTCCCCTCCTGACTTCTTGTGCACCCCCAGCTTACTTGTTGGTGGGGCAGTGTGAAAAACAGGAAAAGGTCTTGATGCTTTGTAAACACTGTTTAGCAATAGCTAAAACATTGGTGTGTTATCAATGGTGTTTTGGTCACAAATCCAAAACTTAGCACCATACAAGCTGCTATGAGAAAATTAACTATCCCAGCTGAAACCAGTACGCTCTCTCCCTAGTTTATTTCATACCTTTGAAATATTGTCATCTTGAGTTATTCCATGAATTTAACATCTATTCTTTCACATCTCCCGGAAATGTAAGAATACAGCTGAGTAAGCATGTCGATTACCTTAAACACTACTGTGAGTAGTACTTTTCAGAAACTAGTTGGTAGGACAATGGTTTGTAAGAGTTTTATCATTTATATCTTTCTTAAATACAGAGAACAAGACCAAAAAGGTAAAAAAATAAATAAATAAATAAATAAAAGAGTTTAAAGTGATATTTCAAGAAGGTTCCTGACTTTAAATATAAAGGAACATTAAAAAAAAAATCCTACATTGATAAGAGGAAAAATGGAAAGTCAAGTCAAAAAAGGGGAAAAAGCCAGTAGAAAGTGACAAGAGCCAAATGGCTGAAATCTTGTGCAAAAATGATAAATCTTCATCTAAAACCTCACATTTGACAGTATTTAAAAAGTCCAATTTACCTAGCAGTCTAGATCTGTTGTTCTTGAATTCCTTTCTTTTCATTAATGAACCCTCACCCCATCATTCTTCCTCTGTAGCGTTCATCTGTAATAATTTTATGGGTTTTTTTCTACAGCATAATAAAAAAGTAATAGAAAAGTAACAGAAGCAATCTGTGTGGGATCTTAAGATAATTTTTGGCACAATGACAATTCCTTATTTATAATTAGAATTTTGAAAGCTAATACATAAACAGTTGTAACTCCCTTTGAAACTTGGATTTGAGTTCCCTTAGTTAAAAACAGAAATGTTTCTTATATTTGCAGAATACTTGAATTCCCATTTTGTCTAAATATAACTTTATTCAGCCTCCTCTGTGCAAACCAAAACCCTACATGCTCATTAAGAAAGAAGATATGATGCAACTGGCTCTCAAAGTTATAAAAAAACCAAACAACCCCAAACCCCAGTCTTACACATATTATTAACAACACAGTTTATACACCTTTTGAACAGGAGGCAGTAGGAAAGAGATCAAAAATTTACAAAAGCCTTTTTTAAATCAATGATGAGAACTATTGCTAATCAGTCAAGAGTAGAAAGACTATATTGATAATTGAACAAAACCTCACCTACACATGATAGAATCAGGAAGGACCACAGTCACAATCCATCAGAAAGAGGACATGATAAAATGATGATGTGATTGGAATATAATATAAACTGTATTCAGTTTTGAAAACAAAGCTGTGATGATTGACAGCTAGAGACTCTACAACTATCATTGTATTTGTTAGAAAGGATTAATTAGTCCTATCAAGTATTTCTGACAGTATGTGGAATACCCGACTCCTCAGTCATCATAGTCAGTCTGGGATTATCATAAAACTCCTCCCCAATGATCCACAGTTCTCGTTTCCACTTGAACGTACAGTGAAAACTCTTCTTTCAATTATGGTTATATCAGTTGGTCTACAGCTAGCAAATGACACAGAAGATGGCTTGCTCTGCATTTTTGTCTTTTCAAGCAATTAATTCTTCATTGAAGATTTAAAGTGTGGCTTAGAATGGTTTCTTATCCTGTGTTTTGGAAGGAAAGAGAATCGCTCCCTCACAGTACTCTCTAAGAACTTTTTGTGTGTCAGGTCAAATGGGAGCATTTTTCCATTCCTGCATAATCATTTACTTCACAGTAACAGCAGTTCCTTCAACTGCCTTCTTTTTTTAAAGAGAAGCGACTACGACCGAATTTTGTCCTGAATCCTGTTGGCGTAACTTAAACATGTTCTAAGAATACCTACAAGACTGAAGCCCTTGGAAGTTAAATACCTAGTGTCTGGAGCCTGTTCATGCTTAGATACAATCTATGCCCTGGGTTGTTCACAAACAGCTTTGTAGCTGTGAGATGCTGAAACATTAGCAGGATGTTCCTGTGGCTGAAGGATTTTAAAGATGTCAGCTGAAGCACCTTGGGAATTTGCTTCCCAAGTAAGGCAGTAACTAAGCTAACTAATTCAATTTTGGATTTAAATTCATGTTCCCTCCAAGTGCCTAAAACCCATTCTGGATCTACCTCCTGGTCACTAATGTTGTACTCTGTAGTGATCACTCAGCTGTTGGTGGCGAGCACTACTCCAGAGAAGCCGTGGAGGAGCTGACCATACGATGAAACCCTGCTCCTTTTCAGACCAGCGTGGAGTTTTTACCATGGTTTCAATAAGACCTTGATTTCACTCCATGTTCATCAGTTTTTCTTGACAGATGGAATTAAGCTATAAATTCATCCTTGTAAGCAACATATGACTGGCCCCAGGTATCATAACATTACAGTCCATGTCTAAAGACTATTTTTTATGAGCTTTCTGTAGAACAATTAATAATGTTTTCACATTTTAAAAAAGAATATGCATAACATAGTCTCTGTTTAATTGAGATGGGAATGAAAAATGAAGTCTTTCATAAAGATAATTGATATCCATGTTTTCTAGAAGCTTACTAGTTCATCATAAAATCCTGCACAAACAGAGCAAAATAAAAAACTTAAATTCTTCTTTTTTTCCCCTCTGTGGCAAGGTAAAAACTGGCATTCCCTTATATTTGGCTTTTTTCTCCTACAAGGGAAGAAAATTTGATGATTTCCTTACTACTTCTCAGCTGATGAAATTTCCTCAGTGTCTTATTTTTGGATCCAGGAATATTCTGTGAAATATGGTGACCTATAGTTACAAGGGCAGACTTTCTGTTTTTATTATTTATATTTTTCAGGTGTGTAAAAGATGCGTGAATAACAATTCACAAGTTTTCTTCCTAGTGTCTAGAAGCAGTTGTAGGGAAAAAAAAAGTCCATGGGACGCTACAAGTGTAGAAAGAGAGCTAAAAAACAAGTGGTACTACAGTCCAGGAGCAACTAGAACCATTTGCCAATTGCTCAGTTTGTCTCCAGGTGTTCTACTGCATCTCTTTAACTGCTGAAAAAAAAGCCCTGAATATTTTATATTTTCCACATAGGGCAAAAATAATTCCAGGAGTTTTAAGACCTGTTTGGGCTTTTGATTGTGCAAGGATCTTTCAGTATGAATCCTTAAGGTCTTCAGGGTAAAATTAGAAGAGTAACAAAGATTCATCTATTTTTTAATCTATATATTAAACTATTGAAGACAGTTTTATAGAGTGTAATAGCATTTAATGTGTTTATTATGAACATAATGCGGCGCATAAATGCTTGTATGTAATTCTTTCATCTTCCCAGCTATTCAAGTGGAATGAAATAATATCTCTGATCAGTATATGCTACTCATATAAATGTAGGTAAGGCCAAATCTTCCACATAAGTATCTCACCCTTCTTTTTTCTGTACAGATAGACTACTACAACATGAGGCAAATGGGCTTGACGTTTCAACCTTTATCTAAGTATAGTACTTTACACCTTTGTGGTGAGCTCTACAAATTGACCAAGCTACTTATAAGCCTAAAATTTGTGATCATAATTCATTATGTACTTTTGCAAATTCAAGCCAAAAAATATTGACAGGGAATTGCTGATATTGGAGGTAGTACTTTTTGTAATGGTGAAATAAGTTTACATTTTTCTCTTTCTAAAGTGTTAGTGAATATTTAAATAAATTCTTTGTTTTGTGTTTTAATTTACATTGCTTTTAATATACTTATGTTTTCATAAAGCATGAGCAAATACTTCTGAGGAAATAAAATGATTAATTTTTTTCCAGTGGAATAAGTTCAAATTATGGAACAGCATGTCAAGAGGGCTTACCTTTAAGAACTATATGGGTAGAGCTAAACTTTTATTTGATTAATTTTATGTCTTGCAACACACAAAAATATCCTTGTAGAAATATTCATAGGTCTGTAATATTTAGCTTCCTTCTGTAGATGAGATTGGACAACAGCTACAACTGAGGCTGAGAACCGAATCTATACCTGACTGAAACAGCTGCTTCCTAACCAATGCTGTGAGAACATGCATTAAATCATATTTTGGAGGAATGTCTCGCTTATTTAAAAGAAAAAAACAAATAACTCAAGCAGCAAGCACTTATTTACCAAAAACCAAACCAAAGCAAACCAAAGCAAACCAAACCAAACCAAAAACCACAGTCATGTTGGTTCTAGAGGAGGAACATCTAGAAAGCGTGGTAGAAAAAATCCCTTCTGTCTATTCAGTAAAAATCCTCTGAGTCATGGATCTGAACACCACAAGTCCATCACCATGATTTAATTTGCTGTTGGTAAATGCACTACTGGGAAAGAAGAGTGAACTATCAGAGATTAATAGCATCTTTCCTCACTTGAGTCAGCTTGCTAGCTTCAGACTGGATAAACGGAGATGGGGCCCATGCTAGTTTTGAAGTCTCTCATTTCTGTTGATTACCATAGTCTAATTCAGTTGTAAAAAATATTTTATATAATAATGTAAAGATAAATTATGAATAGAATTTTTTAAAAATTGGCAAAATATGCTTAGTGGGCAGTAAACCATCACTGCTTAGTTTCCAGTTATGCAGTTACTTCCATTCATCAGAACTGTGAAATAAGTCTAGACAAAACTCTATTTAATTTTAGAGTATTACTAATTTTCAGCTTTGGCCAGATAGTACACATTGAATTTTGAGAGAGCCTGGTCGCATTTTAAGAGAACGTGGCCAATCTATTGTTTTAGGTGGCGATAGCAGGAATCCTTAGTAGGCTTGATTTACAGCTGCATAAAATTTTGGCAGTCTTTGTTATGCTTCACTGTGAGTGTTGGGGCTTATTCAATGCAGAACTCAAATTTAAACACAGAGCTTATGACTTTTTCTGAAAACAAACTCAGAAAACATCAAAGGAGACTGCAGCACATTGGGATAGCAAGTAAGAGATGATAGCATGTCTCATTACTCGTTTCCTTTTGTCTTTTCTCCATTTTACACTCAGTGCAAACGCCCCATAAGACAGCTGCAGTAAATCTTCTCAAGTTTTGCACAATGAAGAGAGTTGTCAAAGTCTTATGTTGCTTGTGCTACTCATACAGCTGATTAAAACAACAAAATTGTTTTTTTAACTTCTTTAACTTTCAATTTCTACTAAAAATCAGCTATTATTTCCATGTCTTAGTTATTTCTCCTTTCCCATTTCTATCTCCTTTTCCCTTTTTCTCCCTCCCCCCCTTCCCTTTTTGTCACTATTAAAGAAAAGAAGGAGAAAGGAAAAGAGGAAGGCACACAAGCCATCAAATTCCAGTAGACGAAGTATTTCTTTGCAACAGTTTCAGTCAGCTTCAGGCTTTTGGGGAGTCAGCTTGAAATTTCAGCTATGTTTTCAATTGTCAAATAATTGTCAAATCTCTTCAAGGGCTGGCAAACACATGGGAATAGGACTTTAAGGATAAAGGTATTTCTAAATGGACAATGTAAGTAACAGTTTATAGTTAACCTACAGTATGACGGAGTCATGGTGACAGAAATCTTAAGCCAAACAAAAGAAAATAAAATATATATGGTAGGTTGCCAAAGCATAATAGAACTGTTCCTCTATTTCACAAAATTTATGGGTAGATGGCCTTAAAGAATAGACCAACTTGAAATAGAGGAGTTGAAAATATGAGTATTTTTCAGTGTTTTTCTTGGTTGCAGTTAGAAAAGGTGATAAATTTAATGACAATGAGTGGATTTCTCTTCTCCACAACTTTCTTCCGTTTCTTGGTATTGAAATAAAATGGCATGAGGATAAGATTAGGCTACCAGCTGAATCTCTGGCAGATGCCAAAAATGCAAGGTCAGAGAGCCGTGTAGGTAGGCTTTCCACCAAGGAATTTTTTGGAGTCTCAGCTTTTCTGAAGAGGTGTATGGGTGGCCCGTGCTGTGGCACTTGTTCCAGGGCACCTCACTGTGCCTGCTGCTGCATGATCCAGGTTGGGTTTGAAAGCAGGTCTGAGTGCTAGGGTAAGAGGGAGGCTTCCATGAGACTGTGGCAGGCTCTGCTTGAGATAAAATGATTCATTGAGGCTAATATAGCTCTGACATCACAGCCCAGGCCTGACCTGACAATCCTGGTTTTCCATCAGTTGTGGCTAAAATACTGGCCCACAGAGCACACTTGGGCCTCACGCTCTGAACTCCCTTTTCATAGCACATTACGCACCGGGCTCGAACAGCCAGCAGGTCTTCGTCCCAGAGAGCGCAGCCAGTATAAACACTCACACACCTTTGATGAATAATGAGGAAGCCTTCCTGACTGTGCTCTGAAAAGAAGTTATTATGAAGAGGCAGCGCTCTGGTCAGTTTTATAGGTCTCCACTGGGAGTCCCTGCTAAATACCTGACTGCTAACTAACACCTGAACTGGGCAGATTTCACACAAATCACTTCGCTGGTGAACTATGAGCCTGAACTAATAATGTATAGTAGTACAGAAATGGAGAGCTTAACTATTTCAAGAATGAAATAGCCTGTGTGTTTTGCAATGTGAAGCTGTAAAAGGACATTCTCGGCTCTCGCTCAGTGAATGGCTTTTTCAGACATATGTGGGTCAGAAGGTGCATATCAAAGCATGCAATGGGATGCTATGTAGAGCTAGTTACTGTTTGAGTGGTAATGTTTGTTCATGCATTGCTAAAAAGCTGGTATGTCCACAGATTTGTCAGGAGAAGTAGCGTAATTACATTTTGTAATGAAAATGTTTGGTTATACATAGAAGGAGTGCTCTTCTGGTTGATAAATGCTATAGACAGAGAAGGTGAGTCTAGTTCTGGTTGACAGAATATTACTTCTATGCAAACGTTGCCCTTAGTTTTGCAGCTTAATGCTTTAAAAAAATTTGCACAGATAAAAGGAACTGTCATGACTTGCCAGATATTGCTCATCACTTTTCAAAGTTAGTTCTTCCAAATGCATTCAGCAGGTCACTCTCTGCTGCGTAGAAATAGTTACATGCAAATAAAAGTGTTGTGCGTTTCTACTCATTGACACTCCTACTCTTTTGGAGACCATGATCGGCCCTTCTGCAGAAGGGGAATCCTGAAACTGTGCAGACCCCAGGAGATCAACAGAATGCACCAAACTGATAGTACCACACAAACTGATCCTTGATTCTCAGTTATATTTTTACTCAAAACATTGCAGGCCTCTAAAGTCTATTCACTTCCTCTCCCTCTTATTGCTGAAGGTATTGTTACTCTGTTTTCTTAGAATGTTCCAGAGTTGGAAAGCCAACTCTACTGAACAAGTGTACTGAGTCCTTTATTAGAAAACATAATTTCCATATTAATCAACCATATGTTGCACAAACTTTATTTCCTCTTAAGATAATTTATTACTTTTTCTCTTAGATAATTTATTATTGATTTTTCACTCAGAACACATTGAGGTTCTTTGAGGATTCATTTTGACTCTGGCTCCTAAGAAAGAAGCTCTTGCTTATCTTAAGAATAAATGAGCATGCTCTGTTAGTTGCTGTCTACTTTGCCATTATTTCTAGATAGCTTGTCATTATTCTTCCTGGTGACCCTTGGTTTATGCAAACAGAAGGGAGTACCTTTCTTCTGAAAGAGCAGAAGTATCTTGCTGAACAAACTGCTTTTAAAACAACTGCTATGTACTTGTGCCAGTATATAGAAAGTAATTCTGCTGGTGCCAAGCAGAAGATGCACATCTGTTATGAAATGAATTGCACTTACAGGTAACCTTGGCATTGCAAAACATTTCTTACTCCCTTCAGAGATCTTGGTCAGTATTCCTCAATAATCAGAAATTTGTAATGAAGTGTATTCTTTTTTTTTTTTCTCAAATTAAATGTAACTTGGAGTACGCTTAATGAAACCACATAAGCTACCCATACTTCCTTGACGACGTAGGTGATGATGTTAGTCCCTGCTGTTATCCAGGTTTCCAAATACTTTCCTCTATTAAACTGTTTGCAGTTACTTGCAGTTTGGCCAGACTATTTGAGCTGATATTTCGAATCCCCTTTCTGGAGAAAAAATTTAGTTAAAATGCCCAACTATTTCTGTGAAAAAGACAATGGAAAATAAAATATTTTATGATATTAAATGAATTCTGTTAACCTGTGTTTGGACAGCTGAGTCCTGTGCTAAGAGAAAAAGTTTAAATTTGGCTGGAACGAGTCCTTTGTGTGAAGGACATATAGTCTTCCTCTTTACAGGATTTGTAAAGGACCCAGCCAGGAGCTGTAACATCCAATGTGTTGATGTAAGCATCAAGCAACATGTGCAATGTCAACTACCTGTGAGCAGTATTTGTTTGAGGCACGGTGGACTGATTGATGAAAGTAACAGCCACTGAAAAGTTAATTGGGATTCAACCTGGATAAGTCATGGCATTGCACTTTCTGTGGGAGTCAATCACTGTAAAAGAATATTTATCGCAAGCCTACAAGCTGCTTTGTTTTAGGCATCTAGAGGTCTTTCGTGGCTCTTAGTCCTTTCAGTCATCCCATTAGCAATTACAAATAACCATAATTTTTCTGTTTTTATTTCTTGTTTATATTTTCTCTTGTCTCCCATAAATTTAAAGATATTCTTCAAACTTTCTCATGGGAAGCTCAAATCCTTGATATTTTTTTTTAAATATGTAATGCCATTATGAAGAAATTAGTAATTACAAATTTAAACACAACATTGTCATTTTACCACACCTGTAATAAATTGATGCCTTTTGAAGGTAAGGAAAATATAGTGAGGAAAGCAATAACTATACTGATTAAGGTTTAAAATGCTCCTTTTCCACACTCTTAATTTTCATTGCTTATATTCCTCATACGTATGACAAAGGTATTAGTGTAATTAGAGAGTAACTATCACAGAAGACTTTGTAGTGCTCTTGATATTACAATAGAGAAGGTGATAAAAAGTCTGAGATAAATAGAAGAAATACACATATTTCCTTGATATTGGGAAATAAATCCTAGACCTACCTTTTTTATCCAGTTACTAATACAGTCAAAATCCATTGTATTAACAACCTCACTACCTCAGACTACTTATATGTCTGCATCTTGACAGAAATAAACAAGCAAGCAATTGGTAATATCGTCATTATATTCTCTATTTAAACATACAAAGAGAAAAACCTAGGTCTCTGCTCACGTTATTCTGCTTCTTTCCTTTTTTCTGGAAAAGGAAATGGATATGAAGAGTATCCATTAAAAACTATAATCAAAATAACTGTTACTTTCAAGTGCTTTCAGCAATTGTGCAATTCATTTGCCTAATGATTATCAATGCAGGATAATGCTTACGCATATATAAAGAGCTTAGCAATTCCTTTATCAAGTTTTCCTTGCTTAACTTGTTAAATCCCTTTGTTGTTTGTTTGTTTGGGGTTTTTTTGGCCTCTTTATGAGAAAACCTTTCCCCAGAAACCTAAGTAGGCCATTTCATTTAGTTTACCACATCGATCATGCTGGGTGTTATGGGGAAATTATTTCAGAATTCTTTCACCGGAGTAAATGAGTTGGAGCCTGACTCCTGACTCCTGACTTGCATAATACAGGCACTGAGCCAGCAAATCAGCTTCTGTGAGAATGAACCCTTATAAACTTTCAGTAGCTGAAATCCAGTTTTGTGCAGACCTCTTTTCTTTTTTAAATTAAAAAACCCTAAATGTAAAAATAAAAAAAGGTGCAAATTGCTATCAGCTAGTGTTTATTACCAAATAGCATTAAATCTAAAGGTGGTGGTTGTTTATATTAAGGTTAGGTGCTAGGTGATGACAGTAGTGAAAATCATGGACTGGTTGTTCTGGGCCCAAACATGTACTGCAAATCAGTCCCTGCTGTGAAGAAGTTCAAATGATCCTACTTGGCAAGTTTCACTAACCTTTGTCTGCTTTCAGTTCAAATCACAATACTACAAAAGCATACCCACGTATGCTTTTAACCCCCAGCACTGTGATCACTTCTGCTCAAAATTGGTAAAGGTGGGAGAGGAATCAAGGGAAATGTCTTGTCCTGTGCCTTAAAGCTGATTAATATTGATGTGGAAATGCATTTGAGCATTTCTGAGTTCTCTTCCACTTTAATGTTCTGGCTGCTAAAGGATGCTGCCTTGATAAATTTCATTGATCAATTGTATTCGTACAATCTTTCTTTCAGTATAATAGCTTTCTTAATATTTTATGCATGCTTCTCAATTTTGTTTTGGTCAGTATTATTTTGAAATGCTGGGCAAATATATTTCTTTTGAGCCTAATCCTTCAAGATGCTGAGAGAGCATAATTCCTATCGGTATCAATAATGTCTCCTGACAGTTTTCCCTGAACTTATCTACAATCAGTTTACTTTGTCAGGTATTCATAAATTTGTTTGGAACAGATTTGTGTTTGTGCCAAATGCTTTCTACTTAAAAAAAAGCCTAAGAATTTACAGTTGAGATTTGGTATGAACTAAGACTTCTTTGTTATTATTTTATTTTTAAGCAGCTCTGGAATAGTCTGTGCACTCTTAGGAAAATAATTCAGCTGTCTTTATGGGGACAATTCACTAGCAACCTTCACCCAAATTATAATACTCCAATTAGCTCTCAGTGTCCTGCACTGAACTATAGCTCTCAAATGTAAGCAATCACCACAGCCAGATAACAACGGTAACAAAATGGTGGTTTTGTTGCTAAACTACTTCTCCAGCAGCTTCAAGCTTGAGGTTCACCACAGTCTTCCCATTTTATACGAACACTCAAACTCTACTGGCACTGCTATGAAAGGACCGTTATGCTGCCAGCAGTACTTTTAAATCAGGCAGCCACTTCCTAAGGTGTTATTCAAATGTTATTAAATAAACAAATTTCCAGCTATTGAACAAAATGATACCATGAAGAATGTATAAACCATTATATTACACAGTCTGTCTAAAGAAATGTGTTAAACTGAAACACACTCTTTATAAAAAGCAAACAGTAAAGCAAACAAACAACAAAAAAACCCAACAAAAACTGCCAGAATGCCTTCTGCAACATGGGTAAGACCTCCACATTTCAGGATTTCTCCAGGGCTCCCCCAAAACCTAGAAAGGAATTAGCTGATGAAGATCTTCCAACAGAAAGAGCACTGCGTTGTTATTGCATCACGTCTTGGAGCGATTAGAGGGAATGGTGTCCTTCTTACATGGCTATAATTATAATAAGGCTGGATATAGAGTTTGGTATTCAGACTTGGAAGATTTGAACTCCAGATAGATTCGCTAGCTGAGTGGCTTGAGAAGCTGAGTAGAAAAATAAAAATATGATTAGGACTCTGGTTACGATATATTAAAATAATTAAAAATGAAACTAAAAGTTTCTAATTTTTTTCCTAATTTTTTTCTAATAAAATTTTCTAGTTCATAGAAATGGTGACAAAGATATTTCGACTGACTTTTCATGTATGTATTCAAACCTTGTATGAGAAGGCATAAGGAAATGTTGATAGAAGTTTACCTGTACTAAGACTCACACCAAAGTATTTGTTTAACCTTGCTTTAATTTATGGGAGAGGGAGGGAGAGCAGGAAAAGGAAGAGAGCAGACTTGACACCTTGGGTCAATTTTTGCTTCTTCAGGTGTGGCCCAACAAAGCAATAAATGTTGACATTTTCAGTGGGGAAAAAAAAAAAAAAGTCTTCCATGTAAGTGGAAGACAAGTGGGAGGAAATGAAAGCTAAAGAAAAAAAAAGTACTTGGAATACCCTCATGGGACTGAATGAATTGAAAGAAGCCATTCAGATGGTTAGGGGCATGAATTTACATGAGCTCTGTTCTGTTTGTGAACTCTAACATGGCTACAAACATTCTGAAGAAAACAAAATAAAAATGAATGTTAAACATTAATTTATGTTGTCACATAATAGGTACATACATAAGCAATGTCAGCTTTTACAGACTGAAAAGGATTATGCAGTACAAATAGCTTACACATCTGATAGCTAGTGGGAAACCATTGCCTGCTACCATTGGTCTTCTGAGACGGATGCGCCTATTCAGCCCCAAAATGTGAAAACACCTATTTAATTTTCAGAATGATTTTGGTATCATAAAGATGCATTCATCACCTGTCCATTCCCAGATTTCCTGTTCCATCATTTATATCTGATATTAACTTTTAAAAGACAGTAGTAGGTAGTAAATAGGACCATACAGGTTTAAATAAGAAAGGAAAAAAACCCAACCAACCAACCAACCAAACGAAACCCAAAACCTAATATTTTACTTTATTGCTTGATGTGTGCTGGAGAGGTTTTGTCAGGTATATTATGAACACTAACAAGTTCATCAAGATGTCATGTCAGTATTTCTTACATTCTGTCCTTTTACATGTGTAATTGCAACATGTTAAGCTCCAGGATCATACATATTTCTGACCTAACTCCTCAGTCATCAGTGAGGTTAAAGCAAAGGTGTACACTACCCAAAGACTTCAAGGTCTAACAGTGGACAGAGGCGTAGTCTGCATTTTATTGTGTGAGGAAAAAATTCACCTCAGTGCCAGTAAATTCACTTGTTTGAATCCTAGCTATTAAAATAAGAAAGATAGGTTTCACCTCAAAGGAGAGTACATGTGCACTAATTAGCTTGTCTAATATAAGTTAGGAGGAGTGATCTTGGACGTTGGGCTTTGAACTTGGGATCTAGAGATTTGAACCTAGTTTCTTGCTTAATTGTGAAATTCTTTCTGTGCAGAACCCTTTCACAGATCTCCTGATCTATTCCATGCTTACTATTCTAGTCCTGAAGCATAGTTAGGAGCTCAAGGAAGGCAAGAGAGGAGAAAATAATCTGGATAAATATAGTCACAAATATTTCCGAGTGGAGAAATTTATGGAGATTCATGTGCTGTATGGATGAGCTGGGGGAATTTTCTCAGACAAAGATGTCGTTTGAACAGGACTGACTGAAAAAATAATAGATGATACATACAGTAAGGAGTGAACAGAAACAAATGATTTTCAGCCAAGCAGACTAAAAGCAATCATCAACAGCAAAAATGCCACTCTATTTTGTAGTATAACTTGTCATTTCAGTTTGTCTGAGAAGAAAAGAAATGGCAAATGGTAAAAGTGATTTTAAAAAAAAACTCTAGGCAAATTAGTAGACTTGTTTAAAAAATAGTTGATGCGATTAAGTAGGATATAATGGGGACAGTCAAAACAACATCACAGATGGAAGGAATGCCTCACGAATCTCATAGGGAGCTCTCTGAAGAAGTCAGTAGGTGTGCTAAGCAGGACAATGCCCTGATGAGAGGCTTATATATAAAATATATAAAATATATAAAATATATAAAATATATAAAATATATAAAATAGGTTGTGCTGAGAAAACAGAAGGTTCATTAGGAGATAGCTCCACAGTGGAAGGAATTTCCAGTAGGGTCTTTGGGGTCTATGCCAGCACTTTCACTGTTCAACGTGTTCACAGATGGTCTGGGAAAGGAGAGGAAAGAGAACAAAACAAGACAAAAATGTTGTTATGAAATAAAATTGTTCCACTGTATGAAACCCAGGTCATGCCTACATCCTGTTAAATACAGGCAGCTCCTTTTGCAAAGGATAGTAAAACTAGGAAATCCAAGAGAGCTGCCAACAAGAACGAAAAATTTGTGCAATAGTTTCTACTGGAGAAAGATGCAATTGATTAAAGCTCTTCCACGCAGGGAAAACATGACTGAGAAGAATATGTAAGGAACTAAATACATTGAGAGGGTAGATCAGGAAAAAGTATTCACTGTTGCTTGTATCAAAAAATGCACGTTAGGCAGAAGTGTTAAAGCAAGTGAAAGAATTACTTTTTACACAGCATGTAATTTATTTACAGAAGTCACTGTCCCTGGATGCTGAGGGTGCTGGAAGTAAAGTGTTTTATAAAGGAGGTAAACTACTCTGGGGCTCCTGTGAACAGAGATTCAGTCTTCCAGAATAAGGGAGGTCTTACCCAGGCAGGACTCCTTCTTTACATGCTTTCCCTTAGCACCTGTTGAAAGAGTCCCTGCTGAAACAGCCTCTTTGGTCAGAGCCAGCATAGGGAGGTTATTAGCTGTGTACCTACAGTTGCAGGGGAAGATTAATGATTGCTAAATTATTCTGTAAAACATTTTGGTTTTAATAAATAACAAAGCAAAATGAGAGCACACTTAAGTGACATGTAGGCAGTCTTCTAGGAGTAAATTTTGAGGTAAGACACACCGAATTGTGCAAAGGAGCTCTACTCACAATTCAGAAGCAAATACTACATCTTACTCACCATAAGAAATAGTACATCTTGCTACCTTGTACTTCATGATCGTTTACACTAGAACACAAAAATGTTTGTAAGAAGTGCTGTGGTTTGGCCTGTTTCATGCTCACTTACCTTTGTCATCTTTGTAACTTGTATGGTTATAGTCTTTACTCTAGCCCTTCAGAATCATGAAATTGGATAAAACATTCACATGACACTTAAAGTTCTTGAGATTTTTACTTTCTGTAATCTAGGCCTTCTAGATTCATATCTCCAGTTCTTTTCCAGATCTGCAGGATTTAAAACAAACAAACAAACAAACAAACAACTTCAAAATACAAAGATTTAGTCCAGAATTGGACCAACTTGAGGTTGGGGACCCCCACCCCCAAAAAACTGAGAATTGCTTTATACACAGGAAAATTGTGAAACCTACCAGCAGCATTAAACTACAAATTTATATAATAGCTATCCGGGTCTCTACAGAACAGTATGCTTGGAACAAAGATGCAGGTAGAAGTATGATCAGCTTACATCTTTTTCATGAATCATTTCCCCTCTTAGTAAGTGAGCTTTTTCCCTAGAAAGACAAGAATCTTCTTGCTGAAAGTGTCTATAATAATGGGATGTTTTACTATGTATAGTTATTTTCTAGTGTTAATTATATTATCACCATCAGGGATGCTGAGCATGGCCTGAATCTTTCCTCTGTCTTTCTGTAGCTCACTGTAGTTTTGGGTTTTGCTTTTCTAATACAAATCATAAGTTTGTTAGACATATTCTGAGTACTCATGGCTGGAATAGATACATTGTAGGACTTTCCAGAGTTCATATGGGTTGCACAGTTGGTAGCTACTCCTGGCATTTGATTTGTTTCCAGTGATGGTTTCTTCTGGTTTCTTGTTTCTAAATCTCAGCAGAAATGTGGTTTATAGCAGAGGAATCTGTTGCATAGATTAGGGAAGCCTTTTACTTTATTTCAAGTTACTATAGAATTGTAAGTATGTAAGGTTATATTTTATGGAAAAATAGGCATTCTTTCACATTTTGTGTGAAAGAATGTCATCTTGGAACATGCATTATATTACTTCATTAGTAAGTTGTATAGGAGAAGAGGTAACTCCCAAATAATTAATCACACAAGCAGTAAAGAAAAACCTACTGTAGTTAGACTAAACTTATAGACAAAAGGAGAATTCTGTGCTGATAATGTACTCTCCTAGTGGTGCCTGTTAAACCTTCAGAGATATTCCTTGCCTCTTCTTGTGTGCATGGAGTAGAACACCTAATAGAGAGAACTTTTTTTAAAACAATTGTGTACAGCACCCATGACAGTGGTATTTCAGTGCATGGTCATTTTTCCTGAGTAACTCCTGAGTATCTGCCTAAGGGCTATCTTAATACAGAAAAATGAATGGATAATGCCTATGATAGAAAACATAAATAGGGACAGTTTGTTCACAGTGAATGGGGTTAGTGGGATGGAAAGTTGCAATATAAGAGGAGTCTAATTTTGTTTGGCTTAGTTTTACAGTGAGTCCCTCTAGATAACAAAAACTGGGTTTGTTTTTTTTTAAATATTCTTTCACTCTTAATCCCTATAGTTGAATGCTAATAATTGAAAGAATGGTTCATACCAAAAACCTATAGTTTGTGGAGGAGATGTCTATGCAGCAAATAAGAAGTTAGCTGTGGTAGACCTATGACTTGATAAAACTAGGCAGGCAGCATTTGCTGTGGAAAATAAATACTTTTTCTCTCCAGCAACTATATACACCAAACTGCTGAAAACATGCATTAGTGTGAAGGGCCACTGACTGCAACGAGGTGTTGAGCTTTCTGGTGCAAATTAACATATGGGAATTTTATATATTTTTTCAAAGGAAGGCATTCTACACCCTAGGTGTTTTAGCTTTACATGTATAGGAAACAAGCAAATACAAACAAGAAGATACATCATTATTTTAATTATGTTTATGCAGAATATGACTACAGGGCCTGAGGAGAGACTTCTATATAAAGAAAAACCCCACTTCATCCAACATTGCTTTGAAATGAGAAGTTTTGCAGTTAAGACTCAACAGTGCAGTAACCTTTGTTTGCATGACTGAACCTAAATTTCTACAACACAATAACATCATGATGAGATCAAGGATACCCTGAATGAGCAACCAGTTTGCTGTCATTTGTGTCCCTCAGAGTAACTCTCAACAGTAGTCTCATTTAGGGCTTGTCAGAACTACTCTGTCACGATGCCAAGAGTGGTGGGCACCATCCTCTTCTCACACCACTGAAGTGGTACTGCTGGTTTCATTTCAGCAGGCTGAAATGATTGCTCAGGAAGTCAATGCAGCTAATGGAGCTTTAAGCAGGTGCTGACACTTCTTATTTGAGTGCACTTGTTAATTAAATGTGAAATGAAAGCACACATTGCAGCAATAATCTGACAGAAGATATGGCATTAAGCACTCTGCCAACTCCTGATCAGAAGAATGATAGGCCTGAAGTTACATGGGAAATATTAGATTTCAAAGACAAATTTTAAACTCTACTCCTAAAGAACATACATTTCCATGAAGATATTATTTTATACTGTAATATTGAAGACCATTTCTCCCTTTCCTCCGTTTTTTATCTCTGGAACAAGCAAGATCAGATGAGGTTTGTGGTGAAGAGATGACAGATTTGAAGTCTAATCTGCATCTAGGGCATTAGTGGTTATTGATATCATGACAGGCCTTCTCCTTTTGCTGTGTTGCATTTCACAACTCAGTTGTCATTAATGATTGCAATGTTTAGCCATATGTGCCCATGCAGTCCTGCTGCTAAATCAGCAACAGGGAAGACCCTGTGTTCTAATCTTGCACTGTCCTTTAGGGAACAGAACCGAGGTCCTACCAGGGATCCCAGTCACTGATTCTCTGACACATGTGAGTTAAGTTGCATTACCTGAGACCTGGGGCTCTGTACGGGTGGCTTGGGTCAATGTTGTCTGCAGTCAACAGAAGAATCTCATTGATTTTAATAGCGCACTGGAATTGTTCCTTGGCCCACAGTTTGGGCTTTGAAACAAATAAACTGAGTTGGAGCACTGGATTTATTTTAAGCTGTAAAATTAGTGTTAAATATATTTGAGGTTAACCATATGTTAATGACATTAAATGAAAGATTGAGTAAGTCAAATAAATGTAAATGATAGTTCTTGGAAACATTTAACCTGTCTGTAACCATGACAAGAAAGTGAAAATTCTCAAGACCATTTTTGATTTCTGTATATAAAGTAGTTGAGTTTAATTGAAATCCTTCAAAATTTGACTTTAGCATAATTCATTGCTTTTACCTTCAGTTTATTAAATTTTTATGTCTTCCATATTCTATGCATTTAGTTTTCCAGTAAATGACCACAGTACAGTAGTTTCCCAGCAGTGATGTAATACTACAGAAATAGTCCAAGTTGAGTTCACTTCAAAGTGTTACATTTTTGTCTTTGTTTCTTGCCTGAAAAGGGTTCCGGGCTGTTAAAAGTTTTTATAATAGGAAAAGTATATAGAATATTGTTGTTTATAAACAGCAGTAACTGCAACTGATCCAATGCCTTACTCATAGGGTATGACTGTAGAATCATCAGTATTCCTGCAGATTTTTAATATAATCAGGCTTTTTGACTAAGATGATAGTCTTTTTTTCTAGTCTTGATTTTAAATGAAGGCCTAGATAAAGGCTAATTGCCTGAAACTTCCTGATAAGACAAAAGGCAACACAGTGATATCTTTCTCAACAAGAAATGAATACACTGAGGAAGCTCAAGCCTTTGTGTCTGCTTGGAAACTGGCAGAAAACACTTGTGGTATTAGTGCAGGACTGTGTGGATAAATTAAGGTAGAGGAATAACATATCTTCATTTTGCCAGAATTCTGGTTCACTTTCTGTTGGAGTCTGATTAAAGGACAGAAGTTATCAGCATTTATATATCAGTACAACAGAATTATCTCAGTGTTTCAAGGAGAAGTCACATTCACTGCTTCTTTTCAGCCACAACCTGTCCTCCTCTAAACCATCCCATCACATTACACCTGGCCTGTATACCTTTTCTATCAGACACTAATTTTTTCTCTTCTTTTTACAAAGGATTGACTAAATAGTTAATGCATTTATTGTGTAAAAATATAAATAAATGTAGAACTGAGCCCTGTTGATTGCAACACTTTCTCTGGGATGGGCAGAGACAGTTGTACCTAATGCCAAGAAAATGCCTGCTTTGGCTCAAGACTTTATTGTAAGCCATTCTCGAGCCAAGGACATTTTGAGGACTAGATCCAAGTCGGTATGGAGATGGCAGTGTATAATATTTTGACAAAGATGGAAACTTAACAGTTGAATTCTCTTTATAATTATTTAGCGCATATACCTTGTCAATGTATTAGGCTTCATTTTCATTTTAAAAGTACCCCAACAGAAAAGGGAGGGAAGAAAGAATCAGAAATATTGTGACTGACCTTAAATTCTATACCTGAAAAAGTATTTGTGATGCCAATTACCAAAAATATGTGCCATTTTTATTATAATTCTGGTTTGCCCAGCCCATCTCTCATTTTCCAAATGTATTTGTACCAAAAGAATGCCAAATTTCACAAAAAATAAGTAAAGTATCTCTTTGCTCAGTCTGCTGGTAGTGATATATCATGCTGTAGAATAGCTCTCATGTAGTTTTAAATTTTTTTAATTATTTATTGAAATAATTTATTTAGAATAAAAGCAGGCTTGTTTAGTTTTTATATGTTCTTTTTTAATTGGAAAAACAATTATAGATAGCTAAGCAAAGAGCTGATGTGCAAATCTCGGTATTAGGTGAGTCTCTTGGAGTTAAGTAGAAAGATTTTAATAATTGCTCTTTTGCAGTACTGTCTTTTCTCTATTATTGTGAGTTTAGATTAATTCTAAATTTTGGCCATTATACCATAAATAGGGATGAAGTTCTGTGTTTGTTTCTCACTGGGAATCAAACGACAATCTTGGTTTTGTTGTGCCTAATCCAAAGCAGAAGTGAAAAAAATGACTTCTGGTTTCAGCTTATTTGCTAAGACCACTGACATGGATTCAGATCTGGAAATCTGATGCTGGCTCATCTAATCCATCTGCCTTTTTATCTGTAGAAATATAGATTGGTACAGTTCTAACACAGCGAATCAAGGAAGTATTTCTATCTGCAAGTATAAACCGTTTATACATTGTGTCATTCCCAGGCCTCCTTTTCATGCCTTCTGTTTTTTGGGGGGGATGTCAGATGTTTGCTTTCCTGTGTTTGAATCTAATAATCTCACAATCTGAACTTTTCTGCAAGTATTCCAATAGATTTTGTATTCTTATTAATCAAGTGCACAATTACAAAATCTTAAAATATTCCCTGACTGTTTTTGAGATAAACACCACACACATTTCCAAAACCTGTTTATGGAACGAAAGTAACGTCATCTCCATACTGAACCCTACTATCTTTTTCGTTGTAGGTGTCTCCTAGTTTCTGATAATCCCAGCAACACGTAATGCTACTTTTCAGAAGTATCCTAACATCTGTCCTAAAGGCTGTTTATGCAGTTGAAAGATACTCTGTTTCTGCTGCACAGTCTTAATTCATTTCTTGAAGCCGGTTTTCTCTGGTTGCTTTACACTAGCAACCACTAGCTGGTTGTAGTATTCATAAAAATATTTATATGTATTTATGAGGATATTTTTTCCTGTCTTCCTAAAACGTGACTCTGTACCTGCATGAACATGCTTTTATGCCACTTTTAAAATACCTCTTGGAAGCCAGATGCAGGTAGAAATCCTGCTTCTAGGATCATGTTTTATATGAAATAACAGAACATATTATAAAATTCCACATGCTTTATCCACTAAAATAACACCAGCATTTGTTTCATTAACTAATTGTGTTTTGTGTCAAATTGTTGAATTATAGTTAATGAAGTGCTAGCACGTACTAGCTGCAATTAAGCACGTAAGCACTGGCAACTGATTAGTATCTTTTTAAATGTTTCACCTTTTAGGTTAATTATGCTACATTTAGGACTTTAAAAATCATGGCAGTAACCTGTTTTACAGTATTGTTGGTATCCCTTTGCCATTGTATCTAGAAATGAAAGAACACAGCAACATGCTGTTTTGTAAGTTATCTAACTGGCTTTAAAGTTCCTGGTTAAAGTTTTTCTAGACCTCTAGAAAGTTTTTGACTCGTTAGCATAATAAAATAAGTACTTTGTTACGTTATTTAAAAAAACATAAAAAAATCTATAGTTTCTTTAGCAGAATCTACAGAGGGATCTGGACAGCCTGGATTGATGGGCCGAGGCCAATTGTGTGAGGTGCAACAAAGCCAAGTGCTGGGTCCTGCCCTTGGGTCATAATGCCTGCAACGCTGCAGGCTTGGGGAAGAGTGGCTGGAGAGCTGCCTGGCTGAAAAGGACCTGGGGGTGTTGGTTGACAGCCATCTGAATATGAGCCAGCAGTGTGCTCAGGTGGCCAAGAAGGCCAATAGCATCCTGGCTTGTATCAGAAATAGTGTGGCCAGCAGGACCAGGGAAGTGATCGTCCCCCTGTACTCGGCACTGGTGAGGCCGTGCCTCAAGCACTGTGTTCAGTTTTGGGCCCCTCACTACAAGAAGGACATCGAGGTGCTGGAGCGTGTCCAAAGAAGGGCAACGAAGCTGGTGAAGGGTCTACAGCACAAGTCTTATGAGGAGCGGCTGAGGGAGCTGGGGTTGTGTAGTCTGGAGAAGAGGAGGCTGAGGGGAGAGCTTATTGCTCTCTACAACTACCTGAAAGGAGGTTGTAGTGAGGTGGGGGTCTGTCTGTTCTCCCAAGTAACAAGTGATAGGACAAGAGGAAATGGCCTCAAGTTGCTCCAGGGGAGGTTTAGATTGGATATGAGGAAAAACTTCTTCACTGAAAGGGCAGTCAGGCATTGGACCAGGCTGCCCAGGGAAGTGGTTGAGTCTCCATCCCTGGAGGTATTTAAAAGACATGTAGATGTGGTGTTTAGGGACATGGTTTAGTGATGGACTTGGCAGTGCTAGGTTAATGATTGGACTTGATGATCTTAAAGGTCTTTTCCACCTAAATGATTCTGATTCTATGATTCTATCTACCCTAACCATTGGGAAACAATTTAAGATCATGAGAAGTTAACATTTAGCTCAGTGCAGAGTCACGTGAAACATCTTTCAGTAGATTGGTCACTTGACCTTTGCTAGAAGTACAAGGACACTGTGCTCTATTTGCCTTTCATATAAAAAGCTTCAGTGACCTGTTCTTGGATATTGAACTTAATATAAAATATAGTTGTCAGTTGTTTTATATACAGAGATAGATAAAGATATTAATATTCAAACTGAGTTTTGTCCTTCAAACCAGTTGAGCTGGGCTGACAAAATTAGCTGAAGTTCAGCATAATGACAACCGTCTATGATTTATGCAAACCACTGGTGTGAAGCCAATGTGAACTCAACAGAACAAGTCATGTTTTTCATATTCTGTTAGCATTTCCTAGCCCTTCACTTTCTGGTTGGAAGGAAAGTTTACACAGTAAGTCATGCTCAGTCTGCTTTATTTTCTTTTTTCACCAATTAGGCTGAAATATTACTTTTTTGAATATCCAAATCAATATTTTCTAAAAATAACCCTATTGCTATTTGAATTTTCCTATTTTGTACATGGGATGTATCAAGGATGTTGCAAGTGGTGCATATTTACTCTTAAGGGGGAAAAAAAAGAATATATATTCTAAGAGGATTTTCAGTTCAGCTCCCTTCATCTTAAATTGGTTTATGCAGTTTTGATTTCAGATGCAAGCAAAATTTGAACAAAAATAGAACTTTTAAAATCCAATATCTAGTGCACATCACTAAAACAAATGTATTCCTATATTGCATTTTATCATAAATATGAGCACAATTTAACCATTGCCAGTTTGATAGCCCATAAGGTGAAGACTCTACCAGGAAACTCATTCAAGCACTTGGAAACATTTATCATATTTCAGTGAACTATCTACAAATTAATAAGCATTAATGTGGTGTAACTTTAACAGAAAAGGATGTGTTCTTAACAGAAGATCTCAAACTATTTTATTTGTAATTTGATTCTTTCTGCAGAGAATTTATAAATGAGTTATTTGACTGCATACTATGTAAAGAGAGGGGGAGAGTGAGTATTTTTGTTTAATGACATTTAGGTAGGAGATCTAAAAGTTCATGCTAGCCTTGTTACTGTTTGTACCTTACTATGGCCAGCAGAGTCCATGCTCTCAGAAATAGAAATTGAACTATATCATTAGGACTTAATAAACAGAAATAGCATTATCCTTGGCTCCAAGAATTACCTCTCTATGAATGGGAGGGTTTCTTACTCAAATGTTGGTGATGACCAGGAACCACAAAATGAAGAGCCAAATCTCCAGCAAATCCACAGGACACCCTCTAATACAAACAGGAGCAACCACAATTAGAAGGGTAAATAACACATATTAGAGAGCACACAGTAGCATGATTTCAACACCCACCTTTATGTTTAATGTCTTGCTGTGACATATGTTTCAGCTAGTAAAAAAACATTTATAAACAACAGAAATATATTCTAATGCAATATATAAAAAGGCAAAGTGGGTTCTCAACTATGAAACTGCCAAATAAAAACAATTATGATAAATCACCTGAGAAAAAATCCTGGAGTGAGCTTCTGGCCCTGGTCTCAGACAGTGGCAGGACTCCCATTGACGTCAGCAGAGAATGATTTTACCTCTGCTTTTCAGCCTGCCTGAGGGGAGGAGCATCACCAGATGCAACTTTCAGTTCTTGTATCAGATATCACTTAAAACTTCTGTAGCAAGTGCTGTTTTCTGTGTGACTCATTTCAAACAAGATCTGATGTGGAGTACTCAGAGGCCTCCTCTCGCCTGGTATGGGTTTTGCTTTGGTGAGAGATTTCTTTCTTGGGGAGTACTGAAATGCTTCATATTTGCTGGAAGAAATTCCTGTCCCCAAGTTATTTCATTCACATTCCAGTCCTTTTGCCAAACTTATGCTTTATTTGGGATTTATGGAAGCAGGAATCCTGAGGAATTTTAGAGCTGCTGCCTCACAATCAAATCTCCTGCTCACCTCACTGGATTCAGGCAACCATAGCCTCCTGCACACAGTACTCTATTTCTTCCAAGATTTCTGGAAACACAGAAAGCCAGACAAAGCAGGCAACTGCCAACCACAAAAACACTGACACCTTTCCATAAGAAAAGGAGTTTTTTAAAGGATATGCCAAGGAAGCTTATGTAAAGGATTCTGGGAAGATCTTTTGCATACTCCCTCTTTAGCTAGTCTTCTCTCTTTTTTCCTTTTTGATTGACAAACTTTGCATTTATAGACCTTCTTTTCCTAGCTCCATTTTTCTTACTACTCATTGTATTATTTTGCATTTAGCTTTACCTTTTTAATAGGTTTGTTCCCTTTAATGACTTTTTGGTTTGTTTTTTTTTTGTTTGTTTTGTTTTGTTTTTGCTTTGTGGTTGACCTCTATCAGGCCAGTGACAGTCATACTTGAAAGCCTAGGCAATCTTCGGTCTTCAAATAATGAAACTGACCAGAATAAGTCAGAAATAAAACATCTTTATTTTCTTTTGATGTCCAGCTCCTTTAACACATCAACTTTAAGAACAGGAATTTTATCTAAAAAGTAGAAAGAATCCTTTTCATAGCTACAAGCAAAAAAAAAAAAAAAGATTTCCTTACGGAAGTAGGATATGCACCTTGGGACAATGCCTGATTTTAATAAAGACTTCAAAAGGGAATGTGATTATTTTAAATTATGAATTATGCCTTTGATGTCAAAACGAAAGACAATTACATTTTATTTTGCAAAAACAAACTTTATAAAGATTTATTTTTACTTACTTTTTATGTCTGTGGTAATGCTGTATGTCTTAACTGAACTGTTTTGGCATGTGAGGAATTTATTCACTCTCTGAGTGGATCTGCCTGATTGTCATTAAGTTAATTTAGTCATTAGGTACTACAGGATATTATATCCCAGCGTCCAGGTATCTCCCTTTTCACAGCCTGGAAAGTCAACATCCTCACATACTAGGCTGGCTATTCTTCTTTATTGGTTCATCCAGAGGACCCTTTCAAAAGGAATAGCTTGAGAAACAACTTGTGTAGGTATCCAGCCAGTCAAAGGACAGAGAAAGTGTGGGCTTTTTTTAACTAGACTCTTGCTTATTTCTGAAGATGTTCAGCCAACCTCTTCATTCAAAATCGAGGTGCCTTTTACAGAATATAAAGAAGCCACATAGCAAGGCTTTCTTGTAGTCTAATAAGGTCAGTTATCTTGCTTCTCCTTGACCATTTATTTCTAGTGGTTTTGAGGAAGATATCACACTGATTTTTCAAATCAGCAAGTATTGCAAGATAAAAACCCTGGACCAATTTCTTGTTAAGAACATGAGTTATTTGGAAAAAGAGATGAAACAGCTAGTATTCCCCAGCTCTTAAACTAGGGGTTACATTATGCATGAAAATCCCACACAGGCAATGCATGATCCAGTAGAATGAGGTCAAAGCGCAAGATTGTTTTAATCATCAAATTGCTTGATATGATTGAATAAAATTTGTTCTAAATAGGGATCAAACCATACCAAAAGTACTTTCTGTTTTTAAGGGAAGAAAAAAAAAAAAACAAAAAAAAACCAAAACCAACAAACAGACCACTAAAAGTTTTGTAACAGAAAACATCTTTTCCAACTTCCCTTATAGTTTATTTTTGAATGATAGCTTCACCTTTAGCAGTTTCCTGTGTTGGTAGTCACAGCTCTAACAGCACCTTCCTTCAAAGGATCCCCATTTCAGGACTGAACATACGTAAATACATGGATTTTCTCAATGCTTAGGTGTTTAGCTTTAGCTTTTATATATGTGTTGGGCTATGAAACACTCCTTGCAATTCACAGGGTTCAGAAATGAGACCTAGTCACTTGCAACATGCTAGAAGAGATTGCAAAGTTATTGCTATATACTGTAAGGTATGCTCTCCCTGATGCCTGAAGCATAAGCTCTCTATACGGCACGGGCAGCTGAAATGGGAAGTGTGCCATTACGCTTAGGAGACAGTGGAAGGGGTGCTGGACAGCAGGGTAAACTCTCATTTATAGTTTCACTACATCCCCAAATTAGGAGGAGAATCATAAGAGTCACTCAGGTGGGAAAAGCCCCCAGGAGGTCTCTAGTCCAACCTCCTACCCAAATAAAAGCCAACTCTGGGATCAAACAGCAGACCAGACTGTTCAGGGCTTTCTCTAGTCAAGTCTCGAAAACCTTCAAGGACAGAGTCTTGGGCAACCTGTTCCATTATTTCACTACCGTGATTGGGATGGGTTTTTTTATCCAGGTAGCTTAAAATAATGCTTGAGTAAAAGCAAGTAAAATAGAGTGGAAAAAAGAGCAATAATTCATAATGCCTCAGAGAGCCAGGAAAATTGCAAATGTTGACAACAAATGCTGGCAGGACTCCGTCAAAAAATCCATTCATTAGAGACCATCCCTTGCAATCCTCAGGAATGATCCTCCTACTGCAACTTCTGATGGCTGCCTTTCTTTAGGAGGATGTGGTACTTCGTACAATCTCTCTCCTCTTTGAAGTCTCACAAGATGTTTAGAATTTGAAACCAATTTAATTTTATTAAAATAAGGATTTGGGGTTTCTTTCCCTCTTGGTTAGCCTCTGGACTTGCTAGTGAGCAGCTAGCTCCTTGATTCAGTGGTCCTCTGTCCTTTAGTGATTCATTGGCAAGCTTCAGTACTGGACTTTATTCTGTTATCAACCTATGTTTTGGTAAATATTTGATGTAATCAGCTAAATAGGAGAAATGGATTTTTCCCAGCCTCTTGCCTGAGATCAGACATAATGGTAACTCAGCTCTTTAGAGTAACTGTTTTGCAGTCCCTTTCTCCAGTACATATTATAATCAAAACAATAGCGTTCAAAGAAGTACTAAGGATGTGGTACTTATGCAATTGTTAATATACCATAGTTAATATCCTTAGTAATGTATTAATTCATATTTCATAGGTATAAATGAATAGGGACCCATTTGTAGAAAAGAGCTCACATCAGTAAATATGCTTCCACCAGTTTGTATCCAGGCTATCTAAACTTCAAATACAAGTCCATGAGTATAAAACATAGAAATAGTGTTATTGTTAAAGTCATGTTGTTTTATTCAGTAAAAAATATTTTATTTCTGGAAAAACTTAACATGAAAAGAACTGTATTTCACACCAGAAAAATAACTGGCAAGGGGAAAATTACAGGATGACATTTAGAGTTTGTGTGAGTTCAGAAAAACATAACAAAACTGATTTTTATAAAGATGCCAAATTGTCAAAAAAATCAGTAGTTATGCTAAAATACTATTCTGTCAGCATTTCCATTATAAATTTTATCTTTCTAGGTTTTATAGGTCATATATAAAGACTCACTGACAGTTAAACTGAGTTTAGGCTCTTCATCACATGACTGTAATGAAATGGAATTGTCTTTGGTTTTGGCAGCTTTAAGGCATCATACCCTAGATATAGATTCATGTTTAAAATGACTCCCAAGGGAGATCTGTTCTGTGAATTTGCCAATCAAAAGGTTCTTGCTAATTTTTTTATAGGGATTTCATCTCTTAAATGTGTTAGTCCAGACCTAAACACATACAGGGCTGAAAAATTACATTCATGGGCTTTTCAAAAGTGTAGCTGTATTATACGGATCAAGTTGTGGATCCTCTCCTTCCCCTGGAAGTTAGTTCCTGAGGAAGATTTTGATGGCTTTTTTTTTTTCTTTATCAGCTTTACACCTGGTTACTGGCAGTAAAGGGATTAACAGATATGGGACTTTTCTTGTTGGACACGTGAACATTTCTGCTCTTTGGGAAACCTGACATGCTGAAAAAATGGTATTTGCTTTGTCTCAGAACAACAGGCATAATCTGTCAAACAGGTAAATCTTGAGAAATATAATTTTTCAAAAATTGAAACATTTTGTTTGGTATAAGACAAACTTAAAAGTTTGAGCTTGGTGGCTTCCAGCTCTTCATCAGAGCTGTATGACGGAGAGACCAGAGCCTAGAAGTCCCAGAATTCAAGCTGAGCTAGGAGCTTTGGAGCTTCAGGCTGGTAGTCCTATCACCTTAAATGCAGACTTGGGAGTGTTGGGAAAATATCAAGCTCTAAGTAGGTTCTCAAGTGCTGGTCTCCAAGTAGCTCATAGGGAAATTCTCAGCCTTCTCTCTGGGTCATTCAAATCCAAATTCTAGAGAAAGCATGTTCTTTACCCCAAAAGTTCCCAAAGTGTTTTCCAAGACTATATCCCATTTCTATAAAATAAAAGGAAAATTTCCTATAGCCCAATGCTGGGTAAGGCTGCAAGAAATGGCATTGAAGTTGATGGAAATATTCATACTTGCAAAATTCAGCAAGTCTAAGTGGTATTATTAGGATAGTGGTAATATTTATTTTTTGGAAAAAGATAATTCTTTTAATAAATACTTATATTAAACAGTTTTTCCACCTTAAGTTGGGTTTAAGTTTAATATCTTAAAATAATGAAAGCTCATTTGAAATAATCTCTAAAGCAGATTGGCCACCTTTTAAATTAGTCATACTGTACAGCTCCACTGACAGTAATATAGTAACTTCAGATTTACACTCATGTAAACTTAAACTTGGATTTTTTTTCTTATTTTTTTTAATATGCATTGACAAATTCTATAATCCGGGGGGGGGGGAGAAACCACCAGAAGGAATGAGTATTTTTGCCACTGTAGTTTTGGTATCTTATTTGTAGGTAAAATATGTGCCTTTTTCACATTATATTTAGATATTACCTTTATCTATAATGTCTACATTTCTGTGGCTAGCAGCCCCCAAATGTAAACTGATTACTGTTTTCTTGTCTCTCAGGAAGACAGAAAACCCAGAAAAAAACACATTCTTAGAATTATGGGTTTTGTGCCAAAGGCAGCAAACACCTCTGACACCTCCTTCCACTCTTGTTGCCAGCTCAGCTCTGGAGAGCAAGCTGTGAGGATGGAATTGACAAAGCTCCAGCTATTTTATGCATACAGTAGTTTGGTCCTTTAAAATCTGAATTATGGACCACATTGCTTTCTCCTGGAAAATCTCTCAGGAAGGGAGAAGGTATTCCAATGACAACATGAGTGTGAATTTATGTGGGGGATAAGAGGACCCAAAAGTATTCATTTAGGTTTTTATTATCAGAACTATCCATAGGGAACTAACCACTTCATTAGTATGCCCCTGAATCTTGGCACTGGGATGAAGAGCTGAAGTTTAATTCTTCATCCTCTTCTGGACATCACATTATTCACTTCACTCTCTCATCATTGCTCAATACAGGTTTTACTCCTCCCAAACAGATTCAAAGCAGTTACTTAGTCTGAGTAACACCTTATTCTATAGGTAGTCTTTCACTAAAATCAATACACTAGCTATGGAGTAAAAAATACATAGAGAAATTAATACCAGAGTTTGTCCGAGAAAATGTCTAAACCACAGAGGAAGAATTAATGCAGCAGTATTTCCATTAATATTGTGGTTAATTTGCTGATTCCACTGTCTACTCAGCAGTTGGTCTCTTCCTCTCCTAGACCTAACTTACCCCAACAAGCTCTTTTAGAGTGCCAAACCAGTGATGCTACAGTTATTTTCTCATCTGCTCCTGTTCAGAGGTTGGAGGCCTTTGCATGAAATTGTCTTTTCCTTTATTCCTCTTCCAGAGCTAGCAGAGAGGGTTGCTTATGCAGATCTGAAATAAAGCCTAGGGCAGAAGAGGACAATTCTCCGATTCCTGGTATAGATGTAAGGGAGGAACTGAATAACTGGTTAAATAGTAGTTTGCTGGCTTCAGAATCATCAAAGAATTCTGATTACAGTGATGAGGAGAGCAACCAAGTACATCTGGCTTTCAGGAGAGTGGAAAGTCTACTTTTATGCCAAAGCTAGCCCATAAATGTCTGGCTCAGATCCCAGCTTTGTTGGCCCATTATAAGCACTTTTAGTTGACCTTTTTATTAATGTCAGTGTTGTTCTGAGCACATGCATGTCTTAGATTCTCAAACAGCAAGAAAATTAAGAGATGGTTTTGTAAGAATTAAATATACATTAGGTAGCACTGTCCTAAAGTACTAGTTTGTCTGAAACTAGTGAGAAGAGAGGTCAGTCTGTGTGTTAACTGTGGATCTTGTGGCTTAGGTGCCAAAGAGACAATGAATAGATAAAGAAGGTTGTGGCCTCTTTAAAGTGATTATAAGAAATCACAGCATATAATGTAAATATGAAATCTTGCTTTGGGATTATTTATATTTGTATTATAGTCTTCTTTAAACAGGAAGCTTTTTTGTTTCTGGTACTACTATATCTGTCATGTCTCAGTTTACAAAAACAAGCCTATTGTGTTTCTTGGAAATTATTGCACATAAGATTCAGTCGTCTGTTGAATAAACACGAATACAGTGACATTTAAAATTGAGGTCTTTATGTCATAAAAATATGAAAATTAATATACTAAAAAAATTTTAGCTCTTTTGGGAGGGTTTTTATGTGCATGAAGAGGAATTGAGCTATAAAGGTGAATGCTCAGATGTATGTCATACAAGCAGATAAATTCAGATTGGAATTTCTTGACACCTGGGGAGGAGCCAACATGAAATGAATTATGTAGTGTGCATGGATTAAATGAACATCGTGACACATACAACATTCTATTTGTTTAATTTTTCATCCATAGGTCCAAGTCTTCAATAGATAGACAAGTAAAAAGGACCTCTGTCTTGGAAATTTTTTTACTGCAGAACAGGGTGACTCAGGGATTTGTAGTGGATAGAGTTCAAGCCATTTGTTCGAATCTGGACCAAGCTGGTAGTGATTGCAAGTCAGTACTGGCTGCTGTGTGTGTGTTTGGGGGGCCGGGGGGCATGCATGCATATGTGACAGGACTTGGCAGTCAGATGCCAGCTGCTAGTGGACACCGACCTGTATAATGTAAAGTAACCTCACACAACCCGCTCCTTGGCAGTCTCAGCCAAAAGGCCAAACATAGAACGGGCACTGAGACAGAGCTAAACTTTCCACCCCATGTAGCAGTTGCTTAAAACACACATTACAGTAGGGCGGGTAGTGAGAACACCACTTTATTGCTGCTGTCCGCGTTGTACTGAGTCTGTGGAAAAACTGAAGAATGGAGCTTCCAGAAGGGCCAGCCTGGTACTTCTCATAAACCTCTTTTACGTTCCACCATTGTACTTGCTTTCGGCTGGAAAATGTTAATCACCACTATCAGCTTGCACCTTCACCATGGCTGACAGGGGTTTCTCATCTGAACACAGCTTTCCAGTCTACTTTCCTTGGGATCCAGTCAGAGCTGGAGTTAAATGCTGCTCAGTATGAGATGCCACTGTTCAGGGGAGATTAAATCAACACTATTTTATTGAATGCCTTTTAACTTATCTGTAATGGCCAGTTAAAGGTGATTGCCAAGGACTGAGGGCTGGAGAGGGGCCAGCAGACCCATGTCCTCCCTCCCCAAACAGCCCCATCCTTCAGCCCTCAGCAAGGCAGGCTGGGATGGGCCAAGGACAGTGATGGGAGTCAGTCACAGCCCAGCCATTGCAAGGCACCACCACAGACCCCAGGCCTGGCCAGGAAGGCAGCTCCTCGGGCAAGGACAGGGTCAGGTCCAGAGACAGTCACCAGCATCATCCAGACTCACATGGAAAGTCATGGAAGTCAGCCCATGGACGAAGGTTCCTGGTCTGGGTTGGTGAGGCACAGGGCCAAGCACAGGCATGCCTGCAGGGTGGCTGCAGCTGCAGCTTAGGCAGGGATCAGGAGCGAGAGCAGGAGCCTCAGCTCAGCAGCAGCCCTGGGTGAAGAAGGGGAAGCCCCTTGCTTTTTGCTCTTTATTTCAAGGCCACCAGCTGCGCTGCTTCTAAGTTGACCCTTAGCCCAGGAAGCCAAACCCTCGGTGCTTGGAGAAACTCTGGGTCCTGTCAGTGCTGTGGGATCTTAGTGAAACAAACAACTTGGAGCACTGAAACAGGTTTGCTTTTGGCTTTTTGTATTTAGTGGATGTAAGTGTTACAAGCACTGAGGTCATCTTAAAAGGACTTGTAACCTTTTCAGATGTTCCCAGAAGGAAACTCTACTTCACAAACAATGCCGCTACACATGTGAATTAAGGATGTAGGATGTACAAAAGCATTTTAATTTCCTAAACATTTCGTACTAGCCAGCGTAACCCATGGCATGTCTTGGTAAACAGCAATCTATGATTTACACCTTTAGTAATACAATCCTTGGGACTTTTGCAAGATGCAAATTCTCTTGGCCCAGAGATTCTGGGGTATATAATGCTCTAGTCAAAATCATGATGCAAATGGGAAAGCTTTGTTATGTATTTCAGAACTCAGTGATCCAGATGGAGATAGGAAACAGTATTACTGAGACTTTGGTCTGCATAATATATGCAGATCAGTGGCAACTTTTCAGGCAGACTGATATAGATTTCCTCTTTTTTTTTTCCTTTTTTTTTTTTTTTTTTTTTTTAAATTAAAGGGACTCTGTCCCAACATGCAGAACACAGACTGGTCAATCATGCCTTTAGCAAAATTGCTGGTTTCCTATTGACCATAACTTCTAACTTCAAAATGTAATTGATTTTTTTTAAAAGAAGGGACTTTATCTTCAGACACCAGCACTATACTCCTTCTTCGATGGTCTCCTGTTCCCCTTGAATTCCCCATATGAGGTTTTTCTCTCCTTCCATAGATTTCAGGCAGAAGATTTTTATATATTTTGTCTTCTGAACTGACCCTATAAGAATAATAAACAGTTTCATTTAAAGTTGTTAAAGTGTAACTGGTGTCTAACATTCATAGCTGCTTCTTTTTTCTAACATTTTCATTGGTTTTCATCAAAAAACAACAAAGAAGACATTACGTGACAAACAGGAAGTAGTGAAAGAGTTACACAATATTGAAGAAGTACACAACATGGTAGTGGTAAAAAGTTTAATTTGGCATAGATTAGCACCCTGAAGTTCTGGTCCCTATTAAAAGCTGCATTTTAGACTAGAAATTCGACCACATATCTTTCAGTAACAGACTCTCTGGTTAGAATTACAGCATGTCCTGGTTCTTGTCACACTGAAAATGTCACAGGATTAGTTTTCTGCATGGAGAATTCCTCCTTCCAGCTCCAGTGTGATCATTGTAGGATAACAGGATGCTGATTGAGATCGCATGACAGTGGATGTGTATGCACGGGACAGGCAAGTGTACAGAATGTGAATAAAAGTGGCTCATCACCAGGGAATGAACAACAGAAAAGTAAATCTAAGTGCCATGAATTTACATCATTGCACATCCTGAGAGCAGAGTTCATCTCATCATTTCCAGGCAAAAGATAAGTACTGGCCCAGGAACGGTAAAACACTGATGTAAAACCAAGCTTAGTATTCTGTAAAAATGTTTTGAGAGAGTGTGTAAGATCTAACTTTCAGATGTCAGACAGACATCACAATGTAATTGGAATAGCTTTTCGAAACTAAACCTACTTGAAAAAAAAGATCATAGTTACATAGAATAATTTAGGTTGGAAGAGACCTCCAGAAGTTTTCAGTTTCCCAATGAAGGCATTATCATAATTACTGATTAACACCTATAACTGAACAGCTGGGGACAGAAATACGTTACATGATGTTAGTCGTACTGACTGGTAGATATCTCATGCTTAGGAATTACACTAAGGTCAAAGTATTGGTATTGAATTTATGCAGATTTCTTTCTGCGGATGCCAAGTCTTTCCTATACCTTGCTGAGTCCAAACCTCTGAGACAGCCCTATTCCCCACAAGAGGTACCTGTTTCTGAGGAACTGCTCAGTTATCTAAGCCACCTTGTGTCACCAACATGAGTCCCAGCCATGCACCCAGATAGCCCGTGGACCCTCCATGCACTTAGCAGTACCCTATCACTCTTTGGCTGCCTCCATGCTAACCAAGGCCTCCATGGCAGTCTTTCCTGAACCAGCCTGGGCAAGGAAGCTGCTGTGGCTGTTCTGCCTCTTCCCTGGCCATGGACCTCACTCTCCCCCTTCTGCTGCGAAGGTGTGAGTTTAAAATAAGTATAGCCAGGGCTGTCAGTGTCTCTCTGAACCCAGAGGACAGCCTGTGGAGCTCTCTCCTCCTTCTTCTCTCCAATTCCAGCCTTTTCTGAACTGCTCTCCATTGCCTGTGTGGGAGAGAGAAAAATTGTCTTGTGATGTTTCCCATGCAACTTGTCATCACTCCTCTCCATTGCTGCCAAAGTGGGAGAGAGAGCCAGAGCAATCTGCCAGGCACTGGGGTTGCTCCTGCTCTCTGTTAACCCACACCTCCATCCACATCAACCTGTTACACATGACTCAGTCCCTTTGCCTTGCCACTTGCAAGCTAGAGTCCTGCCCACTGGGCTACAGTGGCAGGGGCTTGCTGAAGAACACTCTCCTTGCCAGCAGAGTTGCAAACCCAATGTGTTGCAGCCCAGCCGAGGCTGACAGACACCTCTCTCCAGGTTGCACAGCTTTCATCCTCAATGTTTGCAGGTGCCATTTGACCTTCAGAGCAAGACTGCCCTGGGAGCTGCTCATTCCTAGCCTTGGCCTGGGCACTTCTCTGGTCTTCTGCAGATGCTGGGCTGGCTGTTCCACCCCCTACCTGAGGACACAGTGCCAAGCAGCACCTGTTCCTCACAAGGCATGGCAGAGAGTACCAAGCTACTCAGTTCTCTTGGCCCTCCAGTGAAAATACCCATCCCTGACAACCCCAGACCTTATGGCCATGCCACATCTTGCTTCTTTCCACATTTTCCCATCCCCCACATCAGGAGCAAACATGGGAAATGAAGCTTCACAAGGGTATCTGCCTCTTCTCCTTCTCTCATTCATACCTGGCAAGGATATATGGGGAAACTGTGGTGTTGACAAATGAAGATTTACAGATATGTGACTTAGCCAAGCAAATGTTTCTGCCCTCCCTGCCAGGCAGAGAACATGAAGAGGGTTCACCTTCTCCTCCTGCACCTCTCCCATTCTGTATTGCCTCAGTGGGTACTGCAGGAGAGGAAAAGAGCAAGGTGACTCCTGCCAAAAAATTCCCATGTCTCTCCCTTGCCACTGTGCTAGCCACTGAAGCAGGATATGCCAACATAATCTCCAGCTCCTCAGATGGAGCAGAAAAAGTGCTTTTTATCACTGAATGGCTGAGGGCAGTAGGCCATGCCCTTTCTTGAGCTCTAACCCCAGTTCACTGCAGCCAATGTCCTCCTCACCATGGAGGCAAACACTTGTCATGGTTTAACCCAGCAGGTAGCTAAACACCACACAGCCGTTTGCTCAATCCCCTGCAGTGGGATCGGGGACAGAATCGGAAAAAAAGGTAGAACTTGTGGATTGAGATAAAGACAATTTAATAGGACAGACAAGGAAGGGGAAATAATAATAATTAATATATAATAAATAATAATAGTAATAATAATGATCAAAGAATATACATATCAAGTGATGCACAATGCAATTGCTCACCACCCGCTGATCAATGCCCAGCCAGTTCCCAAGCAGCAGCTGTGGCCCCCCTGGACAGCTCCCCCCAGTTTTTTGTTCAGCATGACATCATATGGTATGAAATGTCCCTTTGGCCAGTCTGGGTCAGCTGTCCTGGCTGTGCCTCATCCCAGCTTCTTGTGCACCTCCAGCCTCCTTGCTGGCAGGGCAGTATGAGAAGCTGAAAAGTCCTTAACTTAGTGTAAGCACTGCTCAGCAACAACCAAAACATCAGTGTGTTATCAACATTATTCTCATCCTAAATCCAAAACACAGCACTATACCAGCTACTAGGAAGAAAAATAACTCTATCCCAGCCTAAACCATTGAAAAGAGGCCCTCTGCATAGCCAGGCAGCTGCATAACCTGTGAAACCCCAGGCGTAAAGCTTACCCTTATTTCAAGAAAGACCAACAAGCCTAAGCTTCATGCCTTTTTGGGAAACAGCCACCTGCTTCAGCAGCTGAAGCTGGAATTTCCCTGGCAGGACAAGTAGTCCCACTGAGAAGACGAGCCAAGGCAAGTGGAAGCATGGCTAAGCCATCTAAAAACCTGGCATGAGTCTTTTGTGGTGCATGGGGGAGAGGGGATTGAACCCTGCTGCTGCCAAGGAAGGATCCTTGAGATAACCAGTGGCCCTCTTTGACTTCTTTCCCAATTAAAGGTTTCCTTGATGTACATGAGTACAATTTATAATCTCAAACCATTTAAATTTTTAATACAACAGAATTTATGCTGCAGCAGACATGAGTTGATCTTAGTCATAATCCACTTTTACCACTAAAACTCTAAAATGATGGTAAGTCTTCCAGAAGTTAGCAGAAAGCTATTTTTACTTTGCAAATCTTTTTTAAATTATTTTTTCTCACACACACAGTTTTGCTCTGGATTTGATCCCTGAGGACCTTTGCTCATCTCAGGTATCACAGTGAAAGCTATAAAAAGCTGTCAAATATTTCCTGCTTTTGCTGTAATAATTTAGACTCAAAAGCCTGCATCATTTTCTCTTCAATGTCTAGCAACATGCAATCATAACAGGATTTAGGCTCCCAAATACGTGCGACTATTAGGGAGTTTCCATTTTCTTTGGTATAACTCAAACACTTTTAATTGTATCATGTTAATTTGTGTTGTTTGTTAGGTGAATTCTTTAACAGAAAGGGAAACACGGTAAATGTTTACAGTCTCAGGTAATGGAAATGACATGAGATTTTAACACAGGACTCACCAAATCTGAACAAGGTTGTAGTTCACATTTTTTGAGTATTAATTTAGACACAATAGGCTTAATTTAGCTGCTTAAAGATAAGCATTGCACATCTTTTAAAAATACTCTGTTGTATTCCTCCTGGCCTTCAGATGTTACTCCAGAAGGAATGAAATAGCTTCCGTAGCTTCTGTGTTTTACATGTAGCCTCCTACTTATGCTAGAAACATAAGCTCTGTGTCTATATGTCTACATGTAGGCAACTGATTGCAGTTCCATATGACCACTGCTTTTCAGCCAGCAGGTATCAAGTGGTACTGACTATGAGGTACATGAAAAAGTGAAATTGCCTTCAAATACATGTTGTATGTAAAGACTGAGAAAGCAGATCAAATGATTTTTCAGTCTTTACTAAACAGTGAGAAATGGAAGCTACTCGTGTATTGAAGGGAAGAGAAAATGTGGTACATATATGTAAAATTCAAGGGAAAGAAAAAGAATCCCCCAAACTCAGCTAAATCTCTTGTGGGTTTTGGTTGTTTGTTTTTTGGGTTTTTTGTTTTTGTTTTGTTTTTTTCATTTTTTTAACCAAGTGTATGTCACATTATCAAGGTTATCCATGAAAAATGAGTCATACAATAACATCTGATTTGTCTTGGGAAGGTGGGGTCTTCCTGTTGGAACTGTGAACTTCCTACTACTCAAACAAAAGGGAGTGGAGTATCCTGAGACAAAAAGCGAGACAGGAAGGGTCTGCCGAGATAGGATGAAACCGTAAATGGAAGATAGCCTAGAGCCTGGCAGAAGAGATATTATTATGTAGACTTTTACAAAGAAATGTAAAGTGTTTGGAAGATTTTAGTGAGCTTCAGATTTGTTAAACCTTTTTTATAAGCATTCAGCTTTTAAAATGTTTGATGAACTACATGTCAGTTGTAAATGATTAAATGTGTCATGTTTCATTTTCTTCAATGTACTTTGTAGTACATCAGATCAAAATATATCTACTGCCTTTGGAGTTCAGCTGTAAATTTCTCCAAGGAGACATAAATCCATTATCTCTCTGATATAGTGACCACTTTATACATGATTTCAGGGTTGATGGAAGTTACCAAAACTAATTTGTTGACAAAAAGTAAAAATTCCTATTTTTAAGTCTGCCTTTGTTTTGGAGCTCTTCGTAACCTTCTTTTAAAGTCTTTCTACTTTGTGTCAGAATAAGGAAGCTTTTTTACACTCGTTTGTTGAGGAAGAAGATTTCACTGACGTACAGCAAATAAAAAGCAACTCCAAACCATGACATGTTTTTTACTGTATCTAATAGCAATCAGTAAGTAGTGTTCAGCCAATATTTGAAATAACGCAGTCTAGCTGTCCTGTAGTAAAAATTGTAAATTTCGTAACACATGACACTGTTCATTTCCCACCTTATCTGTGGACACACTTTTCAGTCCAAGAGTTCCTTCCTTGCCAGGTCAACTTCAAACATATCATTGCTTACGGCCCTTTCTACTTTCAGAGGAATGTGGATTGGGAAATGTTGAGAGAAAAAGAAAGATTAGGCAAGGAGAAAGTTCTAGGTTCATTAAATGAATCCTCTCTTCCTAAAACAAATTAAAAATATGGAATAGATATGTCTAAGTTTCCATATTTTCAGTGAGAAAAGACACATTCTTAAATTATCTTGGAAACACGTGTACTGATCCATGCCCTTACACATTTACAGAGGGAACAATTTATAAAGGGATATCTTGAACTATAACAAAAACAGGAATGAAAAAGTCTTTAAAACTGACTTTCTGTATCAGTCCTTTTCAACAGCAAAATCCAGGGCTGTTCAGCTTGTAGCCCACAGGCTGGACCTAACCACTGATACTCAGGAAAACTTATAACCCCTTCTGGCTTCGCAGGAAGAGGAGCACTGCACAAGATGCAGACCTGAAGCTATGTGTAGACTTGAGCTGAGAGGTAAGTTGGCCAGTGCATATGACAAATACTGCTGGTGGCTAAAAGTGGCCTAGTAGGCTACAAATGCATGGTTTGAGTTTGAGTCACCCTCCTAGCTGATTAGAGGCCGCTGAGGTGGTTACCTATTAAGGGGGTGGAGGGGCAGGTAGGAAGGGGAGGATAATTCTTCGTAAACCCAAGGAAGGATATAAATCACTGCTGTTAGAAAGAAAAGGTTTTGAAGTTCAGAAACAGATCTTTTTCCCCTAGCTTCTTTTCTTTGCTAATTGCTGCCACAGGACTTCCCTACTAATTTCCTTTTACTTTGTCTGTGAGTAGTGCAGCTCCATCTGACTAACATGCTGTCCTGGTTTCAGCTGGGATAGAGTTATTTTTCTTCCTAGTAGCTGGTATAGTGCTGTGGTTTGGATTTAGTATGAGAATAATGTTGATAACACACTGATGTTTTAGTTGTTGCTAAGTAGTGCTTACAGTAGTCAAGGACTTTTCAGCTTCCCATGCTCAGCCCAGTGCACAAGAAGCTGGGAGGGGGCACAGCCAGGACAGCTGACCCAGACTGGCCAAGGGGCTATTCCATACCATATGATGTCATTCTCAGTATATAAACTGGGGGGTGTTGGCTGGAGGACAGTGATCACTGCCTGGGGACATGCTGGGCATCGGTCAGTGGGTGATGAGCAATTGTATAGCGTGTCGCTTGCTTTGTATATTATTATTATATCATCATCATCATTATTATTACTATTATTATTACTATTACTATTATTACTATTACTACTATTCTATTTCACTTCAATTATTAAACTGTTCTTATCTCAACCCACGAGTTTTCTGACTTTCACCCTTCCAATTCTCTCCCCCATCCCACTGGGGTGGGGGGAGTGAGCAAGCGGCTGTGTGGTGCTTAGTTGCTGGCTGGGGTTAAACCACAACACATGCCTTTGGGAATGAAGAAAACGAAAAATTAGGATGTTATTTGTCTTTATGGGGTGCTTGGGTCCCAAACCATCTCTTTTTCTGTCCCCCACTTCCTTTTTTCACAATGGGCTTCTGTGAGGAGAAAGCAAGAGCCTTCGGTGGTCCAAACTCCTCTTGAGGTTTCTCTCCATGCTCTAGCCTGCAGCAACACCATGGCTCTTGCTCAAGGAAGAATGCTGACTGTATGGGGACAACCCTTCCCTCCCACTTGTGCTCTGGGTAGCCTTTTTGCCTCCATGGCCGATAACACCTCCTCTTCTTGGACTGGGCAATTCAGCATGAAGGATGCAGGGATAGAAACCTTGGAAACTAGCTGCAAATGAGGACAGGGGTAGTCAGGGATGCCCTTCTCTTGCCTAGTCCCTGGGATGGCGTGGCTGCATGGGTGAGAGGCATGCCCAGCAGCCCTGGTCTCAGTGCGGCGTGCTGGGCACAGGGGCTGTGGCGGCGGCTGTGGCAGCCAGGGAAGGGAGACAAAGAAGCCACAAAAAGTGTCCCAAGTCCTATTTCTGATCTATTGTGCAATATTTAACTGTTAAACCCTATGAGAATGTAAATAATGGTGATATTACCTACTTATTCAGTACAAGTGGAAAGTTATATTTGTTATATTTTGGAGTGAGAGGTGTTCACATCATAGGGGCAATTAGAAATCCAGCTCTCAAACTCAACAGAAGTTGAGTTTGCCTAACTGAACTTCAGGCCACTGAACAAATCCCTCTAAACATTTGTGACTTACTAAATTATTCTGGTCTTTGAGATGGTAGAACTAGGGATACAACGCAAGCACTCTTGTAGCTATAGAGAAATTTCTACTGTTACTACAGCATCTCCCTTCAAACTGATTCAACAAAAGGATGGAAACTGTTTACTAAGGAGCTATACAATTTATTCTGTATAAATTCTTCTGAAGTGCTAAACACGCTCGTACTGAAATCACATTTTTATTCTGAGAAATGGAGATATGCAGTTGAAGAAATTAATTTGCGAGATATGGATGGATGAATGAACAGTTTGATTGTTTTTCCTCAGTTGTTGTAATCTGCAGCCTGGCACAGAAACTTGTATAGACAGTTGCAAGCTGTTCATATTAATATCCTGAGCAGTGAAGTGAGATGGCTGAAGAGCAAGCCCATATCTCCCTTTGCTCCAGGATGACAGTGACCTCTGGCAGAAATGTGAGGTAGATGCATTAATCACTTCACCAAGAAGTGCCAAAGTTCATCTGTTAGTGCCTGAGGGCCCATCTTCAGTTTGGGTATCATATGTCACATAATTTACAAACACAGAAAAACAGACAGCCTCTGTCTTGAATAGATTATGATTTTAAATAGATGGGACGGAAATCAAGGAGAAGAAATATTACATGAAAGCACAATAGCAGTGATTTTATTTTAGAGTCTTTGCTGGGGAGGGGGGGAATGAAGAAATTAAGAGATCTATAGGAGGGGTTAGAGCAAGCAATCAACCAGCACGAGGGAGATAACATCTAAAAAAACCTGTACAAAATGCTGATGAAAACATTGTTCTCCAAATGTCTCTGCTTTGGCTGCTTCAACTTGAATCCCTCTCTGGCTCCACTGCAAAATTACTGAACACAGTTCTTTGAAGAGTATGAAGGAAAATCTGAATTTAAAAATATTTCTTCCAGATAAGTCTTTTGCAAACTGAACTTCAAAACCCTATCACTTCTTTTGGTGTATATTTTAAGCTATGTCTGCAGCAGAGAGCCAGACCACATGTGATTGAGCTGGTTATGAGTTTGGACTAGCAGTTAAAGAACTCATCATTTATTTGGGAGACCCAAAGCAGGTTCCCGGTTCTACTATAAACCCTGTGGGTAAGCTTTAAGAAATCACTTCCCCTCACCATGCCTTCATCACAGATAGGAAAACTGGGTTTTTCAAAGCACCTTGGGATATAAGAATTAAACTGCCAGAAAGGAGGTAAATACTGTTGGTAACTAAAACCACGAATGAACAGTGGGAAAGGCAGTTCCTCAGTTGCCGGACTATTCTGTGCATCCCCACCAGGTGTTCTGACTAGAGCTACACTGCTGGTAGGAGCGTTTTCTGATACAAATTCCGTATGCCTGTGTTGCCTAATTAGGGGACGTGTAATGTGGTGCTGTGACCATTGTAATCTGAAGGCAGACAGGGTCTAAGCTTCCAACAAATCTCATCAGCTCATCATGTAATGGCCCCAGAGAAGGTGTTTGTAGCTGACTTCTCTGTCTGACATCAGCTCTATCACCTCATGAGAGGGGAAAACACAACATATGGAGGCAGACCTCAAGCTCGATCTGCCTAACTCACTTTATGGTCACTTGGCTTTTCGAGATGTGATCATTTATTGAGGTACAAGTCTTCTCCTTCCTTAAGGTAATCGAGTGAAACCTTTACTTCAAGCAGTGGCCTGTGCTTTTAGAGCCACAGGTCCCAGATTGCATGTTTAAAGGAGATGAAATCAGCTTGTGAGCATGAAGGGAGGTGTTGGTCTAGATAGATAGAAAAAAAAAAGTAGTTTTATGAAATCAGTGAGAAAATATCAAAGATTTCATATGCAGAGTTTGCAAGTCTGAGGGGTGTGGGGAGTAAGAAATCACTGGCAGACACTTTATGCTCAAGTGGTTTGCTGCTACGATATCATTATTTCCAGTTATGTCAGCGGAAATATGGTTGGGAATCATAGCAACATTACACCACTTCTGCTAGAATCAGACCATGTTGTAGATGGAGAAGTTAAGGTTTTAAAGAATAAATAATTTTGAAAACATTAAAAGTTTGAAAATCAAGGAAAGGGATTCTAGGTCTTTAGAGTTATTCTGATACACCTAGCTGGTGATAAACACAGATCCTGTGTCCTTTTTTTAGTTAAAAGTTTACTGGTTACACTAGAAGCATATTAAAGAAAAAGAAATGGAGTAGACCACATTAGTTGTGATCCCAGTTGTGACCTTTGTTGTCACACAATTCCAACTGCGTAAATAAAGGTTGTAATCATTGCATATGGCAGTACATAATAATAGGTCATTCTGTTCAGATATCTTGACGTATCTGCATGTTTTCAGTAAGGCCTCCTACATCAAATGCTGATCTGCCAGAGTAAGAGGCACAACACGCTCACAAATGAATCTTGAGAGATCATGGCAGCATTCATTTCTATCTGACTCTCCCAGCTTTTCCTGACTCACTTTCCCTGTAGGTAAAACAGAGTTAGCGTTTATCATTAGCAGCATATTAACAAGTGTGTTACAGGGAAGTCCGGAGGCTGTGGTGGAGGCTGGGGTTGCCAGGGTGCTGCGCGGTGGAGACACGCAGCCCATCCTTGTTCTGAAGGTACCTTTTCTGTATTAAATGCCTTGAGATGTGGGGATAGAAAAGGTAGCATCGTAATGCTGTGGAGTCCTTAAACTGGTCTGGTGTCACAGCTCTGCAGAAAAGCGGTGACAAAGAGCTTAGAAAAGCAACTATATAGCAGTTGCAAATATTTGTCTGACGTGCTTGTGTTGCCTGTATTTGCTTCCCCAACAAATAAGAAAGCTGTACACGAGCACTGGAAAAGAGCAGGTTTTTTCTTCTCCACCCCCCGCCCCCTCCCTTTCTGAGGTACAGCGTCAGGCTTTCTCTCTCCACCAAAAGGACCATGTGGTAAAGCACTTGCTTTAGAGACACTGGCCTTTTCTTCTTGTGGAAAAAAGGAGCTCCTGTTTTATGGTGGCCTGGAGGCTGAAGAACCGCCTGCTGCCAGGGCTGCTACTCTAATGGTTTCAGCAATCAGCCTGGCTCCAGCTGAGAGGCAAAGTGGTCAAGCCTCTGCTTACCCTCTGTTTACTCTGTAACCGGGAGCAGCTCCTCTCCCCCTCTCCCACCCGCCCCTCGCACCGGGCTTGCGCTCATAAACCGGAGCACAGCATCAGCACAAAAATCATTAGAAAGAACCGGCCATCTGCCTGTGCAAAACGATGTGTTGAGTCTCTCTCTTGAAGAATGAGCCTTTGCTTCACTTTTCTTTCCAGCTGCTGGGAAAATGTCAAGATTAGATGAGTCACATGGCAGATTAGATCTGAGTAAGAGCTTTTTTCACTTGTTGTTTGAGACTGTAGGAACGAGTTTAGTGCTGACCCCTGTGTTTAATCAGAAAGAGGTTTTAATGTTTCAGCAGATTTTGGAGAATTAATTGCTGACATCTGGAATATCACAGAAACTGTTAATAAAACTTTTTAATTTTTTTTGATGCTCTATAGCAAAACCAAACAAAACTCCCACAAGACAGACTGAGATTCCTGGCTACTTTGGTTACTTATTTGTGTTTTCTTAACCTCTTTTTTTTGCCATCAGGTACTAAAACACTTGAAAAGATATTTGACAATATGAGCCATGTAGGCCATTTTAGGAAGTAAGTGCCAGGTAGGCCTTTAGGAGTTGCTTATTAGTTTTTACCAGCAACTGTTACTCTGCTATTGTGCCTGCTAAACTTACAGAAAAGAGTATGCCTGGCAGGCTGTCATGTCTCAGACACAGAGCACTGCACCAAGCTGCTGCTAAATCTGTCATGTTTGCTTTTGTACCAGACCCTGCTGAAAGATAGTTTCACATTAGGTTCAAGCACAAGTGAATGAACACTGATGCACTGACTCTTGTTTGCTCTTCTGTAATCAGAAGCTGATATTCACCGACTGATTCATGTCAGGAGTTTCCACATTGTTTTATATATGGGTATTTTATCTCTTTGCAAGCCAGATAAAATTGTGGAAATTCATGGCTGTTTTACTTAAGGGTCCCGGTTTCTACAATTATAATGAGAGACTAACGTGTAGGAATCATAAAGGTGGGACTTGCAAAAAGACTGTAAAATTCGCTTTCCATTTCCATCCAAAGATTCTTGCTTAATAGTGACATGAGTGGGTTTAGAAATCTCCTCTCTAGCTACCTAAAACCAAAATCAAACCAGGCAGCTGTTTCTGAAATGTATAGCACATTCTGTCCTTGGTCTTGACAATTTTCTGCTGTGAGTTGACTGAAACCTATTCTATGTCTATCACTTGTTAAGCTGGGAAGTACCATGCTGGCAGACCTGAACTGATCTACTGTGAGGAGTGGGAAATGTTTTTAAGTAGCTGCATGTGTTATTTTTCATATACACTGAAGGTCTTTTTATTTGCAAAGCCTCCCCAAAATTAAATATCATTCAATACCCTATTCAAGCTTCCGTGTAGTACTTGAGGACTAATTATTGGTCACCTACAAAGTATGGACAGGCTCCATTTATTCAGGTTGGGTTTTTAGCTGTTTTCTAACTTCAGGAGCATATGTGTCACATACAAGAAAATGGCCTGGGAAGGCAGCAAGTAGAGGTCAAACTCTAAAAGCTATGCCAAATATGGAAAGTTATCAACTGCATAAAACCTTTTGTTCCTGTCTGCAGCACAAAGCCCTGGCCCAAAGAGTCATGCTGAAGAAAGGATTTTAGCAAAATATTTTGGCTAGTTACAAAAATGAGACAAATTTTCTTGGTCCTTTTCTTGTCTTCTTGTGTTGTAATGTTGAACGCCAGCACAGTCTAAATCACCAAGGATGCAGTCAGTTCTGCATACTACTACATGAGTGTGCTAGGATTGGTAAAATGGCTTAAGACAAATTCTGATAGCCGTATGAAGATGCCCCTGATTCACTGCTAGAGCTGTGGCCAACATTACAGGTCAGGGCTTTCCCCGCCAGCACAGTATACCCTCTATCTTCAGTTCTTTTCCACCAAAATTATTCACAGTTTTGCAAAAACTAAATGTCCTATTTTTACTTGCCATATTTTCATTTTGATCTTTCTCTCTCCCTCTCTACTTAATGCCAATATGATAAAGGTGGCGCAAAAATCAAACAGGGCAGGTGCCATTCAGAAGCTTTAAAACTGGAAATGCTTTTCTCATGAACACTGAGAAATGAAGGGGTATGTATTCTTAATTGAACTTTTTTCCATACATTTTTTTTTCTTCTTAAAACTTTCCCAAAGCAAATCAGCTGTTTTGCAACTAGCTCTTATGTTTATGTCCTATTCAATCAAGACAGAGAGCAGAAACCATTTTTATCCTCTCTTCCTCCTCCCCTCTAAAAGGGAGGATTAAGTTGGCACGTTTCTGTGCAAATTAGACTACTTTTTTCTCCAGTTTCTCATTTAGGCACTTACAATTCAAATGTGATTGTGTATATTTCCCTGCTTTCTTCTGTACTAGATTCTGTTGTTGTCAGCTGTCCTGAATTTCTGTCCTGTTGCTTCTGTGCGTTAATGCTCGTGCCTCTGTTAGGTGATGAAGTCTGGACATTGGCTGGTTTAATGCCCTATTAACCTGGAGGAATTGACTGGAATTTATTGCCTTAGGTTAATCCCTCTGCTTTTCACCTTCCTTTTTGGATAATATGCATTGCACCATGTGAAATACATGCCTGATTCAGTAGCAGTTACGTTAACAACAGTGGGATCCTACTTGGCGACACAGCTGAGGATGTAATGTCCTTGTAGCTCCAGATATTTTGTTTTGGTAATTGTGCATATACTTTCTGCCTGCTGTTTTGATCCTGCTGTTGCTATTGTTTGCTGGAGACTCATGCTGCTGCGTCCTGCCTCCCTGCCCAGCCTAGATTCCATTGTACCCACCCCACGGGCCTTTTGTGTAATGCCAAGCTAGCAAAAATCCTGGCATCCGACTCTTTTGTTGCCCAAGGGAGGTATGTGGGAAAGGCAGCTCACCACGCTCACTCAGGACGGCGACTTGGCACACACTGCACAGCAGTTTCCATTAGACGTCTCTTGGGCTGAGAGACAATTTTGCTTCAGGTGCACAAGCATCCACTTTCTGTGTTTGCAATTGAGTTTTATTTGCCAGAACAGCAAAGGAATGCAGCTGTTAGGGTTTTATACTATGGTTTTCACACTCCAAGTGGCATGTCGTACTAATGCATTATTTGTATTACAGTAGTCCCTGCAGGCCTTCCCCCACATCTGAATCCCATTGTTCTCGCAGTATAAAAAGACACAGTCAGAAACAGACCCCAGCACAGAAAAACTTATAGCAATTTACAGTGACTAAAGGAGGATTTAGGAGGACCTTAGTGTCCAAGTCTCTGAGAATGACTGAGATCACCCCATTTTCAAGCACCACCCTACTCCTGAAAGGACATGGACCAGACAGAAGTCACAAAGGGTCATCAAAAATAAACCACCCTGTGCCTAACACAAGGCTCCTCCACAGGCTCAGAAGTACCCTGAATGAAGAAGCAAGAGAAAGCCAGACAAAGCTTTTTGGTGACTCGGAAACAGGCACCTTAAGTAGCCCCCCACGTTAGTCATGGTGCGACCACAGCTGCTGTGGCAGAAGGTGTGCGGGTCCAGTGGTGCTCACCTCAGCCTGGAGGAGGGCTTTGAACCCACAGCACGCATCTCCTGAGATAATCCCCACCCAGGCTCTGGGGGTTATACCAGGTTTTCGGGGTAGGTGCTCTAGTATAGTAGTATGCAAGGAGAGGCAGAGTTTGCTTCCTATTTCAGTGGCTGCAAATACATTTGACGTGAGACAAACACTGGACAAAACCAGAACTAAGCTAGAGAGAAAAGACTGCAACTTCAGCCACAACCCTCTGGGCTAGGAGGGGTCTCTGGCTGGAGACAACAGAAAGCTGTAAATATCACAGACAGACAAGATTTGATACATTTTGACATGACTGCTGCTTTCAGAGCAAAGCAAAAAAAATGTTCTTCATGCCCCCGCTGTATGTCCAACGCAGACAAGCATTGAGGTCCGACACAGGTAGGAACAGCCAAAAAGGAGAGCAAAATAGCTGTGCAGGAGTAGGGGAATGGACAGGAAAAAGTTGTTGGTTCTGGTTGCAGTCACATGTGCTGTGAGTCAGTATGCATCTCTGCTGAAGAGGTTTCCATCTCAAGCTGCTTTTTATCACTTCTCCCCCTCAAAGGTTGCAGTCCTTTCTGGGCTGCTGTCATAGCTGTTAGTGTAATCGTGCCCAAAGCCATTTCATTCAAAATGGGGTGGGCTGGCAAAGAGCTTCTTCTCAGGCTGTTCAAGGCAACCCAGTTTGCTTTTGCTTAAACAGGTTGGGGGATGCTCGCCTGAGGAGCGGAGATGGCAGATCAAATAGGGCGGTAGTTTCTGGCACACTCAAAGACCGTAAATTTCAAATGTCTTCACTGTGAATGTTTTGTGTTACTCTCCTCATGACTATTAATATCAATGACATTTTTCTGTGTGATGGTTTCTCTTCCTGACTCACACAAAAGAAGGCAGGCCACACAGGATGACTTCGGTCTGAGATTTTGCTGTTTCATTGCCTTCTTTCCCTTCCTTCTGTTTTCTTTCCCAGTTTTTATTTTTCATTTTTAGCAGGCCATTAAAGAGTAATGATTCCTATATAGACAACAGGTATTAAATAACCAAAAGCTTCTCATAAGTGTAGGACTGGGTCCTTCAGATACCAGCTGCTGTGCTGGTAGTCTTGGTTCCTGCCTTTCTGACCCATACCTCTGTTTTAGCAAATCTCTGTGGGGCTCTGAGTCCTTCCATTTTTCACTTGGGATGTTGTCATGCTCTTGTCAAATGGCAAAATAGAGCCCTGTTTCCACCCTTTGATTTAGGGAGCTTAACAACAGGGCACAGCCCTGTTCAGAGTTCATTTTCTTTCCCATCTGTGGATTTTAAGATCCTTGAGACAGCTGGCTAGTCTGGCCAATGTGAAACCAAGTCTGTCACATAGCTGGAAGGCAAAAATGGGTTCCCTTGACTTTGGAATAATAGTCTTGTTTTGGTTTTATGTTATGTTACCTTTTTTCATAAGTTTCTCTCAAGTCAATATTTACTGCTGAACTATGTTGTCCATTAAGTCCTGATAGCAGGAAGACTGCAGCTTGGAGCCTGCTGACAAGATCCGCAGCTCAGGAACATTCTGTTGGCATCAGGGATACTCAAGCTTTGCCAAAATGAAATGCAAGAAGGAGACTCTATCTGAGATAGGTCACACACTGTGTTTTGGATTTGATTCCTTCCATCTGTTTGCCATAACTATCCATTCCTGGTCCAGGAAAATGCTTTTCTGGAGCATGTCATCTTTCTCTACTCTCCTAGTCAAGCGGCTGTGTGGTGCTTAGTTGCTGGCTGGGGTTAACCCACGACAAATGCTTAGATTCACCCTGCGATCTCTGTGCCGTTCGTCGGTCAGTGCAGCAGCAGTTGCTAAGGCTAAGTGATGAGGTCACTACTGTGGAAAGGGTAGTAACATATTCCAAAACAAATCAAAGAAGTTAAGATGTATAAAATGTTCACATACAGCTGCCTGTGTTGAGAATTGTGGATGCTGAGTTTCGAGGTATTCTTTTTTTGCCTTTTTGCCTTTGATTATTTTTTTTTTTTAGGTGTTCTCTTTCTTTAGCTGAAAGGTCTTAATTTTAGGGAAAGGAATATTGCATAACTTCTTCATCCTTTAATGTCAATGGCCTATTTGGGCCCTAGTTGAGACCTTTTTTTTTTTTTTTCCTCCCCAAGCAAGATGTATTTCATCTTTTGGTCTTTCATGTGAAGTTATTGGCATCACCAATTTTTTTCAAGTATCCTCATGTGCTATTCTTGCAAGAGCCATGAAAAGATAAAAATACTGACTGTGCAGAGGTCAAATCTACAGAACACAATATGGATGTGGCTGGAGTGGAACCAAGATTTTTATAACGGACAGTAAAGAAAATCATCCAGGTGATAAGAATTTAAGAGGAGTTTGAAGAAGTAAATTAGAGCTTTTTCTGCAATGAATCTTAGATAGATAACAGTTTTTTTCATCTGCTTCACCATGACATAAATTCAAATAGTTCAATAAAATTCAAACAGTTCAATAAAATCTGTCAAGGGAAAATATGTGGAAGCCTATTTTTGTGCTACAAGATACCTTCTTATTATCAGTACTTAAGGGCGGATGAGAGTGGAATGATACTATTGAGGAAAAAGCCTAGCAACAACATAGGAAATTACATGGGTTGATCCTGATCTCACCTGTGTAATTTTTGCTTATTTCAGATGTGGGTCTCCTCCAGGAAATGAAGGTCTGTGTGTGATCTAGGTCCCATATCCTACCTGAAGATTCAAAATGCTCTGAAGGGCAGGGATTGCTCCTTAAAATCTAGAACAACCTGCTCCCTGGCAGAATCCAGGGGAACAGAGTTGTAGGGACTCTTTATGTTTTTTTTATTCTAAGGCATAGTAATTACTTGGCTTCCTTTTATAAGACACCTGCATACATTGTGCTGCCTTACTGATCCAAGGCTGGGCTCTCTAATGTGGCTGTTCTTGCCTGCTTATATTTCCATTTCCCTGGGCATGTGTGTACATTGTTATATTTCTTTCTCTATTGATTATTTTTCCACTAGTTTCTGTGCTTTTACTTTTCCAGAGCTGAATACCTAAAGTTTATATAGTCTAGAAGAATAGACTTCTAAGTTAAAGCTTACGTTATAATAGTTTGCTGTCTTATGTTTCTTTTTTTTCTCTCCACTTTTGGCAATGCTTCAAAGTCTGTGTGCCAAACATTGTATAAATAGGAGTAGTCATGATGGTGCCCTAAGTAGCTTACAGTTTAATTAAAGACAGGAAAACAAGAACTAATTGTAAAACAATAGGAAAGAGACTGAGGGCAATAGTAAAAATGTCATGTATTTAAATAGGCTCAATGTGCACAGTTTGTGCACAGCTCCAAATCAGAAGTCCAATGGCTTTGACACATGCTTTCCATGAAATCATGTGGCTCCTCAACATTTTCTCTGTCTTCCATTCTCCCCTTTGCCACTTATGGAGAAGCTGTTCTGCTGTTTGCCGGCACCATGCTCTGTCCCTCCTCTTATGCTCTCTAACTGCTCTGCCAGCTAGAAATGTTAGGGTCCACATGGCACTGCTATCCAGAGAATACATATGCAGATTAGAGTACATAGAGAAATGATACCAGCTGCAGTCAGGAGGGAATTTCCTGAGGTATTGACCCCTCCTCAAGTGTGGTTTTTGAGCAAAGAGTACTCTCAGCTTGTATATCCCCTGCTACCCAGCTCAAGCTACCTGCACTGAGAGGTGTCATCACCTACTGACTGGAGAAAGGAAGCCTGAGGGCTCTGCTGTTAAAACATCTTTCGCTTTGAGCTCCAGGATGGCACTGGGCCATAGTTCGTCTTCTCTCCCCACCTGAATTAACTGGTGATTTCTGCTCTGTAGGGTTCTGATGCTCGTGCAAAGCTGTGCCACCCACCACCTTGATCACCAAGTCAGCTGCTTCTACTTCCAGACACTAAAGACGGGTGTCCCAGCCCCAGCGAGCAGCCTGGAACATGGTGGGGGGTTTGCATGCTGCAGCAACAAGAAAACACTGCTCACATTGGGTAGAATGAGGGACCAGTCCCATCTTGGTCTTTATTTTCTGTGCAGCTGCAGCAAAACTTATTTCAAAGAACCCATCTGTATTGTCTATTTTGTGTGGGTAGCCTTACTGTAAGTGCCTGGTAACCTTCCATATAATGGTTGTCTCACGAAGGAGGTGACTGCTGTTTTTCTTCCTTTACAGATGAGTAGGCAGAAGCTCTAGTGCTCAAGATGTCCTAGCATGGCATCTCTGCAGCACACACAGCCATACAGTAATGGCTTAGCAGTCTTCTGACAAGTTAATGCTCCTCTTAGTTCAGCTGCTACCCTCGGAGATGCTACAGGGATCTTCCCTCTCATTTAATTTGAAGAGATATTAAGATTTCCCAGCCTGACTCATCTGCTGACAACCCACTACCTATCTTAATCTGGCCAGATAGAGGTATAAACAGAAGCTGTCACTATTTCAGCAAGAGATTAGTGCCTGTATGAGGAGTACTGGGGAGCAGGGAAAGAGGACAGGAAGGCAAGACAGAGGCAATACTGTTTGGAGGAGGAAAATAATTGGGAAAGCTACGTGAGATGCTGTCCATGTATGTCAGTGGTGCAAATCCCTAAGGCAGTGCTTGACTCGGTGCTCACACGGCTTTTCACAAAGGTCCGTTTCACAACAGCCTTCCAGGCGAGGAAGTCCCCTCTCATCCATAAAGGACACTCCAGCCAAAGGTCACTGGAGAGCAATGCACGTTGCGCGCGCTCCCTTCGTCAGGGCGAGCGCATTAGCCTGTGCTGCGCAGGCTTCTGCTGCCAGCCCTGGGACAAGAACAATAGAGGCATCCAGGCTGGGATGCCTGTAGGGTGGTGAGCTGGCTAATACGAGACCATGGGGCTGGGCTTTGCCTTCTCATTATCTCTTGAAAGGACACTCTGCACTGAAGTTAGGGAAGGGAAGGATGAAAACCATGACAACTAAATTTAAAAAATGTTCCCATTTAAAGAAGGGCCTTTATATCTCAGCAGCAATTTTCCTTCCAAGGAAATTTATATTTGATCACTTCTCTGACCTCTTTTTTTAATTAGTTTCAGATACATATTGTGTCTTTAGTAGTTCTTTGCCTGAGGTGGTGATGGTCTTTTTTTCCAGCTTGCATTGAGACTGATTTCAAATGTGGTGTATTTTCCATTGTCGTGTGGTACTTTCCCTCTAAATGTCCCTCCTTTCTTTCTTAACCAAAACAAGCTTATATATTTTGATATATATGAGAAATAGTTCCCCTATGAAGAATAGGGGCCTGTGCTACTTTGCACACTGTAGTAGAGAAAATAAAAAGCTGAAGGAAAATGTTTTTTTGTTACTGTCTTTAGAAGTGTGTTTGAATTCACCATTTTAAGAGCTAGACTAAATGCCATAGGCTTTGTTTCAATAATAACTGCAAGGTATGCACAGGTACTTGCACAGGTCCTTTTGTTTACAGTGGTAATCAAAATGTTTTTATTTCTTTCCTGTGCTTAGTGAGCATGTTTGACAGTTCTACCACATTGTTCCCCTTCCTCATATGCTGCAGCATATGAGAGTGTCAGTCAATGAAGTCTTAGAGAATAACCTACTGAATTTAAAGGTTTCCTTAGTTCTTTGTGAAACCTAATTACCTAAAATTTCTAATTAAAAATCTTTAAAATGTCTTTAAAAAAATGTCTCAATAATGTCTTACTAACAGTAAAAAAGTGTGAGATTTTAAAAGATGATTGGGTTGTTTTGTGAAAGTGTCAAAGGTGTCTATAGTGTCATTGTAAACTCTGGCAAAATAAGGGCGAGTTCTGACAGTGCTGGAGCCATGGAAACATCCAACTTTTTGGTCTGGTCCTACACAAACAGAATCTGTCTTATGTTTAGTGGAAACTTTGATCTTGCACTATGTAAAGGTGTTTGTCTTCTATTGCTTTTATATCCAATGTAGGAAATGAGTCACAACACTAATATAACACGAGGAGAACCTAAGGAAGATTCTGGAAACAAGAAACACAAATGCACTTATTTTTTATTTGCATCCTTTTGAAACAATGTCTTCAGTCCTGCTTAGTACCTTGTTTAAAAACTTTAAATTTCTAACTAATTCCTCTCAGAATAACCTTTCCTAGCCAGTTTTAGGATTGTTCCATGTGAATCTTAATTTAAATGCTTCTGTTGCAGTATGTTTGATGTTCCAAAGGGAAGCAGAGAAGGAAATCTTGCATTACAAGGGGGGTCATATTGCCTAGCAGGCAGATGGAGCTCAAGATATATGGAAAAAATACTTCAGGGGGGAAAAAAAAAGAAAACATCTTTTCAGTGCAGTGTTTGTCAGTCTGTATTTATGCAAGTGCTTTCTGTGCCTTTAATATTATTGGTAAAGTTGATGAGGACTTTCAACCCCACCATTGTCCAGGTAAAGTGTGACTTTGAAGCAGTTACTGCTGCAAGGAAAGGAATAGGCCTTGCTTCCCTTTACATGGTGACACTTAAATTTTTACTATGGTTAATACAAGCGTGTATTTTCCAGTGAGACCAAAGTAAGCAATACCAATGTATATCTTCTATATGGTTCAGATATTGTAGTGTCAGTTTTTATAGTTGTGGTGAAGGATGATAACACTGGCACAGAGAGGAGTAAATAAGACTGAGCAGATGCAGGTTACTGTAGGCAGCTCAGCATATTAAGTTCATTTTGTCACAAGATTCATGACACTGTATTTTCTTAGATGCTTTCACTCTACTGCAGCTGAAAAAGGCTTATGAATTGCCTTACTTTGCCATTACATTGCTCCCAATTTGCCACATACTACACTGAAAACATGCCTTTGGTTATCCTTGAAGTGCTTTCCTGGACAACCATGCTTTTTTCACTCTGCCCTCCATTTCACCATAGGGGAGTTACTTTAACATATGCATTGCAACACAGAGAACTTTTAAAGTAGGATGTAAGATACCTTTAGTATTAACAGTCTTTAAAAGAGTGGGAAAGACGGTGGATAGTAGGAAATCCAATACGATGATAATAAGGTGGTTGTGCTAAGATTGCATGGTGTGCATATTGTTTTGGGACACATACTACTACTGCTCCCTGTTTAAAAGGTTATTACTTATGATGTCCACAGCCCATTTACACACAACTTTAGTATGTGACCATAAAAATATATATTCATATGACCATCAAAGATAAACTGCACAAATAGTCATATGACCATCTACAGTCCTTATTGATGGAACCCTCTATCTTGTCTATCAGTTTTCCTGGGAATAGGAAAGGGATTTTTACTTGTAATTGGACATACAGCTGGAGGTTTCTTTACTATTGGTAAGGCTAGATTTTTATACAGAATCATTAGTTCATGGAAGTGATTTAGGTAGCATGAAATGGTACCAAACTGGATCATTAGAGGCAATCACTGCCTGACAGAAAAGCCTGAACAGAACAGTAAAAGATGTGCTGACTTCCAAGATTGCTAAACATCATGCCACTGTTGTTCATTAATTCTTGCATAACTGAAGCAATTTCAATAATCAAGACAAAAAAAATTTTTTTTTCACATATTCTAGTTTCTCCAGAATGGATCATTCAAGCCCTAATCTTATTTTTGACACCTGACGGGTTTGTTGCCTCAACATTACGATCCTAAAGAAAATAATTAAGTGTAACAATCCCAAAGCACATTATCAAAAGTACAAAATGTTGCATGATATTAAGGCATTTGCAATTTTCTTTTTAGCCTAAGTAAAACAGTACGTTATGTAGACACATTGAAAGTTTCCATGTTAAAAAAGTGACATGAATATTGCACTGGCTTCTTGGATCTTGAAAGATATTTAATTACCTGAGTAATTCCAGTGACCAAAGTCAATGATAAAAATGAAACTTCTAAGGTGATTAGGTTGACTATGACATAATACATAAGAAAGTATATCTCTGTTGCAGAAAACTTGCAGTAAAATATATCCAAAGCCAGACAAATTCTGTTCTCTGTGATGCAGCTACTCTGTTAAGGCCAGTTGATTTCCAGCAGTATACATTTGGAGTAATTGTAAGAAGATTTTCACCATTAGAATGAATTTTGCTTTGTATTGGGTACTATGGTTTTGTTTGAGTACTTTGACATTTTTATAGATCTCTATTGGGATTTTTTTCCTTGTTAAATTTTACGGCACTGTTCCATAGGAGTGCATCATTAAACTGTTGAAAAATGGAACCATTCAAAAATTTGAAGTGAACCTAACAGATACAATAACCTACTGCCCCTGAAACCTTCCTCCACACTACCGTGATTTTTTTTTTAGTGTAGTTATCCTAGCCCAAAAGCTGATTTATTTTTGAAAGCTATACTGAAAATGATATTTATATTTGCATTCATAAATACATTTTCTTGAAGTAGTATGAAGCATGGTATTTGATGGCGTTTTGAAGTACTGAAGTAAAGTGCTAAATTATTTTGGCTTTTCATCAGGAAGGAAAAAAAAAGCCATCTATGTATGAAAAATGAACTGATTCATCTGTGTTTGCCTTG